>NC_140993.1:274468736-275068736 GCF_052327205.1 Somniosus microcephalus
GGTTTGATTTTTGGTGGCATTGGTTAGGGGAGGAACCTTATCCAAGACTTTGCAGGAGCCTCCTGCTCTTCTTCAAATGGTGTCACAGGATCTTTTACATCTGCCTGAACAGGTTAATGTGTCATCCGAAAAAACAGCACCTCTGGCAAACTTTTACTTTACCTGCAAGACAAGGGGACCTGGAATTTCCTGTTTATTTGTGCTCAGAGACACGTGCAATTGGAGCGGAAATCAAATACGCAGCCTAAAAGATCACGGGATTTTGGGGCATAAGTGAGCTCTGCGCGTAAGTACAGTGCGCCAATTCTCCGCCATCTTTTACAGTCATCTATCGATCCCTCCACCCGAGCACATCTCTGCCCACAAAATGACCGTCCCCCCCAAAGTTACAGAGTCTTACACGCCCAGTTCCTGCAACCGCATTTAGAAGTTATCTTCAAATTATGACGAGATTTTCAGGTGCAGCAGGAAACAAAATCATTTTCCTGCTGGCTTATTGCAATTTTTTGAGCATTTGTTTCTTAACTTACGCTCACTGAGACCTCCTCTGTAATATCTGCTTCGGGTAAAAGTCCGCACTAAAAATTGAAAAGCTTCCCTGATCACAGGTTGTTAAACGTGCTGTGTCTGATGTGCATAAATTATAGTTAAATAAGTTGAAACTTTAATTTTCATACTTAACGAAGCAATATATGATGTGACTTTTGCATTTTCCATGTGAACTAATTGTTCCCGTGGTTTCTGCTGATTTATGTCCATTTTACATTCATGCGTATTCTAACAGGATACACAGGAATTTGAGCGTAACTTGACAGTGGCAGAATGGGCGCATTTTTGGATCTAACTTCCAGATTGTGCCCACAGAGGATATTCCAGGCCAATGAGAATTTCTGTGTAATCCTTTGTGGGGGGGGGGGTTTGCCTAGAGTTTCCCTGTATTAAAAATTAAATTGAGCATAAAATGAACATTTATAAAAATATTAACAAAATGATTTATAATGTAGGAATGCACGTAGTGACTGGAATCTTTACAAATGCAAACTTTAACTACAGTGATAGAATCTGAGGACATTTTCCCCTGTTTCTCTTTTCTTTCTTTTCTCTCCTTGGGATTGTCAGTCTGGATAGTTTACCAGTGAATCCAGTCGGAGTTAGGCAGGTTGTAAAAATAGATACTGCTGTTGGCTCAGGCACAGCTGCACTCAAACCGCATCAGGCATCGCTTGAAGCCTCAATGTATTAAGTTGTCAGTCAAATCTTCCAATCTAAGGCACTGCATAATAATGTGGTGTGTGTTTACAGTAAATGGGTGCTGTTGTATTTTGCATTCTGTTAATCAAGGCAGTTGTTTGGAGAACAGGGATGCCCAAGTTTTTTGATTTTGTGGTTCACATAAGTTCTGAGCCTCGCTAGGTAGGAGTGTAGACATAGAAACATAGAAGATAGGAGCAGGAGTAGGCCATTCAGCCCCTCGAGCCTGCTCCACCATTTAATGAGATCATGGCTGATCATCCAAGTTCAGTACCCTGTCCCTGCTTTCTCCCCATATCCCTTGATCCCTTTAGCCTTAAGAAATATATCTAACTCCTTCTTGAATATATTTAATGAATTGGCCTCTACTGCCTTTAGTGGTAGAGAATTCCACAGGTTCACCACTCTCTGGGTGAAGAAATTCCTTCTCATCTCTGTCCTAAATGGCTTACCCCTTATCCTTAGACTGTGACCCCTGGTTCTGGACTCCCCGACCATCGGGAACATCCTTCCTGCATCTAGTCTGTCTAGTCCTGTTAGAATTTTATAAGTTTCAATGAGATCCCCTCTCATTCTTTGAAACTCCAGCGAATATAAGCCTAATCGACCCAATCTCTCCTCATACGTCATTCCTGCCATCCCAGGTATCAGCCTGGTGAATCTTCGCTGCACTCCTTCCATGGCAAGAACATCCTTCCTCAGATAAGGATAGAATTGGCCCTAAGTGTTCCAGCCCTGTCTTCAACCCTTGCTGGTCAGGTTCCACTCCAGCAGCTGATCATCACTAAATTTGCCCTATAAAGTTTGATTCCGCGATCCCTTTTGTTTAAATATATCTCAAGTTGCGGACAGGAACAGACCTCGGTGTTCTGATTTAGGTTTTAATCCACCAATGAGGCAACGGTGCTAAGAGCAGCCTTTTGCAAACCTCCAGACCCATGAGATTCAAACAGCACAAGCCAGTGAGTAAGAAATATTGGGGTAATTTTGTCAAACTGGACTCAGGCCCACCGAGAATGCATATCGGCAATTCCGGCCCGCGCTCTGCATTATTTCCCGAGGTGCAAGGTCGCATGGAGTGCTCCTTGGAGTTCCCGATATACGCTTACACCGTGAGTGCAAAAGACAAGGCTGAAGCGTTTGCAACCATCTTCAGCTAGAACTGCCATGTAGATGATCTATCTCGGCCTCCTCCTGAGGTCCTCACCATCACAGAAGCCAGTCTTCAGTCAATTCGATTCACTCCACATGATATCAGGAAACGGCTGAGCGCACTGGATACAGCAAAGGCTATGGGTCCCGACAACATCCCGGCTATCGTGCTGAAGACTTGTGCTCCAGAATGAGCTGCACCGCCAGCCAAGCTGTTCCAGTACAGCTACAGCACTGCAATCTACCCGACAATGTGGAAAACTGCCCAGGTATGTCCTGTCCACATAAAGCAGGACAAACCCAATCAGGCCAATTACCGCCCCATCAGTCTACTTTCAATCATCAGCAAAGTGATGGAAGGTGTCGACAGTGCTATTAAGCGGCACTTACTCACCAATAACCTGCTCAACAATGCTCAGTTTTGGTTCCGCCAGGACCACTGAGCTCTGGACCTCATTACAGCCTTGCTCCAAAAATGGACAAAAAAGCTAAATTCTAGAGGTGAGGTGAGAGTGACTGCCTTTGGCATCAAAGCAGCATTTGACCGAGTGTGGCATCAAGGATCCGTAGTAAAACTGAAGTCAATGGGAATCAGGGGGAAACCTCTACTGGCTGGAGTCATACCTAGCACAAAGGAAGATGGTTGTGGTTGTTGGAGGTCAATCATTTCAGCCCCAGGACATCGCTGCAGGAGTTCCTCAATGCAGTGTCCTAGGCCCAACCATCTTCAGCTGCTTCATCAATGACCTTCCCTCTCTCATAAGGTCAGAAGTGGGGTTGCTCACTCATGATTGCACAGTGTTAAGTTCTATTCGCAACTCCTCAGATAATGAAGCGGTCCATGTCTGCATACAGCAAGACCTGGACAACATTCAGGCTTGGGCTGATAAGTGGCAAGTAACATTCGCGCCACACAATTGCCAGGCAATGACTATCTCCAACAAGAGAGAGTCTAGCCACCTCCCCTTGACATTCAACAGGATTAGCATCTCCGAATCCCCCACCATCAACATCCTGGGGGTTACCGTTGACCAGAAACTTAACTGGACAAGCCACATAAATACTATGGCTACAAGAGCAGGTCAGAGGCGGGGTATTCTGTGGTGTGTCACACCTCCTGACTCCCCAAAGCCTTCCCACCATCTACAAGGCACAAGTAAGGAGTGTGATGGAATACTCTCCACTTGCCTGGATGAGTGCAGTTCCAACAACACTCAAGAAGCTCGACACTGTAGGGGGGCATCCTTTACCTGGTTTACGGTAATTTACCTGGTCAGGCAGCCTTTTGCCACTGCACTGTGACCAATTCCAATCAGCGGTTTCGAATCGCTAAACCCTCCTTCCAGTTCTGACTGGAGGAACTTATAATTAATGATATATTAAAAACAAACAAATGGTTTGGATGCAAGAAAGTCAAATTTTATTAAAACTAAAGAAACTACACCACATGATCAAAGTAATCACGGCAAAATTGCTTAACAGGGGAAGGCAGACGGCAAAAACGAGGGATAAATGGCTACAATGTTAATCTTACAACCTTAGCAACTTTTCCCTTAAATTACCACCCCTTTACTTCTCACTAGATTGTCTTGCTAGTGGGTCAGAAGCCTTGCTCACCTGCAGTCCAAAGAGTAAAAGAGAAGAGAGAGAGATGCTTCTGGGAAGCTATCTTTTATACCCCTTTTCTGAGGCCCGTCCAGATCTGATGTTTCTGGGCTAAAACAAAAGAGATCCAAACTGTCCACTTGTCTGGGATGGGTTTGGATAAAGTTGCAGTTTAAATGTGTCCATTCTCTGTGATGGCTTTCGAATAAAGCTGCAGTGGTTTGAATGTGTTCTCCCATTCATTTCAATGGTTCCTCCTCAGTTTGGATGTGTCCACTTGATATACAAACAAATGCTAATAGCATTCAATTGCTTTGTAAACAAAGCATTGTCCTGTAGCCATCTGGAACCGCAATTGATTGACAGTCTTGAGTGCTTAGCAAACAAAGTCCCTTTGTTCATGCTGGCAGTTTTAAGCACTTGACCTTAGAGTCAATTTCAGTGAATGGATGTGTGTAAACAACCTAGTGTGCTTGCTGTCCGATGATTGGCTGATTCAAACGGGCTACTCCCCAGTGTAAACAAACAGCTTGTAGGTTACCGGACCCACCCAATACCACAGGGTGACTGACAACTTGGGCTCCATTCAAACCCACTATGGGGCAGTGCTGAGCTTTTTAATATGCTAACAGCCTATCTGTTTCATATGCTAACAGCCTGTCTGTCCTTTTAAATTCTGTTTCCATGAGGTCTGTTCAGCCATGTTTAACAGTCCAAAACTCTAGAGTACATCTTTTAATAAAATGTACAATCTTAAAGTGTGCAATTTTCACAAAGTTCTTTGATTCCAGTGTCCAAGTGCTGCCCAGCTTTCGAGCTTTTTGATGCAGCCTTTTGCGGTTCTGGGTATGTTTTAAAACATTGTCCAACCCAGAGACAATTTAAATCACACAGGTCTTCGTCCACGATGTGGATTAATATTTCCCGATCTTCGGGGGCTGAGGGGATTTTGTGACCCCTACATTCCGCCCTTGGATACTTCCAACTTGCTTGTAGTATCCTCTTGAAGAAGTGAGCAAAATTTTCTGACCCCCCACAAACAATCTTCCCCTGTATTTACCTATAGCTACCTACCACTGATCCCCCGACCCATCTATTCCCCTCAAATCTGAGAAAAACCGTGGTACGGTAGGCATCTACAGATACATCAATTACAAAATGTTACAATAGGGGTCTCATACCCCTGCACCACTTGTTACATTATAACATATTACAAAATGTTGCAATCTTGGTTATACAATGTAATCAAAATGATCCCAAGCATGGAGAGGGTCCTACGCCTCTGCACCGCTTGGAACTGTAAAACAAAATACAAAAATCTTCATCAAACATTTGAAACAAAATGCTGAAATAAACCTCGACCATCACGTGCCAGTGATGGGTCACGAAATTCGAGTGGGTATTGCTCCTCCCACCCGGGCAGTAAATGTTCCTTCCACCCCCCCCTTTAATGGTCTTAAACCTTTAAAACATACAGAATGGATTTTACAGAACTGTCTGATCCGCCAGCCCCGAGCCGTTCCCTTGTCCCTTTGTGGAGGCAGGGTACCCCTCATGTTTCACAGACCAAGACTGGGGAGTATGGGATTGCGACTCCCAGTCCCTCCCCCTCCCGTCTTCCCTCGACTGGCTGCAGAAAATGATGGGTGCCTGTGTGGCGGCTCTCACTGGCCCCACACTCAAACTTGGATCCCAGATCCGGCCACTCACTCATCCTTCCCAGCCACACTTACACTCTAACTTTGCCCGTGGGCCCCGGGTGAGTTCCTCCCTTTCCCGAACGCACCCACGTGACTCTTGGGTCTCCCCCTCCCCTTTACAATCTTTCCTGGGCCATCACCACCCACTCCCAGGGAACGTGTCCCTATCTGAAAAGGCACCCGCGCTTCCCCACCATGACTCCTGAATAGCGAAGTCTCCCGCAAGTGAAATTCGGTCAGGATAGTGCTGGGTTGGGGCCATCTCTTCCATGTAGGATGAGTAGGCAGGTTCCTCCGGACCCTGTCCGGTTTCTCCCGAAGGCCGCTGCGGGGTCTCCCCCTGGATTTGTCCAGTGGCGAGGTGATCCCCAACATTCTGTATAACTTCATTCAATGCCCAGCTCGGGCTGGGCGAACAGGGCTGCTCCTTTGTCCACTCTCCTGCAAAAGAACTTAAAAGGACATGCAGCCAGGTCTCTCACTGACCTGCTGCCTTAGGTGGAGACATGGTCGGGTCCCTCGACCTCGGACCAAAATACAAGCATTTGGCACACTTATAAACTTAAACTTTAAACTTAAACTCAAAACTACTAGTTACATGCTAAACTTAAAATTTAAACACCTTAAAAGCACGCTATAAACATTGGTAACTTAACACAAAGCTATAATACAAATGCCGCCCGTCTCCGGACAGCCAGGCTAATCTCTGATGTCACTGTCGCAGATTACTGCTGCCTGCAGCGAGGCTGGACTGCCTCCTGCTTCTTGTCCCTGGCAGCTTATGGCTGCTAGTTGGGGACCTCTGTGATCTGTTTCCTCCCGGGCTTGGGAGATTGCTCTTTGTGGCGGGTACTCTGGTGACCATCTTATCTTGGACTTGCGGACCTGCTGAGACCTTCTGAGGGGCGTCCCTGTGGGGGGAACTTTGGCTGATGGACCCTGAGCCTGGGTCACAGCCCTAGCTGGCTGGGAACCTTCTCCCCTGATGCAAACAGCCCGCACTGTTTAATATACCTGGCAGCCTGCCAGTAATCTGGGTTTGTCTCCTTTTCCCTACCCACTCCTGTACTGGGGGCAGGTATCCCCTCACCACCCGCTGCTGGTGGCTGAAAATCTTCCTCTCCAGGTCCAAAACCTGGTACCGGCTCCTTCCATATGTCCCCTGCAAGAGGAATTGCTATCCCTTCCTCCCCAGAGTCCCACACCATAGGGGGAACCACTCTAGAAGTGGGCTGGGAAGCTTGTCCCTTTAAACAGGCGGCTGCGCCTGCGTGAACCTCCTCCCCGGAGTCCCACGGCAGAGGCTGTGGAACTTCTGTATTCAAACAGGCGACTGCACCTGCGCGGGAAAACTGAAGAGGAGCCGCTGTGGTCACGGGCTGGGGAACTGCGCCTGCGCGAACAGACCATTCAAAAGACTGGGGAATTCCTGTCTCCAGACCAGCGACTACGCATGCGCGGGCAGTCTCTTCACAGGGCGGCTCCTCCCTGGAGCCCCCCAAGCGATTTTCTGTGAATAAACTCGCAGCAGCCTGCAGGTTTCTACTCTCAGGCTGCGGTTTCTCTGTTTCTGGACTAAATAACTGGTTTAAATTTAAACTTTGGCCAAAACTTAAGTCCCACTGGGGCGGGGAAGTGTCCCAATTGGTGGGCCGGACAACTTTTCCCTTGAAACAAGCCACAGTGCCTGTCTTTACAGCCTGTGAACTTGAACTTGTATGGTCAGATTTATACAATTTACATTGGTTGGCGTGGAACCAATTTGTGCACCGGGGTAGTTTTACTGCATAGACCATGGGGCTGGCCCTATCAACTATACTATAGGGTCCCATGTAGAGTGGCTCTAAACTTCCCACCCGGGCATAGTTTCTTACCATCACTAGGTCTTCTATCTCCCACTGGTGGCTCTTGCTAGGCTCAAGCAGCAGCCAGTTATTCCAATGCTGCTTCCCCATGCTGTCTGCTGCCTGCCCATCTTTGGGCTGCACAGTACACAAGGTCCCTTTACCCTCCTTGCTCAGGATGACCACTACACCTTCTTCCCTGTCTGTGCTAGCCCCCCAAAGGCAATGGTTGTGGAGATCCACGAGGATCCCATGGCTCACCATGAAGTCGGCTCCTAGGATCCCCTTTCCTTCCTCCTTATTCCACTTTGCCAGGATGCACGTCCACTTAGTTTGGAGAGTGCCCAGATGGACTGAGAGGGGCCTGGAGTATACCCCCGCCTGCTCCTGACCGGTGAACCCCGATAGTATGTATGGAACCCCGTTAGACAGAGGTGAGGTGGTGGGAATATCTGTATGGATCACGGTGCATGATACCCCCGTATCCAATAGATAAGTCCCTGTAACCTTCTCTACCTCCATCTATACGAGCGGTCTCTTCCATTCATCGTACCGGAGATTACACAGATGGACAGGCTGCGCGGGCTCCAGTCATTGTGGGGAGGCAGAGGTGGGCGAGGGGGCTGCAGCACCACTGATGGCTGCTACCTTTCCCTGATTGGCCCTGAGGAAAGATTTTATCGACTCCATGACGGACTCGACTGTATCGGGAGGAGTTTCTGTCTCTGCCTTCTGAATTGGGGCTGCGGGGGTCCTGGCTTTATCGTCTCTCCCAGGCTTTTTACAATCCCTGCACCAGTGGCCATCCTCCCCGCACCTGTAACAAGCGACCTTGTTCTGGGAGGGACGGCTCCCCTCCTGGTGCCACTCTTTCTTGTATTGAGCCCCAGGTTTAACCTCGTGGACCTTACCCTTTTGCTGGGGGGTCCCACTATTCCTACCGTTCCTATATGCTACCGTGAGCTGCCGGATTACAGTCTCTTCGGTTGCTAGGGGGTCTCGGTGGTCAAACCAAGTATCAGCCTTTGCTTTTATCTGGGGCAGGCAATTGGACACCAGGCAACGAAGCCATTGGGTCCGCTGCCGCTGGTTCAGGTGTGCCCTATCTTGTCCCCCTGTACACGCGCTGTTGTAGACTGGCCACAGCCTGTCTGCAAATGCCTGTGGGGTCTCCCCTTCCTTCTGCAGTGTTTTCCCTATGCGATCGAATGGACTGCCGTCGTTCGCACCCATGGCTTCCAGTATTTCCTCCTTTAGGTCCTCAAAACCCTTCTGCCCTCTCTTAGCCTCATCTGAAAGGGTCTGATAGAGCTTACTATCTACAGAGAAAAGCAACATTTTGGCTTTCTCTTCGTCATCACAGCCGTTAACACAGGCTGCCTGTTCTATCCCTTGGAAGTGCATTGAGGGGTCTCCCTTTTCGGAGAGCAGGGGAATATGTTTCACCAGGCCTCTGAGCTGTTGGGTATCATAGGGTACCAGATAGGTATGCTGAACAGCCCCTGGGTCATTATCGTTCACGGGTGGACCGTACCTCCATTGTCGGAGGGGGTACACTGGTCCTGGTCCCTGCCTGCCTAGCGGGACCTGCTGGTGTTCTCCTACCACCCCATTGTCCACCCCTTCTTGCTGCCAGAGCTCCTCAAAACTCGGAGCTGTGGGCTGCAGTCTTGGGATCTCTAATTCCCTAGCCAGCTCTGTTCTGGGTGCTGCCTGTGGGGCGGTTTGATTTGGGCTGCTGGTACTGTCCGACGGACTTCCCTTTGGACTTATGAGACATACCATCCCTTTAGTCCTTAATAACGCCACACCCAAACTCTCTATCTTTCTGTTACATGGGGTATGATCTGCTCCACTAAACCTTTGGTCGCAGGCCAGCTTATAAGCTGCCTTTACCTCCCTAACCATTTCCTCCTGCTCTGTTACTTCTGAGGTGAGGCGGGCATTCTCTTCCCGCAGTCTCATCTCGTTACTCTTTGCTTCGGTAATTTGGCACTTTAGGAACACTATCTTGTGCCTCGCGTGGCTTTTGCCCTTGCTAGCTTCTTGGGTGAGGTGTGCGTTTTCCTCCTGTAGCCGCATCTCACTGTCCCTAGCCTCTGTGACTTCCTGCACAAGGCGCTCTATCTCTGCCTGGCATTTCGTGACCTCTAGTGTGAGGCGTGCATTTTCTTCCTGCACCCTTATCCCACTATCTCTGGCCTCATTCGCCTCTCTTATGAGGCGTTCTACCTCCGCCTGGCATTTTTCAAACTCTGACTCCCGATTCTTGGCCTCCGTAACCTCCTCCCGCACCCTCATCTCACCCTTCTTAACCCAGCCACCTATACCATAATAGGTCAGCTTACACGCTGCCGCTAACTTCTGCAGGGCTACCCGCAGACTGAAAGCAAAAAAAGCAAGAGCTGATGCTTTCTCCAGATCCAGACCACTTATCATATCAAAAACTGCCTCCAGTCCTGCCGCAGTCACCAATTTGTAGGAGGGCATCCCTTACCTGGTTTACGGTAATTTACCTGGTCAGGCAGCCTTTTGCCACTGCACTGTGACCAATTCCAATTAGCGGTTTCGAATCGCTAAACCTTCCTTCCAGTTCTGACTGGAGGAACTTATAACTAATGATATATTAAAAACGGACAAATGGTCTGGATGCAAGAAAGTCAAATTTTATTAAAACTAAAGAAACTACACCACACGATCAAAGTAATCACGGTAAAATTGCTTAACAGGGGAAGGCAGATGGCAAAAATGAGGGATAAATGGCTACAATGTTAATCTTACAATCTTAGCAACTTTTCCCTTAAATTAGCACCCCTTTACTTCTCACTAGATTGTCTTGCTAGTGGGTCAGAAGCCTTGCTCACCTGCAGTCCAAAGAGTAAAAGAGAAGAGAGAGAGATGCTTCTGGGAAGCTACCTTTTATACCCCTTTTTTGGGGCCCGCCCAGATCTGATGTTTCTGGGCTAAAACAAAAGAGATCCAAACTGTCCACTTGTCTGGGATGGGTTTGGATAAAGTTGCAGTTTAAATGTGTCCATTGTCTGTGATGGCTTTCGAATAAAGCTGCAGTGGTTTGAATGTGTTCTTCCATTCATTTCAACGGTTCCTCCTCAGTTTGGATGTGTCCACTTGATATACAAACAAATGCTAATAGCATTCAATTGCTTTGTAAACAAAGCATTGTCCTGTGGTCATCTGGAGCCGCAATTGATTGACAGTCTTGAGTGCTTAGCAAACAAAGTCCCTTTGTTCATGCTGGCAGTTTCAAGCACTTGATCTTAGAGTCAATTTCAGTGAATGGATGTGTGTAAACAACCCAGTGTGCTTGCTTTCCGATGATTGGCTGATTCAAACGGGCTACTCCCCAGTGTAAACAAACAGCTTGTAGGTTACCGGACCCACCCAATACCACAGGGTGACTGACAGCTTGGGCTCCATTCAAACCCACTACAGGGCAGTGCTGAGCTTTTTCATATGCTAACAGCCTGTCTGTTTCATATGCTAACAGCCTGTCTGTCCTTTTAAATTCTGTTTCCATTAGGTCTGTTCAGCCATTTTTAACAGTCCAAAACTCAAGAGTACATCTTTTAATAAAATGTACAATCTTAAAGTGTGCGATTTTCACAAAGTTCTTTGATTCCAGTGTCCAAGTGCTGCCCAGCTTTTGAGCTTTTTAACACAGCCTTTTGCGGTTCTGGGTATGTTTTAAAACATTGTCCAACCCAGAGACAATTTAAATCACACAGGTCTTCGTCCACGATGTGGATTAATATTTCCCGATCTTCGGGGGCTGAGGGGATCTTGCGACCCCTACAACACCATCTAGGACAAAGCAGCCCACTTGATTGGCACCCCATCCACCACCTTAAACATTCACTCCCTCCACCACCGGCGTAGCATTGCTGCAGTGTGCACCATCTACAAGATGCACTGCAGCAACTCGCCAAAGCTTCTTCAGCAGCACCTCCCAAACCCACGACCTCTTCCACCTAGAAGGACAAGGGCGCATGGGAACACCACCACCTCCAAGTTCCCCTCCAAGTCACACACCATCCTGACTTGGAAGTATATCGCCGATCCTTTATCGTTGCTGGGTCAAAATCCTGGAACTCCCTCCCTAACCGCACTGTGGGAGTACCTTCACCACACGGACTGCAGCGGTTGAAGAAGGCGGCTCACCACCACCTTCTCAAGGGCAATTAGGGATGGGCAATAAATGCTGGCCTTGCCAGTGACATCCCGTGAATGAATTAAAAAAAACACCTGGTGAGTCACCGGGAATCCAAAATCAGAAAATGACTTCTTATCAACACAAATGGAACTCAGAGGCCTGGGCTTGAAGAGCAGATTGTCGAGGCGGCGGAGTGTAGGGAGCAGGGTGCGGGGTGCGGGGGGGGGGAGTGGATGGTGAGGGGAGCAAAACACATGTGACCCTCGGGCTGCAATGTGAAAAGCTCCTGGTGTAGAACACCTAACTTCAGCAAATAACCACAAATTTTTCTGCGGTGTATTTTAAATAAATCTACTCTGTGTTTTACATCAAGTCAGGACATAGTCAATAAAATTCAAGAAATAAATTTAAATTTTAAAAAAGTAATTTAACTTCACACGCAGCATGTTTTATAGAAGATCCACTTCCTTTGTACCCACTGCTTGTCATCTAAGGGAGCTCCAGGCACACAATGCAGTGACCTTTTCATGTGCATCTTATTAAATTAAACTGGAAGCGGCAGTCAATGGAACACAAAATCCTCAGCGGGGTGCAATTTCTGTTCGTGGATTTGTTGCTATAGGGCTGTAGGATGTCATCATCGCACGGCCCAATCCGACTGGGATTAAGGTAGAACTAATGCCGAGGGTTAAAAAAATAAACAATGAAGATTAGCAGGCAGCAAAAAAGCAAATGCTGCATTTTTTTTTACGAGAAATAGACTGCTGATCATGTGAATAATATAAAGGGATAATTCCACGATTCCACACTAGAGATCGGGTCACTGTCTGAAAAGAAGACGGGAGGGAGATCGGGCCATATCATCGCAGCTCCTATCCTGTAAATTCCTGCGCCATATGAGCAGTGGATCGCAGAATGACTCCAGACTCATCAATCGGTTACAAGGGTATTTCAATAGCTACAGATTTAAACCCCAGAGACAATCATTTCTATATATAATGGTTACACAAGCATAAAAGTTATCCAAGTTAAATTTTTATTTAATATCTTGGAATTTTTACATTGCATCTTTTTTCTGAGAAATGCAAACACTGATTTACAATTTACTCTGAATTCTTTTAGAAGTGTTTTTGACTCATGTGTTTTAATGCATCAACGTCATTGATTTTTCCAATCTATTTCTGTTGACATGTGTTGCTTGGCTACGAAGCAATCCTATACTTAGAACATTAACCAATCAGAATGATTGTCATTAATTAATAAGCAAAAGTGGCAAGTTGCGTTGTTACCCTGGCAACGAGTTGCTGCCACACTGTGTGGAGAGCAGTCAGATTGGAGTCTGTTAACCTTTCCATCTGTGGGACTGTGTACCAAGGGGCTCAACGATTTTTAATTGCAGCTCCTCTACTGAACCATCCATGCCTCTTAATCCCCTGCAATGAGTCTGAAACGTCGGGGCCAAAAGGCCAAAATCAGGGACACATCTCACAAAACTCAGGGAAAAATGAGTAAACATAGCAACATAGAAACATAGAAGATAGGAGCAGGAGTAGGCCATTCAGCCCGTCGAGCCTGCTCCGCCATTCAATGAGGTCATGGCTGATCATCCAAATTCAGTACCCTGTCCCTGCTTTCTCCCTATATCCCTTGATCCCTTTAGCCTCAAGAAATATATCCAACACCTTCTTGAATATATTTAATGAATTGGCCTCAACTGCCCTGTGTGGCAGAGAATTCCACAGGTTCACCACCTCCTCATCTCTGTCCTAAATGGCTTACCCCTTATCCTTAGACTGTGACCCCTGGTTCTGGACTCCCCCGCCATCGGGAACATCCTTCCTGCATCTAGTCTGTCTAGTCCTGTTAGAATTTTACAAGTTTCAATGAGATCCCCTCTCATTATTCTAAACTCTAGCGAATATAAGCCTAATCGACTCAATCTCTCCTCATACGTCATTCCTGCCACCCCAGGTATCAGTCTGGTGAATCTTTGCTGCACTCTCTCCATGGCAAGAACATACTTCCTCAGATAAGGCGATCAAAACTGCACACAATACTCCAGATGTGGTCTCACCAAGGCCCTGTACAACTGCAGCAAGACATCCTTGTTCCTGTACTCAAATCCTCTCGCTATAAAGGACAACATACCATTTGCCTTCTTAACTACCTGCTGCACCTGCATGCTTACCTTCAGCGATTGGCACACAAACTTATAAAATTCTAACAGGACTAGACAGACTAGATGCAGGAAGGATGTTCCCGATGGCGCGGGAGTCCAGAACCAGGGGTCACAGTCTAAGGATAAGGGGTAAGCCATTTAGGACAGAGATGAGGAGGAATTTCTTCACCCAGAGAGTGGTGAACCTGTGGGATTCTCTACCACAGAAGGCAGTTGAGGCCAATTCATTAAATATATTCAAGAAGGAGTTAGATATATTTCTTCAGGCTAAAGGGATATGGGGAGAAGGTAGGGACAGGGTACTGAGTTTGGATGATCAGCTATGATCTCATTGCATGGCAGAGCAGGCTCGAGGGGCCGAATGGCCTACTCCTGCTCCTATCTTCAATGTTGCTATGTTTCTAGGACACCCAGGTCTCGTTGCACTTCCCCTTTTCCCAATCTATTGCCGTTCAGATAATAATCTGTCTTCCTGTTTTTGCCACCGAAGTGGATAACCTCGCATTTATCCACATTATACTGCATTTGCCATGCACTTGCCCAATCACCCAACCTGTCCAAATCATACTGGAGTTTCTCTGCATCCTCCTCACAGCAAACACACCCACCCAGCTTTGTGTCATCTGCAAACTTGGAGATATTACATCTAGTTCCCTCATCTAGATCATTAATATATATTGTGAATTGCTGGTACCCCACTAGTCACTGCCTGCCACTCGGTAAAAGACTCGTTCATTCCAACTCTTTGCTTCCTGTCTGCCAACCAGTTCTCTATCCAAGACAGTAATCCACTTTTTGCATGCAATGCTTTGCTTGAACTGAACTGGTGATTCTGTGATCCGGTGTTTCCGGGTGGGGCATGTGACACTCGCTGCGAGCCCATCTCGGGTGCACAGTCCACGATCATCTACCCGTACATTTCAATGAAAGGAAAATCCAGTGGGTTCTGCAAGAGACGTGTGATTCCCCCCACCCGCCAGACTTTTCTTTCTGTGCGCCGCTCTGGTGAAGCTGAATGTCCAGGCGGTAAAGATGGAAATCTATTTCCCGCGTGCAACTATTCGAAGAAGAGCAGGGAATTCTCCCCAGTGTTCTGGCCAAGATTTATCCTTCAACCAACACCGTTAAAACAGATTCACTGGTCATTTATATCACCACTGTTCGTGGGATCCTGCTGAGTGCAAATTGGCTGCGGCATTTATTTTTATTCGTTCCTGGGATGTGGGCATCGCTGGCAAGGCCGGTGTCATGAATCTTATCATGACTCATGATGTAACACTGGGCGGCCAGCTGGTGGCGCCGTCCAAGGAGTATAAATACTCGGGCGTGGGCCCAGCTTGCTCAGGATGTTTCTGTAACCAGGAACTAGTGATGTAACTAGAATCTCATGGTTGTGAAACAGTTGATTAAAGCCTTGTTTTATACTCAAACCAAGTGCTCAGTAGTTTTTTTACATCAGCCAGCATTTATTGCCCATCCCTCGTTGCCCTTGAGAAGGTGGTGGTGAGCCGCCTTCTTGAACCGCTGCAGTCCATGTGGTGAAGGTGCTCCCACAGTGCTGTTAGGGAGGGAGTTCCAGGATTTTGACCCAGTGATGATGAAGGAACGGCGATATATTTCCAAGTCAGGATGGTGTGTGACTTGGAGGGGAACTTGGAGTTGGAGGTGATGGTGTTCCCCACAATAACGACAATGACTACACTTATAGAGCAACTCATTGGCTGTGAAGCGCCTTTCGGATGTCCTGAGGATGTGAAAGGCGCTATATAAATGCAAGCTCTTTCCTTTCCTAATAGACTGAAACTCATGAGCTGTGTGCCAGCGCTCCCCAAGATGTCTCGGTATGTGTACTGAATTCTTCCTTAGAGGAACCAGGTTACAGAATCACCCCTTGAATGATTATTTATGATTGTAAACTAACAAATGTTAAGGGGTAAATAAATTTACAACACATGCAACCGATGCACTAAGGGTAAATTTTATGAAGTTTTACTTCCCAGCAAGGAACTTCGTCTGCCGGGTGGGAGTGGTATCTGGAACTTTGGTGCTGAGGTCAGTGCGTCCCGCGATATGTCTCATCCATTAAATTTAAAGTTACACCACTCCCTTATGGCCCTGTTGTATGGAAGCTTTTGCGGTTATGTGATATGGTTTCCATGTCACATCATTGCACATACCACAGTATAACGATGGAGCAAAGTTGCCAATGTGAAGGTACATAGAATTATGACCTTGATGGGACGACCTTGAGAAGGTAAACTTGGTTCAGAGATGCAAACGTTTCAATTTTTTAAACTATCCCGTTAGTTGTTTGTCAGTATTCTAAATCAGCCCCAGTGCTATCAGTGTAGGAGTTGTTCTCTAATGTTGCACTAACCCTATACTACTCAAATTTGAGTGCATTCTGTGCATGATTTTCCAACTGTTAATTTGGCATGCTCCCAAGTTTCCAATATATGATCCATGAAGTTGGAAATTACTTCTTATAACTCTGTGCTGCTGGCTTGTACCTATTGAAAGCAGGCACTGGTGCCAAACCAGTGTCTGTACTATAACAGCACCACGTAACTTGGAGAGCATAAACTCGACTAAAAATTTTCAAAAATGCTCTATTTTTTGTCACTTTTTTATGGTTTTCTCATTTTAGAAAAAATGGAAACCAACATGAAATATGAAATAAATAAAGCACAGAAAACAACAATCTACATTTCTATAACACCTTTCACATAACACGTGTCCCAAGGTGCTTTACTGGAGATTGGAAGATAGTGGGGTATAAATTCTACTTGGGGGAGAGTGCAAAACAGACAATAGCAAATCGGCTGCTCCTTTACATAGACGTCAATGGTAAAGAAAATCGTCAGAGTGTAAAACAGGCTGCCTGTTTGCTATCGCTCGCTTTGTGCTCCCGCCCAAGACAGGTTTATGCCCCACTGAGCACGGCACTGGAGAGTAGTCACAGGAGGTGACTGAAGGTAGGGTCAGTGGTAGCTGACATGAGTCAGTCATTCATGAAAGAAAGACTTATGAAATAATACTGAGCGGCCTACAGGTGGCGCTGTCCAGGGAGAGTATAAATACTCGAGCACGGGCCCAGCTTGCGCAGGACATTCTTAACAGGGACTAGTGAAGGACACAACTAGACCTCCATGTTGTAAAACAGTTGATTAAAGCTTTGTTTAACGCTTAGACCAAGTGCCTAGTAGTTTTCTTACGTCAGTAGGTTTTTGCAGATGCTTTTGAAAGTGGGGAAAAGGTAAGACACAGGGGGCTTAAGAAGTGAGTTTCAAAGCGCAGGAACGTGGTTTCTGTGTAAAGAAGGGAAGAGACCCAGTAGATCAGAGTCTGAGGAGCGCAGAGTGAATACAGGGAGGTAGGGCTGGTAAAGATTACTAGGTAGGGACGGGGACATTGAAAGACTTGCAAATGAGAAGGAAGATTTTAAAGTTGATGCACTGGGGAATGAGGAGCCAATAGCGCTTGTGGATGAGTCAGAATGATGTTGGGTGGTGCTCGCAAGACCAGCAAGGTCAGCATAGATGAAATAAAGCCTTGAGATGACCAAGGCGTGGATGAGACTCTCAGTAGCAGTGAGTTTGTTAGTGTTACGGGGTGGTAGCAGGTGATCCTGCTAACCGACCACAGGTGGGCCTCTCAGGTCAGCTTGGAGTTGAAAAGGACTCCATCAGGTTCAGCCTCAGCAAGCTTCCAGGTAAGAGGATGAAAACAGCACCTCCAGTTTCTGTGACGTAAGGTTTCGGGTACATCCAGACAGGATCGCTTCCATCTTGCTGATGTTGAGTTGGACAAAGTTTTGGCTCATCCGGGACTTGATGTCCAACAGGCAGTTAGACAGCACAATGGTAAAATTGCGTGCCATTGGCATACGTATGGGACCTGACCCATTATTGGTAGATGATGTTGCCAGGAGTCAGTATGTAGATGAGGACAAGAAGGGGGCCAAGGATGAAGCCTTGAGGCATAGTGGATGATCTTGTGGGATTGGCAAGAAAGCTATTGTAAGAGACGTATTGACTATGTTGGGATAGTTAGGAATGGAATTAAATCATGATAGAACAGTGCTATGGTGGTGAAGTCTGAAGGGAAGACCAAGAAGAAGAATGGAGTGATCGAAAGCCATGGAAAGGTTGAGGAGTGTGAGGATGAATGGCATGTCATGGTCACAGTCAGGTAGGACATCATTAGTCACTTTGACCAGAGCGGTCTATGTCCCATAGGTAAGTGGAAACCAGCTTCAGATTCAAGCGGAATTCAGCATTGAGTTGGATGGCAATGATGTGCATGAAAACTGCAGAGAGGAAAGGGAGCCGCTGATGGGCCAGTAGCTGAAGAGGAAAAAGAAATCGAGGGTAGACTTTTTGAGCAATAGGGTGATGACAGCAGATTTGAAGGGGGGGAAACAATGCACAACGAAATGGAAAGGTTGATGATGTCAGCGAGCATAGGATCGAGGAGCGGTCTGACGTCACCAGCAGTGAAACCTCCAGATGTTGGTCCAGATGTTTTAGCTGCTGTAAATTGTGATGAACCTGAAATTATGGCCCACACTTTCTCACAATGAGGCTGACATAAGAAAACTACTAGACACTTGGTCTAAGCGTTAAACAAAGCTTTAATCAACTGTTTTACAACATGGAGGTCTAGTTGTGTCCTTCACTAGTTCCTGTTAAGAATGTCCTGCGCAAGCTGGGCCCGTGCCTGAGTATTTATACACTCCCTGGACAGCGCCACCCGCAGGCCACTCAGTTTTAATTCATAAGTCTTTCTTTCATGCATGACTGATTCATGTCAGGGGCTATGTGCCAACAGCAAAGACTTCAGGACTTATATCGTATCAGCCCTCAGATTCTAACACGTTACTTTATAGGAGGGACCAGGAATTACTGTCGGTGATATTCCATGATGGATGCTTGAAGTGATTGCTATGACATTTCTCTGTCTGCAATTTAAACTTAGGCGTTAACTTGAAACCATAAATTCTAGTATTATGTATCCAGTCATTCACTCTACAATACTCGTGTCTGGCCAGAATCAACTGCTTTTTTAGTTAATATGATCTAAATAACAAATAGAGTGCATTCAGATTAACAGTTCTTTTACATAGAATTTACAGCACAGGAACAGGCCATTCGGCTGGTGTTTATGCTCCACACAAGCCTTCTCCCTCTCTTCTTCATCTCACCCGATCAGTATATCCCTCTATTCCTTTCTCTCTCATGTACTTATCTAGCTGTCCCGTAAATGCTTCTATGCTATTCGTCTCAACTACGCCATGTGGTACTTTCAATAAACCTCAGCCCAAATTGCATGGTCTAATAGTGTGTTATATTCTTGGGACATCCAAAGGTTAGGTGAACATGAGAGGGATTGTCTCAATTCCAGTAAGAAAATGACAGTAACAAGGATTCTTTTTTGACCCCTGGGCAACACTACATTACCAGATATTGTGTGTATATGAGTTCTTACTTCAGTAGGTTGCCAGGGCTCCCTTATGGAATGGTCCTTGGCAGAAGTATCTGGTGGAGCCGCAAAATCCTAACAAGGCGACCATTCAATTTGATTTCTAAGCTTTCAGATGTTCAGAAATTACGAGGCTGTCCACAGCGTTTCCTTGAGTTTTCCTTTACACGTTGAGTGCTATAACTTAGTTCTGTAGTTTTTTTGCAGGCCTCCATAACAGTTTAAGAAGTTTCTTGGTAGCGATGGATCAGCGACGAGCTCTGTAGACTTTCAGCTACAGAGCTTGGAATATAGCCTGGGCTCTTCTGCAATGCATGCAAGGGTGAAAAAGGACCCAAAGTGGAGTGGAATTATATAGAGTGCTTCATGTAAAAAAGGGCAGGGAGCATTACAGCCTTTCCTGGTTGATATTTGTATAGTCAATCAGGAGTAGGAGGACCTGCAGGACAAGAGCTTCAAACTGTACTGAAACAGCAGAATGTGCCTTAGTTCGTGAAACAATCCAAACTTGCCAAATACCATCTACCTTGCCCGACTTAGCATTCAGCCACTGAACTAGCATCAGTCATCCCCTCTGTGTTGAGCAACCTTGGGGCAAGGCTTGAACTCCTATTTCTTGTTGCCTCCACACATTCTCAGTGAAATTAATGAGTGCATGAGGGCTCCGCAGCACAATGACAAAGAGCAGGACAGCTGATCAGCAATGCAGCTTTATTCAAAACATTCAATTCTCCCTCAAGGAGGTACAGGGAGCTCAAACTAGGCCCACATGTCGCTCAACTAAATTGTTTGAGGATGGCATGTGGATCCTTCAAATTAGTCCCAGATGTCCCTCAACTGAAATGGTTGAGGTTGTGACGTGTCCCCTGTTGAGTGTTCTGGTCGGACCACTGTTAATTCTGACAGCAGTCCATGTGTAATGGGTGACATGAATCAGTCATTCATGAAAGACTTATGAAATAATAGTGAGCGGCCTGCGGGTGGCGCTGTCCAGGGAGAGTATAAATACTCGGGCACGGGCCCAGCTTGCGCAGGACATTCTTAACAGGAGCTAGTGAAGGACACAACTAGACCTCCATGTTGTAAAACAGTTGATTAAAGCTTTGTTTAACGCTTAGACCAAGTGCCTAGTAGTTTTCTTATGTCAATGGGTATCCTTGCAGCTTCACAAAATAACCCTCGGCTGAACTTGATGGCACTTTGCATCACCAGTTTTAGGCAGAGCAATGGGCACAGTTAGATAAAACAAAGTAGTTTACTGATAAACAGAAAGCCGACTGTCAAGCAATCGAGCAGAGCCCCTGCTGTGCCGCAGTCAGGTTTAACGATAGACTCAGAATTAGGCCTATTTCAGTAGATGCCACTCTGCACACAGCTGAGCAAGGAAACTTCAATCTAATAAACTCATCTGCAACACACATAATAACATCTTTATGTTACTGATGTAGAAACCACTAATTACTGAGCTACATGTCATCAAATCTGGCTGCAATGCACATGAGCCCTGGAATTCCACAGACCACCATCCTGGGACTGTGCCTGCCGATGCCCTCAACGTACTTTGGGTCGAGGAGGACACCAAATAGCATGGGACTGGCGGGTGCCTGCTCCAATAGGGGGACATCTTGGGCACCCCAGCTTGCACAGTGGGCAGAGAGTAAGGTAGGGCTGGGTGTCCCCTCCTGGAAAAAACAGTGTTGCCCCCAACAGTCTCCTTGTTGTTCCTGGGTTCAGGCTATAGTCATGGCTTGGGCCATTTCACAGCCCCCTCCCCCAGTGCAGCCCACTTCTGCTCCTCAAGAGGATGGTACGCCTCTTGTCACTTGGTGTACTGGTCGACAAAGTCCCTTTGATGGCGGGGGAGAAGGTTGCCCAGATGGAGGCTCCACCTCTTACAAGGCCCTGTGGATACTGGCTGCTCAAGCCAGGACCTGGCACATCCGGGTTCTTACCTGCTTTCCATACATTCCAGAGCAGTCCTGCCGGAGTTATGGTAGAAGTGTGCCAGAAGGGCTGTGGAATTTCAACACTGCACTCTTATTGCCTGGTATCAACTGGAGAGCTAAACTCAGAAATACAGGAAACTTTTCAACTCCAATTTAATTATAGCATTAAGACTGCCCAAGTTGCTAATCAATCAATATCAGAGAGGCTTCTCCACAGTTGGGTTATTTCCACCTTCTGCTTCTTCCAAAGTCTATTGGCAGTAGAGGGTGAAGGGTCAGCAGTAGAGGGTGAAGGGTCAGCAGTAGAGGGTGAAGGGTCAGCAGTAGAGGGTGAAGGGTCAGCAGTAGAGGGTGAAGGGTCAGCAGTAGAGGGTGAAGGGTCAGCAGTAGAGGGTGAAGGGTCAGCAGTAGAGGGTGAAGGGTCAGCAGTAGAGGGTGAACAGTCAGCAGTAGAGGGTGAAGGGTCAGCAGTAGAGGGTGAACAGTCAGCAGTAGAGGGTGAACAGTCAGCAGTAGAGGGTGAACAGTCAGCAGTAGAGGGTGAACAGTCAGCAGTAGAGGGTGAACAGTCAGCAGTAGAGGGTGAAGGGTCAGCAGTAGAGTGTGAAGGGTCAGCAGTAGAGGGTGAAGAGTCAGCAGTAGAGGGTGAAGGGTCAGCAGTAGAGGGTGAAGGGTCAGCAGTAGAGGGTGAAGGGTCAGCAGTAGAGGGTGAAGGGTCAGCAGTAGAGGGTGAACAGTCAGCAGTAGAAGGTGAAGGGTCAGCAGTAGAGGGTGAAGTGTCAGAGTGTGAAGGGTCAGCAGTAGAGGGTGAAGGGTCAACAGTAGAGGGTGAACAGTCAGCAGTAGAGGGTGAACAGTCAGCAGTAGAGGGTGAACAGTCAGCAGTAGAGGGTGAAGGGTCAGCAGTAGAGGGTGAAAGGTCAACAGTAGCCAACACACAACTTACAACAACAACTTGTATTTATATAGCAGCTTCAACATAGTAAAACGTCCCAAGGCGCTTCACAGGAGTATTTTAAGACAACAAATTTGACACCGAGCCACATAAGAAATTAGGGCAGGTGACCAAAAGCTTGGTCAAAGGGGTAGGTTTTAAGGAGCGCCTTATAGGAGGAAATAGAGGTAGCGAGACGGAGAGGTTCAGGGAGGGAATTCCAGAGCTTGGGGCCGAGGCAACAGAAGACACGACCGCCAATGGTTGAGTGATTATAATCAGGGATGCTGAAGAGGGCAGAATTAGAGGAGTGCAGATATCTCGGGGGGTTGTGGGGCTGGAGGAGATTACAGAGATAGGGAGGGGAGAGGCCATGGAGGGATTTGAAAACAAGGATGAGAATTTTGAAATCGAGGCGCTGCTTAACCGGGAGCCAGTGTAGGTCAGCGAGCACGGGGTGATGGGCGAACAGGACTTGGTGCGAGTTAGGACACGGGCAGCAGAGTTTTGGATAACCTCAAGTTTACGTAGGGTAGAATGTGGGAGGCCAGCCAGGAGTGCGTTGGAATAGTCAAGTCTAGAGGTAGCAAAGGCAGGGATGAGGGTTTCGGCAGCAGATGAGCTGAGGCAAGGGCGATGTTACGGAGGTGGAAGTAGGCGGTCTTAGTTATGCCACGGATATGTGGTCGGAAGTTAATTTCAGGGTCAAATATGACATCAAGGTTGAGAACAGTGTGGTTCAGCCTCTGATAGATGCCAGGGAGAGGGATGGAGTCGGTGGCTAGGGAACGGAGTTTGTGGCGGGGACTGAAGACAATTACTTTGATTTTCCCAATATTTAATTGGAGAAAATTTCTTCTCATCCAGTACTAGATGTCGGACAAACAGTGTGTCAATTTAGAGACCGTGGAGGGGTCGAGAGAAGTGGTGGTGAGGTAGAGCTGGGAGTCGTCAGCATACATGTGGAAACTGATGATGTGTTTTCGGATGATGTTGCCAAGGGATCTGCATACAGATAAGAAATAGGAGGGGGTCAAAGGTAGATCCTTGGGGGACACGAGGTAACAATGCGGGAGTGGGAAGAGAAGTCATTGCAGGTGATTTTCTGGCAACGATTAGAGAAATAAGAATTGAACCAGGCGGGTGCAGTCCCACCCAGCCATTGGAGGAGGATGGAGTGGTCAACCGTGTCAAAGGCTGCAGACTAGTTGAGAAGGATGAGGATGTTGAGTCTGTGTGTCCCAGTTATGCTTATTATAAATCACTGGACACAGACAACAAGAATAACTTTTACAGGTCTTTACTATTTGGAGGTCAGGGCTGAACTGCCCAGCAAATCACTACACAACGTTTATATACCGGTGTGGTCACCACCGGTATTACAGTATACAGCAGCCAAGAGAAAGTAGTACATCTCTTAAGGTAGTTCTCTTAAGGTGGAACAGGTTACATACACCACAGAGGAGAGATAGTTTACCTTTGTCACAGTCACAAAGGACGTCATTTGTGACTTTGATGAGAGCCGTTTCGGTTCTGTGGCAAGGGCGGAAACCTGATTGGAGGGATTCAAACATGGAGTTGCGGGAAAGATGGAGTGGAGGCAACAACACATTCAAGGACTTTGGAGTGGAAAGGGAGGTTGGAGATGGGGTGGTAGTTTGCAAGGATGGAGGGGGTCAAGGGTTGTTTTTTTGAGGAGAGGGGTGATGACAGCGGATTTGAAGGAGAGGGGGTCAGTACCTGTGGAGAGAGAACCATTAACAATGTCAGCTAACAGAAAATGAAGTTGGGTGGTCAGCAGTTTGGTGGGAATGGGGTTGAGGGAGCAGGAAGTGGGTCTCATGGACGAGATGAGCGTGGAGAGGTCATGAGGGGAGATCGGAGAGAAACTGGAGAAAGATAATAGTTCAGGGCTAGGGCAGGGGGGAAATTTAGAGGAAGTTTGGCCCAGTGGGCTAGGGGAAGGAAGGGAAGTGGCAGAGGCAGCTGAACGGATGGTCTCAATCTTAGAGACAAAGAAGTCCATGAGCTCCTCACACTTGTTGTCGGAGGTGAGGGTGGAGGGGAGAGGGGTTTAAGAAGACGGCTAGCAGTAGAGAATAGGCGCTGGGGTTTATCTTTGCATTCCAGAATGATCCTGGAATAGTGAGCAATTTTGGCAGAGGAGAGCAGGGCCCGATAATGCTTTACGTGGTCCAGCCAGATCTGGCGGTGAATGGTTAAACCAGTTGTCCGCCACATCCGTTCAAGGCAAAATGGCATCTCTGAATGGCTTCTTAACTCATTCCATTACAGGTCATGGGTTTTCTTTGTCCAGACCACTTCAAATGGTCTATTGAACATAGTCCCCCAGCAACTCCTCCTCCATAATTGGGGAGCAATTTGAACATTATTTTGAAAGGTTCCATTTACAAATTGAGAACAACTGAAGAAAATAGGAAAGGCAAGAGGAACTATTTTAGTAAAAGGGTTGGTAATTTTGTGGAGCAGATTACCAGCACTTGTAGTGGAACAAGAAACCATAACGGGTTTCAAAAAGGAACAGGACTGGTTCTTGTCAACAAATGGGATTCAGGGTTATTAGAAATGCAGCAAAGGGATACTGTGGATAGGTGGGCTCGATCGATCGACGGTCTTCACCTGCCTGAAACTCTTACTATGGGGGAATTTTCCCAGCCCTGGGGAGGTGGGACGGCCGGGAAAATGGCAGAAACTCGGAGCGGGTACCGAACCCGCTCCCAACCCGCCTCTGTGCCATCTTCCTGGGAGGTGAGTATGTGAGGTGAGTGGAAAGTGACAGAAAATGTTTACTTACCTTTGTTTCTTCCTGCAGGCTTCAACAGTTGGGGATGCGGAGAGTCTCGCATCTCACCGGCAGAGATGACAGAATGGCCACTGCATTCTCCAATGCAACAACCATCTAATTTCTGCTAAAGAAAGAGGTTTGATGAGTCTTGAATGCAAGGACTCATCAAACTACAGAGAATTTTTGACCGATGAAACGTCATACGCTGACGTTCTCTGTCACCGGTTTCCCTTTAATTGGCCTGCTGAGCCCGTTGGGCGGGGCTTAACAAGGTCAATCAAGGGAAAATAGCATGGGTTGGCCAGAAGTCGATGGAGGCGGGACTAAAACCCGACAAGTGGGAGTCCCGCCTCCAAAAGCTCCCCATTGGCAAACTCCAGCCTCATGTTCCAGTTTTAACATTTGCTGTATCTGCTGTATAGCTGGTCCATCACATAACTGATCTTAGTTAGTTTGGACGTTTCATTAAAAGAGGAACAATTCTGAATCCGCTGGCAATCGATAAATGTAAAAATTGATTTCTCGTGTAGAAGTTGAATGAGACCTCTGGTGTTTGTAATCATGGCCTGTTTCCTACAATAATTATTTGCCTGTCCGCAATACATTTGCTCTACAAAAATTGTAGTTTATTGCAGTGTTATTAAAATTAAAAATTAAAACTTCAGGACTTGGTGTTAGTCACAAGATTGCCCCAATGCACTTTGTTTATTGCCTGAAGCCTAGTGAATACCATTTAGATTTCCCTTGTTGTTAAACTGTGTCAATATGCTGTTAGTGTGATGTGTACAATTACACTGATCAAAAGATGGACCTTCTTCTTCTAAGGCAGTCCCTCGGAACCGAGGATGACTTGCTTCCACATTAAAAATGAGTTCTCAGGTGACTGATGAGTCCAATGCGGGACCTACAGTCTCTGTCACAGGTGGGGCAGACGGTGGTTGAAGGGGCGGGTGGGTGGGGTGCTTGGGTTGATGTGCACTCCTTGCGCTGCCTGCGCTTGGCTTCCGCTTGCTCCCGGCGAAGAGACTCGAGGTGTTCGGCGCCTTCCCGGATGCTTCTCCTCCACTTTGTGCAGTCTTGGGCCAGGGATTCCCAGGTGCCGGTGGGGATGTTGCACTTTTTCAAGGAGGCTTTGAGGGTGTCCTTGAAGCATTTCCTCTGCCCATCTGGGGCTCTGTTGCCGCGTCGGAGCTCCGAGTAGTGCGTTTGTTTTGGGAGTCTCGTATCGGGCATGCGGACAATGTGACCTGTCCATCGGAGCTGATCGAGCGTGGTCAAAGCTTCGATGCTTGGGCTGTTGGCCTGAGCGAGAACACTGACGTTGGTGCGGCTATCCTGCCAATGGATTTGCAGGATCTTGCAGAGGCAGCGTTGGTGGTACCTCTCCAGTGCTTTGAGGTGCCTGCTGTACATGGTCCATGTCTCGGGCCCGTTTAAAAATTGCAGGCAGCATGCTATTTTAGTGCTCCCTGCTGATTTGAATGATTTCAGTGCACAGCCCAGTGACGAAAGCGTTGCTTCAGGCTGTGCGCTCAGCAGGAGGCCCACTGTCGCATCCCTGGAGCGTCCTTGGAGCGGGGCTGCATTTTTCTTAAAGCAAGGCTGTCATTTTAGAAAGCAGTCTCGAGCCCTTGAAGGTGAACTGGCTTCTGAAAAAAAAATTATAAATCATTCCAAACTGGGCAGTGTTCAGTTCTTAAAACCAAACTGCCTTCTGCACATAATAAATGGCAAAAATGCTTCAGCACCAACACAAATGGCTCAACAGGCCAGGGAAGGGGCACCCAGGGTCTCGCACGCAGCACTCTAGCTTTGTGCAGGGGGTCAACACCGCAAGAGAGGTCCTCTACCCACAGGGGCCAGGAGGCCCTCCAGAAAGAAGGATGTGGGATCAGATCACCGAGGCCACCACTGTCAGCAGTTTCGCCCCCACCACCTGGCTCCAGTGTCCAAACAAGTTTCATGACCTCAGATGAGTCTTCAAGGTCAGTTAATGCATTTTCAAAAACCGTCTTCTACAAACTGCATTACTAGACTCACACACTGCTCAATGCACAACCACCACCCCTCCCAATCAATCACCTACCAACAATCTGTACCAATCACGAGGCACACCTCACATTCATAGCTTCACCTCAGCCCCTTGGAGGAGGCGGTGTTGGCCATTCTTGGCAGCGGCATGGCTGAGCCCTTGGCCAGCGGCGGGGCTGAAAGGATACAAGATGCCGGTATCCTCATACTTTATCCTCCTCACATCCCACTTCCCCCTCATCCCACAATATCTTCTGACGTACAAGCAGCACATGGTGTAAGCATGCAGCTCTTGCTTTCCCACCCTCCCCTCACCACAACCCTACCCCTGTGCCTTCCACATTACAGACATTCAAGAAATTCAGCCTGCCCAGCCAGTGGTTGACCAAGAAGAGGGCGAGGAGAGTGAAGAAGAAGAAGAAGATTTCACACTCCCAGCCACCAGCTCCTCAAGGTCATCCTGCAAGGCCATTTGTCGTGTCCCCCACTGAAAGTCAGCAGCCTTCCACCAGCCATGCTGCAGCCACTGGGGGAGCACTGCATGACATCACTAGGATAGGCAAAGGCACACACAAGGCAGTCACTAAGGGAATGCACAAGGGTGATTAGTTGGCTTTTTGATGTCATATTGGATGCATATTATGAATAATAAAGTTGGATTGGAAAGTTTGCTTTGTGGTGGCTTTTATGCCAGCATTGTGGATAAGAGGGCAAAGTAATGGTCAGTAACAGAGGGAAGGTAAGGTGCGGAACAAATGTTGAAAGGGGAATTAGAGTTGTGGTCACTGGTACCGCAGGCGGATGATTCAATCCCGGATATCCCGGCCAGAAAGGCGCTGTCTGGGTTGCCTCCTTCCTTCCGCTTCCTTCTCTTCTGCATCTTCCTCTTATGCTTCTTCCTCCTTCCTCTGCAAGCAGCTTGTCCCCTTTGCTGCCTCTGCTTCATCTCCATGTGATGTTGCAGCCCAAGGGGGACTGCAACTAGAGCCCCCAGGACTGGGAGCAAGTGGCCTTCTCAGAGGCCTTCCTTTAACATCCAAAGCCTTGCAAGCGTCCAGCAGCACTCCCTGTACTCCCTGCACATTTTAACAACTTTTTAAATGTATTGCACCAAGCCACTACTTCAACAAAATATAAAATAACCAGTCCAAAAACTGAAATCGAAACTCACCTGAAAGATGCATGTGTTCCTTAAAGAAGTGCTGGCAGTGTCTCTGTAACAACTGCTGCACGCACGTTCTTCCGTCCACGGTTAGGGGTGGGCGTTATGGCGTGCGGCAATGTCCAAAATCAGGCCGATTGACGTCCCAATCTGCACATTTAGATTGGAGAGGCGAGCGCAGGCAACGGCAGCGCTGCTGACCTCTCCAAAATGGCAGTCACTGTGTTCCGCACCGGAAGTGGGTGGAAGTGAGGCGGCCGCCATTTTTTCAAGAAAACCGATCTTAATGGCTTCGCTACTACGGGGATTTCGTGGCCCACACGGTTGACTTTTACGCTATTTATTTCCGCAGGGATTCTTCTGGTCGTCTGCCCTAACTTCAACAAAGAAATGGCATAAATCTGTTTACGCTGTTTCTCCAGAGTTTCGATGGATCTGACAACAAAGTTACAGCTGATAGATGATCAGGAGGAACCCAGTGTAAATTCAACCACTTAATGTCCTCAGAGCAACTAGAGATGGACAATCAATACTGGTTGGCAATGTCATCCATGTTCCAAGAACAAATTAAACAAATACAAACTGTTAGCAGCCCGTCTGTCAAAGGATGCAGCAACCTACTGATCATAATGTACTCTTCAGTCACAGCTGTACTACCAGTGTATTTGAAATAGAAATTGAATTGATTTTTACAACATTTTTAACAAAGATAAACATCCAAAGGAACTTCGCAAAGGTGTAATCGGACAAAAGCGGATGCCGAGCCAAAGAAGGCCATATTAGGAGGGGTAACTAAAACCTTGGTCAAAGAGGTAGGCTTTACGGAAGGTCTTAACAAAGCACATAGAGGTGGAAAGGTAGAGGGGTTTAGGGAGGGAATTCTAGAACATGGGGCCTAGAGGGCCAAAGGCATGGCCACTATTGGTGGGCCAGAGGGAGTGGGGATGCATAAGAGGCCAGAGTGAGAGTTTGGAAGGGGTTGTGGGGCTGGAGGAGATTACAGAGATTGGGAAGGGAGTGATTTAAACACAACAATAAGAATTTGAAAATTTGAAGTGTTAGGGAACTGGAAGCCAATATAGGACAGCAAGGACTGGGATGATGGATGAATGGGACTTGGTGCAAGACATGATATGGGCAGAAGAGTTTTCAATAAGCTGAGGGTTGAGGATGAAAGGCCAACCAGGGGACATTGGACAAAGGTATGGACGAGGGTTTCAGCAGCAAATGGGCTGGGGTAGGCCCAGAGGTGAGTGATGTTACAGAGGTGGAAGTAGATTTTCACAATGCTTGTTACTTTTATAGCCCAACAGAAACCACTGAAACACAAACAGTGCCAACCATTCAGAATCACAATCCATTAAACACAAACAGGGCCAAACATTCAGAATCACAATCTATTAAATCCAAACAGTGCCAACCATTCAGAATCACAATCCATTAAACACAAACAGGGCCAACCATTCAGAATCACAATCCATTAAATCCAAACAGTGCCAACCATTCAGAATCACAATCCATTAAACACAAACAGGGCCAACCATTCAGAATCACAATCCATTAAATCCAAACAGTGCCAACCATTCAGAATCACAATCCATTAAACACAAACAGGGCCAAACATTCAGAATCACAATCTATTAAATCCAAACAGTGCCAACCATTCAGAATCACAATCCATTAAACACAAACAGGGCCAACCATTCAGAATCACAATCCATTAAATCCAAACAGTGCCAACCATTCAGAATCACAATCCATTAAACACAAACAGTGCCAACCATTCAGAATCACAATCCATTAAACACAAACCGGGCCAACCATTCAGAATCACAATCCATTAAACACAAACAGGACCAACCATTCAGAATCACAATCCATTAAACACAAACAGGACCAACCATTCAGAATCACAATCCATTAAACACAAACAGGACCAACCATTCAGAATCACAATCCATTAAACACAAACAGGACCAACCATTCAGAATCACAATCCATTAAACACAAACAGGGGCAAACATTCAGAATCACAATCCATTAAACACAAACAGGGCCAACCATTCAGAATCACAATCCATTAAACACAAACAGGGCCAACCATTCAGAATCACAATCCATTAAACACAAACAGGGCCATTCATTCAGACCCCGTCTGTTAGCTTCATAAATCTGTATTTTGTTTGTGGTGGTAGAGCAGATTGGCATTGTCACCCATCTCTTTGAAGTGATTGTTATCAGGATTCCTAGAACGAGGGCCCCATACATATAGAAACATGATAAAGCAGCATTGATGCACATATAAAGAACCATACACATATAGGTAAATACTTAAGTAAGATTACATCCTCTCCATGTAATTGATTTATGAACTTCTTGCTCTACAATTTTGCTTCATACTAGCTGTTCTTCAACTGCAAACAGCTGCCGTTTCTTTCTTGCAGCAATAATAAATTTCCCTTGAGGATCAAGTCTTGTCAACTAAAATAACCAGCTCAGTGCCATCACCATAGAGGTAGCGACTTGAGCACCAATCCCCAGAGAACCAGTGGCACTTCGAACCTAATACGGGGTCAGACAGGTTTAATATTTCAGTTCGACTTTGTGATGGATCTTTCACCAGTGTAAATCAGTGCAATGAATCCATGTTATCAACGTGCCTTTCGGGGAGCATGAACTGAGCTATTTGATTAGATCACTCTCATTTTGCCAAAGACAAAGAAACCTTAACACAGTTCAACATCTGCTCTACTTAAAGATGACACAAAGCTGGGTGGGCGTGTGTGCTGTGAGGAGGATGCCGAGAAACTCCAGGATGATTTGGACAGGTTGGGTGATTGGGCAAAAGCATGGCAGATGTAATATAATGTGGATAAATGCGAGGTTATCCACTTTGGTGGCAAAAACAGGAAGGCAGATTATTATCTGAATGGCAATAGATTGGGGAAAGGGGAAGTGCAACGAGACCTGGGTGTCTTTGTGCACCAATCGCTGAAGGTAAGCATGCAGGTGCAGCAGGCGGTGAAGAAGGCAAATGGTATGTTGGCCTTCGTAGCGAGAGGGTTTGAGTACAGGAACAAGGACATCTTGCTGCAGTTGTACAGGGCCTTGGTGAGACCACATCTTGAGTATTGTGTGCAGTTTTGGTCGCCTTATCTGAGGAAGGATGTTCTTGCCATGGGAGGAGTTCAGCGAAGATTCACCAGGCTGATACCTGGGATGGCAGGCATGACATATGAGGAGAGATTGGGTCGATTGGGCTTGTACTCGCTGGAGTTTAGAAGAATGAGAGGGGATCTCATTGAAACTTATAAAATTCTGACAGGACTGGACAGACTAGATGCAGGAAGGATGTTCCTGATGGTCGGGGAGTCCAGAACCAGGGGTCACAGTCTAAGGATAAGGGGTAGGCCATTTAGGACAGAAATGAGGAGGAATTTCTTCACCCAGAGAGTGGTGAACCTGTGGAATTCTCTACCACAGAAGGCAGTAGAGGCCAATTCATTAAATATATTCAAGAAGGAGTTGGATATATTTCTTAAGGCTAAAGGGATCAAGGGGTATGGGGAGAAAGCAGGGACCGGGTACTGAATTTGGATGATCAGTCATGATCGCATTGAATGGCGGAGCAGGCTCGAGGGGCCGAATGGCCTACTCCTGCTATCTTCTATGTTTCTATGTTTACTTATAACTGGTAGGATGGGGTCATTACAAAATTAAGCTTACAGTAAAATATTGAATAATGATGAGAATGGAAGATGTGAGTCCTTGAATGAGGCTTGCATCATCCTCTGCTTTCAGGGCACACTACAAACACCTCAGTCCTGCTAATTAAGGCCACAGCTGTTGCTGTAGCCGGGCATCTAATGGTGCCTTCCATTAGTTAGACTTGCCCGTACATATTTAGGTTTTTAAAAAATTTTCGTGGCAAGTTGCTGAAAGTGTGAGCTGATGACAGCGTAGTGAGGGAAACAGGGCATGCAACGGGGTATCTCCTTAACCAATCAGATTGAAGGATTGTGCAATAAACAGCGCCAGGACTGAGAAGGGAGTGTAAATTAGAGCAGGTGAATTCAACGTCAAGTCAGGTACAGAAAGTGAGGGAAAGAAAGATTGGATTACTAGAGAGAGAGAAAAGAGACAGAAAGAAATATATATATTTTAAAAATTTTACATTTTTTAATATCTCCAACAAAAATTAAACTCTAAACGAATGAGCCGCCACACTTGTAATAGCTCATTTTCAGTGCCAGAGTGGTTGATTGGCAGTAATTAACACTTATCACGTCAATAAAAGGGTGCTTAGACTTGAAATGACAAGGCTTAACTATCTTTGGTGAGTTTAGTTCGTATCTACCAAGCAAATTCAGCAACTTCATGCCATTCAATGCCTGTCAATGGTGAGGCAGTTTATGCGAAGCTAGCGGTGGAGCAGCGCATCTCGAACAGCAATCTTTGTAAATGCCTGTTTAAGTGTGCACCTGCTGCTCGCCTGAAGTTACTGTCACATTTGCACATAAATAACGGCAAATGCCATTAGCCTCACTGGCCCAAGGTGTCTTTACTCTGGGTCTGGGGAGACCAAACCGACCTCCATGCACTGCGAAGCTGCATTAACACGGCAACATCCTCTGTTCTTGCCAACCACCTTACGCAGCACACTGCCGACTCACGCATCCTCCCACTACTGCCCCTCAAACCCTCTGGCGATTTTCATCTTTCGCTGTATTTCCCGACAAAATATTTGCTTGGGACTAAGGTCCTCATCATCCATGACTGCATTGTATACTGACATCCTGGCACTAACAGGATCGTGGTTGCTGGGATTGCCTCTTTCTCCTTAAAGGAGCCACTCCACCTGACATTGCTCTTCACCACTGGTTCTGCTCCGATGGCATCGTGGCCCTTATCAACAAGTCACATCTCGGCCTCTCCTGGCACTCTTCAATACCTTCTCCTCTTTTGAGCATTTCCCCACTTGCACCCCTCATTCCTCACATTCAAAATTCTCATCATTAACTGCTCATACCAAGCCCCATATCAACTTCCTCCCTGAGATGTCCTCACTTCTCTGTTCCATCAGCCTCTGTACCCAGCAACTCCTTTTCGTTGGTAATTTTAATCCTCACCTCAACTTTCCCAGCCCCCTCTTCTCTGAGATCACCACCCTCCTCGCCTCCCTCAATCTAAACCTTTGTGTAAATTCCCATACCTAAATCTGAGGCCACCGCCTCAACCTCACCTCACCAGCTCTCACAGCCTCCCTGGTCTTTCTCTCTGACAAGGCTATATCTGGCTACTTCTTTATCTCATGGCCACCCATATTCCATTACCCTCCTCCAAAACCATTACATTCACCATTCACTCTTGAGGCCAAAAACTATTCCCCCTTCCTTTAGAATCTCACTCTGAATTCCCAAATCCCTTGCTTTTGGCCCTCTACTCATCGCAATCCCTTTGCTGCTGTCGACTTGCTTAACTTCCCTCGTTTTCATCTTCAATACCCTCGCTCCAAGCAAAACTATCCCTGGCTTCCACCCCTGTCACTCTTCCAGGTACAGCCATCACCTTTGCTCCCACAAGTCTGAGGGGTTCAAATGCGAACATAACTGGCCTAGCCATGCCACAGCAGATCTGGCTTGACCATGTCAACTCTACCATGCATCATTCTCCTCAGTCAGGACCACTCACTATTCTGGAATCCTCCTGAAGGGTAAAGGTAGCCCCAAGTTCCTTTGTCTTGACAAACCATTTCCACAAACTGTTATGTTCATTAATAAATAGACATTCTTATTATGAACACAGCTAGCTTTTGCTAGACCTTTTATTGAGCACATGTGGACTAGGTACAGTATCTGTAGAGGCTTCCATCTTGACTGCTGCCTTGTGGGTAGCCTAGTGCCTCATGGGTAATGTAGTCTTAATATATATACAGCTGGGTAGTGTAGTCTTATATACATACAGCTATATACAGCTCTACACAGCTTTACGGCTCCACCTAGTGTCCACTATAGAATGACATGTTATTGATCATTACATCCCCCTTTCTTTGAGCTTTAACAAAATCAATATCAATCAACTTTCAAGAAAACAATAAAGATAATATCAGTAACACTTTTGTTAGTGCTCTATAAACATAAACATTTTCAAAACAGTCAACACATTTTCAAAGCTTTACATTGTACTCAACGATTAAGTCTATCAGGCTCTTTTACTTCACGTGTGGATCTTCTCAACACGGGTAAGTCTGATGTGTCTTACAGCTCTACACAGCTCTACGGCTCCACCTAGTGTCCACTATAGAATGACATGTTATTGATCATTACACAAACCCCTTTCACTCCCCCCACACCCTCACTCCAAACACCAAGTGCAAGGAGCTCATAATTTCTTCATCACCAAGATCAAGACCACCTTTACAGCTACATCTGCTGCCCCCTTCTTCTTGCCCTAAGTCCTAACCCTCTGTAGCCTCCCACTGACTGTAGCCTGGAAACCCTGTCTCTTGCTCTAGCTTCTCCCTCATCTCCCCTGCCCTTGCCAAGCTCATCCTCTCCTTGGGACCCACCTCCTGCCTCAATCCACTCAACTCTTGAACACCCAACTCTCTCGGTCCCATGTTACCTGCCATTGTCAATGGCTCCTCTCCTCAGACCCTTTCATAACTAGTCTTATCATTTTGCTCATCAAAAAAATCAGCAGCAACCCTTCCACTAACTATCGCTCAACCTTCTGTTCTTCTCTAAGGTCCTCAAATGTATTGTTGCCTCTGTGCCCATCTCTTGTGCCTCTCCACTGTCGCCCAGCTGGGTGGGACTGCACTCGCCTGGTTCCATTCTTATCTATCTAATCATAGTCAGAGATTCACCTGCAATGGCTTCTCTTCCCACTCCCGCACAGTGTACACTTTCTTTAAAAGGAAAGGTGGATTTTGCAAAGCCTCATTCCTGGTTACTGGAGCATGTACCACATATGCACTGCTCACAACTTCCCAGTTATTGATACCACTGTGATGAAATATGCCGTTTATCAGGCACTGTATTCTCTGTGTTCTCAGGCACTGTATTCTCTGTGTTTAGTTTAGTTTCAGTTTGATTTCCCCTCCGGTACTGTATTGTGTGTAGGGCTCCGCCCATACCTGGCCACTACTTAAGCAGGCTGCACTGTCTCACAGACAGTGCAGCAGATCTTTGGATGGGAGACACTTCTCCACTGTGTATTACTTTCTTAGTTAATAAAAGCCTTGCTTTGCTCCGTTAACGTCGAGTCTCGGATTCATTGAGGCACATCAACCACTGACTGGAAAATTGAGAGCACCATGACTTGGAGTGTTCGCCTCCATGTGCCAAATTGCTCAGTCTACGCTCCTGTTGGGTCTCAGCAGTTTCGTCGATGTAGGACAAATTTCCACATATGAAATTTTACAAGTGCCAAAGGCATTTTCAATAGAAATTGTCTGTTTTGTAATAATAGCAGTTTAAAATAGGGAGCAAGACCTAACACCTGGATAAGGTGTTATCCTTCTATTATCACTTCTATTATTAGACCTAGATAATTAAAACCTGATTAAAATCAGATGTCTTTACATATTTTCTAATCACCAGACCTGCCATTATATCTATGGAGAGTTCCATTTGTAGAATCTATTTCACCCAATAGATCCGAAGTGGTAGACATCAGTCTCAGTACAGATTTTCTGTTATTTATGATGCTGCACTTTACAGATTGATTTATCCCTGTACACAATATGAAATGTGACGCACACAAAGATAATGAGAGCTTTGCCCCTCAAACAGACACTCCTTATAGCTACATTTACTTTTGTCAGCAGTTTATGACCCCTATAAGTTCTTTACCTATTTTTCTTCAAAATTGGTTTGTTAAAGTTGATAAGCAGCCTTGCAGACTCAGGTAGAAAGGGAAGTGTCCTTGTACTGTCGCTGGCAGTGCAGGGAATTGAGAGAGCTGTGGACTTAGAGAATAATGTAGTGGGAGCGTACAATGTGCTGGACAGATGCAAAGGAGTGAAAAGTACAGGGGCCTGGGAGACTGCAATGAACTGAGAGATTACATTGGGTTCAGAGGATAGAGTGTGCAGAGAGGATGGAGTGGGTTGGGAGGGTGCACTGGGGTGGAGGATAGAGTGGGATGATGGGATATAGTAAGCAGGGAGAGTTCAGTGAGCTGGGAGAGTTTGATGGGCTGGGAGAGTTTGATGGGCTGGGAGTGTTTGATGGGCTGGGAGTGTTTGATGGGCTGGGGGAGAGTTTGATGGGCTGGGAGTGTTTGATGGGCTGGGAGTGTTTGATGGGCTGGGGGTGTTTGATGGGCTGGGAGTGTTTGATGGGCTGGGGGAGTTTGATGGGCTGGGAGAGTTTGATGGGTTGGGAGAGTTTGATGGGCTGGGGGTGTTTGATGGGCTGGGAGAGTTTGATGGGCTGGGAGTGTTTGATGGGCTGGGGGAGTTTGATGGGCTGGGAGTGTTTGATGGGCTGGGAGTGTTTGATGGGCTGGGGGTGTTTGATTGGCTGGGAGAGTTTGATGGGCTGGGAGTGTTTGATGGGCTGGGAGTGTTTGATGGGCTGGGAGAGTTTGATGGGCTGGGGGAGTTTGATGGGCTGGGATTGTTTGATGGGCTGGGAGAGTTTGATGGGCTGGGAGAGTTTGATGGGCTGGGAGTGTTTGATGAGCTGGGAGTGTTTGATGGGCTGGGAGTGTTTGATGGACTGGGGGTGTTTGATGGGCTGGGAGTGTTTGATGGGCTGGGAGTGTTTGATGGGCTGGGAGTGTTTGATGGGCTGGGAGTGTTTGATGGGCTGGGAGAGTTTGATGGGCTGGGGGAGTTTGATGGGCTGGGAGTGTTTGATGGTCTGCGAGTGTTTGATGGGCTGGGAGTGTTTGATGGGCTGGGGGAGTTTGATGGGCTGGGAGTGTTTGATGAGCTGGGAGTGTTTGATGGGCTGGGAGTGTTTGATGGGCTGGGGGTGTTTGATGAGCTAGGAGAGTTTGATGGGCTGGGAGTGTTTGATGGGCTGGGAGAGTTTGATGGGCTGGGAGTGTTTGATGGGCTGGGGGAGTGTTTGATGGGCTGGGAGAGTTTGATGGGCTGGGGGAGTTTGATGGGCTGGGAGTGTTTGATGGGCTGGGGGAGTTTGATGGGCTGGGAGTGTTTGATGGGCTGGGGAGTTTGATGGGCTGGGAGAGTTTGATGGGCTGGGAGAGTTTGATGGGCTGGGGGAGAGTTTGATGGGCTGGGGGAGTTTGCTGGGCTGGGAGTGTTTGATGGGCTGGGAGTGTTTGATGGGCTGGGGGAGTTTGATGGGCTGGGAGTGTTTGATGGGCTGGGAGTGTTTGATGGGCTGGGAGTGTTTGATGAGCTGGGAGAGTTTGATGGGCTGGGAGAGTTTGATGGGCTGGGGGAGTTTGATGGGCTGGGGGAGTTTGATGGGCTGGGAGTGTTTGATGGGCTGGGAGAGTTTGATGGGCTGGGAGCGTTTGATGGGCTGGGAGTGTTTGATGGGCTGGGGGAGTTTGATGGGCTGGGAGTGTTTGATGGGCTGGGAGTGTTTGATGGGCTGGGAGTGTTTGATGGGCTGGGGGAGTTTGAAGGGCTGGGAGAGTTTGATGGGCTGGGGGAGTTTGAAGGGCTGGGAGAGTTTGATGGGCTGGGAATGTTTGATGAGCTGGGAGAGTTTGATGGGCTGGGAGAGTTTGATGGGCTGGGAGAGTTTGATGGGCTGTATGTGTTTGATGGGCTGCGAGTGTTTGATGGGCTGGGAGTGTTTGATGGGCTGGGGGAGTTTGAAGGGCTGGGAGAGTTTGATGGGCTGGGAGAGTTTGATGGGCTGGGAGAGTTTGATGGGCTGGGGGAGTTTGATGGGTTGGGGGAGAGTTTGATGGGCTGGGAGAGTTTGATGGGCTGGGAGAGTTTGATGGGCTGGGAGTGTTTGATGGGCTGGGAGTGTTTGATGGGCTGGGGGTGTTTGATGGGCTGGGAGTGTTTGATGGGCTGGGGGAGTTTGATGGGCTGGGAGTGTTTGATGGGCTGGGAGTGTTTGATGGGCTGGGAGTGTTTGATGGGCTGGGAGAGTTTGATGGGCTGGGAGAGTTTGATGGGCTGGGGGAGTTTGATGGGCTGGGAGTGTTTGATGGGCTGGGAGTGTTTGATGGGCTGGGAGTGTTTGATGGGCTGGGAGTGTTTGATGGGCTGGGAGAGTTTGATGGGCTGGGAGAGTTTGATGGGCTGGGAGAGTTTGATGGGCTGGGAGAGTTTGATGGGCTGGGAGTGTTTGATGGGCTGGGAGAGTTTGATGGGCTGGGAGAGTTTGATGGGCTGGGAGAATTTGATGGGCTGGGAGAGTTTGATGGGCTGGGAGTGTTTGATGGGCTGGGAGAGTTTGATGGGCTGGGAGTGTTTGATGGGCTGGGGGAGTTTGATGGGCTGGAGGAGAGTTTGATGGGCTGGGAGTGTTTGACGGGCTGGGGGAGTTTGATGAGCTGGGACAGTTTGATGGGCTGGGAGTGTTTGATGGGCTGGGAGAGTTTGATGGGCTGGGAGTGTTTGATGGGCTGGGGGAGTTTGATGGGCTGGGAGTGTTTGATGGGCTGGGAGTGTTTGATGGGCTGGGAGAGATTGATGGGCTGGGGGAGTTTGATGGGCTGGGAGAGTTTGATGGGCTGGGGGAGTTTGATGGGCTGGGAGAGTTTGATGGGCTGGGAGAGTTTGATGGGCTGGGGAGTTTGATGTGCTGGGAGAGTTTGATGGGCTGGGGGAGTTTCACGAGCTGGGAGAGTTAGATGGGCTAGGGGAGTTTGATGTGCTGGGGGAGTTTGATGGACTGTGAGTGTTTGATGGGCTGGGGGAGTTTGATGGGCTGGGAGAGTTTGATGGGCTGGGGGAGTTTGATGGGCTGTGAGTGTTTGATGGGCTGGGGGAGTTTGATGGGCTGGGAGTGTTTGATGGGCTGGGAGTGTTTGATGGGCTGGGAGTGTTTGATGGGCTGGGAGTGTTTGATGGGCTGGGGAGAGTTTGATGGGCTGGGGGAGTGTTTGATGGCTGGGAGTGTTTGATGAGCTGGGGGAGTTTGATGTATTGGGAGAGTTTGATGGGCTGGGAGTGTTTGATGGGCTGGGAGAGTTTGATGGGCTGGGAGTGTTTGATGGGCTGGGGGAGTTTGATGGGCTGGGAGTGTTTGATGGGCTGGGAGTGTTTGATGGGCTGGGGGAGTTTGATGGGCTGGGAGTGTTTGATGGGCTGGGAGTGTTTGATGGCTGGGAGTGTTTGATGAGTTGGGGGAGTTTGATGTATTGGGAGAGTTTGATGGGCTGGGAGTGTTTGATGGGCTGGGAGAGTTTGATGGGCTGGGAGTGTTTGATGGGCTGGGGGAGTTTGATGGGCTGGGAGAGTTTGATGGGCTGGGAGTGTTTGATGGGCTGGGGGAGTTTGATGGGCTGGGAGTGTTTGATGGGCTGGGAGTGTTTGATGGGCTGAGAGTGTTTGATGGGCTGGGAGTGTTTGGTGGGCTGGGAGAGTTTGATGGGCTGGGGGAGTTTGATGGGCTGGGAGAGTTTGATGGGCTGGGAGAGTTTGATGGGCTGGGAGTGTTTGATGGGCTGGGGGAGTTTGATGGGCTGGGAGTGTTTGATGGGCTGGGAGTGTTTGATGGGCTGGGGGAGTTTGATGTATTGGGAGAGTTTGATGGGCTGGGGGTGTTTGATGGCTGGGAGAGCCAGGTGATCGGTCCCGTCGCCCCTGGAGAGGCCGACCCATTCGGGACAGCAATGGTAAGGTCATCACCCTTTTTTCCTCTCTCCTTCCACTTGTCCCTCGCAACACCAGCCTTTGACACTTTCAATCCAACTTACTAAATCGCTGCACTCCTTCCTCCCTTACTGTCCCCCTGTCCTCACGCTAAAGCCATTCTTGTACCTCCCTGCTTTCAGATGGTGATTCGCCAGCTGAGGAGACGGGCCCTGAAGCTGCCAGTGGGAGCGAAGCTGCAGGTAAGGAGGAAGAGGAAGCCGGAGCATCAGCGCCACCCTCTCCCGAGGAAGCCCATGCCCACACTGGGAACACGCCTTCCCTGGAGGGGAGCAGGGGGGAATGGGTTAAGCTCCAGGACCCAGCGGGCTGCAACAACGCTATGGGGGCAGGGAAGCTCGGGGACCTTCTCCCCAGAGGGAGAGTAGGCCAGCGCGTCCTGCTGCACTGGACGCAGAGGAGGAGCGGCTCATCGCTGAAATGAACACCCAGGCGGTGGACATGCACACTCAGCTCATGGATGCAGTGGGAAGGGTGCCCGAATGCATTGATGCACTGGCAAGGAGTGTGGAGCACAGGCAGATGCCATGCTAAAGCTTAGTGCTGCAATTCAGTCACTGGTTGCCGTGATCCAATCTCAGACTGGTCTCATGCAGACTCAGATTGAGGCCACGCAAGCACTGACTGCTGCCATTGTAAAGTCTGTGGTTTGTGCAGTTAATAAATACACAGACTTCAGAAGTAACAAACAAAACAGGTCTTTACTATTCGAAGGTCCGGGCGAATCTGCCCCAGCAATCCTGCTACAACACTTATATACTGGTGTGGTCACTATCGGTATTACAGTATACAGAAGCCAAACAAATAGTGCCACACCTAAAGTAGTTCCCTTAAAGGTGAACGGTTACATTCAATAGTTCCCTTAAAGGTAGACGGGTACATACACTACAATCCTCCCTTTTTAGCTTATTACTTACAGAGTCCCCGTTAAACATACATATCTTCAACTTCCTATAAAACAAATTACAGCTATAATCTCGGTGGAGTCAATGTCATATAAAACAATTTACAAATATAATCTCGGTGGAAACAGTTCACAGGTTCCGTCTCTGCGGAAACAGTTCATAGATTCAGTCTCTGATCTTGACTCGTTCCGAACAACATTTCTTTGGGGTAGCCGGTTCACCTGGCTAGCGTGACTCCTCCATAGCCTTTTTCTTGACGTAGCAGCTTGAACTTTCGTCCTGTTGAACCAGCAGTGCGGACTTTTACAACCAACTGGCTGTCTTGACATTTTCCAGTTTTTCAACTAATTTAGCTCCTTTCGTAGTGTTCCGCCTGAGATGGTAGAAGTGCTAATATTTTAGACAGTTATTATCTTCTGCGTCTTCTTTTTCTTTTCTGCCTTTTTGAAACTCTCGGAGCTCCTTTCTCGGCTGCCAGCTGTAGCGCCACCAACTCTCTATGTTCCTTAGACCTTAAGTGCTTCCTCCGGATTTCAGCACTTTGGGAGTTTTCATCACAAGCTGGGCAGACCACATCCTCGTAATATTCAGTGTCACTCAACAGGTCATGGTAATATTCGGGTTCGTCCTGAGTTAGGCCAGCGAGAGAGCCTTCTTCTTCCTCCTCACCCGTCTGGACGTTAGCTGACGGTGGTTCCTTCCCTAGACATCTTTCTTGAAAAGACTTCTTCATGCATTCATATTCATCCCGCTCTTCCTGGGTTGTCTGCCATTCCTTCACTACTGACCTCATTTGTGAGTTCAATACCTTCCCTTCCACTGGGGATTGCGGTATCAGGCTATTTAATCCTTCTACTGAAGCAGCTGTTTCAACATTCTTCTGTTCACATTGACGTGATTCAACGAACTCTTCATAGAGTAAACTGTAACACAAAATCTGTGTTGCCACCTCAGTTATTTCTGTAACATTTGGGAGCTCCGAATTCCTTCCCTTTGCGGATTGAAGCTCGTGTTCCCATTGTGGAGTCTTGTCTCTCAGCATGTGAAGGAGTTGGCTGACCGTTAACTCTTCCGCGGGGACTCTGTGGATCAGAGTCTTCACCATTTCATCCACCTTTCCCTCCAATGCTTTCACCTTCCTTTCCTCTTGTACTTTGGTTCCAAGCGCTCGAAGAAGTTGCGCCTTGATGCTCCCAAGCTCATGTTCAGAGCCCATTCTTACAGTCTCTGTGTTTCTTACAGTTTCCTTCCCTTCCACTGAAAGGATTCCCAGTTGACTCTGCTCTTCAAGTCGTTGAACCTCGGTCATTGCCGCCTCATATTTGTCTTGGGTTTCCTCCAATATTTTTATGAGTTCTTGGACATCTTGTCTTTCATGTTCTGCCATGTCTTTCACCGCTAAATTCTCATCTATGGATGGAACTTCTACCGATGAGTCTGTCTTGGCCTTGAGCTCATCAAGAATTTCCTGCAGCCTTTGGACTTCTTGCTCATGTTCAACCTTTAGTTGTTCATATGCTTCTACTGAAACTAGCTTTTCGGAGGTTGCCGAGTTAATCCCCTCCAGAATTGTAGCCTGGGCCTGTTCATACTGTTCTTTCCACTTCTCACACTCTGCTTGTAAGGAGTCGTAGAGAAGAACTGGAATAAAATCCCGGCTTCCTGAAGATTCCTCTTCCTTTGCTTCTTTCGCAATTTCCTGTTGGAGTTCAGCCAAGGCTGCTATGCTATCTGCCTCTTGAAGTCTCACTGCCATCAAATCTTCTTTATTCTTGCAGTCTATCTCAGTCATTTTCCCTTTATTTTCATTTAACTGAGTGATAAGCTCCTCTTGCAACATGGCCACATTATTCACTTCAGGTAAAGAAGCGTTTCTCTTTTCCATGTCCAAGATTTTTTTCTGCATCTCTTTAAGTGCACACTGCGATTCAGCTTCTCTTAACCTTGCCTGCACTAGCTCCGTCTCCAATTGCAGAACAAAATCCTCAGTGTAGCGTGGTTTGCCTTTATGCTGTATCTCTAGATCATGCAAATATTCTAACTCCTGAACATCATAAGGGAGGTGTGATTGGTAATTGGTCACGATGGCTCTATGGTCGCTCTCTGCTTGAGCCAGCAGGTTCTGTTGTCTTTCCAGACTCTCCCATTCGGTGTCACAGAACTTTTTCATTGTTTTCATCTCCTGTACGAGACGGTAACTTAATTGTTCTAATTGTTGTCGTACTTTGAAATAACGTTGAGTTCGAGCTCGGTGTTCCTCCGTAATGCATATGTCTGTGACTTGAACAGACTCAGAATTCTCTGTCTTTATGCACGCCATCGTTTTTCCAACCTTAGTCAGTGAGTTCATGTTAACCTTGTTTTTCATACGTGGGCTGGACTTATCGTCTTCCGGCTCAGAGTCTGAGCTGCTTGTCTGCACCGAGTCCTCACTCGTCATTGCTTGTTGGTAGTGCCATTCCATGTCTATTTTCTTGATCCACTCCCGTCCTAGAAGTGGTGGTCCTCCCTCATGTAGTACATACAAGCTCATTCTTGGGTGTTCTTTACCCCTATCTCTCACCTTGACTCTTATTTTTCCCATGGGGTATACTTTATGCCCCGTGTATGTCTGCAATACGAACTTGGTATCTCTTAAGGGTATGTGTGAGAATAGCCGGTGGTAATCCCCTCGATTTATGACTGATACAGCTGATCCAGTGTCCAACTCCATTTTCACTTGGACTCCAGCTATTTTTAGCATGACCCAGATAGTTTGTAGGTCAGCTTCCTTACTCACATGGTGGATACTCAGACTACCCAGCTCCTGGCCGTTTGGATCTGAGTCTGGATTCTGTTCGTCTGAACTCTTCTCAGCCCCCTTGTATACCTTGTTGTACTTTTCTTGTGATGGCTTCCTTTGGTTGTTGGTCTTCTTCCCTGACCAGCATACCTTAGCGATGTGACCCAGTTTGCCACATTTCCTACATTCTTGGTTCTTAAACCAGCATTGATTCTGGTCGTGTGTTGTCTTCCCACAACGATAGCATTTTGTTGTACTCGAGGTAATTTGGTCCACCCCGAGCGCCGCCGCCTTTAGTTGCATTTCTGCCGTTCCTTTCGCTGCGGCTTCGTGTGATGCGGCTATAAGGACAGCCCTGTCAAGTGTAAGGTCGTTCTCTTCTAGTAGGCGCTTTTGCGTCCCTTCCTTGGACAATCCGCCTACGAACTTGTCTCGCAGTGCCTCTGTCAGATTCCCTCCGAACTGGCAGTATTTCGCTAGCCTACGCAGTTCGACCAAGTATTCTGCGTTGTTTTCGTCTTTCCGTTGCGTTCTTGCATAGAATTTGAATCGTTCAGCCAACATCAACGGTGTGGGGTTCAAGTGGTCCCTCAGAACAACCACAATCTCTTCGAAAGACTGATCCGCCGGTTTAGCTGGTGCTAGTAAATCCTTCAAGAGCCCGTATGTCTTTGCGCCCATCGAGTTTAACAATGTTATCGCCTTGTCGTCTTCCTCTATTTTGTTGGCTTCACAATAGATCTCGATGCGTTCCACGTACGTGGCCCAGTCTTCTATTTCAGAATTAAAGTCGTTAATATTCCCTCGCTTAAGCATTTTTCTTCCCTTGGGAGCAGCACCAGTATTTCTTTAAGTATTCTTATTTATTTGTTTGTTTCTAAGATGGCGGTTTTCCCGCGAAAATGGCGGTTTCCCGCTTCTGGCGTCTTCTCCGCCTAATGGCGGCTTCCCGCGTTTCTTCCCGGTGGAAGGGGTACGCTTCCCCCACAGCGGACAGGTTCAGCCACTGGCTGGCTTCCACACAGCTCCCCTTACTCGGCTATGTCTTTTCCTTCCGCCCGCACGGCTCTACCGGCGCTGGGTACACCCCGTTAACGGAGGACAGTTCAGCCGCTGGACTGGCTCTCGCGCAGTCTCTCTCTCCATCCCCGGCTCTGTCGCTCTCTCACCCGCACGTTCGGTGCTACCGGCCCTGGGTACCCCGTTGGTGGAGAACAGTTCAGCCACTGGACTGGCTCTTGCGCAGTCTCTCACCCCGTTTTCGGCTGTGTCTCTCACCCACTCCCGCACGTTCGGTTTTGCCGGCTCTGAGTACCCCGTTGGTGGAGAACAGCTCAGCCGCTGGACTGGCTCCTCGCAGTCTCTCTCTCCGCACCCGGCTCTCACCCGCACGGTTCCCGTTCGCCTCCCCCAGCCCTCTTGCAGACCGGTGTTTCCCTCCCCGGCTGTGGCTGGGTTTCTCTTCCCGCGCCTACTCGCAGGCTCAGCGCTTCGTGGCTGCGGTCGCTGCCCGGATTTTCCCGCTGATCGCGGTCCGGCTGTCACCCGACGCCATTGGACCCGACTTTTGGCCGGCACAGCTCCCCCTCGACTGAGGTCGAGTGCTCTGCCCTTATCCTCCGGATACTTCTACACCTTCCCCTACTCACAGTCTCTTCGGCCGCCTTGTTTCCTGCTGATCGGCTCACTCCGCACCGTGGTAGAAGGGTAGTCAGTGCCTGTTGCAGACGGAAGCTTTTGTTGCTAAAGTCTTCCACCTTTCTCCTGCTGCAGCCTCGTGTTTTCTTCCCGCAGCACAACGAGGGCGGTTGCCTCTCTTCGACGCTCTTCTTGCTTTGGTAATCTTGCCGCAGGGTACGATCGGACCCGTCGCCACTGTAAAGTCTGTGGTTTGTGCAGTTAATAAATACACAGACTTCAGAAGTAACAAACAAAACAGGTCTTTACTATTCGAAGGTCCGGGCGAATCTGCCCCAGAAATCCTGCTACAACACTTATATACTGGTGTGGTCACTATCGGTATTACAGTATACAGAAGCCAAACAAATAGTGCCACACCTAAAGTAGTTCCCTTAAAGGTGAACGGTTACATTCAATAGTTCCCTTAAAGGTAGACGGGTACATACACTACAGCCATTGTCACTGGTTCAGACACATTTCCCCAGGGCTCTCACCACGCTGCAGCAGGCCAGCAATCTGTGCTCCAGCAGATTGCTCCGGATGCTGATGTGCTGCCCCGTGGGAGCGCCAGTGTCACGGTCGAGCAGGAAGTTGCTGTCCTCTCAAGATGACAGCATTCCTGCTGCCACCACTGTCACTTCCCCATTGCACTTGCCACCGTCTGTAGCCCGGACTGCTGCCGCCCATGCAGAGTTGGTGCAGTCTGCAGCCGGGCCCTCCAGGCCCAGAGCTGGTCGAGGGTGTCCTTCATGGGCATCTGTAGTCTCAGGTTCTGGCAATCAGCAGCCTTCCACCAGCCTTGCTGCAGCCACTGGGGCCCCATTACGGAGGGGCAGTAGGGTGGGAAGGGGGGAAGTGTGCAAGGGAAGGAGATCACCCTCGAAGGGCAAAAAGTAGGAGATGTGACGAAATGTTGGTCAATTTTTTATTAAAGGCCGACGTTCATGTTCAAACTTTTGTTTAGTGTTTTGGACATTATCTCCAGGTTGTGAGAACCAGTTATGTTAATGAATGATTTTTTGTGTTTGTTTCTATTAGTTTGTCATGAAACGACACACACAGAGTTTGTAAAATAAAAAAGGTTTTGTATTCAAAATGTATATGTTTGGTCTTTGGAATCATTGCTGCTGTTAAGTCCGTGAATGATTGAGACACGGACTAGCAGGAGTGAAAACAAACAACTATTTACTGGTGGAAGTCAATAGCGAAACTAACAAATTGAAGAACATCATGGCTGGAGTTTGTTTGGTAACCGCATGTGTCGCATTCCGGTAGGCAAACAAGAAGTTGTCCACCTTGTGTTGTAGGGGTATATCTTCATTACACATTGCTTTGATAGCCTTCTTGAATGTTTGGACAAACCTCTCGGCCAATCCATTAGTGGCTGGATGATATGGGGCAGATGTGTAATGCTTAACGCCATTGTTCTTTAAGAACCTCCGGAACTCTTCAGACACAAACTGTGGTCCATTGTCAGAGCAAATCTGTTCAGGCAGCCCATTCCTGGCGAATATGGTTCGCAAAACTGTGATAGTTTTTTCCATGGTGGTTGAGGACATTTTTATTACCTTTGGCCACTTTGAATGTGCATCCACCGCAATTAAAAACATCGAGTCTATGAAGGGACCAGCAAAATCAATGGGCACCCATTGCCATGGAGATGAGGGCCACTCCCATGGATGCAGAGGAGCTTGTGGTGGGGCGTTTTGGACCTTCTGGCATCCTGCACAGCTCTTGGTCATCTCTTCGATTTCTCTATCGATTCCCGGCCACCACACAAACGCTCTGGCTAAGTTCTTCATTTTTACCCCACCCAGATGACCCTCATGAAGCTCATTGAGTACTCTATCCATCAACTTAGGTGGAATTACTACTCTGGATCCACACATCAAGGTCCCTCTGCACACTGACAGCTGTTCTCTTCTCGGCGAGAATGCTGGCAGCAGTGGTTCGCCATGTGCTGGCCATCCCTTCACCATTAAATCATAGACCCGAGATAGTGTCGGGCCATTCCGTGTTTCCTTTTCTATGTTTGCATTCGTCACAGGGAGACATTCGACTATGGTCGAGTGGAATAACTCCATTGGATCCACTGCAAGGTCTTCTTCTTCCACCGTCGGCAACGGTAGGCGTGACAATCCATCAGCATTTCCATGCTGTTTAGTTCCTTTGTACTCGATGTCATATTGGTGTGCCCCTAGGAAAAGGGACCATCTCTGCAGCCGTTGTGCCGTCATTATCGGTACGCCCTTCTGAGGGTTGAAAATGGAGACAAGAGGTTGATGATCGGTTAGTAGAGTAAATTTTTGACCATGCAGGTAGTGATTGAACTTCTTCACCCCCCACACTAGGCTGAGGGCTTCTCTGTCAATCTGAGCGTAGTTACGCTCGGCAGAAGTTAACGAGCGTGACGCAAAAGCTATCGGCCTCTCTAACCCATCAAGGAATTTATGTGACAGTACCGCCCCAATGCCGTAGGGAGACGCATCACACGCCAGTCTGATCGGCAGTGCTGGGTTGTAGTGAGCCAATACTTCCCTTGAAGTGATTAAGTCCTTACTCTTCTGAAAAGCACGCTTACAATCATCGCTCCATTTCCATGCTACCCCCGTTCGTAGCAGGGCGTTCAGTGGGTGCAAAATTGTCGACAAATTCGGCAAAAGCTTATGATAGTAATTCACCAATCCGAGGAATGACCTCAGTTGCGACACATTTTCAGGTGCTGGGGCCTTAACAACCGCTTCAATTTTGTCAGGGGACTTATGTAACCCCTCTTCATCAATCATGTGGCCACAATACGATATCTGTTTCTTAAAAAATTCGCACTTGGGGCGGTTGGCTCGCAGCCCATGTTCCCGTAGTCTAGTGAGCACCTGTTCTAGGTTGTTAAGGTGTTCACTGTCATCTTCACCTGTTACAAGGATGTCATCCAAGTAACACTGAGTCCCCGGAATCCCTTGCAGGACTTGTTCCATCGCTCTTTGCCATATCGCCGGATCCGATGCTACTCCGAATACCAATCGATGATACTGGTAAAGACCTTTGTGAGTGTTTATCGTGAGATACTTCCTAGAGGACTCTTCAACCTCCATCTGCAAATATGCTTGTGCTAGGTCAATTTTTGTAAAACGCTTCCCTCCAGACAGTGAGGCGAAGATGTCTTCTATCCTTGGAAGAGGATATTGTACTGTGTGAAGGACAGGGTTCACCGTCACCTTGAAATCCCCACAGATGCGAATCTTCCTTGGCTCTCCGGACTTATTGCTTAACGTTTTCTTCATGACAGGAACGATGGGTGTCGCCCACTCGCTCCAGTCGACCTTAGGCAACACGCCCGCCTTCTCCAGATTCTCCAGCTCTGCCTCGACGGCTGGGCGAATTGCATATGGTACCGGTCTTGCTTTGAAAAACTTGGGAACTGCATTCTCTTCTATTTTTATCGAGGCGGCTACGCCTTTAAGCGTGCCCAGTTCTTGTTGAAATACCTCTTTGGCGTTAGCTAAGATTGTTGACAATCGTCCAGGAGTGACGTCTTCATCTTTTTTACCGTCCACCGTCATTGCATGAATGGAATGCCAATCTAAGTTTATCTTCCTGATCCATTCCCGTCCCAATAACGGTGGTCCACCATTTGGCAGTATGTAGAGATACAATTTCCATATTTTCTTGCCATTGTATTCGACAGGCACCCTTATTTTTCCTCTGGGGTATACTTTTTGCCCCGTATACGTCGTCAAGATGATGGATGTCTCTCTCAAGGGTATGTGTGAAAATAGCCGCTCGTAGTCTCGTCGATTCATGACGGTTAGCGCTGATCCTGTATCCAATTCCATTTTAACTTGGGACCCTGCTATCGTGAGGGTGACCCAAATGGTTCGGTGATCCTCTTTTGCGATTACATTGTGAAGTTTGAGACAGCTTAGTCTCCTGTTCTCGGATTCACTATCGCTCACCTGGTCTTCGGAACTACTGTCCATCATCTTTTGTACTTTCTTGTACGGTTCCTTAGTAGCCTTTTTGTTGTCGCTGGTCTTCTTCCCAGACCGGCAAACTCGTGCAATGTGTCCAATCTTCCCGCATTGTCTGCATATTTTGTCTTTGGACCAGCAGTCCTTCTGGTCATGATTAGTTCTGCCGCAGCGATAACATTTTGCAAATCCCCGTGTCATTTTGTGGGTGCCATATTCCTGTGGTTTTTGTTGAATTTCTGCAGCTCCCCTGGCTGCTGCTTCATACGATACTGCCACGCTGAAAGCCTTATCTAGCGTCAGCTCTTTTTCTGAGAGTAACTTCTTCTGTGTTCCTTCACTCAGGAGTCCACAGACAAATTTGTCCCGTAGGGTATCTGCCAGTCCTGCTCCGAACTGGCAGTGCTTTGATAGCTTGCGTAGTTCCGTAAGATACTCAGCATTGCTCTCATCTTTGTGCTGAGTTCTCCTGTGGAATTTAAATCTTTCTGCTATCAACAGCGGTGCAGGGTTTAAGTGTTCCTGTAGGACAGCAACAATTTCGTTAAAACTCTTTGCCTTCGGTTTGGCTGGAGTAATCAGGTCCCGCAATAGGCCGTACGTTCTAGCGCCCATTAAGTTTAGCAATATCGATGCCTTTTTCCCCTCCGCTATTTTGTTTGCCTCAAAATATACCTCGACTCTTTCCACATATGTGGTCCAGTCCTCTAATGTATTATCAAAAGCAGTGATACAGCCAGTCTTCGGCATCTTGCAAATCTAAAATGGCACCTCCCGCGCTTTGCCTTCTTCCCCGATTTTTAAAAATGGCGCCTCCCGCGCTTTGCCTTCTTCCCCGCTGTTGTTAGCGCTGCTTTCCAGGGTTTCTTGCGCGTTAAATATTGATTCTTTTTCTTTTATTCTTTTTCCGTCGTGGAGCGGAGCCTCTGGGACACTTCCCTCCCTCTTCTTAGGTCCGAACGCTGCCCGGCTTCGAAGCACCGGCCGCGCCCTGTGTGCTCCACCCTCTCTCTCTCTCTGCCTCCCGACTCGCTGGCCGGCCCTGTTGCAGAGCCACCCGATCGAGGTCTAGCCCGCCGCAGCCCAGGAAGGATCAGTGCACTACCTGCCACCAGCCCGACTAGCTGGGAGACCACAGACTGGTGACCCGAACCTGGCTCTTGACAGTCTCTCCTGCAAGTTTTCAAACCGATGATTGACGGTCGGCGCCCGTTTCTCGAGTTTCTTTGGACTCAATTTTTTTTTCTTTCTTCTGGCTCCGACCTTCAACAACGTCGCCTGAGGTGCTGCCGAGTTGCAGGTAAGTTCGTTTCTTACTCGTCGCCAGTGTTAAGTCCGTGAATGATTGAGACACGGACTAGCAGGAGTGAAAACAAACAAGTCTTTACTGGTGGAAGTCAATAGCGAAACTAACAAACAGAGGCTCTCTAGCGCCTTTTATACAGGGGTGGTCACTGCTAGTACTGCAGTCTGAGACCAGTTATTCTCTTAAAGGTACATACACAACAGCTGCCTTGGCTGGCTTTGGGGTTGCGGGTTGGTTTCATTCATGTTGTTCTCCATGGCAGAAGCCATTTCCTCAGTAGGGGCCTAGAAGCGGCTTGTTATCAGCCATTGACGGATGGCCCTTGCAGTTTCAACATTGTGGGCCTGCCTCCCGCCTTGGTGCTGCTGCTGATCATCCTCCTCCTCTTCCTCCTCCTCTTCCTCCTCCTCCTCTGGTGGTGCTCCAAGGCCTGGTGGCATTGGCTGAGTCCTGACGATTGCAAGGTTATGCAGCATGCAGCATACAACTATGAAGAGGGAGACTCGCTCAGGCAAGTACTGCAGGGTTCCTCCTGAGTGGTCCAGACAGCAGAATCGTTGCTTGAGCACGCTGATCGTCTGCTGAACGATGTTCCTGGTGGCGAGATGGCTCTCATTGTCCCGCAGCTCAGCAGGGGTGTTGGCGTTACGGAGCGGCATCATCAGCCAGGTGCACAGTGGATAACCCTTGTCCCAGAGGAGCCAACCACTTGGCTGATGCGGTGCCTGGAAAAGTTCTGGTGCAGAATGAAAGCATTGTGGCTGCTGCCAGGATAATGGGCACTGACAGCGAGTATCAGCTGTCTGTGGTCACAAACCAACTGGACGTTTAAGGAGCAGAACACCTTGTGGTTTCGGAAAACCATGCAGTGCCCGCAATGCCACATGCGTGCAGTCAATGGCGCCCTGCACCATGGGGAAGCGCGCTATCCTCGCAAAGCCCAATGCGCGTTCATGCTGTTTGGCCCGGGTCACCGGGAAAGAGATGTACTGTCGTCTCCTTTTATAGAGGACATTTGTGACCTGACGGATACAGCAATGGACTGCGAACTGGGAGATATTGGCGATGTCCCCAGTAGCTGCTTGAAAGGAGCCAGTGGCATAAAAGTTCAGAGCCACTGTGATCTTCACTGCCACCGACAGAGACGTCCTGGTCCTCAGTTGAGGCTGCAGATCTGGCTGCAGCAGGTGGCAGAGCTCAGTGACCACCTCCTTGCTGAAGCGCAGCCTGTGCAAACACTGCTCCTCAGACAAATGAATGTAGGAGAATTGTTGCCGAAATATCCTGGGAGGGTAAGGTCTCCTGTACAGAGGCCTGTTGGTCCTCCTCCGTCTGGCCATGATTGCCACTCTCTCTCTGCGTCTCTATTGCCTCCGATTCTGCAGGCGCAGGACGACGCCCCGAATCAGTGCAGCTCCCATAGTCTCTTGGTAATCAAAGTAATGACGGTCAAATCTAAAAGTACCTGCAAAGTGATGCTCAGTAGCCAAAACTACTTCACACAGCGTTGACTCTATGCAGAAGTCTCTTCTTCTCTCTCTCAGAATCTCTCTCTCTGTCAGAACGAGTGGTGCAAAAATGTCTACCACAGAAAAAGCCAGGAAGAGGCTGCCTTTAAATAGTGCACCCCCCCCCCCCCAGCCCCTCACCGACTGGCAAACATTCCAGTCTCCCTGTCGTTGCTTGCGCCAGGCGGAAAGGAGGGGGGCGCCACTCAATATCCGGTCCGGGGCGCCACAAGGGCGTTGCACGCTCGACTGACGTCACGATCTGCGGGTGCAGGAGATCGGGGCGGTAGTGTTTAGCGCCGCCGTAAAATGTCTGGTCAATTTCGCGAGCGGCGCAGACATCGCCACGCCCGGGCGCTCGTTGCTTTGTGCCCCATTAACGCCCTCTTAAGGTGTGAACGGGAGGCGCAAACCAACCAAATCTTTCCCCCATGGAACCAAGGCGGGTGGATAGAATTAGGATATAGATCAGCCATGATCTCATTGAATGGTGGAACAGGCTTGAGGGCCTGAATTATTGGCTTCTGTTCCTGTGTTTCTCTATTCCTATGTTTCTATTCAGACCATGAGAGTATCTTTAATTCCATGTACCTCAATTTTAATTAGCAATAGATTGGCCTACCTCCTCCCTTAACAATTTTTTACTCTCTATTACACTTGATAGCATTCAAAGATTTATTTTTTATTCTTCCTTGCTATATTCGTGGTTTCCTTTTGATCTTTTCTATAATGCTCCCAGTCCGCATTCTTGTGACAATTCTTTGCCCTTTACATTACTCTTCTTCTGTTGTTTATTCTGGGTTCTACCCATTCCCCTAGACCATGGTTGCATCTTCCAGAGCTACCCCTTTTCTTTTAGGTGGATTTGTGCTGTTTTATTTGTTATGTGGCCAGCACTGATATAAAGGCACCTTGTTTGGTTGAATGTCAGTTGTGGATCAGTGGTAGAACTTTCACCTTGGAGTCAAAAAGTTGTGGGTTCAATTTCCACTCAGGAGGCTTGAGCACAATATCTAGGCTGACACTCTGATGTAGTACTGAAGGAGTGCTACACTGTTGGAGGTGCTGTCTTTCTGATGAGATGTTAAACCAAGGTCCCGTCTGCCCTCTCATGTGGACATAAAAGGTCCTGTGGATCTATTCGAAGAAGAGCAAGGGAGCTCTCCTGGTGTCCTGACCAACATTTATCTCTCAACCAACACCTACAACAGATTATCTAGCCATTATCTCATTGTTGTTTATGGCAACTTGCTGTCTGCTAAATGTTTTTCCACGTTTCCTACACTACAACAGTGACAACACTTCAAGAATACTTAATTGGCCCAACCATCTTCAGCTGCTTCATCAATTACCTTCCCTCCATCATAAGGTCAGAAGTGGGGATATTCGCTGATGACTGCACAGTGTTCAGTGCCATTTGCAACTCCTCAGATAATGAAGAAGTCCATGCCCGCATGCAACAAGACCTGGATGACATTCAGGCTTGGGCTGATAAGGTACTCCCATAGCGCTGTTAGCAGGTAACATTCGCACCACACAAGTGCCAGGCAATGACTATCTCCAACAAGAGAGCGTCTAACCACCGCCCCTTGACAATCAACGGCATTACCATTGCCGAAGCCCTCACCATCAATACCCATTGACCAGAAATTTAACTGGACCAGCCACATAAATACTGTGGCTACAAGAGCAGGTCAGAGGCTGGGTATTCTGCGGTGAGTGTCTCACCTCCTGACTCCCCAAAGCCTTTCCACCATCTACAAGGCACAAATCAATACTCTCCACTTGCCTGGGTGAGTACAGCTCCAACAACACTCAAGAAGCTCGACACCATCCAAGACTAAATAGCCCGCTTGATTGGCACCCCATCCAATACCTTAAAAATTTACTCCCTCCACCACCGGTGGACTATGGCTGCCGTGTGTACCATCTACAAGGGGCACTGCAGCAACTCGGCAAGGCTTCTTCGGCAGCACCTCCCAAACCCGTGACCTCTTCCACCTAGAAGGACAAGGGCAGCAGACGCATGGGAACACCACCACCTCCAAGTTCCCCTCCAAGTCACACATCATCCTGACTTGGAAGTATGTCGCCGTTCCTTCATCATCGCTGGGTCAAAATCCTGGAACTCCCTTCCTAACAGCACTATGGGAGTACCTTCACCACACAGACTGCAGGGGGTCAAGAAGGCGGCTCACCACCGCCTTCTCAAGGGCAATCAGGGATGGGCAATAAATGCCGGCCTTGCCAGTGATGCCACAGAAACGCTGAAGCGAAAAATCCCAACCCCACTGTCTGACTTGGAGATAAACAGAGAGGTATTAATAGGGCCGTTGGATTATTAGTAGTAAAGCTGGTTTAATGAACGCTATGTAGAACCTGTTTCGTTACTGAAACAAAAAAAAAGAGCTGAGCACAACTCAACTGTATTGAAACCAACCCAATCAAACTGTCGCTCCCCAAATCATTGAGAACTTCTCAGAATTAACCCTGACTTTCTGACAATCTAATAGTCCAGGTTAATATTGAGATAAATATGTAAGTAGGCTACATGTACTTCCGTTGTGTAAAACGTTCTGACGACCATTTTCCCATCAGTTCCAACTCCATGACCTTTAAGTCAAATATGCTTGGCTCTAATGCATGATAACTTCTCTTCTTCCCAACTGTGATTCGTTCACTTTTTTTATTAGCAAAATCACACTGCTGTCCCTGTTCTGATTGAAAACTAGGTTGTTACACTGGGGATGATGACAGGTTGTCTTCATGGCCCACAGTAGTGTTAAGTAAATGGCGAATTATTTTTAGTCCAATGATATGGACCAAGGTCACACATATTCAGATCATTTATTCAGAGAAAGACTTTTTCAAAATTAATAAGCTTGTGGAAACTTATGCTGAAGCAAACACTTGTAGCTCCAGCCAATGCAATGTACTGATTGGATAGTACAAGAGGGAGTAACCGTTGAATAATAAAATAGTAATTAGGGCCTACAGAGGTATTGAGGGAGCTCTGTATTGTCAGAAGGGATAAGACATTAAACCGAAACCCCAACTAATCGTTCATGAGGACATAAAGGGCTCGATTTTCATTGGGCCGTGGAGGCGGGATTGGAGGCGTGCAGGGGGTTAAAATCCTGAAATCGGGGGTCCCGACCCCATCCCGCCCCCAACCTGCCTCCATGCCAGTTTCAAAGGAGGCGGGTACCCGCCCCGCACTGGGACCCGCCTACCCGAGGCGGGAAGGGAATTAGTGCCAATTAACTGCCTGTTAACAGGCAGTTTTTAGCCTAATCCCGATTTTTAAGCTTGAACTGTGGGATTCCCGACGGCTCCAAACCACGCCAAGTTGGAGGAGTCGAGCCGTCGGGTTGAAGGGCTTGGAGGGGTCAAGATGTCGGTGTTCAGGTGAGTGATGGGTGCATGAGTGCAAAGGTAAGTGTGTTTGGTGTGTCTAAAGTGATTAAAGAAGTGTAAATTACCTTTTCTTACCTTTTCAGCCTTCCTTCCTTTAGGTTCGGGGAGTCCCTTATCTCACTGGCACTGAAAGCAGAATGGCTGCTAACTGTCAAAAGTGACAGCCTGCAGCTCTCTGTGCCGGAGAGATTTCTAACTGAGTCTGTGGAGAAGGGCTCCTGTTAGAAGTAAGACTGTCAGTGTTTGACAGCTTCAAACAGCTGTGAAACGCTGATATTTCATCTGTCAAAACCTCTTGACAGATGAAATTTCAGTCTGTGACGTCACCTGTTGCCGGGTGGCCCTTAATTGGCCTGCTGAGCCTGCTAGGCGGGCTCAACAAGGTCAATCAAGTTAAAATCATGTGGATTGGCCACATCTCGATGGAGGCGGGACAACAACCCCGAAAGTTGTAGTCCTGCCTCCAACCCGACTCCTGAATGAAAATCCAGCCCAAAAAATTCCCGTGGCACTATTTGAAGAGCAGGAAGTTCTCCTGGTTTTCCTGGTGCCTTGGGCACTAATGATATCACTGAAACTCGATCTTCCGATGTAAAGAAGGACCCCGCCGGTCTCCGGTAGGTGCCTTTATCACCTGCTCAGAAGAGCAGGTTAAATTGAAGACTGTGGGAAGGGAGTGGAGCATCAGCGGGTAAGCCTCCCAGTTGATTTTAAGTGTACACCTGTACAATGTCTGCCAGATGGACAAGGCCAAAATTGCCCCTATTAACTGCTCATTTATTTCATTACTGTTTGTGGGGCCTTGCTACGTGAAAATTGGATGCTGTGTTTGGCCACAGGGACAGCAGTAACTGGGGGCGCGATCTTGCCAGCCCTGGGGAGGCAGGTATGGAAGCGGGACTGCCGGGAAAATGGTAAAATTTGGGGGTGGGTGCCCAACCTGCCTCCGTGCCACCTTCCCAGGAGGTGGGTAGCTGTCCCGTGCCGGGTAGTTAACAGGCAGAAAATAGGATTATCCCTTTTTTGCCCTCACAAGTGCGGGCTTCCTGAAGGTTCCGAAACTCGCCAGCTCAGCAAGGCAAGTAGTGGGTCTGCGGGGGTCGGAGGGGTCCAAAATCACACTGCTGTCCCTGTTCTGATTGAAAACTAGGTTGTTACACTGGGGATGACGACAGGTTGTCTTCATGGCCCACAGTAGTGTTAAGTAAATGGTGAATTATTTTTAGTCCAATGATATGGACCAAGGTCACACATATTCAGATCATTTATTCAGAGAAAGACTTTTTCAAAATTAGTAAGCTTGTGGAAACTTATGCTGAAGCAAACACTTGTAGCTCCAGCCAATGCAATGTACTGATTGGATAGTACAAGAGGGAGTAACCGTTGAATAGTAAAATAGTAATTAGGGTCTACAGAGGTATTGAGGGAGCTGTGGTGTAAAGGTGAGTGATGGGTGCAAGTGTGGAGAGGTGAGTATCTGAGGTAAGTGGAAAGTGTTAGTAAAAGTGTACTTACCTTTGTTTCTTCCTGCAGGCTTCAGTCGGTGGGTATGCGGAGAGTCTCGCACCTCCGTGGTAGAGATGACAGATGACCGTTACATTTTCCAATGAAACAACCATCTCATTTCTGCAAACGAGGTTTGATGAGGTCTTGAATTCAAGAACTCATCAAACTACAGAGAATGTCAGTTTTTGACAGCTTTACAGAGCTGTCAAACGATGACAATTCATCTGTCAAAGAATTTTGACAGATGAAACATCATAGGTTGACCTTCTCTGCAATCAGCTTTCCCTTAATTGGCCTGCTAAGCCCGCTAGGCGGGCTTAACAAGGTCAATCAAGGGAAAATAGCGCGGGTTGGCTAGAAGTTGATGGAGGCGGGACTAAAACCCAACAAGTGTGAGTCCCGTCTCCAAAAGCTCCCCAATTGCAAAATCATCCCCTGCATTTCTGAAGTATCTTGTGTAGAGATGTTCCTCAGAGACATGATAAGGAGATCTACATAAGCATGTCACTGCTTTTTTCTATTTATCACAGAGTGGAAGGGTAGGTTAGACAATCGGCCATGGAGGTCCATCTGCCCTACTCATGACCCTCCCGATTCTCTGGTTATCAATTTTATTGACTGGAGAATCAGGCAGTCTGCAAATAGGGCATGATGCCCCCCGTGGCCGATTGGCTGAGCTGCTTTCTTGTCATCCAAGGCCCTGTGGAAGGGGAACCAATTCGTTACATGAACCCCATCATCATTTAATCTTGTTCAGGGAAGTGAAGCAGTGCCTCATGTCAGCGCACAATTAATAAAATTAGCTGAGATTTTGAGAGTTCTTTTCTATAAGTGTTTTGACATTTCAGAGGGGCATCAAGGGTGCAGTGACCGGGTGCTGTGCTGTGCAGCCCAAATGAGGGAGCCATTACTTTCCCTAGATGTGCATGTGTAATAAAAATATGCTGGGGGTGAGCTTTGCGTCGCTACCACTTCACATGTGTTTAAAACCGCCGGCAGGCAGTTGCACCAAATTATCACTGCATTGACATCTGTCCAGATGTTTGGGCGGACCTGGTGACCAGAGCTCCCATCAGACACAGGCTGGAGCCTCAACTGCTGTCAGGTAAAGCTGGATGGAGCTTCTGGTGACACATTTGTGGTGGTCGCTGTAACGATCAATAACATGTCATTCTATAGTGGACACTAGGTGGAGCCGTAGAGCTGTATATAGCTGTATGTATAAGACTACACTACCCAGCTGTATATATATTAAGACTACATTACCCATGAGGCACTAGGCTACCCACAAGGCAGCAGTCAAGATGGAAGCCTCTACAGATACTGTACCTAGTCCACATGGGCTCAATAAAGTAACTAGCAAAAGCTAGCTGTGTTCATAATAAGAATGTCTAGTTATTAATGAACATAACATGGTACCAGGATGGTGAAGATCTGCTGAAAATTGTGAAAAGCGAAATGGAGAATTTGAAGCCACCAGAGCGTTTGAAACTCACAGAAAAAATTGACTACAATTGGCAGACTTTTAAACAACAATTCGAACTCTACATTGCAGCCATCGGATTCGGTACGAAGCCAGACGCAAGGAAGATAGCGTTGCTGCTTACGGTTGCAGGCCCACAGGCGATAGAGGTATTTAATACATTTGTATTTAATCCAGTGGAGAACAGAGAAAAATTAGAAGATGTGCTAAAAAAATTTGATGCACATTGCTCTCCCAAAAAGAATGAGACGTATGAAAGATACATCTTCCGTTCTCGGACACAGCAACAAAATGAGACTTTTGATAGCTTTATAACTGATCTGAAACTGAAAGCACAGACATGTAATTTCTCTGAGCTCAAAGTATCCATGATTCGTGACCAGATTGTGTTTGGTATTCATGATAAAAAAGTCAGGGAATGTCTGTTGAGAGAAACCGAACTAAATTTGGAAAATGCGGTGAAAATATGCCAAGCCAGCGAGCTAGCTCAAAAGCACGTGAAGACTTTCAGTGAAATCAATAATGATGCGATTGTAATGAGTGATAATGCTGCTATCGGTGCTGTGTCCTACAAGGGGAAGAAACGTGGGCAGAACAGAAATGAAAAGCAATCAGAGGATGAAATTTTTAATTGTAAACGCTGTGGTTACAAACACCAGTTAAGACAATGCCCAGCATTTGGAAAAATGTGCACAAAGTGTAATGGAAAGAATCACTTTGCCAAACAATGCTTTTCGAAAGTAAAAACAACGAAAGGGCAACAAGTTAATGTGATTGAGGACACTGATTTAAGTGAGACATTTTTTGTAGGAATGGTGTCATGTGAAGATATCAAAAAAGATACAGAAAATGTGCAGCCCTCAGAAATGGACAATGCTGAACATAAAGTCAATGCAGTAAAAGTGGACAAATGGATGATCCCACTGCAGATAAATGGAGCATTAGTTACATTGAAACTGGACACTGGGGCAAAAGCAAACTTAATCAGTATGAGTGACATAAAAAATATGAAAGAAAAGCCCAAAATACAGAAAAAGTCAGTACTACTGAAGAGCTATAATGGACAGAAAATAGATAGCTTAGGTGTATGCAGACTTAAAGTGACAGTCAAAGACAAAGTGCATCATCTCATGTTTTCTGTTGTGGCTGAAAGACTTGATTCGATACAAGGTGACAAAGCTTGTGAAGACTTAGAACTGGTCAAGAGAGTCTACCGTATAAACTGTGCCATAAGCAGACCAGATGACTCAGGTGATGAAGCAGAGAGCCCATCAAGGATGAAAAGGCCAAAGGGTATCCATGTCTTCAAAAAGCCTAGTTTCTCCAAGAAGAAAGAAAAAGACTTTAAGGTCAAAGAGAAGCCAAAGGAAGAAAAGCACAAAGAGGAAAAACACAAGGAGAAAAAGTCCAAAGATATAGCCGCAGCAGATGTTGTTAAGCAGTGGAAAGAGAAAAAGAAAAAGAAGAAGCCTGCACCAGAGCAGGAAGCAGTTCCGGTGGATACTCCTTCTTCCCTCAGGCCAATCTTTGGTGTTCCATTAGCCGAGGCTGCTGAGAGGACTATGCTGTATGATGGGATCCAGCTGCCAGCAGTTTTTCGAGAGTGCATTGACTACATTGAGAGTTATGGCATGAAGAGTGAAGGAAACACTGAAACCCTCTCCAAGCAAAGATCGCAAGGAGACCTCGATCTATACAAGAGCAGATTGATGACAATGCCGCAACTGCATCTTGTCATTCACCGCCAGAACAATCTCATGAAGACACATCAGTCGTACCCGTGTTGAGAAGATCCACACGTGAAGTAAAAGAGCCTGATAGACTTAATCTTTGAGTACAATGTAAAGCTTTGAAAATGTGTTGACTGTTTTGAAAATGTTTATGTTTATAGAGCACTAACAAAAGTGTTACTGATATTATCTTTATTGTTTTCTTGAAAGCTGATTGATATTGATTTTGTTAAACCTCAAAGAAAGGGGGATGTAACGATCAATAACATGTCATTCTATAGTGGACACTAGGTGGAGCCGTAGAGCTGTATATAGCTGTATGTATAAGACTACACTACCCAGCTGTATATATATTAAGACTACATTACCCATGAGGCACTAGGCTACCCACAAGGCAGCAGTCAAGATGGAGGTCTCTACAGATACTGTACCTAGTCCACATGGGCTCAATAAAGTGTCTAGCAAAAGCTAGCTGTGTTCATAATAAGAATGTCTATTTATTAATGAGCATAAGAGTCGCCTATGAGTTTTGCACCTTTAAAGCTTTGAAGCGTTATGTACTTTGCTGCATTAGGTTTTGCACAAGTGATTCTTTCCATTACACTTTGTGCACATTTTTCCAAACGCTGGGCATTGTCTTACCTGGTGTTTGTAACCACAGCGTTTACAATTAAAAATTTCATCCTCCGATTGCTTTTCATTTCTGTTCTGCCCATGTTTCTTCCCCTTGTAGGACACAGCACCGATAGCAGCATGGAGGTGGGTTTGGGTGCAGGATGGGTTTGGGACCCCCGATTTCAGGATCTTAACCCCCCCCCACCACGCCTCCAATCCCGCCTCCACGGCCCGATGAAAATCCTGCCCAACGTGTTCTTGGAGCTTGTGGCCGAGTCATGCTCCCCATTCGGGAGCTCCCTGACCTGGAGGTGGGAAATCTGGTGGGGCAGCTGACTATGAAGAGCCTGCAGCGGCGTTGTAAAGGGGGAGGTGAGGTGAGCTCAACAAGGTCAATCAAGTTAAAATCGCGTGGGTTGGCCGCATCTCGATGGAGGCAGGACTACAACCCCGAAAGTTGTAGTCCCGCCTCCCACCCGACTCCTGAATGAAAATCCTGCCCGTTATGTTAACGGCCCAGGGCCAAAATCAATTAGATCCAACACTGATTCCTCCAGGTGAGCTGCCACAGATGCTTCGCCCAATTAACATGCAGTACCAAAATCACCCCACACAATGTCAAGCCACCAAATATGGAATATATCCTACTCATAAACAGAACTAGATAACTCATAAGCAATGAAGGCATGAGTGAACTCTCCCAGGAGTTCACATGATTCGGGAGGGATGTCGAGTGGTAGTAGATTTGAGGTTAGGGTCAGATCAGTCATGATCTTATTGAATGGTGGAGCAGGCTCGAGGGGCCGATTGGCCTACTCCTGCTCCTATTTCTTATGTTCTTATGTTCTTATGTTCTTATGACTGCAATAAATTCTACATCCAATCCTTCACCATTGCTATGATTAGTCAACAACCCTATGATCATTGTGTCATATAACCACCAGGATGTTAAAAGGCGAACTAGATGGACCTTGTTTTATTTTCATCTAGAAATTCCTATGTTCCTTTTTACCGGTCTGTGCCAGAATAGCAAACAATGAATATATTAGCTGTCTCGATCTGGACTATGGCATGTAAGTGTGGAAGCCTCTTCATGTGAAGAACCTTTCATCTCTCTCCAGAAGATTTGATCAGCCATCTAGAAAACGTGGTTTGGAAAGATATTAATGGGCTAGAAATTCATTATAGCCCAGGAATGGGCGGTATAATTAGAAAAGTTGGAGAATTAGTGCCAGGCGCTAATGCTTTAGACTGCACGTAAAATTCATCCTCACTGCTCAAAGAAATGATTGGAGTCCTAATTCAAGTCTTTAAGCCCAAGCTCATTGGCGTTACACTCAAAGGGTGGACCAATATCAGGTGCAGTCGAATCGCAAGTCATGACTGCCACAAGCTTTTTCCAGTTCTTAAAGGGGAGGTTCATTGATGCTACAGAACCTCATTCTCAGCATTGCTGGCTGTGCAGCTGCCTCAGCAAGCAGCAGCAGGTCAAGGAGAAGGAGCCAGAGGACTGAAGCAGCTTCACTCATGGCAGGTCCACTCCCCAGGGAGAGCCCGCAGATTCGGCGACCAAGCATTGGAGGTGTTGGTGTTCGCTGTGGAGAGACGGAGGGCGGTGCTCTACCCGGCAAGTGGCAGGAGACCCTCGCCGCAAGTCTTCCGCACCATGTAGAGGGAGGCAGTGCAGCACCTTCTCGGGCAGCACTGTGGTCCCCAGGACCCACACACAGTGCAGGAAGAAATTTAACAACCTCACTCGGGTGGTCAGGGTGAGTAAATGCTTCTACAAATGCTACATACCACCATCTGAACCTCAGTCTGCACACACTGCCCAAAGCACCACACCCCCAGCACTCACCCACCAACAATCTCCACCTATCAACACTCACACCCACATCTCACACCTTGCACACAATGACAGTTATTTAACTATGGCAGGCACATCATCCAAACACAATGCTCCGCACTCACTCACACACTTTCCTTTTCCTTGCAGGCCAAGGTGGCTCACAGCAGGAGGGAGCAGGGGCACACAGGCAGGGGACAAGCCAACACCCAACCACTGTCTGCGCTGGAGGAAAGAGTGCTGCAGATTATTGGGCGCCAGGTGGTGGGTGCCATGGCCACCGGTGACATTGACCCCCTTGGGGACAACAACGGTATGTTCATCCCTACTCCTTCTTCTCACATCCCCCTTCCCCCTCACCCCACAAGCATTATCACTTTCCAACTAATCATGCTGTATGCATGCCTTTCTCCCTTCCTGACCCCCTCCCCTCACCTTAACCCGAATCTTGTGCCTTTATGCTTTCAGATAATCAGCAAGCACCTGAGCAGCCTGTCCCTGAGGGCACCGTAGAGAGCGAGGTGGGAGAAGAGGAGGAGGAAGAACGCACCGCGTCACTGCATGTCTCACCCGCAGGCACCAGCTCAGATACTGGCACTATGCGTTCTTTAGAGGCTAGTACAGTAGTGGGATCGGCACAGGGTCTACCACTGGGGACGAGTGGGCTGCAGCAAGGCCAGGGGTAAAGGGTAGCTCGGGGGCCAGCTCCCCGGAGGGCGAGTTCACGTGCTAGTTCTGCTGCACAGGACTCAGATGAGGACCTCGATGGGGAGGGTGATGGGCATGCACACGGAGATGATAGGTGCAATGGAAAGGGTGCCCGAGAGCCTCTCGGCAATGGTAAGGAGTGTGGAGGTGTCCACCTCCAACATTGCACAAAGCTCTGCACATACCATGGAGCCCATCATTTCCAGTCTGCAAAGGATGGTAGACTCCCAGAGAGACCGTGGTGACCCAGACCTGATGCTGCGTGTGATGGGTGATCTGGCAGCTTCCATTGCAGCACAGGCGGAAGCGACGCAACGTCTTAGTGCTGTAATGCTGTAATGTTGGTGCCATCCAATCTCAGACAGGTCTCATGCAGTCTCAGCTTGATGCCACGCAAGCTCACCATAGCTGGGTGTACCACCATCGACCGGGGCTTTCATGGTGTTGCAGCAGGCCAGCAATCTGCTCCAACAGATTGCTAAGGATGGTGAGGTGCTGCCCCGGGGAAGTGGCAGTGGGTCAGTGGAGCAGGAATCTGGTGTCCACTCTCAGGATGACAGCATTCCTGCTCCCACCACTGCCACTCCACCATTGCCCTTGTCGCTCCCTGTCATCCAGCCAGCGCAAACTGCTGCCCATGTCTACAGTTAGGCCTTCCAGGCCCAGAGCTGGTCGAGGGTGTCCTGTAAAGCCATCTGAAGTCTCCCACATGGACACTCAGCAGCCTTCCACCAGCCGTGCTGCAGCCATTGGGCCAACACTTCGTAGGAGCACTAGAGTAGGCAAAGGCACAGTAACGAGAGACACTAAGGGATTGCGGGTGAATAGTTAATATTTTTGTTGTAGATATGTATTCACTGATTTCTGATAATTTTATTAATTCAGTTTGCATTCTTTTGTGGTGTGTCTCATTTCAGCTTTGCGCTGTGATGTGGCCTGCGACAGGGATGGAATGATGGGGATGTGGTGAGCAACGGGTATCTGGGGTTTAATTCATTCGAACCACAGTCTGATGCTGCCTTGATGTCAAGGGCAGTCACTCTCACCTTCCCTCTGGAATTCAGCTCTTTTGTCCATGTTTGGACCAAGGCTTTAATGCGGTCTGGAGCTGAGTGGTCCTGGAGGAACCCAAACTGAGCATCGGTGAGCAAGTTATTGGTGAGTAAGTGCTGCTTGATAGCACTGTTGACGAATCTTCTATCACTTTGCTGATGATTGAAAGTAGACTGATGGTGCGGTAATTGGCCGGATTGAATTTGTCCTGCTTTTTGTGGACAGGACATACCTGGGCAATTTTCCACATTGTTGGGCAGATACCAGTGTTGTAGCTGTACTGGAACAGCTTGGCTAGAGCCGGGGGTACATAAGAACATAAGAACATAAGAAGTAGGAGCAGGAGTAGGCCATACGGCCCCTCGGGCCTGCTCTGCCATTCAATAGGATCATGGCTGATCCGAACTTAGACTCACGTCCACTTCCCTGCCCTCTCCCCGTAACCCCTTATTCCCTTATCAGCTAGGAAACTGTCTATCTCTGTTTTAAATTTATTTAATGTTGCAGCTTCCACAGCTCTCTGGGGTAGCAAATTCCATAGATTTACTACCCTCTGAGTGAAGAAGTTTCTCCTCATCTCAGTTTTGAAAGGGCAGCCCCTTATTCTAAGATTATGCCCCCTAGTTCTAGTCTCACCCATCAGTGGAAACATCCTCACCGCATCCACCCGATCAAGCCCCCTCACAATCTTATATGTTTCGATAAGATCGCCTCTCATTCTTCTGAATTCCAATGAGTAGAGGCCCAACCTACTCAACCTTTCCTCATAAGTCAACCCCCTCATCTCCGGAATCAACCGAGTGAACCTTCTCTGAACTGCCTCGAGAGCAAGTATATCTTTTCTTAAATATGGAAACCAAAACTGTACGCAGTATTTCAGGTGTGGCCTCACCAGTACCCTGTATAACTGAAGCAAGACTTCCCTGCTTTTATACTCCATCCCCCTTGCAATAAAAGCCAAGATTCCATTGGCCTTCCTGATCACCTGCTGTACCTGCATACTAACCTTCTGTGTTTCATGCACCAGGACCCCAGATCCCTTTGTACTGTAGCACTTTGCAGTTTCTCTCCATTTAGATAATAACTTGCTCTTTGATTTTTTCTGCCAAAGTGCATAACCTCACACTTTCCAACATTATATTCCATCTGCCAAATCTCTGCCCACTCACTTAGCCTGTCTATCTCCTTTTGCGGGTAGTTCTGGAGCACAAGTCTTCAGCACGATAGCCGGGATGTTGTTGGAGCCCATGGCCTTTGCTGTATCCAGCCATTTCGTGATATCACGTGGAGTGAATCGAATTGGCTGAAGACTGGCTTCTGTGATGGTGGGGACCTCAGGAGGAGGCCGATATGAATCATCCACTCGGCACTTCTGGCTGAAGATGGTTAGAACATAAGAACATAAGAATTAGGAGCAGGAGTAGGCATTATGGCCCTTCAAGCCTGCTCTGCCATTCAATAAGATCATGACTGATCGTCAACCTCAACTCCACTTTCCCGCCCGATCCCCATATCCCTTGAACCCCTAGAGTCCAAAAATCTATCGATCTCTGCCTTGAATATACTCAAAGACTCAGCATCCAAATCCCTTTCGGGTAGAGAATTCCAAAGATTCACAACCCTCTGAGTGAAGAAATTCCTCCTCATCTCGGTCTTAAATGGCCGACCCCTTATCCTGAGACTATGACCCCTAGTTCTAGACTCTCCAGCCAGGGGAAACAACCTCTCAGCATCTACCCTGTCAATTCCCCTCAGAATCTTGTATGTTTCAATGAGATCACCTCTCATTCTTCTAAACTCCAGAGTATCGGCCCAATCTACACAATCTCTCATCATAGGACAACCCTCTCATCCCAGGAATCAATCTAGTGAACCTTCGCTGCACCGCCTCCAAGGCAAGTATATCCTTCCTTAGATAAGGAGACCAAAACTGTGCCCAGTACTCCAGGTGTGGTCTCACCAAGGCCCTGTACAATTGTAGCAAGACTTCCTTACTCTTATACTCCAACCCCATTTGCTGTCAGATAGCAGAAATGATGTGGTATGATGTATTTCTATCATTTGTGTAATATTTCCCATACTTGGACGGAAGTATTCTATGCCCCGCAGGGAGTCAGTTTGAGGAAGTTGCGCGGATGATTCACAACTCATAGTAAGAAGGAGCAAGTGGGGGTATTAGAAGAGGAGTGGGGAAGATTTGACCAGACTGTGAGCACACAAAGTATCACTGAGGTTTTGGCAAGGGATTGGGTCTATCTTCAGACAGGACCTAATGCTTGAGAAGAAGTAATTTTCCACTTCCTTTGAGCAGCAAGCACTTGGTGGAAAATGTGCAGCAGTGTTCTTCTGACGCCCCACTGGTGTGGATCGTCTCCCCTCCAAAAGGGCATGGGATTCTTCTGGACTCTCACGAGGAAAAAGGGGGACGCTGATAATCTAACGCTATGGCACCATTCACCGGCCACTCGGGAAATCTCTCGCATTCCAATCTGGCCAGTCCACCTGCTCTTCACAACTTTCCATCCATAATAGTCCATCACTTGTCCATCTTCTCTTTCTTTCTCCCTTCATCTTCCTTCTCTCTCTCTCTCTCCCTCTCTTCTTTCTCTCCTACCTCTTCATCTCCTTTTGTCCCCTCTCTCTTCTACCTGCTCTTATTTCTCTCTCCCTCCCTCTTTCTTCTCTCTCCCCTCCTCTCTCTCTCTCTCTCTCTTTCTACCTTCTAATATCTCTGTATCTCTCTATCTCCCCTCCTGTTCTGAGCTCCATCCTTGAAATGGGTGACTGGGAATGTCCAACACATGAATTCTTTTGTTTTGATAAACATGGGAACAGTTATCACACCTGGCAGAATGTTGATAGAATCAGTAGGACTGTACGGTGTCAGTTCGTTCCCTGAAAATAGCTTTAAGGTGTTGATCTGATCTCCCACAAGTGCGCTACAAGCATACAAATATGAGAAAAATAACAGGTAAAGACCAACTGATCAACTGTGCCTGTCCCATCCTGGTATGGTGCAACTGCGGCACAGCATCACCCCCATTACTCCCCCCACCCCACACAATCTCCTGGGAGAGGCCAAAAGACTGCTCTCCAACCCCCGAAGACTCCAAGCTCCAGGAGACAACAATGACTGGGCGGCACAACCCCCAAAGACCCACTCGTCTATATAGAGAGATCTTTACCTGTCAGGAACTTATCTAACTCCCTTTTGAATGCTTGCAACAAATCTGCACTCATTGCACTTATTCCAGAGGTTGATAACTCTTTGTGAAAAGAAGTACCTCCTAGCATCTAAACCAGTTCTTTGTTTATGTGCACTGGCCCTCCCTAACCTAGCTAGCTCAAATAACCTACCTATTTGGACTAAATCTAATCCTTTCATTATTTTAATTACATCAATCCATACTTGAAGTCCATGCATTTCCAAAGTAAAAAGCTACAGCTCTCTAAACCTGCCCTGGTAACTGAGGTCCCTTAAACAAAGTATCAATCTAGTGGCCCTTTTCTGAACCTTTTCCAGGGTCTTTATGTTCCCCACCATGTGCGGGGACCAAAACTGGTCACAGTATTCTAGTTGTGGCCTGACCAAGGCTTTATACAAAGGAAGGGTAATGGTTCTTTCTTTACATTTATTTGTCCCAGCAAACATCCTAACACCCTACTCACCGTCACAATAGCCTCGTGGCACTAGTCATGGACCATCAATGACTCACCTTTTGTAACCACCAGGTACTTCTCCCGTTCAGCTGCCTTGAGCATGCAACTCTGCATGAAGTACACTTGCTTTGAGTTGCCCTGACCCAATTGCCTCACGCTACATTTGTCTATATTAATCTTGACAAGGGCCCATTCTCCCATTCTATCCAGATCCAGTTGAAATCTAATTTTTCTCATCTATGGTCCTTACACCTGCACATATCTTTATGTCATCTGAGAATATGATAGTCCCCCCCCCACCCGCCGACCCCCCCCTCCCCACTCCCCCCGACGCTTTCATCCAGATCGTTGATCAAGATGGTGAAGAGAAACTGCCCTAACACCAACCCCTGTGGGACTCCACTAGCGACCAACCTACACCATTACCATTAATAACCATCTTCTATCTGCATCAATGGCCCAGAAATTCGGGTCTCCATGGGTGAGTACGCATGGGGTACTCACCCGTAAGCCCAATGGAAGTGCCGGTTTCGTGCATGCACTGCGCATGCGCGGGAAACCGGCACTTCCGTTCCCCTGAAAGAAGGGGTTGAGAGGTGGAACGCGTGCGCAGGAGAAGCAGCACAAGCCTGCTTTTAACAAGGTAAGTGGTGAATTAATTAAAATTAAAACATTTTTTCCACAGGTTTATTTTTAAATACTTTAAAGAAAGGTAAGTTTATTTTTAGCCCCATTAGAAAATGTAATTAATTTTTTCAAAAATTTAAATTATTGTTTAAAATAGTTATTTCATGTAATTTATAGTTATTTTAAAAATGTGATTAAAAAAAAAAATTATTTGAAGATTTAGTGATGTTTTGGGGCTCATAGTATTTATAGGTTTGACAGCTCTTCCTGTCAAACTTATGAATGGAGCATTCCCTGCTACCATTGGCTCTCCATGGCCCACGAGATCCCAGGGACGCATCGAACTAACTGCGCCCCTGGGATACGCAAGCACTGCGCGCCGGCAGTTGGAGCAGGCCCAGGATCGGAATCCCACGCGGGCCCACAGCTCAACGGCCGGAGCGCTAGGTAAATGCAGGTCGGAGGCTTGCACCCGCGGGAAGCCCCCGACATGAATTTCTGGGCCACTGTAACCAGTTCCTTCTCCAACTTAAAATCCGCCCACCAATCCCACAAGGCTCAATCTCGCTTAGTAGCCTTTTTTGCGGCACTTTTTAAAAAGTCTGAATGCACAATGTCGACCAGCCTTCCAACATCCACGATCTTTGTAACTTCCTCAAAAAGCTCAACCAAGTTGGTGAGACAGGACCTTCTTTTCCAGATACTATCTTGAGATTTCCTTAAGCCCTTCTGTTTTCAGGTGATCATACAGTACATCTCTAATGATTTCTTCTCGCAACCTGCCCCTAACCACAGAGTCACACAGCACAGAAGGAGGCCATTCAGCTCATCGTGCCTGTGCCGGCTCTTTGAAAGAACTCTCCAATTAGTCCCACTCCCCTGCTCTTGTCCCATAGCCCGGCAAACTTTTCCTTTTCAAGTACATATCCATTCCTTTTTGAACATTACTATTGAATCTGCTAATAATGTAAAAAAAAAACAAATTCAAACTACAATGGGTTTGTAGTTTTCAAGTTCTGACATATTTCCCTTTTAAAATATTAAATATAGACATGGGCCTCTTGCCAGTCCACAGGGACAGTCCAAGAACCCAGCAAGCTATTAAATACTTGAGCAAGTGCCTTACATAGCACAGCCCTCATTTCTTGGGTGATTGTCATCAGGATCAATAGTGTGATCCATTTCGAGATCACTAATTCTAACCTGGGCTATATTCACATCCATTTTGATGTTAGATTTTACCATCACCCCCATTTTATATTATTGGTAACCCAGCACCATCTTCAATAGTGAAGACTGATGCAAAGTAGCCATTTAAAACCTCTGCCACATCCTGAGACTGCGCCTGAATGTGCCCTATATAATCCTTCAGTGGCTCTATAATAGCATAGCTGCAAAATACCTTGCAATTACCACAACACCTATCCGCTATCCTCTTCTAGGAACATACGAGCACAGGAACCGGAGGAGGCCATTCAGCCCCTCAAGCCTGTTCTGCCATTCAATTAGATCATGTCTGATCTGCATCTTAACTCCATCGACCTGCCTTGGTTTTGTAACCCTTAATACCCTTGCTGAACAAAAATCTTTCGATCTCAGTTTTAACATTTTCAATTGTCCCTCAAAAGTCTCAGCAGATTTCCCTTTGTGTGAAGAAATGCTTCCTGACATCACCCCTGAACGGCCTGGCTTTAATTTCAAGGTTATGCCCCCTTGTTCTGGACTCCCCCCACCAGAGGAAATAGTTTCCCTCTATCTACCTGATCAAATCCATTAATCATCTTAAACACCTCGATCAGATCACCCCTTAATCTTCTATACTCGAGGGAACACAAGCCCAGTCTGTGCAACCTGTCCTCGTAATTTAACCCTCTTAGCTCCGGTATAATTCTGGTGAATCTGCGCTGCTCCCCCTCCGAGGCCGAGATATCCTTCCTGAGGGGCGGGGCCCTGGACTGAACACAGTGTCCAGAGGGGGTCTGACCAAGGCTCTGTACAGCTGTAACATAACGTCCACCCCTTTGTGTTCCAGACCCTCTCAAGATAAAGGCCCACATCCCATTAGCCTTTCTAAATAGTTTTGTACCGGTCTACCAGCTTTTAGTGATTTCTGTACTTGGATCCCTAGATCTCCCTGCTCCGCCACAGTTTCTAGCTTCTCGCCATTTAGAAAATACTCTGATTGATCTTTCTTAGGTCTGAAGTATGTCCTCACACTTTCCCACACTGAACACCATCTGCCACAGTTTTGCCAACTCACTTAATCCATCAAAGTCTTTTTGCAACTTTCTGCTCCAATCCATACTATTTACTGTGCCACCTAATGTAATGTCATCAGCAAACTTGGATATGCGGCTCTCTATTCCTTCATCTAAGTCATTTATAAATATAGTGAAAAGCTGAGGCCCCAGTACAGATCCCTGGGGGGACACCACTAGTCACATCCTGCCAATTTGAGTATGTACCCATTATCCCTACCCTCTGTCTCCTACCTCCTAACCAATTCCCTACCCATGTCAATAGGTTGGTTCTGATTCAATGTGCTCTCATTTTTGTTAACAGTCTCTTATGTGGAACCTTGTCGAATACCTTGTGGAAGTCGATATAAATAGCATCCGTAGACACTCCCTTATCTACCACGTTAAAACCTACCTCTTTGACCAGGCTTTTGGTCATCTGCCCTGATATCTCCTTTGTTTGATAATCGCTCTTGTGAAACGCCTTGGGACGTTTTACTACATTAAAGGCACTGTATAAATGCAAGTTGTTGTTGTTGCTGTTGTTAGTTACTGCCTGAAAAATTCAACTAGGTGTGTTAGACATGACTTACTCGTTACAAATCCATGCTGGCCCATATTTGTCCAAATGTTCAGTCACTCTGTCCCTAATAAAATATTCTAGTAACTTCTCCACAACTGACGTTAGACTAATAGGCCTGTCATTTCCTAGTTTATCTCTGTTACCCTTTGTAAATAGTGGTCTTCAATGTCCTTTTGGGTGCTTTGATTGTGGCTTTCATTGCCTCTAGCTAATGTTTAATACTAACATGCTAACCACAATCTCCTGGTATGACTTCATTCTCACACTGCTATATATAGCAGAGATACAGATTAGTATCTGGATACAAGCCATCAAGATCTCTGCGCTCCTCCAATTCTGGCCTCTTGTGCATCCCCAGTTTTAATCGCTCCACCATTGGCGGCCGTGCCTTCAGCTGCCTGGGGCCCGAGCTCTGGAATTCCCTCCCTAAACCTCTCCACCTCTCTCTCCTCCTTTAAGACGCTCCTTAAAACCTAACTCTTTAACCAAGCTTTTGGTCACCTGTCGTTATCTCTCCTTATGTGGCTCAGTGCCCAAATTTATTTGATAACACACCTGTGAAGCACCTTGGGACGTTTTACTATGTTAAAGGCGCTATATAAATGCAAGTTGTTGTTGTTGTAACGGCACCACAAAGATGATCGAAATCAGTCTAAGTGACCTCTCCTCCAGCTGGTGAAAATCGTATCCATTCCCAATGACTCCCTGCCATCTACTCACCACATTCTGGCAGAGGTATTTTAGGGGGATCTGGGGACATGCTCCTCTGGAATATTTCTTGTACGTATTAAAAGTGATGGAATCTGGTTAATTTTATTTCATTGGTCACAGGTTTCTAATGCAGAGTAAACGGGCAGAAATGCCAATGAGGAATTAGCAGTGATGTCAACAATACAACAAGGGAGACTGTTGAACCCGGCACTGACTTCAGGTGCCTTCCGAGGAGTGCCACAGCTACGCCATTTCTTTAACGGACAAACTATATTTATCAGAGAACTATGGCTAAACCACCTTGTCCCCCTGCAATTCTTCAAATACATCCCATTAATTTCCAAGTGTGTTGTCCCAATCTCCGACTTTAACTTTGGCTGTTTTCAGCTGTTTAACGCTGTTACCCTGGGGGGTGGGGAGGGGGTTCCACCAATTCTACCACCAAAGTTACGGCAGAACCTCAGATATGGTAACACAACGGTTGTGTTACTGGGCTACAAGTTCAAATCTCACCATGGCAGTTGACAATTTGAATTTCGTTTAAAAAAAATCTGGAAATAAAAAGCTGCTGTCAATAAAAGTGACCATAAAGCTCTCAGATTGTTGTTAAAACCCAGTTGCTTCATTAACGTCCATAAGGGAAGGATAAGAGACTAGCATGTAAAATTAAGGCACATGGGATTGGGGGCAAGGTATTGACTTGGATAAAGAACTGGTTGGCAGACAGAAAGCAAAGAGTTGGAATAAATGGGTCTTTTTCCGAGTGGCAGGCAGTGACTAGTGGGGTACGGCAGGGATCGGCCCTTGGACCCCAGCTATTCACAATAGATATTAATAATCTGGACGAGGGAACTAGATGTATCTCCAAGTTTGCAGACGATACAAAGCTGGGTGGGCGTGTGTGCTGTGAGGAGGATGCCGAGAAACTCCAGTATGATTTGGACAGGTTGGGTGATTGGGCAGAAGCATGGCAGATGCAGTATAATGTGGATAAATGCGAGGTTAGCCACTTTTGTGTCAAAAACAGGAAGGCAGATTATTATCTGAATGGCAATAGATTGGGAGAAGGGGAAGTGCAACGAGCCCTGGGCGTCCTTGTGCACCAGTCGCTGAAAGTAAGCTTGCAGGTGCAGCAGGCGGTTAAGAAGGCAAATGGTATTTTGGCCTTCGTAGCGAGAGGGTTTGAGTACAGGAACAAGGACATCTTGCTGCAGTTGTACAGGGCCTTGGTGAGACCACATCTGGAGTATTGTGTGCAGTTTTGGTCGCCTTATCTGAGGAAGGATGTTCTTGCCATGGAAGGAATGCAGCAAAGATTCACCAGGCTGATACCTGGGATGGCAGGAATGACATATGAGGAGAGATTGGGTCGATTGGGCTTGTACTTGCTGGAGTTTAGAAGAATGAGAGGGGATCTCATCGAAACTTATAAAATTCTAACAGGACTAGACAGACTAGATGCTGGGAGGATGTTCCCGATGGCCGGGGAGTCCAGAACCAGGGGTCACAGTCTAAGGATAAGGGGTAAGCCATTTAAGACAGAGATGAGGAGGAATTTCTTCACCCAGAGAGTGGTGAACCTGTGGAATTCTCTACCACAGAAGGCAGTAGAGGCCAATTCATCTATCTATATATATAAACCGGTACGTCTCTCTGTCTGTCTCTCTGTCTTTCTGTCTGTCCGGCTATACAATCAAAAGTTATAGAGCGTACCTACACGTATGTTATATCGAAAGAAAGCTTATCATTAGGGGACTCTCGTAGGCATATTTACTTTTTTGTCAGACAAAAATTGTTTGGACAGTATACAAAAAACTTTCAAAAATCCTCAAAAATCTACTCATTAGCGGTTGACCAATCCTACCTCTCATTAGCGTTGAGTGACGTGCTGCTTGACCAATCCTACAGTTCACTCACCTGATGGTTGACCAATCAGTGCGTCACGGGCGGGTCCTAATCCTCCAGTCCCCCTAAACTTCGCCGCCATTTTTTCCATCCCCACAGGGACAGCAGCAGCAAAAGAAACCCCCACATTGCGGCTTCCGATCCCGCTCCCACCCCGTCGGAGCAGCAGGTAAGTTGGGCTCACTCGGGCTGTGCCTCGCAACCGCTCGGCACGACATACACAGCGGTCGGGGGAGCGGCAGCGGCCAGCCGTCAGCCGCGCGATCCGCGGGGGAGCTCAGCTCGGGTCCGTCTTGGCCCGACAGCCCGGCCGCGCCTCAAGCGCTGGGCCCCGCACGGCTGCTATCACAACGGCACCGGGCCTCAGGCGCTAGGCAGGGAGAGGGGAGGGAGGAACAGAGAGAGGGGGAGAGACGGGAGGGAGGGACAGGAGAAGAGAGGGGGAGAGACGGGAGGGAGGGACAGGAGAAGAGAGGGGGAGGGGAGGGAGGGAGAGAACAGCACAGGGAGAGGGGAAGAGGGAGAGAGAGGGGGGACAGACAGGGGCAGGGAGACCGCCTGCCCCAAAATTGCCCTGGCAACGCCGGGCACCCCCTGCTAGTTAAATATATTCAAGAAGGAGTTGGATATGTTTCTTAAGGCTAAAGGGATCAAGGGATATGGGGAGAAGGCAGGACAGGGTACTGAATTTGGATGATCAGCCATGATCTCATTAAATGGCGGAGCAGGCTCGAGGGGCCGAATGGCCTACTCCTGCTCCTATCTTCTATGTTTCTATGTCTATGTTTCTAACTCCACTTCCCTGCCCACTCCCCATAACCATTGACTCCCTTATGGATGTGGACACCCACCCCAAGCTAATGGGGTCCTCTTTAAATATGCAGATTGGTCTCTGATGATGTAATCGGGGCTTGATCGGCTATTTTAAACCAGGGTCTGAGTGGGAGAGCAATGATGGTTTCCCTGCCAGCCCAAACCTGCTGTGAGCTGCATCGCAGGCCAGAGGAAGCCCAGGGAGGTATGGTTTTTAAAAAAATAATAATTTAATTTCCTCGTGGGGCCAGGAGGAGCAGGAGAAGGAGAAGAAGGAGCAGGATTTCTTTTCCAGGCCCTACATGGAAACCATGAACCTCCCTTGCTTCCGCACCCCCCCCCCCCCCCAACATCCCTCTGATCACAATCACCTCTGGACCCCCACCTCACCATTAAGCTGACTGCCAGAAACCATTCCCGCGAGTCCCCGGTGGCAGCCTCTTGCTGCCTGAATTCCTACCCTCGCCCGCTGTCCAGGCAGTGATTTCTGCCAAGCTCAGGTGGGAGAGGGAGCCTGAATATGGAAATCAGATTTCAGGCATTAAAATCTGTTCGGACCTCGACATGTGAATTTGTCACTCGGCCCTTAGAGAAAGACTGAGGAGCAGGGTTAGGGCAAGGAGTGCCAGGGGGTGTGGGGGGGGGGGGGGTAAGGGGCTGATATTTGAATTGGTGGGCAAAGGAAAGGGAGAGAAAGCAGCAGAGGCAGCTGAACAAATAGTCTCTGACGTAAGAAAACTACGAGGCACTTGGTCTAAGCGTTAAACAAAGCTTTAATAAACTGTTTTACAACATGGAGGTCTAGTTGTGTCCTTCACTAGTTCCTGTTAAAGAATGTCCCGCGCAAGCTGGGCCCGTGCCCGAGTATTTACACTCTCCCTGGACAGCGCCACCAGCAGGCCGCCCAGTATTATTTCATAAGTCTTTCTTTCATGAATGACTGATTCATGTCAGTCTCAATTTAGCATTTTTTCTTCCATAACGTACAGGAGCAAGGATGTCTTGCTGCAGTTGTACAGGGCCTTGGTGAGACCACACCTTGAGTATTGTGTGCAGTTTTGGTCGCCATTTAGGACAGAGATGAGGAGGAATTTCTTCGCCCAGAGAGTGGTGAACCTGTGGAATTCTCTACCACAGAAGGCAGTGGAGGCCAATTCATTAAATATATTCAAGAAGGAGTTAGATATATTTCTTAAAACTAAAGGGATCAAGGGATATGGGGAGAAAGCAGGGACAGGGTACTGAATTTGGATGATCAGCCATGATCGCATTGAATGGCGGAGCAGGCTCGAGGGGCCGAATGGCCTACTCCTGCTCCTATCTTCTATGTTTCTATGTTTCTATGTCCTGTCCATTTGCTACAGCACTACTGGCTGAGTCTAACTCGGCAGAAACCATTGGACCATGTACAGATGCTCTGCGCCACATAAATATTGCTTAAATATTTGTTGGGAAAAGGGGCTACATTAGCAAAGTACAACTGAATGCCGTGTTTTGATATGTGGCATCGGCTCAACTTCCCTAATGTAGTTTTATTATTTAGATTCTGGTTTGGTCGCTATGACTCATGACCTCTGTTCCATGTGGTGGGATTTCAGTGCAACTGATAACGTTGCTCTTTTGAGATAATGTTGAATGAAAATGGTTGATTCATAGAGAAATCTATTAATAAACCTTGTCCACAAAAGCAGGAATTAACTGTGCTCTGTAGCACACTGAAAATCACTGGCCTTTAATGCACAAACAGGATGCACCTTAACAGTATAAAATAAAAACAGAAAATGCTGGAAACACTCAGCCGGTCAGGCCGCATCTGTGGAGAGAGAAACAGAGTTAACGTTTCAGGTCGATGACCCTCCGTCAGTACTGGAAAAAGCTGGAGATGGAACAGGTTTTAAGCAAGTGTAGGGGCAGGGAGAGGGGGGAGGGGAGGAAAGAACAAAAGGGAAGGTCTGTTCTACTTTAAAAATAGTCATTTCTACCCTCAAGCAATCACCCAAGCACTTCCAACTGTAGGAAAGTTGGTCATTCGAAACTACACAACAGGCATGCTGTAAAACAAAGTATTAATGCTTGAATTCTGTAATGCTAAAAGTCAGAGACGTAGAAATTCAATCGGATGCACCACGGTCATATTGGAATAGGCAAAAAATAGGTTTCCAGGTCCCTCTCCTGAAACAGTCGTTCGGCCCTTTGCATATATAAATAAGAAACCTAACGCCTGGCTCAAGCCCCTAATGCAAAATTGGGTTGTCCTTAACACAGCTGGTGCCAGGCCAACAGCGTTCAGGATACCCAGGTGTGCATGTGGCCTAACCAGTGGTTCTTAAAGGGCTGTCGGCTACCTCCAAAAAATGTACGTTTTAAAAAGATACTTATCTAAATGTAGAGGTGCTCCACGTTAGAACCATGGACCACTACTGACCAGCTCAAGCTTCCCTTCTAATCGACCCCACCCCCCCCGCTCCCTCCCCACCCCCGACCCTCGGCCCGATGTCCAGGTCGGCCCGCCCACCCATCCTGATCTCCAGGTCGATCTCCCCAATCCCGATCACCCACCCCCTCCACAACCCTCAGCCCGATCGACAGCAATTCCAGTCGCTCGCTCGACCTGCCCCGGCAACCGTGCTGGTGCTAACGTGAATAGTGTCACCAATTCTCCCTCTAACTGGTGCGGTGTCCCTTTAAATTTGCCGCGCTGCCTCTTTTCCGGCGGCAGCGGCTGGTGAGCGGGCTGCGCTGGGCCTCGCGATTGGCCGCGCACCTTAGGGGAAACATTGAGTGTCACAACCTACCTCGGCAACACCCTCTAGTTCCCTTTCCGGCTCAGATAAGTTATCTGTCTCTTCCTTGGTTAAAAACTGAAGCAAGAATTGTGTTGAGCGCATTTGCAGCTTATTTAGCACCAGCTGTCATGCCCTCACCCAATCCCACTTTCAGTGGTCCTGCTCCATCTCTCACTTTTCTTTTCATCCTAATATAACTAAAAAAACTTTTTATTATTATCCTTCACCTCTCTAGCCATATTCAATTCAAAAGTTTTCATGACTTTTTTACAATCCTGGCATACCTTTTGGTATTGAATCATCTTAATTCTCTGCCATTTTGCTTTAAAGTGGTATTTCTTCTTTATGAGTTGCTTGATATTCCCACTAAACCAGGCAGGAGTGTCCTGAAGCTTGGTACCTTGACTTTGTATGGGTATACCTTGGGCTACTGTATTCTGAATCCCCTCCTTGAAGGAACGCCATAGTTCCTCCACTTCCCGAATCATATAGTCTCTTTCACAAACTGAATCAGCGACCGGAAGCTCGGGTCACCCTTACGGACTGAACGCTTTGCGGAACACCTCCGTTCAGTCCGTAAGGGTAACCCTGAGCTTCCGGTCGCCTGTCACTTTAATTCTCCGCTCCACTCCCACTCTGACCTCTCCGCCCTCGGCCTCTTACACTGTTCCAATGAAGCTCAACGTAAGCTCGAGGAACAACACCTCATCTTTCGATTAGGCACTTTACAGCCTTCTGGACTCAACATCGAGTTCAACAATTTCAGACTCTAACCCCTGCCCCCATTTTTCAGGCTGTTTATGATTCTGCCATCCCCATTTGCAAAATGTAATCTCTCCTGCCTCCTACACTAGCACAGCATGTTCCTTTAATTCCTTCCTCCCCTCCCCTCCCCCTTTCCCTGCCTCTGCACCTGCTTAATATCTGTTCCATCTTTAGCCTTTTCCAGTTCTGACGAAGGGTCATCGACCTGAAATGTTAACTCTGTTTCTCTCTCCACAGATGCTGCCTGGCCTGCTGAGTGTTTCCAGCATTTTCTGTTGTTATTCTCGTTGGTCCCTTACTAGCCGCCTCCGCCAGTGCAACAACCCCTCAAGGCTGACGCTGAGAACAGAGGGGAAAAAGACTAGGAGACATTGAAGTGGGTGGACACAAAGGTGCATGCTTAACTTTTTTTAGTTTTTATGTAAAATTGTCTTTTAGGTGTTTACTCGAATCGGTTGGTGTTAATATTGTAAGTATGAAGATGTTCCGATTTTTACTGTTCTATTTATTTGAGCATCACATTGCATGAACTGAAAGCAAATCAATAGCTGCTTAACCTAGGGAGGTAGGAGTGTTCCTGAGCCTGCTGGTAATCAAAGGGTTAAAATAACAGGGTGACTCCACTGGCCACTGCAGAGCCTCACCCGGTGGGAGCACAGATCGGGAAATTCAGCTTCACCATCCACGCCCTGTCGTTGATTCGCATTTCTATCTAGCGAGGCCCTGCGCTGGGAGACTGGCTGTCTGTATTTACTTTTATATTTCAGGAACAATGGTTCCAAATAAAAAAATTATAACTACACCAAAAATGTTTGTGTGTTTTTTTTAACGGAGTATATGTAGAAATTAATCAACAAGGTGCGAAGGCAAGGTAGGAGGATCATTCCGACACCTCTCACCAGCTGTATAACCCTTCGGTACTGTTACTGTTGCCACAAGCATACCCTCCACATACAGGAACTAAGCGGTTTTATTCAAAGCTTTGGAAACACACAGTGAGAAAACTTGCAAGTGTCTCGGGACTCGTTGGTGAGCATCGCCACCTACTGGCCCTCTGGTGGGTAGACACACAATCCTGCCCCACGAGTTTCTTGGCCTCACCAATCAAAGCTTTCACAATAAGTCAACAGAAATAAAGTAATCTCAGGACGATAAAAGATTGCGACGGGGCCGGGGGATGAAACGGTTTCCCAAAGATGTTTGGGCCGATGACGCACCAATCTAGCTGTGTTTATTAACAACACTGATACATAGAAACATAGAAGATAGGAGCAGGAGTAGGCCATTCGGTCCCTCGAGCCTGCTCCGCCATTTAATGAGATCATGGCTGATCATCCAAATTCAGTACCCTGTCCCTGCTTTCTCCCCATATCCCTTGATCCCTTTAGCCTTAAGAAATACATCAAACTCCTTCTTGAATATATTTAATGAATTTGCCTCAACTGCCTTCTGCGGTAGATAATTCCACAGGTTCACCACTCTCTGGGTGAAGAAATTCCTCCTCATCTCTGTCCTAAATGGCTTACCCCTTATCCTTAGACTGTGACCCCTGGTTCTGGATTCCCCGGCCATCGGGAACATCCTTCCTGCATCTAGTCTGTCTGGTCCTGTTAGAATTTTATAAGTTTCAATGAGATCCTCTCTCATTCTTCTAAACTCCAGCGAGTATAAGCCCAATCGACCCAATCTCTCTTCATACGTCATTCCTGCCATCCCAGGTCTGGTGAATCTTCGCTGCACTCCCTCCATGGCAAGAACATCCTTCCTCAGAAAAGGCGACCAAAAGTGCACACAATACTCAAGGTGTGGTCTCACCAAGGCCCTGTACAACTGCAGCAAGACTTCCTTGTTCCTGTACTCGAATCCTCTCGCTACAAAGGCCAGCATACTATTTGCCTTCTCAACCGTCTGCTGCACCTGCATACTTACCTTCAGCGACTGGTGCACAAGGACACCCAGGTCTCGTTGCACTTCTCCTTTTCCCAGGGCAGGAACTTAGTGCTCTGGATTCAACAATGTTAGCCTAGGTTTCCTGATCAGGCTGTAAGGTTAACTGGACCATGGGCTGTGCGTGCATCACTCCCGCCCAACCAAAGTCTCCCGATCCCAGAAGAATTTCCCCAGTCAACCTAATTATAACATCGCTGGGAGCTTGCCTGTTGGGGATGAAGAATTATGCGCTTGCTGCTCCCAGTCCCGTTCGCCCATCACCCCCTGTGCTCACTGACCTACATTGGCTCCCGGTTAAGTAGCGCCTCGATTTCAAAATTCTCATCCTTGTTTTCAAATCCCTCCATGGCCTCGCCCCTCCCTATCTCTGTAATCTCCTTCAACCCCACAACCCCCCCCACCCCCGAGATATCTGCACTCTTCTAATTCTGCCCTCTTGAGCATCCCTGATTATAATCGCTCAACCTTTGGTGGCCGTGTCTTCTGTTGCCTGGGCTGTAATCGCTGGAATTCCCTCCCTAAACCTCTCCGCCTCACTACCTCTCTTTCCTCCTTTAAGACGCTCCTTAAAATCTACCTCTTTGACCAAGCTTTTGGTCACCTGCCCTAATTTATCCTCATGTGGCTCGGTGTCAAATTTGTTGTCTTAAAATACTCCTGTGCCGCGCCTTGGGACGTTTTACTACGTTAAAGGCGCTATATAAATACAAGTTGTTGTTGTTGGTGGTGGTTTTAAAGGCTTGTAGCAGCTTAAAGGGGCAGGTGTAATTACACGTGATCTTATAATTTAATCCTCAGATAAATAGGTTTGCAATATTGAATGTCAGATGTCAAGATTTATTAAGCGTACAATAATTAATCATCCACTTAACAGTACTTACGACAACCTTGCGAGTTTTAGCCGGAACACATTGCAGTTCCAAGCTTAGTATAGAGGTTGATCCGGCCATAATCGAATTCTGGAGTATCTGTTCCAACACCTACTTTTTATACCTTTTTCTCACCCTTTCTACCTGACAATTTACATGCTTCATAGTTAAAACATACAGTTATCTTTCAACACTGATTTGATTATGTTCTGTCCTTGCAGACATAGATCCGTAACTCCCTAACTTGACTACACTCGCCACCTGTCCGGAGATATGGGACAGTTGCTTATCTTCCAGGCCTCCTTTCTAAGAATGAACAAGCCGGTCCTGTGTTTGTGACTTTGAACCATTTTAAGATATTACAATTTAAGGCCTAGAAATTCGGGGGTTTAGCGCCGGCCGTTAAGGCCCTTTTTGAAGGATAAATGGTAGCTGCCTCGCTTCCGCCCGCTTCCGGCGTGTCCCGCGGCGGCCGCCATTTTGGGCAGGTCAGCAGCGCCTGTGTTGCTGCAGATATTTAGATTAGGCAGATCATGATGTCAGTGAGTGTGCAATGCTCACATGATCTGCCATTTATGCCGTCGCCGCTCCAGTTTCCGGCCTGTGTTAATCACAACCAGCTGAACAAGCGTTGAGTAGCAAGAAGGTGCCTCCAGCAGCGATATTCAAAGGGATCATCATCAACAACTTGCAGCTAACATGGTTTCTCAGTTTGACCGGCTCTGTGCAACTTTCTGTAACTCTTGCAGCTTTCTAAACTTGTTGAGGTGACGGGGAGTGTTGGTGCAAGTGGAGAACGCCTTCATTCTCATTTAAAGGCTTCTGCTCACAACACTTGCTCAGTCATGGGGGCTCTACTGGCAGTCCCCCTCGCACTCGAGTATCTTCAGGAGAGGGAGTGGAGGCAGCGAAGAAGAGGAGAAGATGCTCACAGAGGGAGGAGGAGGGCCAGGAGGGCTCTCAGCAGGAGGCCTTACCCACCTCGGGTCTTCCGACAGCACTTCTCTTATATCCACTTAAGCCAGGAGAAATGCATTAGGAGGCTCTGCTTCACCAAGGAGGTGGTAACAGAACTCTGCCACCTCCTGCAACCAGATCTGCAGCCTGAGAGCAGTGCACCCACGGCTCTCCCAGTGGCCTTCAAGGTCACCGTGATCCTCAATTTCTTCACCAGCGGATCCTTCCAGTCTGCAGCAGGAGATATAGCTAACATCTCCTAGTTCGTTGTCAATCGCTGCATCCGGGAGGTCACTGAGGCTCTCTACACCAGGAGAAGGGATTACGCTATCTTTTCTCTGAACAGAGAAGCAGGAGGAGCACGCATGTGGCTTTGCCAGGATAGTGGGCTTCCCCATGGTGCAGGATGTCATCAACTGCACTCGCATGGCTTTGCGGGCACCACACACCACTCCTGAGATGTTCTGCAAGTGCAAAGACTATCACTCACTTAATGTGCAGTTGTTGTGCAACCACACCCAGCGCATCATGATGGTGAATGCCCGCTATCCTGGCAGCAGCCACAATGCCTCCATCCTGTGCCAGCCGCCATGTCAAACCCGAGGGTGGCGGCTCAGAGACGTGGCTGATGACTCCCCTCCGTAACCCCACCAGTCGTGCCCAGCACTCACATAATGAGAGCAATGCTGCCACCAGGAACATCATCGAGCACACAATCGGGGTGCTCAAGCAACTGTTCCGCTGCCTTGACCGCTTGGGAGGAGCCCTCCAGTACTCATCAGCATGCATGTCCCATTTCGTGGCGGTCTGCTGCATGCTTCGCAACTTGGCCATCATGATGGCACAGCCCTTGCCACCAGGGATTGCGGGAGGAGGAGAGAGAGGAGTAGGAGGAGGAAAGAGGAAGAGGAAGAAGACGATGAGGAAGGGAGGAGGCAGGCAGCAGATCCTCATTCCGGAAGGGCTGTCCCTGAAGGCCTCATCAGACTCCGATTCCAGTGAATGAAATCCCAGATCCACATTGCTCACCACATCCCCAACATACCAGCCCTCTGTCACGGAACATCACAGCGTCCTCCTGGGCACAATGCAGAAACAAAAATTTATCATAATACAATCAATATTACAATATGAACTAATCAATCTTGTGCAATTCCTTAGTGCCTGTCGTTTGTGTGCCCTTTCCTACGATAGTGCTCCTACGCAGTGCTCCCCCAGTGGCTGCAGCATGGCTGGTGGATGGCTGCTGACTTTCCGTGGGCGAGACTACAGATGGCCTTGCAGGAAAACCTTGACAGGCAGTGTCGGAGCAGTGAATGACTGACCGCAACTTCAGGATTTCCGCGTTTAGTTGCGCAGGCGCTACGTCCTGAAGTTGCGGTCAGTTTCAAAGGGGTAGTAGCAGTGAACGCTGTTAGTTCTCCGTTATTACCCACCGCAAATTCCAGCTCATTCTTTATAGAGCACCCGTTCCCACTCTCTCACTGTCTGCATGTCACAGCCCAGCTCTCATGGCTGGGCTACTTGTCAGATACGCATCTTCCCCTCCCCTCCCCTTTCAGCATTCCGTAGGGACCGCTCCCTCCGAGACACCCTAGTCCACTCCTCTATCCCCCCCAGCACCCCTTCCCCTTCACCTGGCACCTTCCCGTGCAAGCGCAGGAGATGCAACACCTGCCCCTATACCTCCCCCCTTCCCACTGTCCAGGGCCCCAAACACCCCTTCCAGGTGAAACAGCGATTTACTTGTACTTCTTGCAATCTAGTATTCTGTATTCGCTGCTCACGATGTGGTCTCCTCTACATTGGGGAGACCAAACGCAGATTGGGCGACCGCTTTGCGGAACACCTCCGTTCAGTCCGTAAGGGTGACCCCGAGCTTCTGGTCGCCTGTCACTTTAATTCACCGCTCCATTCCCACTCGGACCTCACTGTACTCGGGCTCTTGCATTGTTCCATGGAAGCTCAGCGTAAACTCGAGGAACAGCACCTCATCTTCCGATTAGGCACTTTACAGCCTTCCGGACTCAATATCGAGTTCAACAATTCCAGATCATAACCTCGGCCCCTATTATATTTTTATATATCTTTTATCCACACCTTTGGTTTGTGCCTTTTCCTTTCCTCTCTCTCCCACACGGCAGCTGTCTCTCACTCTGCCAGCACATTTCACACTCCATCTAGAGCCATTGTCTGTTTCTTTACCTGTCCTATTACCATCTCGTCTCACCTTGAATATCTCTCAATGTCTCTTCTTTCATCCCCTCCCCCATTTCCCAGCCCCCGAACTGCCTTTTGTTTCATTTCCTGCCTTTTCTCTCAGTCCTGACGAAAGGTTTCGACCCGAAACGTTGACTCTATTTCTCTCTCCACGGATGTTGCCTGGCCTTCTGAGTTTTTCCAGCGTCTTCTGTTGTTGTCAGATATATTCCCTTGCCTGAATGGGCTAAATCTAGGACTTCAAGGGTTGAGTGCAACCATCTTCAATGTCCAGGACAAAACTGAGTCCGTGATAAAAAATCTGAAATTCTGGGCTCGCTTTGAGGAAGAAAACAACACTGAAATTTTCCCAAACATGCATGAATTCCTGACAACGGAGGGACTACAGTTGCAGGGACAGTGTTAACGGTGACACCAAGCAACATCTCCCTGAACTGGCGAGGCAATTATGTGAGTACTTTCCCTCAATGGGAAATGCCAACAGCTGGGTCCGCCAGCCTGCCACAATTTTTTCTGCAGTGCCCATGCTGCAAAACTTGTCAATAAAAGAACAAGGGAACCCTCTGGACATCTCAACTGGCGGCGGACTCAAGATTGAGTTCCAACAAAAGCAGTTAGCTGAGTTATGGGTCCAAATGCGAGCCAAGTTCCCGGAATTGTCAGACCGGGCTGTCAAAGTTTCAATATCATTTGCTACAACCTACCTGTGTGAAAGTGGATTCTCATCACTCACTGGAATGAAATCAGAGTACCGTCAGCAGCTTTGTGTAGGAAATCACTTACGACTCATACTATCATCTCTCACTCCAAAAATTATGCGCCTATGCTCGAACAAGCAACCTCATCCATCACATTAATGGTGAGAGGTACTATTAAGGCATTGTTTAAGTTCTATATGTGTATTATAATTTGTACATTTTGTACAATGTTTGGGCATTAAAGGGGTTAAAGTATTTACCCTGTATACGTGGAGGAGTACGCGAGCAGCTGCTGGATCTGGAAGGGGATACGCAATAAATAACGTTTGGAAACCTCTGTTCTAATAGATTGGTCAAACACAATTCCCCTTTCAGAAAACCATGTTGACGCTGCCTAATTATTTTATGATTTTCTAAGTGCCCTGTAACCATTTCCTTAATAATGGATTCCAGCATTTTCCTGATGACTGATGTCAGGCTAACTGGCCTACAGTTGCCTGTTTTCTCGCTCCCTCCTTTCTTGAATAGCGGTGTTACATCTGAAAGAAAGACTGACTTGCATTTATATAGCACCTTTCATGACCACCGGACGTCCGAAAGCGCTTTACAGCCAATGAAGTACTTTTAGAAGTGTAGTCACTGTTGTAATGTAGGAAACACAGCAGCCAATTTGTGCACAGCAAGCTCCCACAAACAGCAATGTGATAATGACAAGCTAATCTGTTTTAGTGGTGTTGGTTAAGGGATAAATATTGGCCAGGACACCGGGGATAACTCCCCTGCTCTCCTTCGAATAGTGCCATGGGATCTTTTATGTCCACCTGAGAGCAGATGGGGCCTCGGTTTAACGTCTCAACCAAAAGACGGTACCTCTGACAGTACAGCACTCCCTCAGTACTGCACTGGAGTGTCAGCCTAGATTTTTGTGCTCAAGTCTCTGGAGTGGGGCCTGAACCCACAACCTTCTGACTCAGAGGCAAGGGTGCTACCAACTGAGCCACAGCTAACACATTTGCTACCATCCAATCCACTGGGACCGTTCCAGAAGTTAGGGCATTTTAGAAGGTCACAACCAATGCATCCACTATCTCTGTAGCCTCCTCTTTTAGAACCCGAGGATGTAGGCCACCAGGTCCAGGGGATTTGTCAGTTTTTAGTCCCATTAATTTCTCCAGTACTTTTTCTTTATTAATATTAATTAATAAAGTTCTTCACTTTCATTCGACCCTTGGCTCCAAACTATTTCTGGCATGTTTTTTGTGTTTTCTACTGTGAAGACAGATACAAAATAATTGTTTAATGTCTCTGCCATTTCCTTATTTCTCATTATAATTTCTCCTGTCTCAGCCTCTAAGGGACCCACATTTACTTTCGCTATTCTTTTCCTTTTCACATACTTGAATAAACTCTCACAATCTGTTTTTATATTTCTTGCTAGTTTACTCTCATATTCTATTTTCTCCCTCTTTATCAATTTCTTGGCCATCCTTTGCCGGTTTCTGAAACTCTCCCAATCCTTAGGCTTACTGCTCTTCTTGACAACATTATAAGCCTCTTCTTTATATATAATACTATCCTTAACCTGTTTAGTTAGCCACAGATGGATCACTTTTCCAGTGGAGTTTTTATTTCTCAATGGAATGTATATTCGTTGAGAATTATAAATGTTCACCGTTGCTTAGTTACCGTCATACCTTTTAATCTAATTTCCCAATCTACTGTAGCCAACTCATCCCTCATACCTATGTAATTGGCTTTATTTAAGTTTAATACTCTAGTTTCAGAGTTAAATATGTCACTCTTGAACTCAATGTGAAATTCTATCGTATTATGATTATTCTTCCCCAGAGGCCACAAATAGCCTCTTCCCTGGTTGGTTCCATGATATATTATTCTAGGAAACTGTCTCGGATGCATTTCATGGACTTATCCTCCAAACTACTTTTGCCAATTTGATTTGTCCAGTCTATATGAAGATTGAAGTCTCCCACGATTATTGCATTACCTTTGTTACAAGCTCCTCTTATTTCTTGAGTAATGCTCTGTCCAACAGTATAACTACTGTTAGGGGGCCGATAAACTACTCCCACCAGTGTTTTCTGCCCCTTGTTATTTCTTAGCTCCACCCACACTGATTCTGCTTCCTGCTCTTCCAAGCCAGCATCCTTCCTCACTACTGTTATCATTTCAGCCTTTGTTATCAGGGCTACCCCCCTCCTTTTCAATTTTGTCTGTCTTTTTGAAATGTCAGTGACCCTGGAATAGTTCATTCCCAACCTTGGTCACCATGCAACTACATCTCTGTAATGGCCATTAGATCAAACCCATTTATCTCCGTTTGTGCCATGAATTCGTCTATCTTGTTATGCAGGCTTCGTCCATTCAGATAAAGCACCTTTAATTTTAACTTTTTACCATTTTTCCCTGATTTGACATTATTCACTGAGGCACTATTACCGTTAAACTCTCTGGGGCAAAAATTCAATATCGCCTCATTTGGGGGCAGTAACTTTTGAAAGCTGGGAAACTTAGCGCCAGGCACTAATGATCCACAGCTTTTAAAAAATTGGATTTTAGCACCCCAGGAAGGAAGTGGAGCGCTAAATCAAGAGTCCATTTCCTTCCTGGAATGCTAAAGGACGCAGGCGGGGCGGTAGTGGTGCGGCGCTGCCACGTTCCGAGGCTCCTTCACTCACTTAAAGGGAAGGGCCATTGCTGCAGGCTTTGTATTGGGACTGGTCATCTGGTCCCCGATGGCGGCCGTGATCAATCTGGCCCGATCAGCCCCATGCACGCCAGGAGAGTGCCGGGCTGATCAATCGCAGCCCAGGAGTAGTAAAATAAATTGAACAAAAACATTTCAGAGATTTAGGTACTTACCTCGGCAGCCCCCCCTTTAACTTTCGCCCCCGAAGCGCCCAGCCTCCCGATCAACGCCTCCTGCAGCTGCCGGGGTATTTTCGCCCGGCGATGCTGCAGGGGGCCGGACCGAAGTTCAGGTCCGGGGCGCTACCGGGGCGATGCACACGGCGATGCCGTTGCGATTTCCGGGCGAAGGAGATCGTGGCGCAAAGTCTTACCGCCGCCGCAAACCTCTCACCGAAGTTCGCAGGAGTCGTTCATCTTGCCACGCCCGGGCGGTAAGTCGTTAGCGCCCCATTAGCGCCCCCGGGGGCAGTAATGGGAGGCGCTAAACCACCGAATTTCTTCCCCTCTGTCCCTTCCTGTCACACTCTGCTTATCTTTACCCAGATCGCTACACTGCTCTGTGGCCTTGACTTTTCTCTTTAGATTTATAAATTTCCCCTCACCTGAGCTCTCCCCGCCATTTTTAGTTTAAAGCCCTATCTATAGTCCTAGTTATTCGATTTGCCAGGACGCTGGGCCCAGCTCGGGTTGAGTGGAGCCCGTCCCATGGAACAGCTCCCTCTTTCCCGAGTACTGGCACCAGTGTCCCATGAATCAAAACCCCTGTGTCCCATATCACTCTTTGAGCCACACATTCAACTCTCTGATCTGTTTGACCCTATGCTAATTTGCGTGTGGCTCAGGAAGTAATCCAGAGATTATTATCTTTGAGGTTCTGCTTATTAATTTGGGCCATAGCTTCTCAAACTCCCTGAGCAGAATCTCATTCTTAGTTCTACCTATGTCGTTGGTTCCTACGTGGAGCACGACAACTGGGTCCTTTCCCTCCCACTCCAAGTTCTTCTCCAGCTGCGAGGAGAACAACACAACCTTCGGAACTCCTGGTCACGGCTACAGAGAACAGTATCTATCCCCCTGAATATAACATCCCCTATCACATTCCTATTCACTCACCCCACTTGAATGGCCTCCTGCACCATGGTCAGCTTGCTCATCCATCCTGCAGGCTTTTCCCTCATCCACACAGGCAGCAAGAACCTCATACCTGTTAGACAAGGGCAAAGGCTGAGGCTCCTCCAGCCCTGCACCTGAGGTCCCCTTACCTGCCTGACTCGCAGTCACACCCTCCTGTCCCTGACCACTAACCAGACATGTACCACAACCTAACCTAAGGGGTCTGACTGCCTCCTGGATCAAAGTGTTCAGGTAACTCTCCCCTTCCCTGATGCCCCACAATGTCTGGACCTCAGACTCCAGCTCAACAACTCTGAGCTGAAGTTCCTCAAGATGCAGGCACTTACTGCAAACGTGGTTGCCCGGGATCACAATGCTCTCCACAAACTCCCACATGCTGCAATTGCAGCTCACCACCTGCACTGCCATCCATATCTAACCTTGTTTTATTTATTTATTTAATTAAAGTTTATGGCCTAGAAATTTGTTAGCCCTCAAAAATGGACACGGGGTTTGCGATGCAGATGTAAAGGAATGCAGGCAGCCGGCAAACTGATTAGCATGATTGCGGCTTTCAGGCCAACATTGAATGCACTACTGACTAGCTGAATGCTCAGCAGGGGGTCCAAGTCCCTGTGAGGCTCGCACCACTTAAAGCTAGCCTGCACTACTTAAAGGCAGTCTGCACCTCTTAAAGGGGAGGTGCATTCTGCCTGCAGCAGCGCATTGAACTGGCTATGGAAGCGAGTGAGAGGAGGAGAAAAGAAAAAATATTTCACAACCAGGGAGAGAGCGTGTACGTAGGCTTTCCGATGCAGCACTGGAGGCCTTGGTGCAGGAGGTCAACTCGAAGAGAGAGGTCCTCCTCCCACAGGGGGCCAGGAAGCCCCCAGGCAACATGTGTAAAGTCCAATGGGAACAGATAGCCACTGTGGTGAATGCCAGCAATTTAGCTCTGAGGACCTGGACGCAGTGCAGGAAGACGTTTAATGACCTCACACAAGTGGTCAAGGTCAGTGAATTCATCTTCAAATGCCAGATCCCACCATCTGCACCACTAGCCTCACACACTGCTCAATGCATCACACCCTCATCACTCACCTACCAACAATCTCCACCAAACACGTCTCATACCTCACATTTATAGCTTCACCTCACCCGCACACACTTACCACTGCTGCAAGTCTCACACCCACATCTCACAGCTTGCACATACTGTAAGCTATTCAACCATTGTTCTGGACTTATTACATGCAGATAGCACCCTCTAGTGGTAGTTAGCATATAGCAGTGTTAGTGTATAGCATTAGGTTATTTGACCTTGTTCCTGTTTGACCCGGAAGTAGTATTCCAGGAAGAACCTGGCAAAGTTATGAAGAAAGCCGCATGAGGGATTCTCAATCCTGTTCCATCTCTTCTCATACGCTAGGCAAGATGCAATGTCTGTGAGTGTCTTTGTTTAATAACATGAGAACAACCTTGTCAGTGTAGTATTTTGACAATACGTTGTCTATAAGATTTTATTAGTTGTTAGTAACCGAAGTTTAGCTCCAGTGCTATTTAGTTATACAATTAGTCTATTCTATTGTTGTAAATATGTTTATATCTTATGTAACATCTAATGTATAGTACTCAGTTCTATGTACAAAACATACTTTGTCTTTGTTTACAGTTTCACAAATTTGTTCAAGTAAAGCTTCAAAACAGCAAACCCGCTTCTCGAGGAATTATTTGAATGAGTGTTTAGCTGGCTGGATAACTAGATAGGAGCACGTCTAGCGAGACCAGTACAACCATGGCAGGCATATCACCAAACACATTACACCACACTCACTGACACACTTCCCTTTCTCCTGCAGGAAAAGGTGGCGCATAACCGGTGCCAGCAGAACCTAACAGGCGAGGGACAGGCTCGCCTGCATCACCTCACCCCCCCATGGAGGAGACGGTGCTGGCCATTCTTGGGAGTGGCGTCCTCAAGCAACAGCCTGACATAGTCATAATTACCGAATCATAGCTTACAACCAATGTCCCAGACACCACCATCACCATCCCTGGGTATGTCCTGTCCCACCGGCAGGACAGAACCACCAGAGGTGGTGGCACCGTGGTATACAGTCGGGAGGGAGTAGCCCTGGGAGTCCTCAACATTGACTCAGGACTCCATGAGGTCTCATGGCATCAAGTCAAACATGGGCAAGGAAACCTCCTGCTAATTACCACCTACCGCCCTCCCTCAGCTGATGAATCAGTACTCCTTCATGTTGAACACCAATTGGAAGAAGCACTGAGAGTAGCAAGGGCACAAAATGTCCTCTGGGTGGGGGACTTCAATGTCCATCACCAAGAGTGGCTCGGTAGCACCACAACTGACCGAGCTGGCCGAGTCCTAAAGGACAAAGCTGCCAGACTGGGTCTGCAACAGGTGGTGAGGGAACCAACAAGAGGGAAAAACCTACTTGATCTCGTCCTCACCAATCTACCTGTTGCAGATGCATCTGTCCATGACAGCATTGGTGGAAGTGACCACCGCACAGTCCTTGTGGAGACGAAGTCCCGTCTTCATGTTGAGGATACCCTCCACCGTGTTGTGTGGCACTACCACCGTGCTAAATGGGACAGATTTCGAACAGATCTGGCAACTCAAAACTGGGCATCCATGAGGCGGTGTGGGCCATCAGCAGCAGCAGAATTGTATTCAACCATAATCTGTAACCTCATGGCCCGGCATATCCCTCACTCTACCATTACCATCAAGCCGGGAGATCAACCCTGGTTTAACGAAGAGTGCAGGAGAGCATGCCAGGAAACATAGAAACATAGAGATAGGAACAGGAGTAGGCCATTCGGCCCTTCGAGCCTGCTCCGCCATTCAATGAGATCATGGCTGATCTTCCTCTGAGATCTTAGCTGATCTTACCAGTTCAGTACCCCGTCCCCGCCTTTTCTCCGTAACCCTTAATCCCCTTAGCCTTCAGAAATATATCCAATTCTCTCTTGAAAATATTTATTGAATTAGCCTTCACAGCCCTCTGTGGCAGGGAATTCCACAGGCTCACCACTCTTTGAGTGAAGAAATTCTTCCTCATCTCTGTTTTAAATGATTTGCCCGCTATTTTTAGACTGTGGCCCCTGGTTCTGTGCTCCCCTGCCATTGGAAACATTCTCTCTGAATTCAGCCTGTCCAGGCCTGCCATAATTTTATATGTTTCGATGAGATCCCCTCTCAATCTTCTAAACTCCAGTGAGTACAAGCCCAAACTATTCAATCTCTCCTCGTAGGTCATTCCCGCCATTCCAGGTATCAGCCTGGTGAATCGCCGCTGCACTCTTTCCATGGCAAGAACATCCTTCCACAGATGGGGCGACCAAAACTGTACACAATACTCCAGATGCGGTCTCACCAGCACCTTGTACAGCTGTAGTAAGGTATCCCTATTCCTATACTCGAACCCCCTTGATATGAAGGCCAACATACCATTTGCCTTCTTAATCGCCTGTTGCACCTGCATGCTCTCCTTCAGTGACTGGTGCACAAGAACACCCAGGTCCCTCTGCACTTCCCCATCTCCCAATCTATTGCCATTTAGATAATAATCTACCCTCCTGTTTTTACCCCCAAAGTGGATAACCTCGCATTTATCCACATTATAGTGCATCTGCCACGTATCCGCCCATTCTCCCAACCTGTCCAAATCGCACTGTAGCCTCCTGACATCCTCATCAGAGCCCACCCCTCCTCCTAGTTTAGTGTCGTCAGCGAATTTGGAAATATTGCATCCAATTCCCTGATCCAGATCATTTATATATATTGTGAACAGCTGGGGTCCCAGGACAGATCCTTGCGGCACCCCGCTGGTCACTGCCTGCCACTCCGAAAACGAGCCGTTTATTCCAACTCTCTGTTTTCTATCCGCCAGCCAGTTCTCTATCCACGTTAATACTTTGCCCCCAATCCCATGAGCCTTAATTTTGCATGATAATCTTTTGTGTGGAACCTTATCGAAGGCTTTCTGGAAGTCAAGGTACACCACATCCACTGGCTCTCCCCCATCTATTTTACCAGTTACTTCCTCAAAAAATTCCAGCAGATTAGTCAAACACGATTTACCCTTTGTAAATCCATGTTGACTCTGTCCGATCCTTTCCCCATTTGTCAAGTGCTCTGCTATTTTATCCTTAATAATGGACTCTAGCATTTTGCCCACAACCGATGTAAGGCTTACTGGTCTATAATTCCCTGCTTTCTCTCTACCCCCCTTTTTAAATATTGGGGTAACATTAGCTACCCTCCAATCCACGGGTACTGTTCCCGAGTCAATGGAGTTCCGGAAGATGATCCTTAGAGCATCTGCTATCTCCAGGGCCACCTCCTTAAGTACCCTAGGATGTAGTTTATCAGGCCCCGGGGATTTGTCGGCCTTCAGTCCCCTCAACTTACCCAACACCATATCCCTAGAGATACTAATTTCTGTCAGCTCCTCCCTCTCATTAGTCCCTATGTTTGCCGATATTCCTGGGAGGTTATTTGTGTCCTCCTTTGTGAATACAGAACCAAAGTATGAGTTTAATTGGTCTGCCATTTCCTTATTCTCCATTATATATTCTCCCGAATCGGACTGCAAGGGACCGACTTGGGATTTTACCAGTCTTTTCCTCCTGATATACCGATAAAAGCTTTTGCAGTCTGTCTTTATGTTTGCTGCAAGTTTACTTTCGTATTCTATTTTCCCCTTCCTGATTAATCCCTTTGTCCTCTTTTGCTGTATCCTGTACTGCCCCCAATCTTCCGGTCTGGTGCTTTTTTTTGCCAGTTGATATGCCCTTTTTTTTGATTTTATGCTGTCCCTAATTTCCCTCGTTATCCACGGTTGAGCCACCTTTTTAGGTTTATTTTTATGCCAAACCGGTATAAACATGTTCTGGAATTCTTCCATTCTATCTTTGAATGCTTGCCATTGTCTATCCACTGTCAATCCCCCCAGAAACACCACCCAATCAATCTTACCCAATTCCCGTCTCATACCCTCGTAATTCCCTTTATTTAAGTTCTGGACCTTAGTCTCTGATTCAATTTCCTCACTCTCCATCTCGACTGAGAGCTCGATCATATTATGATCGCTCTGACCCAAGGGGCCTCGTACAAGAAGATTGTTGATAAGTCCCTTCTCATTGCACAATACCCAGTCTAAAATGGCCTGATCTCGAGTCGGCTCCTCGACATATTGGTCCAGATAACCGTCCCGAAAACATTCCAGGAATTCCTCCTCCTCAGAATTTTTACTAATTTGGGTAGTCCAACAGCACCAGGCATACCGAAAAATGAGGTGTCAACCTGGTGAGGCTACAACACAGGACTACTTGCATGCCAAACAACGGAAGCAACATGCGATTGACAGAGCTAAGCGATCTCACAACCATCGGATCAAATCAAAGCTCTGCAGTCCTGCCACATCCAGTCGTGAGTGGTGGTGGACAATTAAACAGTTAACAGGAGGAGGAGGCTCCAAAAATATCCCCATCCTCAATGATGGTGGAGCCCAGCACGTGAGTGCAAAAGACAAGGCTGAAGCATTTGCAACTATCTTCAGCCAGAAGTGCCGAGTGGATGATCCATCTCGGCCTCCTCCTGAGGTCCCCAGCATCACAGATGCCAGTCTTCAGCCCATTCAATTCACTCCACGTGATGTCAAGAAACGGCTGAAGACACTGGATACTGCAAAGGCTATGGGCCCTGACAACATTCCGGCAATAGTACTGAAGACTTGTGCTCCAGAACTAGCTGCGCCCTTAGCCAAGCTGTTCCAGTACAGCTACAACACTGGCATCTACCCGGCAATGTGGAAAATTGCCCAAGTGTGTCCTGTCTACAAAAAGCAGGACAAATCCGACCCGGCCAATTACCGTCCCATCAGTCTACTCTCAATCATCAGCAAAGTAGTGGAAGGTGTCGTCGACAGTGCTATCAAGCGGCACTTACTCAGCAATAACCTGCTAACTGACGCCCAGTTTGGGTTCCGCCAGGGCCACTCAGCTCCTGACCTCATTACAGCCTTGGTCCAAACATGGACAAAAGAGTTGAACTCAAGAGGTGAGGTGAGAGTGACTGCCCTTGACATCAAGGCAGCATTTGATCGAGTGTGGCATCAAGGAGCCCCAGCAAAACTGAAGTCAATGGGAATCAAGGGGAAAACTCTCCATTGGTTGGAATCATACCTAGCACAAAGGAAGTTGGCTGTGGTTGTTGGAGGTCATTCATCTCAATCACATGACATCACTGCAGGAGTTCCTCAGGGCAGTGTCCTAGGCCCAACCATCTTCAGCTGTTTCATCAATGACCTTCCCTCCATCATAAGGTCAGAAGTGGGGATGTTCGCTGATGATTGCACACTGTTCAGCACCATTCGAGACTCGTCAGATACTGACGCAGTCCGTGTCCATATGCAGCAAGACCTGGACAACATTCAGACTTGGGCTGACAAGTGGCAAGTAACATTCGCACCACACAAGTGCCAGGCAATGACCATCTCCAACAAGCGAGACTCTAACCATCTCCCCTTGACATTCAATGGCATTACCATCGCTGAATCTCCCACTCTCAACATCCTGGGGGTTACCATTGATCAGAAACTGAACTGGACCAGCCATATAAATACTGTGGCTACAAGAGGAGGCCAGAGGCTGGGAATTCTGCGGCGAGTGTCTCACCTCCTGACTCCCCAAAGTCTTTCCACCATCTACAAGGCACAAGTCAGGAGTGTGATGGAATACTCTCCACTTGCCTGGATGAGTGCAGCTCCAACAACACTCAAGAAGCTCGACACCATTCAGGATAAAGCAGCCCGCTTGATTGGCACTCCATCCACCACCTTCAACATTCACTCCCTCCACCACCGGCGCACTGTGGCTGCAGTGTGTACCATCTACAAGATGCACTGCAGCAACTCGCCAAAGCTCCTTCAACAGCACCTTCCAAACCCGCGACCTCTACCACTTAGAAGAACAAGGGCAGCAGACGCATGGGAACATCACCACCTACAAGTTCCCCTCCAAGCCACACACCATCCTGACTTGGACCTGTATCGCCGTTCCTTCACTGTCACTGGGCCAAAATCCTGCAACTCCCTTCCTAACAGCATTGTGGGTGTACCTACACCATATGGACTGCAGCGGTTCAAGAAGGCAGCTCACCACCATCTTCTCAAGGGCAATTAGGGATGGGCACTAAATGCAGGCCAAGCCAGCCAGCAATGCCCACATCCCATCAATGAATAAAAAAAGTTATCCTTCTTCTCACATCACACTTTTCCCCCTCAGCCCACAATCTCTTCTGATCTACAAGCTGCACATGGTGTCAGCATGCACCCCTCCCCTCACCTCATCCTTACCCTCTCACCTTTCTCATTTCAGAGAGCCAAGAAATCCAATCTGACTGAAGAGGGAGAGGAGAGTGATGATAAAGAACGAACACTGTCACTCGATCTGGCACTCACAGCCACCAGCTCAGATACTGACACTGCGCGGACTTTAGAGTGTACCTTAGAATCATAGAACCGTAGAAATTTACAGCACAGAAGGAGGCCATTCGGCCCATCATGTCTGTGCTGGCCAAAAAAGAACAATCCACCCTTTCAGGCAGTGAGTTCCAGACCCCCACAACCCTCTGGGTGAAAAAGATTCTCCTCAACTCCCCTCTAATCCTTCTACCAATTACTTTAAATCTCTACCCCCTGGTTATCGACCTCTCTGCTAAGGGAAATAGATCCTTCCTATCCACTCTATCTAGGCTCCTCATAATTTTACACACCTCAATAAGGTCTCCCCTCAGCCCCTTTGTTCCAAAGAACACAACCCCAACCTCTCCAGTCTTTCCTCATAGCTAAACTTCTCCAGTCCTGGAAACATCCTTGTAAATCTCCTCTGTACCCTCGCCAGTGCAATCACATCCTTCCTGTAATGCGGTGACCAGAACTGCACGCAGTACTCCAGCTGAGGCCTAACTAGTGTTTTATACAGTTCAAGGATAACCTCCCTGCTCTTATATTCCATGCCTCGGCTAATAAAGGAAAGTATTCCGTATGCCTCCTTAACCACCTTATCTACCTGTCCTGCTACCTTCAGGGATCTGTGGACATGCACTCCAAGGAGCCTCTGTTCCTCTACACTTCTCCGTGTCCTACCATTTAATGTGCATTCTCTTACCTTGTTAGCTCTCCCCAAATGCATTACCTCACACTTCTCCAGATTGAATTCCATTTGCCACTTTTCTGCCCACTGGACCAATTTATTGATATCTTCCTGCAGTCTGCAGCTTTCTTCCTCATTATCAACAGCACGGCCAATTTTTGTATCATCTGCAAACTTCTTAATCATGCCCCCTACAGTGAAGTCTAAATCATTGATGTATACCACAAAAAGCAAGGGACCCAGTACTGAGCCCTGCAGAACACCAGTTGAAACAACCTTCCAGTCACAAATACACCTATCAATCATTACCCTTTGCTTCCTGTCACTTAGCCAATTATGGATCCAACTTGCCACTTTGCCTCGGGCTTTTACTTTCATGAACAGTCTGCCCTGCGGGACCTTATCAAAAGCCTTGCTAAAATCTATATAGACTACATCAAACGCACTACCCTCATCGACCCTCCTTGTTACCTCCTCAAAAAATTCAATCAAGTTAGTCAGACGCGACCTTCCCTTAACAAATCCATGCTGACTGTCCCTGATTAATCCGTGTCTTTCTATGCCATATGATTTCATATCGCTGACTTTGAATGGACCTGCCTATGTTTAGATAGACGGATTCAATGGTTACTATCAGCTGCCACTCGCGAAACCCCTTGTCAGTAGTGGAGTCTCAAGAAGTGGCCCCTTTACACTTTTGGTGCTGTCCTGTGGTATGGGTTTTGTGCTTTAGTTTCTCAGCTAAAAAAACACTGCCTGGATTTGAACAAGTCTCACTTTGAAATGTGATGATTAGGACTTTGCTGGTTGAATTCATGAGCAGATAATTAATTCAGTTTTAATTAGTGTTAAATCATTTTGGGAGAGGAACGGCTGCAAAGTTAAAGGAAAGAATTGTTTATCTTGAAGTTATTCAGTTGTCTGATGTGCTTGAATTTCAATTATTCCTAATGGAATCGGCTCATATTTTCCCCAAGGAACGGAGTCAACATTTGCTGTTATTCCCTCACCATAAGGATTTTAAAAAAAAATTCTCATTGATGTTCTCTCCTCTGTTACTTCACTGGAGACGTTTTCTCCTTGTTAGTTTACAGTTTCAGAGGCATCGGGTCTCAACATTCAAGATTAGATCACGGCAAGAGAGCCCCAGCTGGGCAGAGGAAACGCTTCAAGGACACCCTCAAAGCCTCCTTGAAAAAGTGCAACATCCCCACCGACACCTGGGAATCCCTGGCCTAAGACTGCACAAAGTGGAGGAGAAGCATCCGGGAAGGCGCCGAACACCTTGAGTCTCTTCACCGGGAGCAAGCGGAAGCCCAGCGTAAGGAGCGCACGTCAACCCAAGCACCCCACCCACCCACCCCTTCAACCACCGTCTGCCCCACCTGTGACAGAGACTGTAGGTCCCGCATTGGACTCATCAGTCACCTGAGAACTCATTTTTAATGTGGAAGCAAGTCATCCTCAGCTCCGAGGGACTGCCTAAGAAGGAGAAGAAGATTGAATAGGTGGATGAAGGATAAGGGGGTGAAGGGATATGGGAACAGGGTGGGTAAATGTGATTCGAACTAGCTGCTCGTGTGGAGGCTAAACACCGACACGGACTGGTTTGGACCAAATGGCCTGTTTGCGTGCTGTAACTTTTATTTGCTTGAGGCTTGTCAGTGACAGGGGGCATCACAGACTAGTCGGATTCTGTTACCAGCAAACATCCAGATGTGCGTACTTTCACTGGGATCACTGGGGGGAGATCAGGGTTTTCTCACCCTAACCCAGGGACACTGGGACAATTGTAGCTCTCCTCTCCCCACTGTCAATCCAGCAGAGATCAGCAAACCATGGATTGAACTGTGACCTTCCTTGTCTGTCTGACTCATAGAACATAGAACATAGAAGATAGGAGCAGGAGTAGGCCATTCGGCCCCTCGAGCCTGCTCCACCATTCAATGAGATCATGGCTGATCATTCAAATTCAGTACCCTGTTCCTGCCTTCTCCCCTTATCCCTTGATCCCTTTAGCCTTAAGAAATATATCTAACTCCTTCTTGAATATATTTAATGAATTGGCCTCCACTGCCTTCTGTGGTAGAGAATCCCACAGGTTCACCACTCTCTGGGTGAAGTAATTCCTCCTCATCTCTGTCCTAAATGGCTTACCCCTTATCCTTAGACTGTGACCCCTGGTTCTGGACTCCCCGGCCATCGGGAACATCCTTCCTGCATCTAGTCTGTCTAGTCCTGTTAGAATTTTATAAGTTTCGATGAGATCCCATCTCATTCTTCTAAACTCCAGCGAGTATAAGCCCAATCGACCCAATCTCTCCTCATACGTCATTCCTGCCACCCCAGGTATCAGCCTGATTCGGATAAACTTGTTCAGCGCTCTATCTCCTTAAGCGCCAATGAATAATCCCGCACCAAAATTGGCCTAATAGTATAATTAACAGCCTTTAAAAGTAAAAATGACAAAGGAAAGGGGTGTGAATATCTTTTCTTGTTATTTTTGAAAGTCATGGTTTTCATTGAACTGAACTGGGACTTCTCACAGCCGTCGGTGTGACAGGTTTACGGAAACCAGCTCCCTCAGCGACAATTGATCCAAATAAAAACCTGCTGAATTCTAAAGGTGCTGATTCCATGAGCATTAGCCACAGGTCTTCTGACAGAGGTAAGGGAAATCCTGTGGGGCCACCGACAACAGATTGCTTTTGCACACCATGACATGATTACCTAAGGGCAGCGTCAGCAGTCAGATGGAATCAAGCTTCCCATCCCACATTCTCAGCCATAGCAGGTGCAGCACCCTGCGGAGATGAGTCGGGTGGGGGGCTGGTAACAGGAGGGACAACTCTTCCCACCCTGCCACTGAGGAAGTCACCTGGCCTTACCCGCTATCCTTGGCTCGCACCCCGCCCCCCACCCCTCTCCCCCACACCCCTCCCCCACACCCCTCCCCCACACCCCTCCCCCACACACCCCTCCCCCACACACCTCTCCCCCACACCCCTCTCCCCCACACCCCTCCCCCACACCCCTCCCAACACCCCTCCCCCACCCCTCCCCCACACCCCTCCCCCACACCCCTTTCCCCCACCCCTCCCCCACCCCTCTCCCCACACCCCTCCCCCACCCCCTCTCCCGCACTCCTCACCCCCGCACCCCTCTCCCCCACCCCTCTCCCCCACACCCCTCCCCCCACCCCTCCCCCACACCCCTCCCCCCACCCCTCCCCCACCCCTCTCCCCCTCCCCCTCCCCCCACACCTCCCCCCACCCCTCTCCCCCACTCCTTCCCCACACCCCTCCCCACCCCTCCCCCACACCCCTCCCCCCACCCCTCCCCCACACCCCTCCCCCACACCCCTCTCCCCCACCCCCTCCCCCCACACCTCTCCCCACACCCCTCTCCCCACCCTCTCCCCCCACCCCCTCTCCCCCACAACCCTCTCCCCCACCCCTCTCCCCCATGCCCCCTCTCCACCCCTCTCCCCACACCCCTCCCCCCCACCACTCCCCACCTCTCCCCCATCCCTCTCCCCCACACCCCTCCCCCCCCACACCACTCCCCCCACCACTGAGGTAGTTATCTAGCCTTCCACCTGCCAAGGTAGTTTTCAGGCCCCAACTACTCACCATTCCCTCATTCCATCTATCCCTCTCCATCCCTTTCCTCTCCTCGCTCCCTCTGCATACCCCATTCCCTGCCCCCTTCCCATCCCATTGCTCTCTCCCTCTGCCCCTCCCTCCCCTCTCTGTTTCTCCCCCTTCCCCTGGTGTCCCCTTCTCTATCCTCTTCTCTTTGCCCCCTTCTTCCCCTTCTCTCTCTCACCATTCTTCCCCATCTCTTCCTCCTCCATTTCCTTCCTGTCTGCTCCATTCCCCTCCCCTCCTCTACTCTTTCCCACTTTACTCCTCCCTCCCTCAGTGTGTGCTTCCTCCACCCCCCATCCTCCTCCTAGATCCAATTATCTCCGAACCTCTAACCTTGCCTGACTTAACGAGTGCACTTGAACACAATTCCCTGTGCGCAGCACCATGGGAGTTTGACTAGTCCTCAAAAATAAATGACTGGATACCTTTCTTCATTTTTATTCAGTGAATTACTGTTGAAATATAACTCCATTTAGGAATTGCACTGTACATACCTGGGCACCATAGCAACATGAGAGAGGGTTGAAGCCTGGAATTTAACTAATTGTGAGAAACATTAGGCAGTTACAGCTTCATTACAGTCTATTTCCATTGGGGAGTGTTGGAGCTCCTTTGCACGGCCCATAGAGTGCTGCTCATGGCCTGCCACCCTCCCTTATTGATGATCCCAGCTCACCGTCTGTTAGGAGGCACTGATCTGAGGACAGACACTTTCCCACAGAGAAGAGGTGAACTCGGAGGTTAAATCCTCGGATGCTGTCATGCATCTCCCAAAACTTAGCTCATGGGTGATATAGGTTGAAGCCTGCGAGTAACCAGTGTCCGCCCAGAGAGACCCATCTACATGGCCAGGGAAACCTAAGTAAGGCGAAGGAAAAACGAAGTGCATACTGACATGAATCAATCATTCATGTGGAAATGACTTATGAAATAATACTGGGCGGCCTGCTGGTGGCGCTGTCCAGGGAGAGTATAAATACTCGGGCATGGGCCCAGCTTACTCAGGACATTCTTTTACAGGAACTAGTGAAGGACACAACTAGACCTCCATGTTGTAAAACAGTTGATTAAAGCTTTGTTTAATGCTTAGACCAAGTGCCGAGTAGTTTTCTTACGTCACATACTCTTGCCTGAAAAATAAATCCTTGTTTCCCTCCTTCTCCAGCTTCAAGCCTCTGTTCATCCCTTTTCCTCCCAACTTGCTTCCAAAATCCCTCCAAAGCTTCTTTCCCAGGTCCTCCCAGTCTTGGTCACCTGTCCCTACCAATCTCCTGCTCCATCTTTCCTGATCTGCTGCCTTATACTTCCTGATAACATTCTGTTCTAGATCTCGGAATGAGAGTCGGGGAACTCTGCTGGAAGCATGCTAATCCCAGCATTCCCTAGTGAGGATAGACTGATTTCACAAAGCAGGGAATTCTGGGATATGAGATCACCCCCTCCCTCTTGTAAGGATTTAGAAATTGACATCTTTTGCTGCCTACTGTACCATCATGCCTTACGCAGTCAAATAGACCTAGTTTATAACAACAACTTGTATTTATATAGCGCCTTTAACGTAGTAAAATGTCCCAAGGCGCTTCACAGGAATATTATAAGACAAAAAAATTTGACACCGAGCCACATAAGAAGAAATTAGAGCAGGTGACCAAAAGCTTGGTCAAAGAGGTAGGTTTTAAGGAGCATCTTAAAGGAGGAGAGGGAGGTAGCGAGGTGTGAAGTTTAGGCAGGGAATTCCAGAGCTTAGGGCCAAGGCAGCTGAAGGCACGGCCACCAATGGTGGAGCGATTATAATCAGGGATGCTCAAGAGGGCAGAATTAGAGGAGCGCAGATATCTCTGGGGGGGGTTGTGGGGCTGGAGGAGATTACAGAGATAGGGAGGGGCGAGGCCATGGAGGGATTTGAAAACAAGGATGAGAATTTTGAAATCGAGGCGTTGCTTAACCGGGAGCCAATGTAGGTCAGCGAGCACAGGGGTGATGGGTGAACGGGATTGGTGCGAGTTAGGACACAGGCAGCCGAGTTTTGGATGACCTCAAGTTTACGTAAGGTGGAATGTGGGAGGCCAGCCAGGAGTGCATTGGAATAGTCAAGTCTAGAGGTAACAAAGGCATGGATGAGGGTTTCAGCAGCGGATGAGCTGAGGCAAGGGCGGAGACGGGCGATGTTACGGAGGTGGAAATAGACGATTTTTATTATACTGCGGATATGTGGTCGGAAGTTCATTTCAGGGTCAAATATGACAGCAAGGTTGCGAACAGTGTGGTTCAGCCTCAGGCAGATGTTAGGGAGAGGGATGGAGTTGGTGGCTAGGGAATGGAATTTGTGGCAGGGACCGAAAACAATGGCTTCAGTCTTCCCAATATTTAATTGGAGAAAATTTCTGCTCATCCAGAACTGTATGTCGGACAAGCAGTCTGACAATTTAGAGACCGTGGAGGGGTCGAGAGAGGAGGTAGTGAGGTAGAGCTGGGCGTCGTCAGCGTACATGTGGAAACTGATGCTGTGTTTTCAGATGATGTCACCAAGTGGCAACTTGTAGATGAGAAATAGGAGGGGGCCGAGGATAGATCCTTGGGGGACACCAGAGGTAACGATGCGGGAGTGGGAAGAGAAGCCGTTGCAGGTGATTCTCTGGTTATGATAAGATAGATAAGAATGGAACCAGGCGAGTGCAGTCCCACCCAGCTGGACGACGGTGGAGAGGCGTTGGAGAAGGATGGAGTGGTCAACCATGTCAAAGGCTGCAGACAAGTCAAGAAGGACGAGAAGGGTTAGGTTATCTTTGTCACAGTCACAAAGGATGTCATTTGTGACTTTGATGAGAGCCGTTTCGGTACTGTGGCAAGGGTGGAAACCTGATTGGAGGGATTCAAACATGGAGTTGCGGGAAAGATGGACACGGATTTGGGAGGCGATAAAACGTTCAAGGACTTTGGAGAGGAAAGGGAGGTTGGAGATGGGGCGGTAGTTTGCAAGGGCGGAGGGGTCAAGGGTTGGTTTTTTGAGGAGAGGGGTGATGACGGCAGATTTGAAGGAGAGGGGGACAGTACCTGAGGACAGAGAACCGTTAACAATGTCAACTAACATGGGAGCCAGAAAAGGAAGTCGGGTGGTCAGCAGTTTGGTGGGAATAGGGTCGAGGGAGCAGGAAGTGGGTCTCATGGACAAGATGAGTGCGGAGTGGTCATGAGGGGAGATCGGAGAGAAACTGGAGAAAGATGTGAGTTCAGGGCTAGCGCAGGGGGCAGCCTTAGAGGAAGTTTGGCCCGGTGGGCTAGGGGAAGGAAGGGAAGTGGCAGAGCCAGCTGAACGGATGGTCTCAATCTTAGAGACAATGAAGCTCATGAGCTCCTCGCACTTGTTGTTGGAATTTAAAACTAAAAACTGCTGCTACATTAAGAGAGAGGAAAGACTATTGAAACTTGCATAATCACATCTGGAGATCATCATCAGATAAGGAAATGCTAATATCTGTGATTACCAGAAACAATGGGAAAATCACAACTGGTAAACAGATTGGTCCCTGATCACATTAAACGTCTGGGCTGTGAGTGAGACATCTCATGTTCATGTGATATACCAAAAGAAAACAAAAGTTAACTTGATCAAGCAGCCAAATCAGAAAACAGGCAGCATGCACATTGTCTGATAAGGGAAGGCAAAACTGGGAAGGTGCTAACCCCGACAGTTTTGATGGTTCGGGGTGTAGAAGTGCATCAGCATAGATATATATATCCACACATATTAGTATAAAATAAGCACACATACTCTCTTATATTAAAATGGAGTCTGGAACTGTTTCAACAGGCCAACCTTAAACATTCCTTACTCATCTCTTTCTTACTGTTATTAATTGTGTCTCAATACCATACCATGTGATAAAAGGTTTTGATCTTTGTGTATAAAAAGAGGTGTTTTTGTCCATGTATTCGGAGAAGTCATGATAGCCATTGCCTACGTGAAGCTCCCCTTGCTAGCAAGTAGTTAAATAAAGTCTGCCTTTGACGATCACTTTGTTTCACAGAGTCTTATTGAACAGTTGAAACTTCGACAGGGGGTCACGTGACTGAAAGGCATATAAGATTACAGATGAAGCAATCTAAAGTTGTAGAGGTGGAGATGCCGCACAGTAAGGGTCCAGCTAGACTACGCACTCTACCCAGAGGAGGAACAGGGGAATACTGTTTTACTCCTCTGTAAATTACTTTTAAACACTGAAATGTATTAATACTCAAAATAACAACAGAAAATGCTGGAAAAACTCAGCAGGCCAGGCAACATCCGTGGAGAGAAAATAGAGTCAACGTTTCGGGTCAAAACCCTTTGTCAAGACTGAAGGCCAGGCTGGGAGAGAACAAAAGAGAAGTGAAGAGATTAAGAGGTATTCAAAACGAGACGAGATGGTGATAGGACTAGTGGAGACAAAAGACGGCTCTAGATTAGGTGTGAAATGCGCTGGCAGAATGGGAGACAGCTGCCATGTGGGAGAGAAAAAAAAGTGGGGGGGGGGGAGAAGGGCCAAAACAAAGGGGTGGATAAAAAATATAAATAAAAATGTAATAGGGGCCGAGGTTATGATCTGGAATTGTTGAACTCGATATTGAGTCCGGAAGGCTGTAAAGTGCCTAATCGGAAGATGAGGTGCTGTTCCTCGAGCTTACAGTATTAATACTCACTTGTGCTTGAAATAAAGGAATGTTGTACCCAATTTGGTGTCACCTTGGAATCCATTACACTCTCTCCTGTTAACATTGCCTGATACTCTGTTGCAGTGTGAGAGAGAGAGAACAGGAAATCTACAAACTTCTCGGGACAGCTGGTGAGGAGTGTAGCATCAAATACAAAGACATGCGAGAATACAGTCTAAAGATTAAATACAACTTTAACTCAACTATCATTTAGGACAGTCATTGGGGTCATTTTGGTGTTAAAGGACCTTTTTAACTCAAAGTGACGGTTCATGCTGACTGACACTCATCTTTGTCAATCTCTTTTACTTGTTTCTATCAGTATTAATTTGCCATAATGAATTTAATTGCAGGTTCTTATTAGCCTTTAGTATTTATGTAATGACTGATCCATTTTTCTTTTATTAACCAGAATTTTTTGACACCAAAAGATTCCTTTTAATTATATTGTAAGGTGCACATGTTTGAGCAAACACAAATTGATTTTGCATAGCAGGTAGCCATATTTTTTGCTAATTAATTTAAATCAATCAAGCCATCTTCGATAATCAGCATTAATTTTAAGAATGGGGATCCAGAGAATTAATGAGCCAGAACAATGTAGAGAAATGCCAGTTCATGGGAGCTATGATGCTTCCATTGACATTGCAGCTGTATCTGCACTACTGTGATGCAATTTGCCAGGACACCCAGCACCCATCACTGAGAAAGAGGACTTCCTTCCTGCTACCAACTTGCTCCACAGCACCATCTGAAATCTGGGGGCCTTGGCCATAGTCATCTTCTCTTCTGTGCTTGAAAAAACAGCTGACACGTTCATCTATCATAAAGCTCTGGGCCTAGAAGGCCCGGCTGCAGACTGTACAATCGCGGCATGGGCAGCAGTCTGGGCTAGCTGGCTGACAGGCAACGGCAAGGGCATTGGCGGAGTGGCAGTGGTGGGAGGACAAATGCTGTCATCCTGAGAGAGGACAGCAAGTTCATGCACCATGGAGCCACTGCCACTCCCCTGGGTTGGCGCCTCTGCAATCCTTGTAATCAGTTGAAGGATAGATTGTGGGACAGCTGTGACACCCTGCAAGCCCTTTTGAACACTGTAATCCAGAGCCATGATGGCAGCAGTCTGAGCTTCCACGGCAGCACTCAGACGTTGGGTGATTGCCGCTTGTGCTGCAATGGAAGTTACGACATCAGCCATCAGACGCTGCATCGTGGCTGGGTCCACAAGTGCGCTAATGGAGTTGGCCATCACTTCCACGCTGGAAAGGATGGGCCCCAAGTTCTGCGCATAGACCTGTGCCAAGTTGGTGCCAGACCCCTCCATGCTCCTTGACATTGAGCGCAGGCTTTCTGACAGGCTTCCCAATGCACCAAGCATTTCTTTGCGCATACCCATCAGCATTCTTCTGTAGGCTGCCCCATCAAAGTCCTCATCTGAGTCCTCCACAGCGGAACCCATGTGAACCTGGCCCTCCGGCGAGCTGGCACCTGCGCTACCCTTGCCCCCTGCCCTGGCAGCAGCCCGCTCGTGCCCGGTGTCTCATCACGTTCCGATCCCACCTCTAATCTATCCTCTAAGATACACACAATGTCAGTATCTGAGCTGCTGGCTGTGTGTGTGAAATCAAGTGACAATGCTGTGTCTTCATCATCACTCTTTTTGGTGTTCCTCCATTGCCTGGCCAGGTTCCAATTCTTGGGTATCTGAAAGGAAAAAGACACCAGAGTAAGATTGTGGTGAGGGGAGGGGAGCAAAGTAAGAGATACATGCTTTCACAATCTGCAGCTTGTAAATCAAAAGAGAATGTGGGGTGAGGGGAACTGGATTTGAGAAGGAGGATTAGGTATGAGGGTACCATGATCTTTGATGGTTTCAGCCCCACCACTGGCTACGGCCTTAGCAATGGACATTCCAACAACGGGCAGCAGCGTCTCCTCCATGACCGTTAGGATGTGCAGGCCCGTCTATCCCCCGCCGGTTAGCTCCTGCTGCCTCCGGTTGTTCACCACCTTCTCCGGCAAGAGAGAGGGAAGTGTGTCAGTGGGTTTCGCGCAATCTGCTGGGTGATGTGGCTGTCATGGTTGAATAGCTGGCAGTGTGTGCAAGCTGTGAGATGTGGGTGTGAGGCTTGCAACAGTGCTAAGTGTGTGAGCGTGAGGTTTAGCATATGAATGTTAGACCTGAGTGCTGATTGTTAGAGATTGTTGGTCGGTGAGTGATGGGGGTGTGGTGCATTGAGCAGTGTCTGAGGCTAGTGGTGCATTTGGTAGGATGCCGCAGTTGAAGATGCATTCACTGACCTTGACCACTCGTGTAAGGTCATTGAACTTCTTGCGACACTGCATCCAGGTCCTCGGGGCTTGACGCCTGGCATTGACCTCCATGGCTATCTGCTCCCAATGCCTTTTGTCCATGTGTCTGAACGGCCCCCTGCTCCTCTGCGTATGTAGGACATCTCTCCTCCTTTCTGTTGTGTCCATGTGTTAATAGAGACGCTGAAGACAGGAGTTGGTTTCACAGGTGTTTACTGAACAAAGTCTGGAGGGGAACTAACTGATACAACACAATATACAGGCTTATATAGCCCGAGTGGCCATTACCGGCATTACAGTACACAGGGGGCTCTTAAAGGCACATACACTACAATTCCTCCCCTTTTAGCCAACCAGTACATAATATTTTAAGTAATCATTAATTACATGTTACAAGAAAAATAATCTACACATTGCTGCAGTTAATCAATTATAAGTCAGTCTCTCTGGAGGCTTCCTGACTCGGTCCGGATAACGCCTCGGTGGTGTAGTAGTTTCTGGTGGTGTAGTAGGTTCTTTTGGCAAGGCTGATTCGGCTTGAATGCCAGTATCGGGTTCATCGGGTTCCAGTATCACCGGATCAGAGGTAGATACTATGGGTATCTCTACTTCATCATTAGGCGTATAGAGTTGTGGTGTAGGTTGTCCCTTTTCGGATGACTCTATGATTTGGTCAGCATGGTGCCTTATTATGCTTTTTCCAGTGTCCACGGTATACATCAGCGGTCCTAGTCGTGTGCAGATAGTTCCAGGCTGCCATTTCTCGGTACGGTAGTCCTGGGCCAAAACTTGTTGACCTATCTGGAAGGTTCTAGTTGGCCTTTCATTCATGCCTTGAAATTGCCGGTTCTCCACGTCCCTTCTGATGTTTGGCTTGATCAAATCCAGCCGGCATCTTAGACTTCTATTGAAGAACATCATGGTGGGAGTTTGGTTTGTAACCATATGTGTTGCATTCCTGTATGCAAACAAGAAGTTATCCACCTTATGCTGAAGTTTTATGTCTTCATTACCCATGGCCTTTATGGCCTTCTTGAAGGTCTGGACAAACCTTTCAGCCAATCCATTGGCGGCGGGATGGTATGGGGTGGACGTGTAGTGCTTAACCCCATTGTTTTTTAAGAACTTCCTGAATTCTTCGGACACAAATTGCGGTCCATTATCAGAACAGATCTGTTCAGGCAGCCCATTCCTGGCAAATAGGGTCCTTAATACTGTGATGGTTTTTTCCATGGTGGTGGAGGACATCTTTATTACCTCCGGCCACTTGGAGTGTGCATCAACCGCGATTAAGAACATTGAGTCCATAAATGGACCAGCAAAGTCGATGTGTACCCTTTGCCATGGAGATGAGGGCCACTCCCATGGATGTAAAGGGGCTTGTGGTGGAGCATTTTGGACCTTCTGGCATCCTAGGCAGCGCTTGGTCATTTCTTCGATGTCTCCATCGATACCTGGCCACCATACAAACGCCGTGGCTAGGTTCTTCATTTTCACTCCACCCAGATGCCCCTCGTGAAGCTCCTTTAGAACTTTATCCTGGAATTTGGGTGGAATCACCACTCTGGATCCACACATCAAGGTTCCTCGGCACACTGACAGCTGTTCTCTTCTTTGCGAGAATGCTGGCAACAGTGGTTCGCCATGTGCTGGCCATCCCTTCACTGTTAAATCGTAGACTCGTGAGAGAGTCGGGTCATTTCTAGTTTCCCTTTCAAGGGCAGAATTTGTTACTGGTAGACATTCGACTATGGTAGAGTGGAAAATCTCCACTGGGTCTACGGTAGGTGCCTCTTCTACCGTTGGCAACGGTAGGCGCGATAAACCGTCAGCATTCCCATGCTGTTTTGATCCTTTGTATTCCATGTTATATTGGTGTGCCCCTAGAAAAAGGGACCACCTCTGTAGCCTTTGTGCTGTCATAATGGGAACACTCTTTTTAGGGTTGAATATGGAGATGAGGGGTTGATGGTCAGTCAACAAGGTAAATTTTTGTCCGTGTAGGTAATGGTTGAATTTCTTCACTCCCCATACCAGGCTGAGTGCTTCCCTGTCGATTTGGGCATAGTTACGCTCAGCTGAGTTCAATGAGCGTGACGCAAAAGCTATCGGCCGTTCCGAGCCATCAGGGAATTTATGTGATAATACCGCTCCTACGCTGTAAGGGGATGCATCGCACACCAGTCTGATTGACAGTGATGGGTTGTAATGAGCCAAAACTTCTTTGGACGTGATTAAGTCTTTGCATTTATGGAAGGCACGTTTACAGTCTTCGCTCCATTTCCAAATTACTCCTGTTTGTAGCAGTTCATTAAGAGGGTGCAGAAGAGTTGATAAGTTCGGTAAAAATTTATGATAGTAATTTATTAATCCCAGGAACGACCTTAATTGTGAAACATTTTCAGGTGCTGGGGCTTTTATGACCGCTTCAATTTTTTCAGGTGACTTATGGAACCCTTCCTTATTAATTATGTGGCCACAATGTGATATTTGATTCTGGAAAAATTCGCACTTGGGGCGTTTTGCTCGTAGGCCCCATTCTCTCAGCCTAGTGAGCACCTGCTCCAAATTGGCAAGGTGCTCGTTGTCGTTTTCTCCTGTTACAAGGATGTCGTCTAGGTAGCATTGAGTCCCCAGAATCCCTTGCCAGATAGCTGGAGCGGATGCTACTCCGAAAACCAGTCGATTGTACTGGTACAGGCCTTTGTGTGTATTTATCATGAGATACTTTTTAGAGGCCTCTTCAACCTCCATCTGTAGATATGCCTGTGCCAAGTCAATTTTGGTGAAACGTTTCCCTCCGGATAGTGAAGCGAAAATATCTTCTATCCTCAGAAGAGGATACTGTACCGTGTGAAGGATCGGGTTTACAGTCACCTTGAAGTCTCCACAGATGCGAATTTTTCTCTGTTCTTCAGATTTATCATTATTCAACGTTTCCTTCATGACTGGAACGATGGGTGTTGCCCACTCGCTCCAATCTATTTTGGATAATACGCCTGCCTTTTCCAAATTCTCCAGCTCTGCCTCGACTGCTGGACAAATTGCGTATGGCACCGGTCTTGCCTTAAAAAACTTGGGAATTGCCGCATCTTCCACTTTTATTGAGGCGGTGATGCCTTTCAAGGTTCCTAGTTTCTCTTGAAACACTTCTTTGGCGTTGGCCAAGATGTCTTTTAATCGTTCAGGTATGGCGTCATCATCATTTTTTTCATTACTGGTCACCGTCAGTGCCTGAATGGAATGCCAGTCTAAACGTATTTTCCTGATCCATTCATGTCCCAACAGCGGTGGACCACCATCTTGTAGAACGTATAAATACAACTTTTGTATTTCCTTGCCGTTGTATACAACAGGCACCCTTATTTTTCCTTTGGGGTATACTTTCTGCCCCGTATATGTTTTCAAGATAATGGATGTGTCTTTTAAAGGTATATGCGGAAATAGCCGCTCGTAATCCCGTCGATTTATGACGGTCAGAGCTGATCCTGTATCTAGCTCCATTTTAACTGGGGACCCTGCTATCGTGAGGGTAACCCAAATGGTCTGGTAATCTTCTTTGGCAATTACATTATGTAATTTGAGACAGCTTAGTCTCTTGTTTTCGGAGTCGCTATCGCTCTTCTGGTCTTCGGAGCTACTGTCCATCATCATTTGTACCTTTCTGTACTTTTCTTTATTGATTTTTTTTTTCCTGTCCGTGGATTTTTTTTGTCCAGATCGGCATACCCGTGCAATGTGTCCAATCTTTCCGCATTGCCTGCATGCTTTGTCCTTGAACCAGCAGTCCCTCTGGTCATGGGTGGATCTGCCACAGCGATAACATCTCTCGAAACCCTGTGTCATTTCATGAGTGCCGAAGTCCTGTGTCTTTTGTTGTATCTCTGCAGCTCCTCTTGCGGCTGCTTCGTATGATACAGCCATACTGAAAGCCTTGTCCAGTGTTAAATCTTTCTCAGAAAGCAGCCTTTTCTGTGTTCCTTCACTTAGGAGACCGCAGACGAATTTGTCTCGAAGATAATCTACTAGTCCTGCCCCGAATTGGCAGTGCTTTGATAGCTTTCTTAATTCGGTGAAGTAATCAGCGTTACTTTCATTCTTGTGTTGATTCCTCTTGAAGAATTTGAATCGTTCCGCTATCAGCAGCGGTGTTGGGTTTAAGTGCTCCTGTAGGGTATCAACAATTTCTTTAAAATTCTTGTCCTTTGGTTTGGCTGGAGTGATTAAGTTTCGTAACAGCCCGTATGTCTTTGCGCCCATTAGATTTAGAAGTACTGACGCTTTTTTTTCATTTTCTATTCCATTTGCGGTGCAATATACCTCCACTCTTTCCACATATGTGGTCCAATCCTCTATATCGTTATCAAAAGCATCAATATTACCAGCCTTAGGCATCCTGGAAAAAAAATGGCGCTTCCCGCGCTTTTCTTTCTTTTCTGCAGAAAAGATATGGCGCTTCCCGCGCTTCCCCGCCGCTGCTGCCGATGACAACACTGTTTTCCGCGGGTTTCCCTTCTTTTTATTTATTTATTTACAGGTGGAGAATCGTTCCCGCCGGACTCTCTCTGCTAGGTCTGAACGCCGACCTGCTTGCAGCGCCGGCCGTCTCCCGAGTGCTCCCTCCCCGTCTGTTACTGCTTGCCTCCGCCTTCGCTGCTTGGCCTTGCTGCAGAGCCAGCCGCTGAAGCCCCAGCCCGACGCCCAGGAAGGATTATTGCAGTACCTGCCACCAGCTCGGCTAGCTGGTGAAACCACAGCTTTTTCTTTTTCTTGCTTTTCTTCGACTTTGGACGCCAGAGGAATCGAGGTCCTTGAGGTGCTGCCGAATTGCAGGTAAGTCTGTTTCCAATTTGTCGCCACTGTTGTGTCCGTGTGTTAATAGAGACACTGAAGACAGGAGTTGGTTTCACAGGTGTTTACTGAACAAAGTCTGGAGGGGAACTAACTGATACAACACAATATACAGGCTTATATAGCCCGAGTGGCCATAACCGGCATTACAGTACACAGGGGGCTCTTAAAGGCACATACACTACACTTTCCCCCTCCTCCATTAAGACCTTCAGTACAGCGTCCGAAAACCTTGGAGCCAGCTCTTCCTCATGTTTGTGCCATTCCTCACTGTTTCCCAGGACAGATTCACTTCCTGCATCACTCCCAGCAGCTGCACCAGCCACACTGCACCTCCCCTTTAAGAGGGGCAGGCTAGCTTTAAGTGGCGCTAGGAAGTTATGCTATTGGGCCCCTTGCTGATGCGTGCAGCCAATGAACAGCACGGTCCATGCTGGCTGCTCACAGAAATCATTATAACGATCAGGCAGCACAAAGTTGGCATGCTGCCTGCATTTCAATCAACGGTCGTGGATTAGTCACAGATCGCGATCCTCGTGCCCATTTTTGGGGACTAACCAATTTAAGCCCCTATAAGTCTAAAATAGTTGACAAAATGTCAACACTGTATTTGTCAGACTGCATTTAAAATGCTGCGGTTTTTAATCATTGTGTCAGAAAACAAAAATATACAAATATTGGAAAGGGTTCAGTGAAAGAGCAACAAGACTTATGCCAAGTTATCAGAAGGTGAGTTACGAGGAAAGATTAGAGAAGCTTAAGGTTCAAGGTCTTGAAAGATGGTGGTTAAGGGGAAACACAATCATCATAAATATATAAAATAAAACTGTGCTGTCATTTCACAACATGCCAAAGAGTAGCGCCAGAGTCCAGGAATTAAATACAAGTTAAAAGTAAAAAGAAAGACTTGCATTTTTATAGCACTATTCACAACCTCAGGACATCACAAAGCGCGTTACAACTGATTAAGTGCATTTTGAAGTGTAGTTACTGGTGTAAAGTAGGAAATACAACAGTCAATTTGCACACAGCAAGATCCCACAAACAGCAATGAGATAATGACCAGATAACCTGCTCTAGTGATGTTGGTTGAGGAATAAATATTGACCAGTGCACTGGGAGAACGCCCTGCTCTTTGGAATAGTGTCATGGGATCTTTTACATCCACCTGACAGGCCAGACAAAGCCTCATTTTAATGACTGCTCTGAAAGACTCCACCTCTGACAGTGCGTCACTCCTTCAGTACTGCACTGGAGTGTCAGTCTAGATTTTGTGTTCAAAATCAGCTCGTCTGTCTGTGGCATTTTAGTGCAGCCAGCTCATTATAATTTTATTTCAATGAGATCACCTCTCATTCTTTTAAACTCCAGAGAATATAGGCCTAGTCTACTCGATCTCTCCTCATAGGACAATCCCCCCATCCCAGGAATCAGTCTGGTGAACCTTCGTTGCACTCCCTCGAAGGCAAGTATATCCTTCCTTAGGTAAGGAGAACAAAACTGTCCACAATACTCCAGGGGGAAAAAATTCAGTATCGCCCCGTTTGGGGCGCCATTATCGGCCGTGCGCAAAGTTTAGCGCCTGGCGCTAATTATCGCCTCCAACAGCAAACTTGGCGTTTATCGCCCCTGGAGGTGATTGGAGTGCTAAATCAGGCGCTTCACACCTGTCTTAAGGCGCAAAAGCCGAGGAGCGAGGCGCTACCTCAGAGCGCTGGTGAAGCAAGGAAGGGCAAATCAAAATAAACCTGCAAAGTGCTGCTCAGTACTCAAAACTCCTTCACACAGCGTTGAATCTCTCCAGAAGTCTCTCTCTCTCTCAGAATGCGTGGTGCAAAAAAGTCATCGACAAAAAAAGGCAGGAAGCGGTCGCCTTTAAATAGCGCTCCCCCAGTCCCTTTCTGACAGCAAAACGCTCCCCTCAACCTGTCATTACTGGCAGCAGGCGGTAAGGCAGGGGGCGCCACTCAATATCCGGTCCAAGGCACTAATGGGGCGTTGCGCACTCGACTGACGTCACAATCTGCCGGCACAGGAGATCATGGCATTAGTGTTTAGCGCCGCCGCAAAATGTCTAGTTAATTTCGCGAGCGGCGCAAACATCGCCGCGCCCAGGCGCTAGTTGCTTTGCGCCCCATTAGCGCCCTCTTAAGGCACTAATGGGAGGCGCAAACAACTGAAATTTTCCCCCCAGGTGTGGTCTCACCAGGGCCCTATATAATTGCAGTAAGAAGTCTTTAGTCTTATACTCAAATCCTCTTGTAATAAAGGCCAACATGCAATTTGCTTTCCTAATTGCTTGCTGTACCTGCAAGTTAACTTTCAGTGATTCGTGTACAAGGGCACCCAGGTCCCTCTGAACACCAACATTTCCCAATCTCTCACCATTTAAAAAATACTCTGCTTTTCTATTTTTCCTACCAAAGTGGAAAACTTCACATTTCTCCACATTATATTCCATTTGCCATGTTTTTTGCCCACTCACTTAGCCTGTCTATATCCCCTTGAAGCCTCTTTGCATCCTCCTCACAACTTACATTCCCACCCAGTTTTGTATCAGCTGCAAACTTTGATATATTACACTTGGTTCCCTCATCCAAATCATTGATATAGATTGTGAATAGCTGAGGCCCAAGCACTGATCCTTTCAGTGCCCCACTAATTACAGCCTGCCAACCCAAACATGACCCCTTTATTCCAAGCCTCTGTTTTCTGTCTGTTAACTAATCCTCAATCCGTGCTAATATGTTACCCTCAATCCCATGAGCCCTAATTTTGTGCAATAACCTTTTGTGTAACAAGTCATGTTGACTTGATTTCAACAGGGAGTGAAATATGATCATCTTCATAATACTAAGTTGCAAAATTCTTACCTTGCCAGTATTAATTCATATCTTTTCTCTCTGCCAGGGCCTTCATGCATGCAGCAGGAGTCCATGGACATCGCGCACAGTGAATACTCAAAGGAGCTGAGTCCTTCTGAGGGTGCACCATCACGGGACACATGCTTACCATGCACCATCTTAGATACTCGCACATCGGTGGGGCCTGTTAGACAAGATAGTTTTGTTTTTCACTTGGTGACTCGCACTTCACAAGTGAGTAAGAGCAGATGGTGGAGTCAGGGACAGCAGTGGAGAGACCGCGTCAGAGGGTGCAGCCCTCTCCAAGCTCTGTTCAGCTAGACACAGATGCTGTACCCCAGGGGCCGTCAATGAAAAGGAGAATCGTTGATTAGCAACAGAGAATGTGCGATGTACTTCCAAGCACACTGTCCATGATTGCAGAGAATGGAGGAGCCTACCTCAAGCATGAGTGGGTTGATGTTGCAGGGCATTGTGATGATGTCTTCTTGCGTGGACAGAGTGGCCAACTTCATGGAACATCAAATGCGGCAATCAAATGAGTCCATGCACGCCTTAAATAGAATGATAGATACCTTAGCCTTGGCCTTACGGAGCTGCACTGATCTGCACCAAAGTGCTCCCCAGAAGAGTGGTAGCAGTGAAGTGCGGCTGGGCCATGAGACAGATGATGGCGAAAGGGGACATGGAAGTAGGAACTCCACTCAAAGCGCTTTTATTTCTCACACATTGCTCACCGCTACTCAGTCAAAAGCCCACATGTTGCCTCCTCTCGCAATGGCCGAGTCTGCCCCTGCACAGGTGCAGGTGGAGCAGTCTTTGGAGGGCCACTCACAGGGACCAAAACCCAGAGATCGTCGGCCAAGAGCATCTCAACGTTCAGAGAAGGGATCTGAGCAGCCTGCCTCTACCTCTGCTCATGCCAGGAGTGGCACCACGCAGGAGCGGTCGGAAAAGGAAGACTAAAGCTTTGTAGTTGCACAAGGGTATGCACTTGGGTGTACGTGAAAATCTTATGTTGTGAAATTTCTGTTCTTTAATAGAATCACATAAATTTAATTACTTTGCACCACTTTCCCGTCTTGCCCATTCTTGGTTGCTGGGTGGCAAGTTGCCTTTTCACTTGTTTGATGATGAATGGGAAGACATGAATTGACGGGACCAATGGGGGATGTGCAAGGGGTGGTTGGTTGTTTGCGGGACTGCTTTGTGTCAGTGGCATTGGCGGGGGGGAAGGGAAAGTGCGGCCGTTGAATGTACTTGTGACATGGATCCACACGGTGCAAGCTAAGTGAACCTTGCATTAATAAGGGCATCCATGACAGCCCAGGCAGTAATGTGAGCAGCTGGTGCGGTATTTCCCTCATCAGCTTCCCCCTCCTCATCTACAAAGCTCGGTGGGACAGTAAGCTGTGAGGAGAACACAGAGTCTGCAAAGGGGTATAGATAGACTGAGTGAGTGGGCAGTAAGGTGGCAGATGGAGTGTAATGTAGGGAAATGTGAGGTTATTCACTTTGGTAGGAAGAATAGAAAAACAGAATATTTTTTAAATGGTGAGAAACTTTTAAATGTTGGTGTTCAGAAAGATTTGGGTGTCCTTGTGCAAAAAACACAGAAAGCTAGCATGCAGGTACAGCAAGCAATAAGAAGGCAAATGGCATGTTGGTCTTTATTGCAAGGGGGTTGGAGTATAAGAGTAAGGAAGTCTTGCTACAATTGTACAGGGCCTTTGTGAGACCACACCTGGAGTACTGGGCACAGTTTTGGTCTCCTTATCTGAGGAAGAACATACTTGCCTGGGAGGCGGTGCAACGAAGGTTCACTAGATTGATTCCTGGGATGAGAGGGCTGTCCTATGATGAGAGATTGTGTAGAATGGGCCGATACTCTCTGGAGTTTAGAAGAATGAGAGGTGGTCTCATTGAAACATACAAGATTCTGAAGGGGATTGACAGGGTAGATGCTGAGAGGCTGTTTCCCCTGGCTGGAGAGTCTAGAACTAGGGGGCATAGTCTCAGGATAAGGGGTCGGCCATTTAAGACTGAGATGAGGAGGAATTTCTTCACTCAGAGGGTTGTGAATCTTTGGAATTCCCTGTCCCAGAGGGCTGTGGATGCTGAGTCTTTGAGTATATTCAAGGCTGAGATCGATACATTTTTGGACTCTAGGGGAATCAAGGGATATGGAGATCGGGCGGGAAAGTGGAGATGTGGTTGAAGATCAGCCATGATCTTATTGAATGGCGGAGCAGGCTCGAGGGGCTGTGTGGCCAACTCCTGTTCCTAATTCTTATGTTCTTCCTCCTCCTCCTCGGAATCGTCTGGTTGTCATATGGCATTCATTGTAGAGCTGTTGGACTTCATTGGTCGGGTGTCATCAACCAAGTTTGAAGTGGGTATCCCTTGCATCCTAACAGCCACCCCTAAAGTGTGCTTGCCATGAATCTTGTCATTCATGTGAAAATGACTTATGAAATGATACTGGGCGGCCTGCTGGTGGCGCTGTCCAGGGAGAGTATAAATACTCGGGCACGGGCCCAGCTTGCTCAGGACATTCTTCAACAGGAACTAGTGAAGGACACAACTAGACCTCCATGTTGTAAAACAGTTGATTAAAGCGTTGTTTAATGCTTAGACCGAGTGCCTAGTAGTTTTCTTATGTCAGTGCTTCCAGGTCCAAAGACATCAGGGAGCTTGGACTGCTACAGGACAAAAGCTTCATGGCTGCTCCCCGGGAATCTTGCTCACACATGCGCAAATATCATTTTGTGGTTTCACGCCAGCTGCACGTTGATGGCGTGGAAGCTCTCGCAGTTCACAAACACTCCTGGTTGATCTGGGGGGTGCGCGGATTGCCATGTGTAATGATATCAGCAAATAGAGATGGTATTTGCCTGTTCGATTATGATGCCTTAATAGCATGTTTGCATGTATTGATTGCTTGTGCCTGACCAGCAGAGGGCATGTGACCGAGAGACAAGCAGTTTAGTTTTAGTTTCAGTTTCGTTCTAGATGCTTCACAAGCATCGTGTCTCCTGTAAAAGCTGCATAAAAGAGTTGAACAAGCTTTAGATTAAAAGTCATTCTCTTTCATAAATGTCTCGTCATTGAACCCACAAAGAAATCAATACATGGTGTCAGAAGTGATTGAAAGAGATGAAGAGAAAAAATCTGAAGTTAAATCAGCTCTCCACAGATTAGCAAGCCAAAAGAGAACATCGTTACTTACCATTAGAGAATAGCTAACGAAGTGAAAAAATGGAAGGTTTACACCCACCGGCGACGCTTCAGTTGACAGGTAATGTGGCTGAAAATTGGAGGAGATTCAAACAACGTGTGGGGTTGTATTTAGCGGCAATCGGAGCTGACGAGAAAAGTAATAAAAAGAAATCGTCACTGTTCTTACATGTCGTGGGTGCTGAAGCGCTGGAGGTGTATAATAACTTCACATTCGCTGCTAATGGAGACAAAATGAAGCTAGATAAAATAATGGAACAGTTTGAGGCCTACTGCATACCTAAATGTAACGTGACGTTTGAGAGGCACAGATTTTTCACATGTGTACAGAAAACGGGTGAGACTATTGATCAGTATGTGACTGAACTGAGAAACAGAAGCAAATCGTGTGAATTTGGGGGACTGACAGACTCGCTGATAAAAGACAGACTGGTGTGTGGTGTTCCGGATAATGGTCTAAGGGAAAGACTGCTAAGAGAGCAAGATCTAGACCTGGGAAAAGCCATAGCACTGTGTAGGGCTACAGAGACTGTGAAGTTGCAGGCAAAGGAGCTGTTCAGTGACAATAGCTGCAACGTGGATGCAGTGAGAAAGAACGGATACAAACCGTTTAACAAAACGAGCGCCAATGTGAAAAAAGAGGCGTGGCCAGCGAACGAAAATGAAAGGGACAATCGAAAGTCATGTAGTCGATGCGGTACGCAGCATCCACCAAAAAAGTGTCCAGCATATGGTAAAACATGCAATAGTTGCAACAAAAACAACCATTATGCCCGTTGCTGTAAGAACCAAATGCAACAAAGCAAGGTCCATACAGTAGATGAAAGCGACATAGAGGAGTTCTATGTAGATGTTGTGTCTGAAAACAAAAAGTGACACTAAAAGTGAATGACATACACATTCCATTTAAATTGGATACTGGAGCACAAGTTAATGTGATATCAGAGACTGATTTTAAGAAAATTAGAACCAGACCAAAGATACATGGAATCAAAGTGAAAGTGACAGGATACTCAGGTACTGAAATACCAGTGAAAGGAAGATGCATTGTCAAAGTAACACACAAGGACAGAGAGCACACGTTAGCATTAATCGTGGTGCCAAAGGAGGTGCAAGCCATACTAGGTTTAAAAGCCTGTGAGAGACTGAACCTGGTAAAGAGAGTCCTCGTTGTGGAAAGTGAAGGAGAGACAGTCTATGATGAACTGAATGTTGCATACACACCGGGTAAGCTGAGGTATACAGCAGACACGTTGTCCAGAGCTGTTGACCCAGGAGAGCCCGCAAACACAGTGAAAAGACTGAAGTACAAGGCAAAAGACAGTGGAACTGACTTCTACCAAAGCATGCTTGTATACCGCACAACGCCGCTCGAGTGTGGTATGTCACCAGCCCAACTCCTGATGGGACGTCGGCTAAGGTCAAACCTACCCATCCCGGAGAACCTCCTGAAAACAAAAGAGGGGGAGAAAGTGAGGAAGTTCAAAGAACAACAGAAAGAAAAGCAAAAGTACTACTATGACAGAGGAACACAAAACCTACCTGAACTCCACACTGGTGACCAAGTAAGGTTCAAAGACAAAACAAACACATGGACTCAGAAGGGAACTGTCCTGAGTGAAGTTCAACCAAGGTCATACACCATTCAGACAGATGAGGGTGCTGTTCTGAGAAGAAATCGTCGAGATCTTCTCATGGGACCAGCCACAGCAGGTCAAGAGACTGATACTGTTGAACAACCTGATCACACAGCTGAGAACCAATCATCTGAGGCAACAACTCAGATTCAAGGACAATCAATCAGAAAATCCTCAAGACACGTGAAGCCTCCTGAGAGACTCATTGAGCAAATTTAAGGACTATTGTTATAGAAGGAAGTAATGTTATCTTATTCTTTCTTCAAGTTCTAGTGTATTGACATATTTCATGTGAACACACAAAGCAAGGTTAAAAAACCTTGATCATGATAATGATAATGTAAGTTCATTAAGTGTTACAGTTAAAATGCAGATTAATACAAAGAAAACATGTTGTTAGTTAAAAGTAAAATACTTTTGTTTTAAGAAAAGGAGATGTAATGATATCAGCAAATAGAGATGGTATTTGCCTGTTCGATTATGATGCCTTAATAGCATGTTTGCATGTATTGATTGCTTGTGCCTGACCAGCAGAGGGCATGTGACCGAGAGACAAGCAATTTCGTTTTAGTTTCAGTTTCGTTCTAGATGCTTCACAAGCATCGTGTCTCCTGTAAAAGCTGTATAAAAGAGTTGAACAAGCTTTAGATTAAAAGTCATTCTCTGTCATAAATGTCTCGTCATTGAACCCACAAAGAAATCAATACACCATGTATGTGCAGTCGATGAACCCCGGCACCTGTGGGAACCAGCCAGAGACGCAAACCTGAGCGCCCGCTCATTCTGACTGGCGTCATCGCAGGTGAAGTTCACATAAACTCCGGCCCCCGGCAAACAAGCCATCAGTCACCTGTCTTATGCATTTGTGGGCCACTGACTGGTAGATCCGGGATTTGTCTCCGGCAGAGCCCTGGAAGGATCCGGAAGCAAAGCAGCTGAGGGCGGTGGTGACTTTGACAGCCACTGGTAACGCATGGTCACCAGGTCCAGCAGGGAGCAGGTCTGTTTCTAGGAGACTGCTGATGTCTGCCACCACCTGAAGCGACAACCCAAGCTTCCTGAAGCACGGCTGTCCCGACATGGCAAGGAAACTTAGCCTCTGCCTGTACAGCCTGTGTCATGGGTAGCCCCTCCTCCGAGCTGCCCATCTCTGCTGCTCCCCCCTCTGCTGCTACCCTCTCTGCTGTTCCTCTCTCCGCTGCCCCCCTCTCTGCTGTTCCTCTCTCTGCTGCCCCCCCTCTCTGCTGTTCCTCTCTCCGCTGCCCCCCTCTCTGCTGTTCCTCTCTCTGCTGCTCCCCCCTCTCTGCTGTTCCTCTCTCTGCTGCTCCCCCCTCTCTGCTGCTCCCCTCTCTCTGCTGCTCCCCTCTCTGCTGCTCCCCTCTCTCTGCTGCTCCCCTCTGCTGCTCCCCTCTCTGCTGCTCCCCCCTCTCTGCTGTTCCTCTCTCTGCTGCTCCCCCCTCTCTGCTGCTCCCCTCTCTCTGCTGCTCCCCTCTCTGCTGCTCCCCCCTCTCTGCTGCTCCCCTCTCTCTGCTGCTCCCCTCTCTGCTGCTCCCCTCTCTCTGCTGCTCCCCTCTGCTGTTCCTCTCTCTGCTGCCCCCCCTCTCTGCTGTTCCTCTCTCTGCTGCTCCCCCCTCTCTGCTGTTCCTCTCTCTGCTGCTCCCCCCTCTCTGCTGCTCCCCCCTCTGCTGCTCCCCTCTGCTGCTCCCCTCTCTGCTGCTCCCCCCTCTGCTGCTCCCCTCTCTCTGCTGCTCCCCTCTCTGCTGCTTCCCTCTCTGTTCCCCTCTCTGCTGCTCCCCTCTCTGCTGCTCCCCCTCTGCTGCTCCCCTCTCTGCTGCTCCCCCCTCTGCTGCTCCCCCCTCTGCTGCTCCCCTCTCTATTGCTCCCCCCTCTGCTGCTCCCCTCTCTCTGCTGCTCCCCTCTCTGCTGCTCCCCTCTCTGCTCCCCTCTCTGCTGCTCCCCCTCTGCTGCTCCCCTCTCTCTGCTGCTCCCCTCTCTCTGCTGCTCCCCTCTCTGCTCCCCTTTCTGCTGCTCCCCTCTCTGCTGCTCCCCTCTCTGCTGCTCCCCCCTCTGCTGCTCCCCCCTCTGCTGCTCCCCTCTCTATTGCTCCCCCCTCTGCTGCTCCCCTCTCTCTGCTGCTCCCCTCTCTGCTGCTCCCCTCTCTGCTCCCCTCTCTGCTGCTCCCCCCTCTGCTGCTCCCCCCTCTGCTGCTCCCCTCTCTGCGCCCCCCTCTCTGCTCCCCCCTCTCTGCTCCCCCCTCTCTGCTCCACCCTCTCTGCTCCCCTCTCTGCTGCTCCCCCCTCTGCTGCTCCCCTCTCTCTGCTGCTCCCCTCTCTGCTGCCCTCTCTGCTCCCCTCTCTGCTGCTCCCCTCTCTGCTGCTCCCCCCTCTGCTGCTCCCCTCTCTGCTGCTCCCCCCTCTGCTGCTCCCCCCTCTGCTGCTCCCCTCTCTATTGCTCCCCCCTCTGCTGCTCCCCTCTCTCTGCTGCTCCCCTCTCTGCTGCTCCCCTCTCTGCTCCCCTCTCTGCTGCTCCCCCCTCTGCTGCTCCCCTCTCTCTGCTGCTCCCCTCTCTCTGCTCCCCCCTCTGCTGCTCCCCTCTCTGCTGCTCCCCCCTCTGCTGCTCCCCTCTCTCTGCTGCTCCCCCCTCTGCTGCTCCCCTCTCTCTGCTGCTCCTCTCTCTGCTGCTCCCCTCTCTGCTCCCCTCTCTGCCCCCCTCTCTGCTGCTCCCCCCTCTGCTGCTCCCCCCTCTGCTGCTCCCCCCTCTGCTGCTCCCCTCTCTATTGCTCCCCCCTCTGCTGCTCCCCTCTCTCTGCTGCTCCCCTCTCTGCTGCTCCCCTCTCTGCTCCCCTCTCTGCTGCTCCCTTCTCTGCTGCTCCCCCCTCTGCTGCTCCCCTCTCTGCTCCCCCCTCTCTGCTCCCCCCTCTCTGCTCCACCCTCTCTGCTCCCCTCTCTGCTGCTCCCCTCTCTGTTCCCCTCTCTGCTGCTCCCCTCTCTGCTGCTCCCCCCTCTGCTGCTCCCCTCTCTGCTGCCCTCCTCTCTCTGCTCCCCCCTCTCTGCTGCTCCCCCCGCTCTGCTCCCCCTCTCTGCTCCCCTCTCTGCTGCACCCCTCTCTGCTGCTCCCCCCTCTGCTGCTCCCCTCTCTGCTGCACCCCTCTCTGCTGCTCCCCCCTCTGCTGCTCCCCTCTCTGCTGCACCCCTCTCTGCTGCTCCCCCCTCTGCTGCTCCCCTCTCTGCTGCACCCCTCTCTGCTGCTCCCCCCTCTGCTGCTCCCCTCTCTGCTGCACCCCTCTCTGCTGCTCCCCTTTCTGCTGCTCCCCTCTCTGCTGCTCCCCTCTCTCTGCTCCCCTCTCTGCTGCTCCACCTCTGCTGCTCCCCTCTCTGCTCCCCTCTCTCTGCTGCTCCCCTCTCTACTGCTCCCCTCTCTGCTGCTCCACCCTCTCTGCTGCTCCCCCTCTCTGCTTCCCTCTCTGCTGCTCCCCCCTCTCTGCTCCCCCCTCCGCTGCTCCCCTCTCTGCTGCTCCCCCCTCCGCTGCAGGTCTCTGAACAGAGGCTTGTGCTGCTGGTGCTGGCACTGGTCATATTGCTTCTCGTCTGAGGTCCAATCTAAGGCAGCCAATGCGCCACCCATCCTGATGTGATTCAGAAAACCTCCAAATTGTAGAATGAAAACTCTTAGCTAAAACCATGAACAAACCCTTTCCCACCAGCATGTAAGAAAGCAGCTGCGAGTACTGAGCAATTATTGCAGTATTTCCACAACTGCCGTTGTGTTCTCGCCTTACATTCAATGGTGAGTTTCAGGAAGCTCTGCACTGGATGAGCAAATTCGTAAAGCAATCCTTATCTTATAAAAGAACTGAGAGGTTACACTGTACCTATCAGGAAATATTGAAAAGGTTCTAGAAAAGAGAAGGATGACAGGTGACCTGATTTAATATAGTCTTTAAGATTATGAAAGGGTTTGCTAGGGGAGATGTAGAGAAAATGTTTGCACTTGTGGGGAGAACAAAACTATGGGTCATCAATATAAGAGAGTCACGAATAAATCCAATGGGGAATTCTGGAGAAACCTCTTTACCCAGAGAGTGGTGAGAATGTGGAACTCGCTACCACAGGGCGTGGTTGAAGCGAATAGTGTCGATGGATTTAAGGGGAGGCTAGATAAACACATGAGGGAGAAGGAATAGTTTATGCTGAATGGATTAGAAGAAGAGGTGTGGCAAGAGGCTCACGTGGAGCATAAACGTCGGCATAGTCCAGTTGGGCCGAATGGCCTGTTTCTGTGCTGTAATATACAACAGTGGCCCCAAATACACACCGCAAACCCCTTTGGGGCTTCCATGCAGATGTTGTTTTTATTTGAAGCAATAAACTGCTTCTCCCACTGGTCCCCATTGTAGGTCCTCTCTATACTCACATGTCAAGCAACTTGTATTTAGTGCACATTGCTTTCCAGATTGTAATTCTTTCTAATCTTATCTTTGAACAGGACTGAAAATAGGTTTCTCAATGAATCGTATAAATTCCACCCACAGTGTAGAAAGTAAAAGAGATGCCGTGGGCTAGAATTTCAGCTCCGTAGCACCCGATTCTTCATCGCTATGGGCATCTTGTGATGAAAATGGCGTTGACGCCGCATGCGCGCACTTCTGGTGAGGGCGGGCGTTAGGAGCGAGCGTTAGGAGCGAGCGTTAGGAGCGGGCGTTAGGAGCGGGCGTTAGGAGTGAGCGTTAGGAGCGGGCGTTAGGAGCGGGCGTTAGGAGCGAGCGTTAGGAGCGAGCGTTAGGAGCGGGCGTTGGGAGCGGGCGTTAGGAGCGAGCGTTGGGAGCGGGCGTTGGGAGCGAGCGTTGGGAGCGGGCGTTGGGAGCGAGCGTTCGGAGCGGGCGTTGGGAGCGAGCGTTAGGAGCGGGCGTTAGGAGCGGGCGTTAGGAGCGGGCGTTAGGAGTGAGCGTTAGGAGCGGGCGTTAGGAGCGAGCGTTAGGAGCGAGCGTTAGGAGCGAGCGTTAGGAGCGGGCGTTAGGAGCGAGCGTTAGGAGCGGGCGTTAGGAGCGAGCGTTAGGAGCGGGCGTTAGGAGCGAGCGTTAGGAGCGGGCGTTGGGAGCGAGCGTTAGGAGCGAGCATTAGGAGCGAGCGTTAGGAGCGAGCATTAGGAGCGAGCATTAGGAGCGAGCATTAGGAGCGGGCGTTAGGAGCAGGCGTTGGGAGCGAGCGTTAGGAGCGAGCATTAGGAGCGAGCATGAGGAGCGGGCGTTAGGAGCGAGCGTTAGGAGCGGGCGTTAGGAGCGAGCGTTAGGAGCGAGCGTTAGGAGTGGGCGTTAAGAGCGAGCGTTAGGAGCGAGCATTAGGAGCGAGCATTAGGAGCGGGCGTTGGGAATGAGCGTTAGGAGCGTGCGCCGGAAGTATGTTGAGTGGGCAGATCATGACGGCTATCAGCGTGCAATACTGATTTAACGCCAACACTGCCATTTCCGTCCTTCACACTGGAGCTAACGCTCTGTGTTAACCTCGCACAGATGAACATGTGTTCAGGAGCAGCAAGGACTCCCCACCAGCGATATTTAAAGGGATCATCAATCACTCTCATGTCAGTTGCTGATTAATATCTACTGGCTCTGCGTAAGTTTGTGGAAGTGTTTCGAGCTTTCTAGAGTTATTTAAAGTTGGTGAGGTGACAGGGGGTGGTGCTGCGAGTGGAGAAGGCCTTGGCTCTGACTTCAAGGGTTCTGCTCAGACCACTTGCTCCCAGTCATTGGGGGCTCCATTTGTCTCACCCCTCGGCCTGCAGCACGACAGGGAGATGGACCAGAGGCAGCAAAGAAGTGGACAAGCTGCTCGCAGAGGGAGGAGGAGGAGGGGGAGAAGGGCTCTCAGCAGGAACCTTACCCACCTAGGGTCTTCCCAGAGCAATTCTCTTACCTCAGCCTGAGCCACGATCAGTGTGTGAGGCATCGGAGCTTTACAAAGGAGGTGGTCACAGAACTCTGCCACCTCTTGCAACCAGACCTGCAGCCTCACACCAGGGCAAGGACAGCGCTGCCAGTGGCTGAGAAGGTGACCGTGGCTCTGAATTTCTTTGCCTTGGGATCCTTCCAGGCTGGAGCAGGCAACATCTGTAACATCTCCCAGTTCGCCATCCAGTGCTGCATAAGAGAGGAGACAGACGTTTTTAATGCCAGGAGAGGGGACTTCATTCTCTTCTCTCTGACCAGAGAGAAGCAGGCAGAGTGTGCACGTGGCTTTGCCAGGATAGAGGACTTCCCCACGGTGCAGGGCACCATTGACTGCATGCAATGGCTTTGCGGACACCGTATCTAAAGGCTGAGATGCACCGCAAATGCAATGTTTACCACTCGAGCTGAATTTGCAGTTTGTGTGCAACCATGCTCAGCACATCGTGATGGTGCTTTGCGGGTATGGTAATTCGAGAATTGGACTAGTGGGCTCAGTCAACCTCACTGTACGCTATAGAACAAAAGTTTTGCCAGATTTTTGTTTTCATGTGGCACGCCAAGGAGCTAACCTGATGGGGCTGGATCTTTTCACTGACCTGGGCTTTTCTCTCTTGGACACCGGCGGGTCTGCGATCCTGCACGTCGCCTCACCGTGGCGCCAAACATGGCCAGCACTCTTCGAGGGTCTGGGCTGCCTGACTGCCTTCATCCACCAGCCCATGGTTGACTCCACCGTTACCCCTGTCATTCAGCCACTGCGCCGCATCCCGCTTGCTCTCCGTGACGGGGTCACAGCTGAACTAAAGCAGCTACTGGAAGCTGGCATCATCGAACCAGTTGATGCCTCCCCATGGGTCTCCAACCTGGTGGTCACAACGAAAAAGTCAGGTGGTCTACGCATCTGTGTCGATCTTCGAGCAGTGAATAAGGCCGTAATCCCTGACAAATATCCACTGCCCGCGTCAGAGGAACTCACAGCGCAGTTCTATGGTTCCATCCTGTTCTCGAAACTGGACCTTCGACAGGGCTATCTACAGGTTCCCCTCCACCCCAGCAATAGGGACCTCACTGCTTTTGTGACACATGCTGGCATCTTTCGGTACACCAGGATGCCATTTGGACTTAGCTCTGCACCCAGCTGCTTTCAAAAGGTGATGTCCTCTGTGCTCACGGGCATTCCTGGGGTGGCCATCTACCTGGATGACATCGTCGTGCATGGGCCCTCGACCTCCACTCACGATGAACGCCTTCACAGAGTTTTCACGGCTCTAGCAAAACACAAGCTCACACTGAATGGCGAAAAGTGTGTCTTTGCTGTTTCAGAGATCGAATTTGTGTGGTTTCGGTTGTTGGCTGACGGTATATCCCCACTCCAGTCAAACGTGGATGCCATTCACAGCATCCCAGAACCCAGCTCTGCAGCACAGGTTGCCTCCTTCCTTGGCATGACTGGGTACTACCTGAAGTTTTTGCCCCAGTACTCAGCCACCACAGCCCCACTGCGCCAGCTCCTGCGAAAGGATGAGCCCTGGGTGTGGTCACAAGCCTGTACGGAAGCTGTTCGCCTCCTCAAATCGCAGCTCACGTCGCCTCCAGTGTTGGCTCACTTTGACGTCGCCAGCCCCACCCTCGTCACCTGCGACGCGTCCGCTGCAGCTGTGGGGGCGGTGTTATCGCAGATACAGAATGGAGTGGAGAAACCAATCGCCTTTGCCTCCCGAGCCCTTAGCCCCACTGAACAGAAGTACTCAGTAGGCGAGCGTGAGGCGCTGGCGTGCGTCTGGGCATGTGAGCGGTGGCACCTGTACACGTATGGCCGTGCCTTCACCCTGCGAACCGATCACCAGGCTCTCACTGCCCTGCTGTCGACATCCGGTACGGGCCACAGACCACTGCGTCTACACCGCTGGTCTGACCGCCTCCGCCAATACAATTTCGGTCTCCAGTTCACACCAGGACGTGACAATGTTGTTGCAGATCTGCTCTCCCGCACTGTCTCTGCCCCAGCCCCACTCGTCGGGTCTGAACATGTGGAACAGGATATCGTCCAGATGCTGCACACGCCTCTCCAAACCACAGCCTCTCTCCAGGAGCTCAAAGAGGCCTCTGAACAGGATCCGGCCCTCTCCCAGCTGTGCACCTTCATCAGAGATGGCTGGCCTCGCAAGGTGCCTGAGGAACTGTCTGCCTACTCCAGAGTTAAAGGGGAGCTCGCCTGCTGGAATGACTCCTGTGCTGCACGTGGGCTCTGCACTGTGGTCCCAAGTGCCCTTCGTGCGCGTGTTTTATCCATGGTGCATGAGGGCCACTTGGGCATAGTGAAGCTCAAACAACGATGCCGAGACCTAGTGTGGTGGCCGGGTATCGACAGGGAAATCGAGGCCCTGGTCAAGGACTGTGCAGCCTGCCTTGTAAGTGGCAAGACTGGCCACCAAGCTCCTCCACCCCTGCAACCCCTTGCCTGGCCCTCTCAGCCCTGGGAGCACCTGCAGCTGGACGTCTGCGGGGAGATCCATGGTGTCCCCCACCATCAACGGTTCCTAGTGGTGACCTATGACCTGCACTCAAAATGGCCAGAGGTCACTGCCGTGGGCGCCGTCACCTCTCGGGTCATCATCGATATCCTTGAGTCCCTCTTCTCCTGCTGGGGGCATCCAAAGGCCATCACCACAGACAATGGCCCCCAAATGGTCTCTTCGGAACTCCCCTCTTACCTTGAGAGCAAGGGCATCCGTCACAGCGTATTACCACCCCGAGTCAAATGGGGGGGTGGAGCGTGTTAACCAGACACTGAAAAATGGCCTCAGAGCACACCTATCCCAGGGGTGTGCATTTGACAAGGCCCTCTTCCACACACTGCTGCACTACAGAGCCTCCCAGCATTCCACTACAGGGGTCTCACCCGCACCCCTCATGCTAGGTCGTGAGCTCATGCTGCCCCTTGGCAGGCTCCGCCCCTCGCTAGAGCCCTGCTCCACCGGCTCAAGCCACAGTCGCTAGACAGCAGGAGAAGATGAAACTCCGCTTCGACCAGTCGAAGCAGGCCAAGGCGTCCAACATCTCAGTCTCCGATTGGGTCAGAGTCCGCAGGCCTCACCGCAACAATAAGATGGCCTCATTCTGGTCCTCCCCTCTCCAAATCAGCCGCCAACTTGGACCAGCCACTTTCTGCCTCACTGACGGCTCTCGGTGGCATGCCAGCCGCCTTCGGAAGGTGCCAGCACCCCCTGATGCGGGATTATACGGATCTAATCCCCAAGCCTTACCCCCAGAGCGGCAGGATGCACATGTGGCTCAGCCACCCAACCCTCAAGCAGATATTGTGCCTCAGCCTGCTCCTCACCAGTCCACACCTCGGCCTGCTCTTCACCAGTCCGCACCTCGGCCTGTCCGTACACGTTCTCGCCCTGGCCACCTACAAGACTTTGTCACTACATTTCATGTTTGAAATTCTGTGAGGGGGGAGGAAATGTTATGTCTGACATTGGTGATAGGTACTCGATTGCCTTGGCCTGAGCACATGGAGTTTGATAGTGCTGTTATCATTGTATTGTGTCTGACATTGGATATAGGTATTCGATTGCTTTTCCCTGTAGCGTGTGTTTGGATCAGCCATTAAAAGCAACATGAACTGAGCTCTGCATACGGCCTCTGGATTATCTTTGCAAACGCAACACCAGGATCAGTGTGTGAGGCATCGGAGCTTTACAAAGGAGGTGGTCACAGAACTCTGCCACCTCTTGTAACCAGACCTGCAGCCTCACACCAGGGCAAGGACAGCGCTGCCAGTGGCTGAGAAGGTGACCATGGCCCTGAATTTCTTTGCCTTGGGATCCTTCCAGGCTGGAGCAGGCAACATCTGTAACATCTCCCAGTTCGCCGTCCAGTGCTGCATAAGAGAGGAGACAGACGCTTTTAATGCCAGGAGAGGGGACTTCATTCTCTTCTCTCTGACCAGAGAGAAGCAGGCGGAGCGTGCACGTGGCTTTGCCAGGATAGCGGACTTCCCCATGGTGCAGCGGACCATTGACTGCACGCAATGGCTTTGCGGACACCGTATCTAAAGGCTGAGATGTACCGCAAATGCAATGTTTACCACTCGAGCTGAATTTGCAGTTTGTGAGCAACCATGCTCAGCACATCGTAATGGTGAATGCTCGGTATCCCAGCAGAGTCCTGATGCTTTCATTCTGAGCCAGTCCGCTGTTCCTTCAGCCTTGGAGCCACTAAGACAAACCAGAAACATAGAAACATACATAGAAACATAGAGATAGGAACAGGAGTAGGCCATTCGGCCCTTCGAGCCTGCTCCGCCATTCAATGAGATCATGGCTGATCTTCGTCTGAGATCATAGCTGATCTTACCAGTTCAGTACCCCGTCCCCGCCTTTTCTCCGTAACCCTTAATCCCCTTAGCCTTCAGAAATATATCCAATTCTCTCTTGAAAATATTTATTGAATTAGCCTTCACAGCCCTCTGTGGCAGGGACTTCCTCATCTCTGTTTTAAATGATTTGCCCGCTATTTTTAGACTGTGGCCCCTGGTTCTGTGCTCCCCTGCCATTGGAAACATTCTCTCTGAATTCAGCCTGTCCAGGCCTGCCATAATTTTATATGTTTCGATGAGATCCCCTCTCAATCTTCTAAACTCCAGTGAGTACAAGCCCAAACTATTCAATCTCTCCTCGTAGGTCATTCCCGCCATTCCAGGTATCAGCCTGGTGAATCGCCGCTGCACTCTTTCCATGGCAAGAACATCCTTCCGCAGATGGGGCGACCAAAACTGTACACAATACTCCAGATGTGGTCTCACCAGCACCTTGTACAGCTGTAGTAAGGTATCCCTATTCCTATACTCGAACCCCCTTGATATGAAGGCCAACATACCATTTGCCTTCTTAATCGCCTGTTGCACCTGCATGCTCTCCTTCAGTGACTGGTGCACAAGAACACCCAGGTCCCTCTGCACTTCCCCATCTCCCAATCTATTGCCATTTAGATAATAATCCACCCTCCTGTTTTTACCCCCAAAGTGGATAACCTCGCATTTATCCACATTATAGTGCATCTGCCACGTATCCGCCCAGTCCCCCAACCTGTCCAAATCGCACTGTAGCCTCCTGACATCCTCATCAGAGCCCACCCCTCCTCCTAGTTTAGTGTCGTCAGCGAATTTGGAAATATTGCATCCAATTCCCTGATCCAGATCATTTATATATATTGTGAACAGCTGGGGTCCCAGGACAGATCCTTGCGGCACCCCGCTGGTCACTGCCTGCCACTCCGAAAACGAGCCGTTTATTCCAACTCTCTGTTTTCTATCCGCCAGCCAGTTCTCTATCCACGTTAATACTTTGCCCCCAATCCCATGAGCCTTAATTTTGCATGATAATCTTTTGTGTGGAACCTTATCGAAGGCTTTCTGGAAGTCAAGGTACACCACATCCACTGGCTCTCCCCCATCTATTTTACCAGTTACTTCCTCAAAAAATTCCAGCAGATTAGTCAAACACGATTTACCCTTTGTAAATCCATGTTGACTCTGTCCGATCCTTTCCCCATTTGTCAAGTGCTCCGCTATTTTATCCTTAATAATGGACTCTAGCATTTTGCCCACAACCGATGTAAGGCTTACTGGTCTATAATTCCCTGCTTTCTCTCTACCCCCCTTTTTAAATATTGGGGTAACATTAGCTACCCTCCAATCCACGGGTACTGTTCCCGAGTCAATGGAGTTCCGGAAGATGATCCTTAGAGCATCTGCTATCTCCAGGGCCACCTCCTTAAGTACCCTAGGATGTAGTTTATCAGGCCCCGGGGATTTGTCGGCCTTCAGTCCCCTCAACTTACCCAACACCATATCCCTAGAGATACTAATTTCTGTCAGCTCCTCCCTCTCATTAGTCCCTATGTTTGCCGATATTCCTGGGAGGTTATTTGTGTCCTCCTTTGTGAATACAGAACCAAAGTATGAGTTTAATTGGCTACTGGGCGACAAGGGCTATCCCTTGACCACCTGGATCATGACTCTGCTCCGCAACCTGACCACACATGGCCAGCATTCGTAGAACGAGAGCCAGGCTGCCACACAAAACATCATAGAGCAGACCATCGGGGGGCTGAAGCAATTATTCCACAGCCTGGACTACGCCGGTGGAGCACTACAGTACTCACTGGAGTGTGTGTCCCGATTCGTGGTGGCCTCCTGTATCCTCCACAACATGGCCATTGTAGGGCACAGCCTTGCCACCAGGGATACAACCACCAGCTCAGGAGGAAGAAGAGGATGAAGCGGAAGGGAGGAGGCAACCCAGACAGCATCTTTCTGCCCGGGTTGCCCGTGATTGACACATCCAACTGCGGTACCAGCGAACATAACCCCAATTCCCCACTCAACAATCATCCCACACCTTAGCTTCCCTCTGTTACTGACCATCACAGTATCCTCTTGGCTACAATGCTGAAATAGAAGTCACCACAAATGAAACATTCCAATCCAACTTTGTACAACAATCCATCCAATATTACATAACAAAGTCAACTAATCACCCTTGTGCATTCCCTTAGAGCCTGTCTTTCGTGTGCCTTTGTCTGTCCTAGTGCTCCTACGCAGTGCTACCCCAGTGGCTACAGCAATGGCTGGTGGAAGGCTGCTGATTTTCAGTGGGGGAGACTGCAGATGGCCTTGCAGCACTTCTGGGGCTAGATGGCCTGGCTGCACCACCTCACCATGGGCGGCAGCAGTCTGGGCTGGCTGGCTGGCAGGCAACAGCAAGGGCACTGGCTGAGTGGCAGTGGTGGGAGGACGAATGCTGTCATCCTGAGAGAGGACCGCTGGGTTCATGCTCCATGGAGCCACTGCCACTCCCCTGGGGCAGCGCCTCAGCATTCCTAGTAATCTGTTGGAGGACAGATTGTGGGACTGCTGTGACACCCTGCAAGCCCCTTTCCACACTGGTAAATGCAGCCATGATGGCAGCAGTCTGAGCTTGTGTGGCAGTAACCTGAGCCTGCAGGAGACCAGTCTGAGCTTCCAGTGCTGCACTCAGACATTGGGTGACTTGTGCTTGCGCTACAATGCAAGCTGAGACATCAGCCATCCGACACTGCATCACGGTTGGGTGCACAAGTCTGCTAATGGTGTTGGCCATCACTTCCAGGCTGGAATCATGGGCTCTAAGCTCTGTGCAAAGCCCTGTGCAAGGTTGGTGCTGGACTCCTCCAATCTCCTTGACATTCCACTCAGGCTTTCCGGCAGGCCTGCCGATGCTCCAAGCATTTCATTGTGCATACCCATCAGCGTTCTTCTGCAGGCCGCCCCATCGAAGTCCTCATTTGAGTCCTGTGCAGCAGAACTCATGTGTGACCTCGCCCTCTGGGGAGCTGGCACCTGCGATTCCCTTGCCCTCCTGCCCTGGCTGCAGGCCACTCGTGCCCGGTGTCTCACCACGTGCAGATCACACGTCATACCTATTCTCTAAACTAAGCAGAGTGTCAGCATCTGAGCTGGTGGCTGTGAGTGTGAAATCGAGTGACGGTGCTGCATCTTCAACATCAGTGCCTTGATGTTCTTCTCTTTCATGTTCCTCTATTCCTGCCTGGCCAGATGTCAGTTCTTGGCCGTCTGAAAGCAGAAAGGCACAAGGGTAAGGTTGTGGTGAGGTGAGGGGAGGCAGGAAAGCAAGAGCTGTACGCTTACACCATGTGCAGCTTGTAAATCAAAAGAGATTGTGGGATGAGGGGGAAGTGGGATGTGAGAAGGAGGTTTATGTATGAGGATAACCGCATCTTGTATTCTTATAGCCCCGCCGCTGGCCAAGGGTTCCGTGATGCCCCTCCCAATAATGAACAGCACCATCTCCTCCATGGGGGTCAGGTTATCTAGGCAAACCTGACCTCACCGGTTAGATCCTTCTGTCATCTGCTATGCGCCACCTTTTCCTGCAAGAGAAAGGGAAGTGTGTCAGTGAGTGTGGTGTAATGTATTTGGGTGATATGTCATGGTTGAATAGCTGGCACTGTGTACAATCTGTGAGATGTGGGTGTGAGGCTTGCAGCAGTGGTAAGTGTGGGAGGGTGAGGTGTAGCTACGAATGTGAGGTATGAGTCGTATTTGGTAGAGATTGTTAGTAGGTGAGTGATGGGGGTGTTGGTGCATTGAGCAGTGTGTGAGGCTAGTGGTGCAGATGGTGGGATATGGCATTTGAAGATAAATTAACTGACCTTGACCACTCGTGTAAGGTCATTAAACTTCTTCCCGCACTGTGTCCAGGTCCTCGGGTCTATACTGCTGGCGTTTTCCACAGTGGCTCCCATTGGATTTTACACATTTGTCTGGAGGGCCTGTTGGCCCCTAGTGGACCTCTCTCCTCCTGTTGACCTCCTACACCAAGGCCTCCAGTGCTGCATCAGAGAACCTTGGCGCACGCTCTCTCCCCTGTTGTGACTTCATTGGTGTTTTTCCCTCCTCTCACGCTGTTCCGCAGCCAGTTGAACGAGCTGCTGCAGGCAGAATGCACCTCCCCTTTAAGAGGTGCAGACTGCCTTTAAGTAGTGCAGGCCAGTTTTAATTGGTGCTAGCCTCGCACGAACTGGGGCCCCCTGCTGAGCGTTCAGCCACTCAGCAGTGTGTCCAGCGCTGGGCTGAACGCCGCAATCATGGAAATGAGCAGGCAGCATGAAGTTAGCGTGCTGCCGGCATCACTTTGAACAGCCGCGGGGGCCCTGCGATGTTTTCGGTGGCAAACAAATTTTTAGCCCTGTATCTTTAATAAAAAAGGAAATCTGTGTAGCAGTCCAGGAAAACGGGCCACTCTTTTCAGCTCTCATGAAAATAAGCTTGATTGATTGACCGATGTCCCCAGTGTGACTTCAAGCCTTGCTGGCAATATATAGCAATGCAAGGGATTCCTGAGGTCAAACCCACTTAATTTGCTTCGCTATTTTTAGCCACCTCACTAGATGAATGCCATGCTGAATTTTCAACTGAATTATTCATGGCTCAGCAGAGGAGGGAGCCTGCGTTCCTCTGACATTTGAAAGTAATGATAACAGGGGCTCTAGCAGATTGAAAAAAAAAAATCCTCCTCGCTGCCAGTCAGCACATCGCAGCATCAGGGAAGTGGTGAAGGGTTTGGAACAGGACTGACGGGAGCCGTGACAGCAACGTGTAGGCTTGAAGCGATGATTAAACTGATAGGCGCACTCACCTCCTTGCCAGGGTTGGAGGCTGCAGCCAGGCTTACCACTGACGAGGCTGCGCTCAGTTCAAATCATCAACATCTGAGGCGATGGCATTCTCTCAGCGTGTGGCCTCACCATCCTCCCAACTCCGGTGGCATGCAGGGATAGAATTAAAGGGGAGTTGATGCCCGCAAGTCACTTTACCAGGAGTAGCAAACACGATGACCTGTGAGGAGGCATTGTGCCAGGAGAGAGAAATTAGTTATTTTAAAACTGTAGATTTAATAAAGAGAAAAGATAAGAATCAAGGAAACCAGTTTGAAATCTTGTATTCTGCAGAATGACAGCCTGCTGTAGACTCTTTCTAGCAGTTAACACCACCACAACAACAACAACTTGCATTTAGATAGCGCCTTTAACGTAGTAAAGCATCCCAAGGTGTTTCACAGGAGCGTAAATCAAACAAAATTTGACACCGAGCCACATCAGGAGGTATTAGCACAGGAGACCAAAAGCTTGGTCAAAAAGGGTTCTAAGGGGCGTCTTAAAGGAGAGAGCGAGGTAGAGAGGCGGAGAGGATTACGCAGGGAATTCCAGAGCTTAGGGCCCAGGTAGCTGAAGGCACGGCCAGCAATGGTGGAGCAATGAAAATCGGGGATGGGCAAGAGGCCAGAATTGGAGGAGCGCAGAGATCTCGGGGGGGTTGTGGGGCTGGAGGAGGTTACAGAGATAGGGAGGGGCGAGGCCATGGAGGGATTGGAAAACAAGGATGAGAATTTTAAAATCAAGGCGTTGCCGGACCAGGAGCCAGTGTAGGTCAGTGAGCACAGGGGGTGATGGGAGGGAACCCTTTACAACATCAGCTAGCTTGAGGGCCAGGAAAGGATGTTGGGTCATCAGCAGTTTAGTGGGAATAGGGTCAAGAGTGCAGGAGGTGAGTCACATGGACAAGATGAGCTCACAGAGGGCATGAGGGGAGACAGGAGAGAAACTAGAGAAAGATGCGAGTTCAGGACTAGAGCAAGGGAGAGCCTTAGGGGAAGTTTGGCCCGGTGGGCTAAGGGACTGGAGGAAGCAGCAGAGGCAGCTGAATGGATGGTCTCAATCTTAGTAACAAAGAAGTCCATGAACTCCTCGCACTTGTTGTTGAAGGTGGGGCTGGAGGAGGCAGGGGAAAGGGGTTTAAGGGGACAGTTCCTGCTGCAGACTCTTTCTAGCAGTTAGCACCATGCCAGCTGTTTGCGATTCTCCACCTGCCTCAACTTGAAAACCTCCAAACACAGCTGTTGTGTCACCTCCTGGGTGCCTGGTGCTACTTTTAGTGCCCGAAAAAGTTAGTGTCCCCTCGCCCGAAATTCGATGGTAGTGCCCCAAGCAGGAGGCAAGGCACTACTGGAAGCGCGCCCCCCCTCCCTCTTGGGGCGCCCCCATTGAATATTGCGGCGCTATGTGCAGCAGCGCCACCCGCGTCGGCACGTAGCGCCGCGGTACTGCAGGCCTTCCTCTCCTGATTAAAGGAGGGGCCTAGCGCAGCGCGCACCGGGGCCCTGCTGGCCCACTAGGGAGCAGGGTGCCGGCAAAAGAGCCCGGCACTCAAGAGGAGCGCCGGGATGACTGATTGCGGCCGGCACCCCGCAGGAGGAGGCCAGAGGGGGCAGGTGCTGGCAGGAGGCCCAAATAAAAATGGCTGCCCTGCACCTGCCCTTTAATTTGCACTGCCCCAACAGCAGGAACGCCCCCCGACCCTGTCGGACCAGAGCGTAGGTCAGGGGGCGCGAGCCAAGTTTGCGGTCGGGGTGCGAGCGGGGCACTGCTCACGGCGATGATGTCAAATCTATGATCCGAAGGTCTCTGTAACCTCCTCCAGCCCTACAACCTACCAAGCTCTCGGCGCTCCTCCAATTCTGGCCTCTTGCGCATCCCCAATTTACTTCGCTACACCATTAGCAGGTGTGCCTTCAGCGGTCTAGGTGTTCAGCCTCTGGAATTCCCTCCCTAAACTTCTCCGACCTCGCTGCCTCTCTCCTCCTTTAAGGCGCTCCTTAAAGCCTACCTCTTTGACCAAGGTTTTGGTCGCCTCTCATAATGTCTCTTTATGTGGCTCGGTGTCAAATTTTATGTGATAGCACTCCTGTGAAGCGCCTTGGGACGTTTTACTATATTAAAGGCGCTATAGAAATGCAACTTGTTGAGGTGCTTCATTGATACTCGTGTCTGATAGTAGAGGCAATGATGGTTATGCAGAGCTCTGAAATGCCTGCCGCTAGCAACGACAGGTTGAGGGGAGCGTTTTGCAGTCGGGAAGGGACTGGGGGAGCGCTATTTAAAGGCAACCGCTTCCTGCCTTTTTTTGTTGGTGTCATTTTTGCATCACACATTCTGAGAGAGAGAGAGACTTCTGGAGAGATTCAGTGCTGTGTGAAGGAGTTTTGGGTACTGAGCAGCACTTTGCAGGTTCATTTTGATTTGCCCTTCCTTGTATTGATTTAGAAGAGACTGTGGGGGCTGCACTCTGAGCTCTTTCCCTGGGCCTCTCCATTGTTCTTTCCAGCAGATTTGATGTACGGGTCTCTCCAGGCCGAGATTCAAGGCTGCAATGAGCAGGGTGTGGATGGAGAGCAAGATCGACCCTCCCCTTTAAGAACTGGCCGGTGCCAGCGTGTCTGTGTTCCATTGCTGACTGACATCACATGAGCTTCGCCAGCGCTCTGAGGTAGCGCCTCGCTCCTCGGCATTAGCGCCTTAAGAGAGGTGTGTAGGGCCTGATTTAGCGCTCCAATAACTCCGGGGGCGATAAAAGCCAGGTTTGCAATCGGAGGTGATAATTAGTGCCAGGCGCTAATCTTTGCGCCCGGCCGATAATCGCGCCCCAAACTGGGCGATACTGAATGTTTCCCCCATTAACTTTGTTTCTCTTTTCACTGATGCTGCCTGACCTGCTGAGTAATTCCAGCATTTTTATTTCAGATTTCCAACATTCGCAGTATTCTGCTTTTGTATTTCTCCATGTTCTCTTACCTTGTTTTCCCACGTCAGGTCATTGTACTTTTTTCCGGCACTGCCCTGCTACCTGTGGGCTGAGAGAGATGGCACTCAACATCACAGCCATTTCCTTCCACATGGCTCTGGTGACAAATTTCGGTGGCCTCCATCCCTGCGAGACCCAAAGGCAACCTTCCCTCCGGCCCATCTCATGCAGAATGACCTGTAAGTCCGGGTCAGAAAAATTCTGGGCTCACTTCCTTGTTCTGCCGTCACTTTCCTGCAGCCCTCCTCGATCCCCCAGTGCCTGATGTGGAATCCACGAAGTCTTGAGAAAAACACAAGGAATCCTTTGGTAAGATTAATGATTATTGAACACCCTTGTCAACAGGTGGAGGAGAAAACAAGCAACACTTAACTGCTCAACAGGAACAGCACCTCATCCTTCGATTAGGCACTTTACAGCCTTCCGAGTTCAACAATTTCAGACCATAACCTCTGCCCCTATCTATTTTTTCCATTTTTTTTCCTCTCTCTCACATGGCAGCTGTCGATCATTCTGCCAGTGCCATTCACAATTCATCTAGAGTCATCTTTGTTTCTTAACTTGTCCCTTGAGAAGGTGGTGGTGAGCCGCCTTCTTGAACCGCTGCAGTCTGTGTGGTGAAGGTGCTCCCACAGTGCTGTTAGGGAGGGAGTTCCAGGATTTTGAGGTCACAGGAGAAGTGAAAAAGAAAATAAGAGAGGGTATGAGAATAGAACGGCAGCCAACATCAAAGGTAATCTGAAAGACTTCTATAGGCATAGAAATAGTAAAAGGGTAGTAAGAGGAGGGGTGTGGGCTGATTAGGGACCAAAAAGGAGACGTATACATGGAGGCAGAGGGTATGGCTGAGGTACTAAATGAGTACTTTGTATCTGTCTTCACCTAGGAAGAGGATGCTGCCATAGACATAGTGAAGGAGGTAGTGGAGATACTTGATAGGATAAAAATTGATAAAGAGGAGGTATTGGAAAGGCTGGCTGTACTTCAAGTAGATAAGTCACCAGGAGCGGATGGGATGCATCCTAGGATGCTGAGGGAATTGAGGGGGGAAATCGCGGAGGTACTGGCCATAATATTCCAATCCTCCTTAGATACAGGGGGTGGTGCCAGAGGACTGGAGAATTGCAAATGTTACACCCTTGTTCAAAAACTACAGGCCAGTCAGTTTGTCCTCGGTAATGGGGAAGCTTTTAGAAACGATAATCCGGGACAAAATTAACAGTCACTTGGACAAGCGTGGATTAATTAAGGAAAGCCAGCACGGATTTGTTAAAGGCAAATCGTGTTTAACTAACTTGATTGAGTTCTTTGATGAGGTAACAGAGAGGGTTGATGAGGGCAATGCGGTTGACATGGTGTACATGGATTTCCAAAAGGCGTTCGACAAAGTGCCACATAATAGGCTCACCAGCAAGTTGAAGCCCATGGAATAAAAGGGACAGTGGCAGCATGGATACGGAATTGGCTTAGTGACAGGAAACAGAGAGTAGTGGTGAACGGTTGTTTTTCGGACTGGAGGGAGGTATACAGTGGTGTTCCCAGGGGTCGGTTCTAGGACCACTGCTGTTCTTGATATATATTAATGACTTGGACGTGGGTGTACAGGGCACAATTTCAAAATTTGCAGATGACACAAAACTTGGAAGTATAGTGAACAGTGAGGAGGATAGTGATAGACTTCAGGAAGACAGAGAGGCTGGTGAAATGGGTGGACACGTGGCAGATGAAATTTAACACAGAAAAGTGTGACGTGATATATTTTGGTAGAAAGAATGAGGAGAGGAAATATGAACTAAAGGGTACAATCCTGAAGGGGGTGCACGAACGGAGAAACCTGGGGGTATGTGTGCACAAATCATTGAAGGTGGCAGGGCAGGTTGAGAAAGCAGTTAAAAAGGCTTATGGGATCCTGGGCTTCATGAATAGAGGTATAGAATATAAAAGTGTGGAAATTATGATGAACCTGTATAAAACACTGGTTCAGCCCCAACTGGAGTATTGTATCCAATTCTGGGCACCGCACTTTAGGAAGGATGTGAAGGCCTTAGAGAGGGTGCAGAAAAGATTTACGAGAATGATTCCAGGAATGAGAGACTTCAGTTACGTGGATAGACTGGAGGAGCTGGGGTTGTTCTCCTTGGAGCAGAGAAGATTGAGAGGAGATTTGATGGAGGTGTTTAAAATCATGAGGGGTCTGTACAGTGTAGATAGAGGGAAGATGTTCCCATTGGCAGAAGGGTCGAGAACCAGAGGACACAGATTTAAGGTGATTGGCAAAAGAACCAAAGGCGAAATAAGAAGAATCTTTTTTACGCAGCGAGTGGTTATGATCTGGAATGCATGGCCTGAAAGGGTGGTGGAGGCAGATTCAATCGTGGCTTTCAAAAGGGAATTGGATAAATACCTGAAGGAAAGAAATTTGCAGGGCTCCGGGGAAAGGGCGCGGGAGTGGGATTAGCTGAAGTGCTCTTGCAGAGAGCCGGCACGGGCTCGACGGGACGAATGGCCTCCTGTGTTGTAACCGTTCTATGATTCCATGTTCATAGAGTCATAAAGTCATAATGGCACAGAAGGAGGCCATTCAGCCCATTGAATTCGTGCCGGCTCTCTGTAGAGCAATCCAGTCAGTCCCATTCCCCATTTTGTTTCATCATCTTCTCTATCGCCCTCGTCACCCAAGGAGCCCTTGCTTTGGTTCCCTTACCCTTCCCTCTTGTTGGAATGTACCTAGCCTGTACTTGGAACATCCCCTCCTTAAAGATCACCCATTGTTCCATTAAAGTTTTTCCTGTCAATCTTTGGTTCCATTTTACCCTGGCTAGATTCTTTCGCATCCCATTGAAGTTAGCCCTATTCCAGTTTAAAAGTTCCACTCTAGATTGTTCCTTGCTCCTCTCCATTGCTAATCTAAATTTTATGATACGATGATCACTTGTACCCAAGTGGTCTCCCACAGACACTTGGTCGACCTGGCCCACCTCATTCACCAGCACCAGATCCAGCAATGCCTCCTTCCTAGTTGGGCCAAGAACATACTGGTCAAGGAAATTCTCCTGAACACATTTCAGAAATTCCTCCCCCTCCTTTCCCTTTACCCTAGCATTATCCCAATCGATATTTGGGTAATTAAAGTCCCCCAATATCACCACTCTATAGCTCTTGCATATCTCTGTGATTTCCCTGCAGATTTGCTCCTCTACCTCCCTCTCACTATTTGGAGGCCTGTAGAATACCCCCAATAGCGTGATCAGACCCTTTTTGCTCCTCAACTCTAACCAAATGGATTCTGTCCTTGTCCCCTCACGAACATCCTCCCTTTCCAACACTACAACGTCTTCCTTAATCAGCACTGCCACCCACCTCCCTTTTTTCCTTCCCTATCTTTTCTGAACACCTTGTACCCTTGAATATTAAGTGCCCAATCCTCACCATTTTTAAGACATGTTTTCGTTTATTGCCACAACATCATATTGCCACACGGCTAATTGTGCTTGTAGCTCACCAACCTTATTCACCACACTTTGTGTATTTACGCACATGTATTCTAAACCCATTTTTGAATTTTTGTAGTCTTTCTTAGTCTGCTCCTGCCTAATATGGTACTACTTCCGCCTCTAGTACTATCTTCTCTAGTACTATCCAACACACTCACTCTTTTATGCACCTTATTCCTCTTTTCTACTCCTATATGCTGGTTCCCATCCCCCTGCCAAGCTAGTTTAAACCCTCCCCAACAGCACTAGCAAACCCCCCCGCGAGAATATTGGTCCCGGCTCTGTTGAGGTGTAACCCGTCCGGCTTGTACAGGTCCCACCTTCCCCAGAAACGGTCCCAATGCCTCAGGAATCTAAAGCCCTCCCTCCTGCACCATCTCTCCAGCCACGCATTCATCTGTTCTATCCTTCTATTCCTGTACTCACTAGCACGTGGCACTGGGAGTAATCCTCTTTACAAAATTATCAATATAGATGCTTCACCCAGCTCAAACAACAGGGGGCTCCCTAGCTCAGTAACAGGAGGAGCCGGACCACTGAAACAATGGGGCTCCTTCAAAGCAGCACGGCATGTTCAAGAACAGTTTCTGTCACAATTTCAAATTAAATGGTAAGGAGTATAAGATCACAGAATGTGACTGTAAATTCAGTCAGAACTTTGATAAGCTGTGTATTTTTACTGGACAGTCAAGATCCTCGATTTCACTGACTTTCCCACCCCCCCCCCCAAATTCCGCAGATCCCTCCGATTCCCCAGACCCTCTGATTCCCCAGACCCTCCGATTCCCCAGACTCTCCGATTCCCCAGACCCTCCGATTCCCCAGACCCTCTGATTCCCCAGACCCTCCGATTCCCCAGACCCTCCGATTCCCCAGACCCCCCAATTCCGCAGACCCCCCCGATTCCCCAGACCCCCCAATTCCGCAGACCCCCCCGATTCCCCAGACCTCCCCGATTCCGCAGACCCCCCCGATTCCCCAGACCCCCCGATTCCCCAGACCCTCCGATTCCGCAGACACCCCGATTCCGCAGATCCCCCCGATTCCGCAGATCCCCTCGATTCCGCAGACCCCCCGATTCCGCAGATCCCTGATTCCACAGATCCCCCCGATTCCGCAGGTCCCCCCCCGATTCCACGGACCCCCTGATTCCCCAGACCCTCCGATTCCGCAGACCTCCCCGATTCCGCAGGTCCCCCCGATTCCCCAGACCACCCGATTCCCCAGACCCTCCGATTCCACGGACCCCCTGATTCCCCAGACCCTCCGATTCTGCAGACCCCCCCAATTCCGCAGACCTCCCGATTCCGCAGGTCCCCCCGATTCCCCAGACCACCCGATTCCACAGATCCCCTCGATTCCGCAGACCCCCCGATTCCGCAGATCCCTGATTCCACAGACCCCCCAATTCCGCAGATCCCCCTGATTCCGCAGACTGCCGATTCCCGACTCTCCGGCCGGACGCGGCTCTCTCTGGGTGCTGGCTCTGAGCAGCCAGCAGCCAGTGACGAGCTCAGTGGGAAATGATTCTGTTTAACCTCACTCGGACTCCCGACGCCAGGCTAACAGTCAGGCATATTTTACAGTACCTCACAATAGTGTCTGTTTTATCATGTGGGCGCACTGCGGCGGGAAATCTAAAGCACTGATCTAGCGGAGGGCTGGAGGCAGCGTTCGCGATAGGAAGACCCGAATCCGGGAAACTACCGCTCATTCCGGGAGGGTTGGGAAATCGAACCATGGGGCCTTGCTGATGACATGTGCAGGAAGGGTTGCCAACTCTGGTTGGACTCTGGTATTCCTGGAAGTTTCAGCGCATTACCTTCCACTTCCAAATGTCCTGCCCCCACGCCCCCACAATCCTTCGCCCAATGTCCTGCCCCCACGCCCCCACCATCCTTCGCCCAATATCCTCGCGGCGTAGTGCCTTCCCACGCTAATTGGAAAGTGAACAAACTCTTCACTATCCCATTGCTCAGTCAAACAGCCCTTTTTGTCCCCAAACTCCAATATTTTTATAACTAATAAAGGAACAATTTTTATTAATGCCCATGTGATTTTTCTCTCTGGAAGCTGGCAACAGTGTCTGGGAGATTAATCGTTAATTGCTGGCTGTCAGCGCTAAGCACAGGTCTGGAAACCGTGGCTCTGATCACATGTGCAGCTCTCATCCAGCGCCCAATTTCCAGACTGGCGAGTTTGTAGGTTTAAGGTTGGCCGAGCTTCAGGCTTATTATAGAGCGTGGGGGCAGGGCAGTTGGCAGTGGAAGGTTATGCAATGAAACCTACAGGAATACATCCAACCAGAGTATTCAATCAGGTGCCCCTCCAAACTTATCGATGTTGCAGTCCTTGCCCAAAAAACTGGGGGGTTTTGGGGGAAATGGCCTAGCTTGCTAAAGTGAATCGCTTAAAGGGAGGTTGAATTTGCCGACACCTATCTGCAGTTGACTGCAGCATTCCACCTCATGCATGCTTGTGCAAATCTCCATTTTGCTCGTGTTTGCCGAAGCCTGAATCTTAACAGTTGCCATTGCCCGCGATCTTTGCCGCGACTGCAGGTGCACAAGGTCGGAAGATGGGATTCAAATAGATCTGCTTTACCTGGAGAAAGTGGGTGGATTATATAATGAGATGGGCTGCCCCCCCCCCCAACTCTTGTTCTACCTCCCCCCACCCCCCGGCCATCGCAGGACTTACCTTAGGGCTGATGCCAGCCGGACCATATTGGAGGGCACCTTTACAGGCACGACAAGTACCGGCAGCTCAGCCCAATTATTAGAACTTAAGGCCCGAGAATCGATTCTGGGTGGTCCTCGGGCTGGCCTCTTCTGGCATGAGCACTGATGTAATAAAACTCACTACACACTTGGTTTGAGTATAAAGCAAGGCTTTAATCAACTTGTTTCAGAACATGGAGGTCTAGTTGTACTTCACTAGTACCTTGTCCTACAAAATGTCCCTGGAAAGCTGGGGCCGACGCCCGAGTATTTATACTCCTTGGACGGCGCCACCAGCTGGCCGTCCAGTGTTATTTCTCGAGTAGTTTCTTGATGAATGATGAGATTTATAACAAGCTCCGCTCGGTTTGCGCCTGTAAACAGGCCGAGACAAATTTCTAGGCTGCAGTTTCTTCATGATTCTCAGAGGCCTAATCACCAGCACCATCTGTTACATTTAATGGCTGCATACTTAATCCTCTTCAGCTGTCAACATACTTGGCCTCACTATCAGACAGGTGCACTTGCAGTTCAGGCATCTGGCATCCACCCATAGGTGGCACGGGAATTGCATGAAATGACCTCGTCACAGCGACTCGAGCATGTCAGCAGAGACCTGCCTTCACCATCTACGATGTCCTAAAGCCATGAATGAATTTCTTTCGAATTGCAGTATGCAACTACAGTAGCCAATTTTACAACCAGCAAGATCCCATAAACATAAGAACATAAGAAATAGGAGCAGGAGTAGGCCATACGGCCCCTCGGGCCTGCTCCGCCATTCAATAGGATCATGGCTGATCTGAATATAGACTCACGTCCACTTCCCTGCCCTCTCCCCGTAACCCCTAATTCCCTTACCTGCTAGGAAAATGTCTATCTCCATTTTAAATTTATTTAATGTTGCAGCTTCCACAGCTCTCTGGGGTAGCAAATTCCATAGATTTACTACCCTCTGAGTGAAGAAGTTTCTCCTCATCTCAGTTTTGAAAGGGCAGCCCCTTATTCTAAGTAGCAAATGAGGTGAACACTGCTCTGTTTTTGGTGGAGTTGGTTGAGGGAGGACGGTTGAACAACGTGAACTCTATTACCTTTTTTTTTGACTAGTGTCCTGGGATCTACATCCACCCTGAACCAGCAGACAGGGCCTCGGTGTCATGTCTCTCCAAAAGCCAGCACCTCGGACAATGTGCCAACACTCTCCTTAGTACTGCACTGAAGTGACAGCGGGCAAAAGTTTCCCCAACACCGAGCCACTGGCAAGGCCTTGCGTGCAGCAGACGGCTTATTGTGAAAATCACACAGTATTTGAAAATCTCACCCAAGTGCTCAGTCCTGGAGTTTGCTCCAACAACCTCCGGACTCAGCGATGACAACTAAGCCAAGCTGACACTAACAGCCGTCATCTCTCACTCATGAGGCTTGGCCTAAATTTACCCTTAAAGTTGACATGAAGCACTCTTTTACATAAGTCCATGTAACTGATGAGAGTCATCTTTTCCTGTATTAAACCTCTGTCTCATTCAGCGGATTTTAGTAAATGATTTTAAAATGTGCAAAGAAGCATCGGTGTAATTGAGGATTGGGATCTTTTTAGAAATCAGCAAAGGGGGAACCAAGAAATTGATAAAGAAAGGGAAAATGGAATATGAGCACAAACGAGAGAAAAATATAAAAACGGATTGTAAAAGCTTCTATATGTATGTGAAAAGGAAAGACTGGTGAAGGTAAATGTAGGTCCTTTACAGTCAGAGACGGGAGAATTTACAATGGGGAATGAGGAAATGGAAGAGAAATTAAATAAATACTTTGTTTCCGTCTTCACGGAGGAAGACACTAAAAACCTCCCAGAAATATGAGAAAATCAAGGGTGTGGCGAGAATGAGGAACTTAAAGAAATTATTATTAGGAAAAAAACAGTACTAGCAAAATTAATGGGACTAAAAGTCGATAAATCCCAAGGACCGGATGACCTACATCCTAGGGTTTTGAAAGAGCTGGCCATTGGAATAGTGGACGCATTGGTTGTCATCTTCCAAAATTCTATAGATTCTGGAACGGTTCCTGCAGATTGGAGGATAGCAAATGTAACTCCGCTATTTAAGAAAGGAGGGAGAGAGAAAACGGGGAACTACAGACCTGTTAGCCTCACATCAGTAGTTGGGAAAATGCTGGAATCTATTATAAAGGATGCAATAACTGGGCACTTAGAAACTAATAGTAAGATTGGGCAGAGTCAACATGGATTTATGAAAGGGAAATCCTGTTCAACAAACCTATTGGAGTTCTGTGAGGATGTAACTAGTGGAGTAGACAAAGGGGAACCGGTAGATGTGGTGTATCTGGATTTTCAGAAGGCCTTCGATAAGGTCCCACACAAGAGGTTGGTGAACAAAATTAGGGCACATGGAATTGGGGGTAATATGCTAGCATGGATTGAGAATTGGTTAACAGACAGAAAACAAAGAGTAGGGATAAACGGGTCTTTTTCAGGATGGCAGGCTGTGACTAGTGGGGTACCGCAAGGATCGGTGCTTGGGCCCCAGCTATTCACAATCTATATCAATGATTTGGATGAGGGGAATAAAAGTAACATTTCCAAATTTGCTGATGATACAAAGCTAGGTGGCAGTGTCGGATGTGAAGAGGATGTGAAGAGGCTTCAAGGGGATCTCGACAGGCTCAGTGAGTGGGCGAGAACATGGCAGATGGAATATAATGTGGATAAATGTGAGGTTATCCACTTTGGTAGAAAAAACAGAATTCCTAAAAGGTGAAAAATTGGGGAATGTAGATGTGCAAAGGGTCCTGGGTGTCCTTGTACACGAGTCACTGAAAGTGAATGTGCAGGTGCAGCAAGCCATTAGGAAGGCAAATGGTACGCTGGCCTTCATTACAAGAGGATTTGAGTACAGGAGTAAAGAAGTTTTACTCCAATTATATAGGGCCTTGGTGAGACCACGCCTGGAGTACTGTGTACAACTTTGGTCTCCTTACCTAAGGAAGGATCTACTTGCCATAGAGGGAGTGCAACAAAGTTTCACGAGATTGATTCCTGGGATGCCGGGACTGTCGTATGAGAAGAGATTGAGTAAACTGGGCCTGTATTCTCTTGAATTCAGAAGAATGAGAGGGGATCTCATTGAAGCATACAAAATTATTACAGGGCTTGATAGGGTGGGTGCTGGGAGAATGTTTCCCTTGACTGGGGAGTCTAGAACCAGGGGCCACAGCCTTAGGGTAAAGGGTAGGCCATTCAGGACTGGGATGAGAAGAAATTTCTTCACACAGAGGGTGGTGAATCTTTGGAATTCTCTACCCCAGAGGGCTGTGGAGGCTCAGTCATTGGGTATATTCAAAACAGAAGTCGATAGATTTCTGACTAGTAAGGGCATCAAGGGATATGGCGATAGGGCCGGTGAATGGAGTTGAGGCAGAAGATCAGCCGTGATCTCATTGAATGGCGGAGCAGGCTCGAAGGGCCGAATGGCCAACTCCTGCTCCTATTTCTTATGTTCTTATATTCTTATGTAATATAATTTAAGTAACAATTCAGACAAAACTTACTTACTTCTACACACGGCGGGCTATCGTTCACTTGGGTAGTGCACTCACTACCCATTAATACCAGGCAATGTGTAGCCATTCACCAACACAATAGATCCTCTTCACATCCATGAGTTTAACAGTCTTTAAAGGTACTTTATGTAAATTATTGCAGGTCATGGTCAACTGGCCTCGGTTTCTTTTAATAAATTCAAGAGCAGTGTCCCACCAAAATAGTTAGCAAGTCTATAACAAGGTCATGTAGTGGAGATTTGGTTATAATGATCAATTTCGGCAGGGCCCCAAATGATCATTGCATCTGATGGTGGCAAGTGGTCAGTTTGAACAACAAACACCTCTTGCACTGCTGAAAACTTCCCCTGAAAAAGATCAACTTCACTTAAGTAAAGTCAACCGAATTAAAGTGTTAAAAGTTTTAACATTTCTTTCAAGTGTACCAGGAATGAACGCCTGCTCTCAGTGCTATTGAGCTGTTGAAAGTGTCGGTGAGCAGCACAGAGAGGAAGCAGCCTCACGACACTGGAACTTAACCTTTAGACATTCTCCAGTCCTCCCAGTAGAAAGCTAATGGGGACGAAAGCCTACTAAATTTGAATGGGACAATGAAAAATCAGTTCACTTGGAATTCTGCCTCACCTTTCATCTCTTACTCTTAAGCCTGCGCATTATACCTCTTTCTCCATTTCGCTCTTATGTTGACCAGGATCTCATACTCCCTGCAGCGAACTGATGAGCATGAGGGTTGATCATTGAAATTTCATTATATTTCCATCTTAAATGTGGAACAACAACCTGCATCTAGATATCATTTTAATGTAAAAGTCTCAAAGCGCCTCACAGAAGGGATTGCGAGAAACAAGCACTGAGTCTATAAGAGGGAGATTTCGGAGGGGTGACTAAAGGCCTGGGCAAAGAGGGGGATTTTAATCATAGAATCATAGAAAGTTACAGCACGGAAGGAGGCCATTTCGGCCCATCGTGTCCGCGCCGACCAACAAAGAGCTATCCAGCCTAATCCCACTTCCCAGCTCTTGGTCCGTAGCCCGGCAGGTTACAGCATCCCAAGTGCACATCCAGGTACTTTTTAAATGTGGTTAGGGTTCCTGCCTCTACCACCCTTTCAGGCAGTGAGTTCCAGACCCCCACCACCCTCTGGGTGAAGACATTTCCCTTCAAATCCCCTCTAAACCTTCCCCCAATTACTTTAAACCTGTGCCCCCTGGTTTTTGATCCCTCTGCTAAGGGAAATAGGTCCTTTCTATCCACTTTATCTAGGCCCCTCATAATTTTATACACCTCAATAAGGTCTCCCCTCAGCCTCCTCTGTTCCAAGGAAAACAGACCCAGCCTATCCAGTCTTTCCTCATAGCTAAGATTCTCTATTCCCGGCAACATCCTTGTAAATCTCCTCTGTACCCTCTCTAGTGCAATCACATCTTTCCTGGAATGTGGTGACCAGAACTGCACGCAGTACACTAACTGAGGCCTAACTAGTGTTTTATACAGTTGAAGCATAACCCCCCTGCTCTTGTATTCTATGCCACGGCTAATAAAGGCAAGCATTCCGTATGCCTTCTTAACCACCTTATCAACCTGGCCTGCTACCTTCAGGGATCTGTGGACATGCACTCCAAGGTCCCTTTGTTCCTCTACGCTACTCAGTGTCCTACCATTTAATGTGTATTCCCTTTTCTTGTTAGCCCTCCCCAAATGCATTACCTCACACTTCTCCGGACTGAATTCTATTTGCCACTGTTCTGCCCACCTGACCAATTTATTGATATCTTCCTGCAGTCTACAGCTTCCTTCTTCAGTATCAACCACACAGCCGATTTTAGTATCAACTGCAAACTTCTTAATCATACCCCCTATATTCAAGTCTAGATCGTTGATATGTACCACAAAAAGCCTTTATGGAATGTCTTAAAGGAGAGGAGAAAGGTGGACAGGTGGAAGAGTTTGGAGAGGGAATTTCTGTGAGCAGCATTCGGTAACTGAAGGCACACTTGTCAAAGGTGGGGTGAAGGGAGGAGGAGGAACGCACCAGAGGCTGGAGTCAGAGGAATGTCGAATGCAGGGGAGGCTTGTAGGACTGGAGGAGGTTACAAAGAGGGATTTAAATATAAGGATGTTATATGTTCGAATAGCCCAAACGGGGTGATCACCGCAGTTTTTGGGACGTCCTGCGGCCGGACGGGGACCTGGTGATAACCCCGGACGAGGTCCACTTTCGAGAATACCACTTTCCCGGCCAGGCAGGCGGAAAAGTCCTGGATGTGTGGAATTGGATAGCGGTCGGGGGTCGTCGCGTCATTGAGGCACCGGCAGTCTCCGCACGGGCGCCACCCGCCACCTGGTTTCAGGACGATGTGGAGGGGCGAAGCCCACGGACTGTTCGACCGGCAGATGATGCCGAGGCACTCTATGGTGTCGAACTCGGCTTTGGCAATGGCGAGCTTCCCCGGGTCGAGGCGCCGAGCGCGAGCGTAGATGGGCGGACCGGTGGTCGAAATGTGGTGTTCTACCTGTGTTTGGTGGCGGCGGATGAGAACGTGGGTTTCATAAGGTCCGGGAACTGGGCGAGGAGGCGGGAAAACTCGTCGGAGGCCGAGAGTGCGCTGGACAACTGCGTCTTGCTGGACCCGCTGAGGGAACATGGGAGCGAGCTGAAGGTTTCCACGTTGATGAGACGTCAGTTCTTGACGTCCACCAAAAGGCCATTGGCGCAGAGGAAGTCAGCGTCAAGAAGGGGGGTGGACACTTTTGCTGTGACAAAGTCCCAGGTGAACCGTTGCCCGCCAAAACAAAGCGCCAATTTCCGTTTCCCGAAGGTGCAGATGGAACTGCCGTCGGCAGCTTCGAGGAAGGGGCCGTGGTTCCCCCGTTGAATGTCTATGGTTGACGCGGGCAGGACACTCACCTGGGTGCCCGTGTCGCAAAGGAAACGACGTCCGGAGTCGGTGTCTGTAATAAACAACAAACTGCCTGAACGGCCAACAGCCATGGCAGCCGACGAGTGGTCTTTAGTTTGCTTCGATGCGGGAAAACTGCACGGGGGCTGGCACTTCCTGGCTTTGGGGCCGAACTGCGCATGGTAGAAGCAGAGGCTTGAGGGTTGCTGCTGTTGAGCTGTATCAGTGGGGGCAGGGCTCCGCGTGGCCGCGCAGTACCATTGCCCAGCGGAGAAAAATTTGTCGGCCTCCTTGGCCAGGTCGCGGAAATCGGTAATAGAAGAGTTGGCTAACGCCGACCGTACCTGACCTGGCAGCTGTTGGAGGAACAGTTCCTTGAAGAGGAAGCACGGCGTGTGTGTGCCCAGGAGGGCCAGCATGTGGTCCATCAGCTCCGAGGGCTTGGAGTCGCCCAGCCCGGGTAGAGAGAGAAGCCGGTGTGCGCGTTTGGCTTCGGTGAGTCTGAAAGTTCGTAAGAGGTGCACCTTCAGCGTTTCGTATTTGTTGAGCTCCGGGGGGTTTTCGAGCAGGTTCACGACTCTGGCCGCGGTGGAGCTGCCGAGAGCAGAGACGACGTAATAGTACCTCGTGTCGTCCGCGGTGATGTCCCGGAGTGCAAATTGAGCCTCGGCCTGGGCGAACCAAGCGGCAGCCTGTCGTTCCCAAAACTCGGGTAATTTGATGGAAACGGCGTTCATCGCCATTTCAGATGAGGTCTTTGGAATCGTCCAAAAGAGCAGCGGGGTCACCAATGTTGGAGTTGACAGAAATCAACAGGCTGAGACTTTTCTTTAAGCAAAAACAAAACGTGTCTTACTTTGATCAATCTCCACGAGGTCTGAAGGCTCAGTCCCGTGCAGGGGCTATGACGTCATCACGCAACCGATGTCATGACGCCACCATGTTCCCGACGCTCTTAAAGGGACCCTGCACCAATAACCCAACCCAGCATGTGCATATCACAACATTGCTATACAAAGTGAATTGTGTTTAGGTACATATAACAGCATTGGCTATACATTGTGTTATTGTCCCTATGTGGTCTCCGCCACAAGGACAAATTTTTTACATTTGAGTCTTTGGGGGACCAGGTGCCAATGTGGGTCAGTAATGGTGGGGTAATGGGAGAACAGGAGTTGGTGCAGAGTAGGATTAGTACCCATAAATAGGGAAAAATAGGGGAACACCTTGTAAAAAATAGTATTTTGCCTAACTGTACCTCTTCAGTTATAAATAATAGGGAAAATGTAAGCTTGTGATGGACATTGTACTATATGTGCTCTACAATGTTTTTATATTTGTCCAAACATTTACCAGAATGCGTTAGGGGTGATTTTCAACATCTTTTATTAGAGAGAATGACATTCAACTGCTTAACAATATCTTTTGTTTGTGTTCCACAATCTGGAAAAGGTAAATTTATGATGCTCACAAAGATGGAGGTTCAATTCCTCAGCGCCCCTTCCCAGTCTAATGAATTCGCTTTTTAATTGTTGGCTTCCTGAAATCAGAGGAGATTCAGTTTTGGGCAATGTTATGACAGCTGTAATATTGGGAAGCAGGTTTATCGGTGGTGAGGCCCTAATTGATGGCTATTCAAAGTTCCATATAAATATTGGAAATTTAGCTTTTGTAAATGTGAACTATAAGTGATCATTAGAAAGTGCCACCCAACCAATCAGATGAGAACTTTATACTTAGATATACAAAAATCTGGATTTTTTAATCCGCATTATTAGAAATTGGCTACGGCCAGCATTTAAATAACACAGAGTAGAAAATTTAGGTCAAATATCTTCAATGCCCAGTTTTAAGGTTATTCAATTATTGGGCCTTATGCCATGGATTCCATTACCGCAAACTGGAATTGTCCCAGTCAATGAGAATGTGGTTTCCCCTTGGGAGGTTGTGATGTGCGTCAAGAAGGCATGAAGTCCATTCCGCGGGAGTCTCTTCAGCTTTACCACTGCTGCTGATGAAGTGCTTCATAGTGTTGAACATAGAAACATAGAAACTAGGAGCAGGAGTAGGCCATTCGGCCCTTCGAGCCTGCTCCGCCATTCAACGAGATCATGGCTGATCATCCAAACCCTAACACCCGGTCCCTACACCGACAGCCATCCCACCCAAGCCCTATCGCCGTAACCCCGTAACCCCACGTATTTAATCCCCCCTAACACTAAGGGCCAATTTTTATCATGGCCAATCAACCTAACCCGCACATCTTTGGACTGTGGGAGGAAACCGGAGCACCCGGAGGAAACCCACGCAAACACGGGGAGAATGTGCAAACTCCACACAGACAGTCACCCGAGGCCGGATTTGAACCCGGGTCCCTGGCGCTGTGAGGCAACAGTGCTAACCACTATGCCACCGTGCTGCCCTCAGCTGAATTCCATAAAGGCCATGAATGGTACAATGGCTATTTTTGAAAGTGAGCCTACAAGAATTGTAAGCGTGTCATTATTTCCGATGATAGGAAGCACCAGTTTTCGATGAAAACGTTGTGGATATCAGGCTAAAAATAATTGCAAGACAACCGCAAGATTATACAGATAGTACGATATAGCATGCTTCAGATAACATCAGACATGGTCACGCTTTCATGACAATGCAATCCCATTGTTCTATTTTATTATTTTTCACAAACAGTGGAACAGATCTGAATATAGTGAAACAATTGTGATGTAGAAAAACCATGACAGCATTAATTAAACTGTCAACATTTCCTGACTAGAAATATGGAAGAATACTCAGAACCCTGCACCCAAACTGGGAAATATGTCAGCAACAAGTGAAGCACTTTCCCACAAAGCATGCCCTTGTACAAGCTCAGTGGAAGGATTCTGTGGCAACCTGCTGATCTGTCGTTCACAGCAGTTCATGTGAAGTATTAATAGCCGCTCTTCTAACAACCAGCTCATTATTTATCACAGAAACAGAAGGTTCTAGTTAATTATAGCCCTGAGTTCTGTTAGTTCAGGGGTCAATTAAGTGACTTACATGGGCAGTGAAGTCTGTGAGGTGCAGTCTGTATGTTCCACTGCTACCAATCTTCTGTGTCTCATACCCTGACCACTGGCTGGGGCTGTCCAACAGAACGTAACAATTCCAACAGTATTCGGGCTAGAACACTGACTAAATACTGGGCACTCCCTAACCTAGATTTAGCACCCCGAAAAAGTTAGTGCCCTCACGCCACAGATTCAGTAGTAGCACCCCAAGCAGGAGGCGGGGCACTACAGGAAGCATTCCACCTCCTTCTTGGGGCGCTACTACTCAATGTCGTGGCGCTACGTGCAGCAGTGCCACGTGCGGCGGCACATAGCGCCGCTTCATTACAGGCCTCCCACCCCTGATTAATGGGGAGGGGCTTAGCGTTGCGCGCACCGGGGCCCTGCTGGACCATCGGGGAGCGGGGTGCCGTGAAAACAGCCCGGCTCTCAAGAGGAGGGCCGGGCTGAGCGATTGCGACTGGCACCCCGCAGACAAATGCGATAGGGGGGCAGGAGCTGGCAGTCGGCCAAAATAAAAATGGCTGCCCGACACCTGCCCTTTAAATAGCGGCGCCACCCACTACCGCCGCCACCAAACCACCCCCTGACCGCGTTGGTCCCATTGCCGGGGCACTGCGCACAGCGATGACATCATCATCGCCGGCGTAGCGGGGCTCTACTGGCTACCGCCTGCGCTAACCTCCCACTGAATTTCACGGGAGGCGTTAGCGACGCCGCGCCCGAGTGCTAGCGCATCACAAAGCAACCCAATTTTTAGCCTTAATTAGAACTAAACTAAGCTTTTCTAGATCCCACATTCACAAACAAACTCTCTGCCAAAAACCTTTGCTAAATGATTTTCTTTGCAGAAGAGACAATCCAATGGTCTGCAGTTGGCCATGTAGAGCACAGCCAAGATTCAGAGCCTTGATTGACCCTCCATGGCCTCATGACTGTATGTTTACCCCAGTGAGGTGAAGACAACATTGGAGCAGTGGGGTTGGAGAGAATGCTGTCTATGGGGCACCGCAGGCCAACGCTGAATAGTGGAGGTGTGAGGATGGATAGATATTCTTAACAATCTTTGAGAATTGTTGAGTATTTATGAAAACCTTTCCTCAGGATATGAAATGGTTGGGGTAGAGTCTGTGATTGGGCAGATTGAACATGACCTATGGAAGGAGCAAGTTCTCACTTGTCCCTGGCTTTCTTATGATCTCCCGTTTTTGCTGGTGATGAGGTCATTATGGACCACATTCCAGAGTGAATTTGGCGGCTCAGGTACCCTCAATGCTGGCATTACAGCTGTATTTAAAATCACGCCCAGTGATGCACCATATGGTAAGAAGTCCTCAAGACCAGAAAGGTGCCAAGTTAGTTTTGATCACCAGAACAGAAGGTCATGGCACTATGATTACCCTCGTGTCCTTTTGCTGGAATGGGGAATAAGCTGAGCACTCTCAATGTTAGGCTGGCACTTAAGAAATGGCCACTTAGGCAAGGTTCTCGAGAGCTACCGGACTACTCACGAAGACTTCCAATTTCCAACTCCAAAACACTTTCTGCCTCTACCTCAGGCTGTCTGCTGCTGAAACCATCATCTGTACCATTGCCACCTCCAAACCTGGCTCCTCCACTGATCTCCTGGCCCAGCCTGTCTTCTTTCACCCTCGGTTAACTTCAACTCATCCAAATCTCTGCTGTCCGCACCCTATCTTGCACCAAGTCCCGCTCACTCACCAGCCCTGTCCTTGCTGACCTTCTCTTGGTTCCCCAAAGCCTCAAGTTTAAATTTCTTATCCTTGCATTTAAATCCCTTCATGGCCTTGCCCCCTCTCTATTTCTTTAACCGCCCCAGCACGACAAATCCCTCCCCGAACTCTCCATTCGTCTAGCTTCAGCCTCTGTGCAACCTTCCTCTCTATGTCCCACCATTGGCAACTGTGCTCTCAACCATCTAGGCCCGATGCTTTGGAATTCACTCTTTAAACCCCTCCAGCTCACGCTCCTCGTTGGAGACGCTTCTTAAAAGCAACCTCTTTCTTCTAGATAACTTTTAAATACACACAGTGGAATCAAAAATCCACAGCCCTTCCAGTAAACTCCTGTCATAAAATTAGGAAAAATTAAGCCGTGATCCCAAGTTGCAGGGTCCTGGCTTTACATTGGGGATTTTAGGGGCCTTGTGAAGGGTGGAACCTCTGTTGACCCCCTTACAAGACCAGCAGTGTGGGAGAGGGCGGGAACTGCCAAAATACTAGGGGGGGGAAATTCAGTTGGTTGCGCCAAAGCAACTAGCGCCTGGGCGCGGCACTGCCCACGCCTCCCGCAAAATTCAGTGGGAGGTTAGTGTAGGCGCTAACCGGTAGCGCCCTGCGGCGCTGCGCCGCTGGCGATGACGTCATTGGCGTGCGCAGCACCCCGCTCACGCTCCGGCCGCGATCTTCGGGAGCGCCTCCTGACTTACCGCCGGACGCTATGTCCGACGGGGTCAGGGGGGCGTACCTGCGGCCGGGGAGGCGCAATTTAAAGGCGAGGTGTGGGGCGGCCATTTTTGTTGCTGGCCGCCTGCCAGCACCTGCCTGCGCTCCCGTCCCAGACCTCCTGAAACGCCGCCCCCCCCCCCCCCGCCACGGAGTGCCGGCTGCGCTCCAAGAGCCCGGCACTTCTCTTGAGTGCCGGGCTCTTTTGCCTGCACTCCCGATCCCCGGGGGCCCAGCTGGGCCCCAGGTCGCGCTCCACAAGGCCCCTCCCTTTAAGAAGGGGAGGAAGGCCTGCAATACCGCAGCGCAACGTGCCGCAGCGTGTGGTGCTGCGGCACATAATGCCGCAATATTGACTCACAGTGCCCCAAGAGGGATGTGGGGTGCTTCCAGTAGCGCTGCGCATGCTGCAGTGCTGGCCCGTGCGAGTGCCAATGTCTCAGGCGACCAGGGAGTACCTGCGATCTGTCAGGTTGGCACCATTCCTGCAGCCGACACTACCACTCCGCCATTGCAGCTGCCACGAGCCGCTGGACAGACTGCTGCCGCCCAAGCAGAGTTGGAGCAGTCAGCAGCCGGCCCCTCCAGGGCCAGAGCTGGTGCAGGCCGACCCCCAAGGGCATCTGCCGTCTCGCCATCTGACCCTCAGCAGCCTCCCCCCAGCCTTGCTGCAGCCACTGGGGTCCCATTGAGGAGGAGCTGCAGGGCGGGCAGGGGCCAGTCACGGATGCGAAAGGCATCGCCCTCGCAGGGCAAAAAGTAGAAGGTCTGGCCAAATGCTTTGTGTTTGTTGAAAGGCCGAGACTGGTGTAGTTGTGTTTTTGTAAGGCCGAGACTGGTGTATTTCTTTGTTTTGTAAGGCCGAGGCTGGTGTATTTCTTTGTTTTGTAAGGCCGAGACTGTTCGTTTTGTGTTTTTGGAGGGGGCTTCTCTCCATTAGTTTGTAATGTGGGAAGGGCAGAGGTTTCCAAGTAATAAATGTTCTTAAATCGCACTGCCCATGCTTTATTTTGCAAGTCCTGGTTGCCCTGCTCGGCTGAGGGCTTGTGGAGCGGCTACATTCATCTGGTGACATTGGCACAAGCCATTCCCTGAGAGGGGGCCTAGAACCGACGAGCAATAAGCCGCCGACGGGTGGCCCTTGCACTTTCTGCCTCCCTCCTGTGCTGGTCCTCCTCCTCCTCCTCCTCCTCAGGTGGTCCTCCAATCTCTGGTGGCAGTGGCTGAGTCCTGCGGATAGCCAGGTTGTGCAGCATGCAGCACACGACCACGAAATGGGAGACTCGCTCCGGCGAATATTGTAGGGTTCCACCGGAACGATCCAGACAGCGGAACCGTTGCTTCAGGACACCGATTGTTTGCTCAATGATGTTCCTGGTTGCTTGATGGCTGTCATTGTATCCCTCTTCAGTAGGGGTGCTGGGCGCACGGAGCGGGGTCATCAGCCAGGTACACAAAGGACAGCCTTTGTCCCCGAGAAGCCATCCTCGTGGGTGAGGCTGGGCCTGGAACATGTCTGCCACAGAAGTCTGGCGCAGGATGAAGGCATCGTGGCTGCTGCCTGGAAAGCGGGCATTGACAGCTAGGATGAGCTGCCTGTGGTCACACACCAGCTGAACATTGAGCGAATGGTAGCCCTTCCGGTTGCGGTAATCCTCGGCATTCTCCAGAGGTGCCCGCAAAGCCACATGCGTGCAGTCAATGGCGCCCTGCACCATGGGGAAGCCCGCGAATGCTGCAAAGCCCATTGCACGCTGTTGCTGCTTGACAAGGGCCATGGAGAAGGAGATGAACTGACATCTCCTTCTGAAAAGGGCATTGGTCACCTGGCGGATGCAGCAATGCACGGCGAACTGGAAGATGTTGGAAATGTCCCCAGTAGCGGATTGGAAGGAGCCGGTGGCATAGAAGTTGAGAGCCACCGTCACCTTCACTGCCACCGACAGAGACGTCCTGCTCCTCAGATGTGGCTGCAGATCACCGCCAAGCAGGTGGCAGATCTCAGTGACCACCGCCCTTCGGAATCGCAGCCTCCGAACACACTGCTCGTCAGACATGTTCAGATAGGAGAACTGCTGGCGGTATACCCTGGGTGGGTAAGGCCTCCTTTCCCGACGCCTGTTGCCCCCTCTCCGTCTGGCCAGGACTGCCACTCTCTCACGGCGTCTGTGAGCCCTTTGAATGCAATGGAGAAGGCTAGCGTTTGCACCCATTGCAGCCCCCATTATGGCCCAGTAATTCGGGTCCGGGGCTTGCCGCGCATGCAAGCCCCGTATATGCACTTACCCGACGCGCTGACATTTCACCTCCAGGGACGCCTGCAATTCGAGTTTGAAAAAGAAGAATCCCGGGCAGCGTCTGACGTCACGCCGCCCAGGAGTGCAGCCAGCGCGAAGCCTGGAGCGCGCTGTGCAAGTGAGACACGCCCCTTGAGGTCTCAGTTTAACAGGACACGCCCCCAATGTTTCTCACAAGCTGCTAAGCATTTTTACATGCAAAGCAGCATTTTAAATAGGTTTTCAGTATTTTTATGAAGCTTTTGGTAACTTTTATAAACTTTTAAAAACGTTTACATTATTTTGAAGAATCTGAAGTAGTTTTAAACAGATTTAAAGCAATTTAAAGACTTTTAAAAGCCCTAAAATAATTTTTTTTATTCCATTTATTTATTTACCAATGTCGTCATCATACGTGTCTTCACACTGTTCCCTTTGGCGAACTGTATGAAGTGGTGGAAGGATTTATGGCCATGATTAAGGCTCATTCCGTGACCGTAACCATCTTTGAACCAGCCATGAGGGGGGTTAGTCCTGTGGCAGGAGGGTTTTACGGGCTCCCACAAGCTATACAAGGAGGGGGGGCCACCCACACCCACGGACGCAAATATCCCACTGGATGTCAACCCAGAATTTAGAGCCAGAGCTCCGACTCCACTTGCCGGGACTGTCTGGAGCGGGGTTCGAAACCCTACCCCGTCTGGCCCAGCAGCGGGGATCCTACCGCTACGCCAAAGGCCCAATCCGATTAGCAACGTGAAATGGCTGGAATGAGCACAATTCACGGCATTAAAAGAACTCACAATTGAACTGATGATGACCTCAGCAATCTCCTCAACGAGGTGGAGGCGCAGCGCCTGCTCATCATTGGTAATGAGAAGTCAAAGGCGCCGCAAAAATGACAGATGATAGCTTGGTCTTTCAAGTGGCAGCATAGGGCTCCAGTCACAGGGAGGGAAAAGGCACAGGAAACGTATGGGTGTCACCTTTTGCGCGGAGTGGGCCTTTTGCGTAGCGGTAAGCATCCCCGCCGCTGGGCCAGAAGGAGTAGGGTTTCGAACCCCGCTCCAGACAGTCCCGGCAAGTGGAGTCGGAGCTTCAACTATAAATTCTGGGTGGACATCCAGCGGGATACTTGCGTCCGCGGGTGTGGGTGCCCCCCCCCTCAGATGGGTTGTGGGAGCCCGTAAAACCCTCACGCCATAGGACTAACCACCCTAATGGCTGGTATGAAGATGGTTATGGTCACGGAAGGAGTGTTAACGTGGCCAGAAATCCTTCCACCACTTCATACAGTTCCCGAAAGGGAACAGTGTGAGGATACGTACGACGATGACCTGTTGCGCAATGCGCCTCCTTGGACCCTCAGTCGCAGGTGCGAGGGGGCAAATCGTGCAATTGTTAAATTTTTCATTTTATTGACATGTAAAATGTTGGCCCAGTAATTCCCTTCCAAACGCGCGAGTACGGTCGGGGTACTTACGCGTCTGTCCGGAGGAAATGCCGGTTTTCAGCATGCACAGCGCATGCGGGGAAAACCGGCATTTCCTGTCCTCTGAACGAAGGGGTTCAGAGGCAGAACGCGCGTGCGCAGTAAAATTCGCCGCTTTCATTCATGCTTTCAGTGAGGTCAAGTCCTTACAACTTACACATGAAAAAAGCATGAGTACAGTTGCTCCAGAGGCTGCGGTTGTTTGGGAAAGGGATGAAAGTTATTTTAAGAAATGCTGAGGTAAGTTTTAAAGTTTATTTTTGTTTTTTAAAACGGGTTTTCAGTACTGTAGGTAGAAGGATCAATTGTGGCTATGTGAATTGAATTTGCTGTGTTTATTAAATGTGAAAATGACTGCAACATTTTTAAGAAAGAAACTTTTCATCAGTAATATATTCTTTTAAGTAATTATGTATGTATGTCTGTATATATTCCTTTGCGTGTATGTATATATTCCTTTACTTATGTGTATGAATGTATGTATTTAATTATGACTTTCAGAGAAAGTAACTTATTGGAAGATCATAATTAAAAACATACATTCATACACATAAGTAAAGGAATATAAAACATACATACATATACGTAAAGGAATATATGCGGACATACATACATAATTACTTATTACTGATGAAAAGTTTCTTTCTTAAAAGTGTTGGAAATGTTACATTACTCATTTTAGAACACTCATTCTCACATTCAATTCGCACAGCCACAATTGCTCCTTCTACCTACCGTACTGAAAACCCGTTTAAAAAAAAAAAATTTAACTTTAAAACTTACCTCAGCATTTCTTAAAATAACCTTCCTCACTTTCCCAAACAAAAATATTGCCTTTCAAAAGCTCCACGATAAAATATATCTTCCTCCGCAGCCTTGAAACAACTTTACACATGCTTTTTTCAAGTGTAACTTTTAAGGACTTACCCTCACTGAATCCATGAATGAAATCGACGAAGTTCACTGCGCACGCGCTGCCTGTGCAGTCGCACGCGCTGTGCCTCTGAACCCCTTCGTTCAGAGGACCGGAAATGCCGGCGTTCTCCGCATGCACGGTGTTTCCTGAACGCCGGCATTTCATCCGGCCAGATGCGTGAGTACCCAGACCGTACTCACGCATTTGGACCTGAATTACTGGGCCTATATGTTTGCAAACAATGATATGACACTGAAGGCAAAGACAAGTGGAAAACTGTGGCCTGAAGCCACAAGTACCTGTCCGAGTGTTGAGCCAAAGCAGAAAGCTCTCTACCTTTGTCTCTCTGCAAAGATCCGTCTCTCAAAAAGAAGGAGTGCTGCGAAATGGCAGCCTTTTCTACTGCAGGAGGTGTGCCCTTTAATTTGCGCCCCCCGCGCCCCGCATCGACTGAGAACCGTTCCCCTCTACCAGTCACTAGGGGCGCCAGGCGCACAATAGGGCGTCGCCACTGAATTTCCGGTTTGGGGCGCACAAAGGGCGTTGCACGAGGAAATGACGTCAGGATCTGCACGCGCAGCTGAGCACACGCAAAGACTTTGCGCCGCCGCTAAATCTTGAGTGAAGTTGGGGAGAGGTGCAGATCGCGCTGCGCCCGGCCGCTAGCCGCCTAGCGCCCAACATCTCCTCCTCCTAAGGCGCTACCGGCTGGCGCAAGCAACTGAATTTCTAGGCCAATGTATTTTAGCCCGACCTGGAGGTGAAGGCCAGCATTGTGGCCTGGACTCCTGAAAGTATTGCTTCATACTCCGAACATTCCACTTTCTTTCACCTGCTGTGTGTTTTACACACACTAATGTTATTTGAAGGAATTATTTTCAATTCTTGAGGGGGTGGGGGTTGTAATCAGCCTCACATTTCATTCAATCCATTGTTACCAGACAAACGCATTGTGTAATAATGTATTTTCAAGAGTAGGTAAGAAAGTAATTGCATTGGAGTCCTCCCTTCGGTCTTGTCGTGATCTGTCGGGTAAATTGTGCTGTGTCAGACGTGACAGCAAAACAAATACTTAGAAAATCCTCCCTTTATGACATCTCTCATTTTAGTGGGATAAGAGAAACAAAGAAACAGCAGGATTAAGATGCTCAGTGTTAATAAGGAGATAATGCGAAGTTCTTGTACAAATGGCTTCACACGTGATTCCTGTAATAGGCTGCATCTCTAACTAGCAATTAACAGTTCCTCACATCACTCTGCTCTGACCCTTTAAGCACCGAGCTTCACTTGAACCGTTCAACCCTTTAGTTAAGCTCTTGGAACCTGATTTTCTGCACACTTGTACTTTAGAATATTAGTCACTGGATTCAATAAACTGCAAATGTGTTAACCTTTTCATTTCGTTCAAACAAGTGACAGTGCACCAATTAAAAAAATGGGACTGGTATGTTCATCCCCATTCTCAAAATGCCTTGAGTTTCCTTCCTTTCCTCCAGGTCTCCCCTGGTCACACATCACTCTGCTGTCAAGAACATTATATAAGAACATAAGAATTAGGAGCAGGAGTCGGTCATTCGGCCCCTCGAGCCTGCTCCACCATTCAATGAGATCATGGTTGATCTTCGACCTCAACTTCACTTTCCCGCCTGATCTCCATATCCCTTGATTCCCCTAGAGTCCAAAAATCTATCGATCTCAGCCTTAAATATACTCAAAGACTCAGCATTCACAGCCCTCTGGGGCAGAGAATTCCAAAGATTCACAACCCTCTGAGTGAAGAAATTCCTCCTCATCTCAGTCTTAAATGGCCGACCCCTTATCCTGAGACTATGCCCCCTAGTTCTAGACTCTCCAGCCAGGGGGAAACAACCTCTCAGCATCTACCCTGTCAATCCCCCTCAGAATCTTGTATGTTTCAATGAGATCACCTCTCATTCTTCTAAACTCCAGAGAGTATCGGCCCAATCTACACAATCTCTCCTCATAGGACAGTCCTCTCATCCCAGGAATCAATCTCGTGAACCTTCATTGCTCCGCCTCCCAGGCAAGTATATCCTTCCTTAGATAAGGAGACCAAATCTGTGCCCAGTACTCCAGGTGTGGTCTCACCAAGGCCCTGTACAATTGTAGCAAGACTTCCTTACTCTTATACACTTTTATTATTATCTGCATTATCAGTCTGTCAGATGAGATGTTAAATGAGTCCTCGCCTGCCTGTTCAGGTGGATGTAAAAAAATTCCAAAGCACTATTTGAAGAAGAACAGGGAGCTCGCCCAGTGTTCTGGGCAACATTCCTCCCTCAATCAACATCACCAACACAAATTAACTAATCATTCATCTCATTGTGGGACCTTGCTGTGGACAAATTTCCTGCTGTGTTCGCCAAATTACAACAGTGACTCCACTTCAAAAGGTACTTCAGTGGCTGTGAAGCGCTTTGAGATGTCCGGTGTTCGTGAAAGGCGCTATATAAATGCAAGTCTTTCTTTCAATGACTACACCTAAAAATAATCCATTGATTCTAAAATGCTTTTGTTAAGTCTGGGAATGTGATAAGGTACTAAATCAATGCAAATTTTTTCCTTAGGAGGTGGTTTGGGGAAAAACAGCCACCAATGTTCCATTTCACTCAGGGATGGAGTTGTCTAGGCCACACTCAACTGGATTTCACGGATAGGTATTCCAGGTTTGGGAACTTTCCCAGTGGAGAATTGTGGGGATGAATCATTTCCGACCATTATATGGCACTTTGACATTGCACTACACCTGGGTTTTTTTCCTGGTCCCAAATTTCTTTCCTTTTTTTCCTTCTTCTCCTGATGTCAGTCATTCCCGGTAAGCTACAGCACCAGCAAGCCTTGTGGAGTTCCCCCAAATGGCCATTATTACTTGCATAAGTAGCTGAACACATTTACTGGGCTATGTGACTGCATCACAACTCTGCCTAATCCTACCTTACCTACTTTCACGTGCACACACTTTGCAGGAGTATGTATCAGGACATCACTGCAGGAGTTCCTCAGGGCAGTGTCCTAGGCCCAACCATCTTCAGCTGCTTCATCAATGACCTTCCCTCCAACATAAGGTCAGAAATGGGGATATTCGCTGATGACTGCACAGTGTTCAGCGCCATTTGCAACTCCTCAGATAATGAAGCAGTCCATGCCCGCATGCAGCAAGACCTGGACGACATTCAGGCTTGGGCTGATAAGTGGTGGGTAACATTTGCGCCACAGAAGTGCCAGGCAATGACTATCTCCAACAAGCGAGAATCTAACCACCGCCCCTTGACATTCAACGGCATTACCATTGCCAAATCCCCCACCATTAACATCCTGGGGGGGGGTCACCATTGACCAGAAACTTAACTGGACCAGCCACATAAGTACTATGGCAACAAGAGCAGGTCAGAGGTTAGGTATTCTGCGGCGAGTGTCTCACCTCCTGACTCCCCAATGCCTTTCCACCATCTACAAGGCACAAGTCAGGAGTGTGATGGAATACTCTCCACTTGCCTGGATGAGTGCAGCTCCAACAACACTCAAGAAGCTCGCCACCATCCAGGACAAAGCAGCCTGCTTGATTGGCACCCCATCCACCACCTTAAACATTAATTCCCTCCACCACCGGTGCACCGTGATTGCAGTGTGCACCATCTACAAGATGCACGGCAGCAACTCGCCAAGGCTTCTTCGGCAGCACCTCCCAAACCAGCGACCTCTTCCACCTAGAAGGACAAGGGCAGCAGGCGCATGGGAACACCACCACTTCCAAGTTCCCCTCCAAGTCACACACCATCCTGACTTGGAAATATATCGCCGCTCCTTCATCGTCGCTGGGTCAAAATCCTGGAACTCCCTCCCTAACAGCACTGTGGGAGTACCTTCACCACACGGACTGCAGCGGTTCAAGAAGGCGGCTCACCACCACCTTCTCAAGGACAATTAGGGATGGGCAATAAATGCTGACTCTGCCAGCGACGCCCAGATCCCATGAACGAATTTTAAAAAACACTGTTATTATTGAGTAGATCGGACAGCAACTTCCAGAGTCCGCACATGCACAGTTCAATGCAGAAATCCAGAGGTCACTGTCCGATTTGCTCTGCTCTTCCACAAGATTTGCTACACCAGCTGCTCGCTGAGAGACTCTGCATTGAAATCCATGTAAAGGCGTGAAGTTACGGTACTTACCCACCAGATACCCACCAGATAAACATGGCATAAAAAGTTACGGCTGGTGCATTCAGGTGTAAGTGAATTTTTAATGGCATGATAAGTCTTAATTACAGCCAAACAACCTCTCTGGCACTGAAAATTTAGTTTTAAAATTGTGTAGCGTCTCATTCCTTCAGAAGTTAATTATTGTTGGAGGTTTAAAAAAATAAAAATTAACAATTGAAATAATGTTTTATTACTTTTTCTTTGTCTCTTTTATTTCTCTCTCTTAATCCTTTCTTTTTTTTCCTCTCTTTATTTCACTTTCTGTACATGATTTTACAATACTTAAATATTCTAATTTATACTTCCTTGCTTAGACTCTGCGGGCTGAATTTTGCAGGCACTCAGAGAGCGGGTTTGGAGGCGGGTCCACTGTCAAAATCAAAAAGATTGACAGCAGGCCGGTGTCCCGCTCTGAACCCGCCTCCTTGTCAGTTTCCCTAGTGCTGGCTCTGCCTGCGCTTTACAGACCCGGCACTAAGCGGCGGGTCATTCAATTGTGCTTGTTAGGAGGGTGTTTAACGTAATTAAATCCCCATTTTCCCAACTCCAAAGCATTTTCCCAGGTTTTCCATGAGGTTCCCGACGCTCAGGGATCACGCCAGGTAAGTATGTTGGGTTCTGAACAACTCTCCATTTCTTTCAATAGGTGACACCTGCAAAAGTGGTTTTAAACCTGCCATTTTACAGCTGGTCAGTTTCCAATCTCAGAAGCTTCAGCCTTCAGTATTTAGAACCCACTTTTGAGCTTTATGCAAATTTGAAGTGTTTGGAGTAATCTCTCTGTCCACTGTCGTCTCCTTGGAACAACCTCTCTCACCATTGACAGATCGCTTCTGTCATCTCAACCTCACCTGCCATCTATTCCATCAGCATTGGTGCCCTTGAAGAAATCTCACCTTGGTCCTCAGAATCCCAACACGATCAGCCCCAACACCAGCATCACCAGGCACAGCAGCAGCACCAACATCAACACCAACCTTCTCCGCAATCACCTGATGCTGCACTGGACACAGGGCATCATCACCCATCCACATTGCTGCCTGGGACGTCTGCAATGGCCTCACCATGTCCAGATTAGCTTCATTTAACACTGAACACCCTGGCTGCCACATGATACACCAGGTTGGCACCACCCCACACCAACACCATAAAGCATCCCTACAATGTCCAAGCCATTCCTTTCACACTCATCATTACTGTGGGGTGGGGGAGGGGTTGGGGGATACCGTTATGTCTCACCAGTCACTGCAACTCACTAAGCCACTTCCAAAGGTTCACACAAATCTGTCCAAGAACACAAAGTGTTGAAAATAAAGATTTCAATGTTTGACACCACATTAACAGAAACTTCAAATGAACATTGGCTAAACCACCCTAGTGCCTACCCTTGTGTGCTGTTAGTTGGTATGCTTGCAGTAAGATGAGGGTGAGTGTGAGGGGTGCCTAGTGAGATGGGGAAGTGATAAGGTAGATAGGGATGGGTGGAGGTGCAAGGTAAGTTGGTGTGAATAAGGATGTGCATGAGTAGGGTAGGGAAGGCAGAGTGATGGGGATGTGATGAGTGGCACAGCAGGATGAGGTTGAGTGTGGCATGGCAGTAACATTTCGTGATCTACTGAGATCATTGAAAGGTTTGCGCCACTGCAGCCTGGTCTTCCTGACCACATCCCTGCTTGTGTCCTCCTGTGCAATGTACAACCAGGCTGCGTTGGTCTCCTGGGGAGGTCTCTTCCGCCCATGGGAAGGGAAGAGAACCTCCCTGTTTGCTGTGACTCCCTCCATAAGCATATGGAGGGAGTCATGGTAGAGCCTGGGTGCAGACGTGCACCTTTGTGCAGTGATTGTCAGTGTTTGCATCACCTCAATGCTACACACGCTACAGGCAAAAGGGAATATGGCAAGGCTGGAAGGCATTTATTTTAATGCAAGGAGTCTTGCAAATAAGGTGGATGAACTGAAGTTGTTGTTGAACACATGGGAGTACGATATTGTTGCTATCACGGAGACATGGTTGAGGGAGGGTCAGGACTGGCAGCTCAATATTCCGGGGTATAGAATCTTCAGGCGAGACAGAGGGGGGTGTAAAAGGGGAGGGGGTGTTGCAATATTAATTAAGTAATCAATTACTGCTGTAAGGAGGGATGATATATGAGCGGGTTCCTCTAATGAGGCCATATGGGTAGAACTTAAAAACAAAAAGGGAGCAAGCACTTTGCTGGGAGTGTACTATAGGCCCCCAAACAGTCAGGGGGAGATAGAGGAACAGATATGTAGGCAAATCTCAGAGAAGTGCGAAAATAATAGGGTAATAATAGTGGGGGATTTCAACTTCCCCAATATTAATTGGGATAGTCAGAGTGTGAAAGGCTTAGAGGGTGCAGAATTCTTAAAGTGCATCCAGGAGAGCTTTTTGAGCCAGCGTGTAGAAAGTCCTACAAGAGAGGGGGCGGTACTGGACCTAATTCTAGGGAATGTATCCGGGCAAGTGGTGGAAGTGTCAGTAGGAGAGCATTTTGGCGACAGTGACCATAATTCGGTGAGATTTAAGGTGGTCATGGAAAAAGACAAAGACGGCCCGGAAATAAGGGTTCTAAATTGGGGGAAGGCCGATTTTAATATGATAAGGCAGGATCTGGCCAAAGTGGACTGGGAGCAGCTACTTATAGGAAAATCCACATCAAAGCAGTGGGAGACTTTCAGAAGGGAAATAGAGAGAGTACAACGCCAGCATGTTCCCGTAAAGGTCAAGGGTGGTACCAACAAGCAAGGGGAACCTTGGATGACAAGGGATATACAAAAATGCAGTAGGAAAAAAAGGGGGGCTTTTGGCAGTTACAAAAGACTAAAGACGGAGGAAGCCCTAGAGGAGTATAAAAAGTGCAGGGGCATACTTAAAAAAGAAATTAGGAGAGCGAGGAGGGGCCATGAAATAACACTGGCGAACAAAATAAAGGAAAGTCCTAAGATGTTTTATAAGTATATTAAGGGCAAGAAGATAACCAGGGAAAGGGTAGGGCCCATTAGGGACCAAAGTGGCAATCTGTGTGTAGAGCCAGATGATGTAGGCGGGGTTTTAAATTAATTTTTTGCATCTGTGTTCACTATGGAGGAAGACGATGTAGACATAGAAATCGGGCAAGGGGACTGTGATATACTTGAACATATTAGCATCGAGAGGGAGGAGGTCATTAGCAGGCCAAAAAGTGGATAAATCCCCAGGCCCGGACTAGATGTATTCCAGGCTGCTGTGTGAGGCAAAGGAGGAGATTGCAGGGGCTCTGACACAAATTTTCAGAACCTCTCTGGCCACAGGGGATGTACCAGAGGACTGGAGAACAGCTAACGTAGTACCATTATTCAAGAAGGGTAGCAGGGATAAACCAGGGAATTACAGGCCAGTGAGCCTAACATCTGTGGTACGGAAATTATTGGAAAAAATTCTGAGGGACAAAATTAGTCTCCACTTGGAGAGGCAAGGATTAATCGGGAATAGTCAGCATGGCTTTGTCAAGGGTAAATCATGTCTGACCAATCTGATTGAATTTTTCGAGGGGGTGACTAGGTGTGTGGATGAGGGAAATGCTGTGGATGTGGTATACATGGACTTCAGTAAGGCTTTTGACAAAGTCCCGCATAGGAGACTGGTCAAGAAGGTAAGAGCCCATGGGATCCAGGGTGCCTTGGCACGTTGGATCCTAAACTGGCTGAGTGGCAGGAGGCAGAGGGTGATGTGTTAAGTCTGTGTGTTATAGTGAGAATTACTACACAGACCACAAGAGTAAATTTTAACAGGTCTTACTAGTCGAAGGTCAGGGCGGAACTGCCCAATAAATCATTACACAGCACTTATATACCGGTGTGGTCACCACCGGTATTACAGTATACAGCAGCCAAGATAAAGTAGTGCAACTCTTAAAATAGTTCTCTTAAAGGTGGAACAGTTACATACACCACAATCCTCCCTTTTTAGCTTAACAGTATATATTCCCCATTAACATAACATAATAACATATATACACAACTTCATGTAAAACAGTTCACAGATTCAGTCTCTCTGGAGGCTTCCTGACTCGGTCTGGATAACGCCCCGGTGGTGTAGTAGTTTTCGGTGGTGTAGTAGGTTCTTTTGGCAAGGTCGATTCAGCTTGAATGCCAGTGTCGGGTTCATCTGATTCCAGTATCACCGGATCGGAGGTAGATACTATGGGTATCTCTGCTTCATCATTAGGCGTATAGAGTTGTGGAGTAGGTTGTCCCTTTTCGGATGACTCTATGATCTGGTCAACATGGCGCCTTATTATGCTTTCACCAATGTCCACGGTATACATCAGCGGTCCTAGTCGTGTGCAAATAGTTCCAGGCTGCCATTTCTCGGTACGGTAGTCCCGGGCCAAAACTTGTTGACCTATCTGGAAGGTTCTAGTTGGCCTTTCATTCATGCCTTGAAATTGCCGGTTCTCTACGTCCCTTCTGATGTTTGGCTTGATCAAATCCAGCCGGCATCTTAGTCTTCTATTGAAAAACATCATGGCGGGAGTTTGGTTTGTAACCACATGTGTTGCATTCCTGTACGCCAACAAGAAGTTATCTACCTTATGTTGTAGATTTATGTCTTCATTACCCATGGCCTTTATGGCCTTCTTGAAGGTCTGGACAAACCTTTCAGCTAATCCATTGGTGGCGGGATGGTATGGGGCGGACGTGTAGTGCTTAACCCCATTGTTTTTTAAGAACTTCCTGAATTCTTCGGACACAAATTGCGGTCCATTATCAGAACAGATCTGTTCCGGCAGGCCATTCCTGGCAAATATGGTCCTTAATACTGTGATGGTTTTTTCCGTGGTGGTGGAGGACATCTTTATTACCTCCGGCCACTTGGAGTGTGCATCCACCGCGATTAAGAACATTGAGTCCATAAATGGACCAGCAAAGTCGATGTGTACCCTTTGCCATGGAGATGAGGGCCACTCCCATGGGTGTAGAGGGACTTGTGGTGGGGCGTTTTGGACCTTCTGGCATCCTAGACAGCTCTTGGTCATTTCTTTGATGTCTCCATCGATACCTGGCCACCACACAAACGCTTTGGCTAGGTTCTTCATTTTCACCCCACCCAGATGCCCCTCGTGAAGCTCCTTTAGCACTTTATGTTGAAGTTTGGGTGGAATCACCACTCTGGATCCACACATCAAAGTTCCTCGGCACAAAGACAGCTGTTCTCTTCTTTGCGAGAATGCTGGCAACAGTGGTTCGCCATGTGCTGGCCATCCCTTCACCGTTAAATCGTAGACTCGTGAGAGAGTCGGGTCATTTCTCGTTTCCTTTTCGATGGTAGAATTTGTTACTGGTAGACATTCCACTATGGTTGAGTGGAACATCTCCACTGGGTCCACTGTAGGCGCCTCTTCTACCATTGGCAACGGTAGGCACGATAAACCATCAGCATTCCCATGCTGTTTTGATCCTTTGTATTCTATGTCATATTGGCGTGCCCCTAGGAAAAGGGACCACCTCTGTAGCCTTTGCGCTGTCATAATGGAAACGCCCTTTTTAGGGTTGAATATGGATACCAACGGCTGGTGGTCTGTCAGCAGTGTAAACTTCTGGCCCTGCAGGTAATGATTAAACTTCTTTACTCCCCACACCAGGCTGAGAGCCTCCCTATCTATCTGAGCATACCTGCGCTCAGCGGAGGTCAATGATCTGGATGCAAATGCGACTGGCTTTTCCAAGCCATTTGGCAACTTGTGTGAGAGTACTGCTCCAATACCATAAGGAGAAGCATCACAAGCTAAACGAATAGGTAGCGTTGGGTTGAAATGAGCCAACACTTCCTCTGAGGTGATCAATGCCTTGCTTTTGCGAAAGGCCTTCTTACAGTCCTCGCTCCACTTCCATGGTACTTCTTTCTGCAAAAGAGCATTCAGCGGGTGCAGCACCATGGATAGATTTGGCAGAAACTTATGGTAATAGTTAATCAACCCTAGGAACGACCTCAACTGGGATACATTTTCCGGAGCGGGAGCCTTCACAACAGCTTCGATCTTGTCAGGTGACTTGTGCAGCCCCTCCTGGTCAATGACATGACCATAGTACGAGATCCGTTTCTGAAAGAACTCACATTTCTGGCGATTAACTCGAAGTCCATATTCCTTCAATCTGGTGAGCACCAGTTTCAAATTTGCAAGGTGTTCCTCATCGTCATCTCCTGTAATCAGGATATCGTCCAAGTAACATTGAGTGTTTGGAATTCCCTGTAATACCTGCTCCATGGCCCTCTGCCAAATTGCTGGAGCCGAAGCCACTCCAAAAACCAGTCTATTATATCGATACAAGCCTCTGTGCGTGTTGATTGTGAGATACTGGCGCGACTCTTCCTCAACTTCCATCTGTAAGTACACTTGCGCCAGGTCTATCTTGGTGAAGTGTTTCCCGCCAGACAATGAAGCAAAGATATCCTCAATCCGCGGAAGCGGATATTGCACCGTGTGAAGCACCGGATTAACTGTGATCTTGAAGTCTCCACAGATGCGGACCTTCCCCGGTTCCCCTGGCTTGTTACTCGATGAACGCTTCATGACGGGAACAATGGGCGTGGCCCACTCACTCCAGTCCACCTTAGACAGTACTCCTGAATGTTCTAGCCCTTCCAGCTCAGCTTCCACAGCAGGTCGTATCGCATAAGGTACCGGTCTGGCTTTGAAAAATTTTGAGTTTGCATGTTCTGCAATCTTGATTTTTGCCTTAATTCCTCTTAGTGTTCCCAGTCCCTGTTGGAACACCTCTTTAGCCTCATCCAATATTCTGGACAATCGTTCAGGTTTGACATTTTTTTTTCCGGAATCTACCGTCATTGCTTTTAGGGAGTGCCAGTCCATATTTATTTTCCTGATCCACTCCCGTCCCAGAAGCGGTGGACCTCCCTCAGGTAGTACATATAAGTCCATTCCTTGGTGTTCTTTGCCCTTGTGTATCACCTTGACTTTTATCTTTCCGATGGGGTATACTCTTTGCCCCATGTATGTCTGTAATACTATCTCCATATCCCGTAGGGGAATATGTGTGAATAACCTTTTGTAATCTTGCTTATTCATGACCGTCAGCGCCGATCCAGTGTCCAATTCCATCTTCACTTGGACTCTTGCTATCTGCAGTGTGACCCAGATAGTTTGTAGGTCAGCTTCCTTACTCACATTGTGAATTCTCAGACTACCCAGTTCCTTGCTGTTGGAGTCTGAATCCGAATTCTGTTCATCCGAACTCTTCTCAGCCACCTTATGTACCTTTCTGCACTTTTCCTGCGGTGACTTTTTGTTGCTGGTCTTCTTTCCTGACCGGCATACTTTAGCTATGTGACCAAGCTTGCCACATTTTCTACATTCCTGGTTTTTAAACCAGCATTGGTTCTGATCGTGTGTTGTCTTTCCACAACGATAACATTTTGCTGTACCCAAAGCCATTTGATCTATGCTGAGTACCGCTGCCTTCAGCTGCATTTCCGCAGTGCCTCTCGCTGCGGCTTCGTGCAATACTGCAATAGTGACAGCCTTATCAAGTGTAAGATCATTCTCTTCAAGCAGCTGCTTTTGTGTTCCTTCTTTTGACAATCCACACACGAATTTGTCTCTCAGTGCCTCTGTCAGACTTTCCCCAAACTGACAGTATTTCGCTAGCTTACGCAGTTCAATTAAGTACTCCGCGTTGCTTTCCTCTTTCAGTTGCGTTCTCGCATAAAATTTAAATCGTTCCGCTAACATCAACGGTGTGGGGTTCAAATGATTTTTCAGGACAGCAACAATTTTCGCGAAAGTCTGATCCGCCGGTTTAGCTGGTGATAGAAGATGCTTCAATAGCCCGTATGTCTTCGCACCCATTGAGTTTAGTAAGCTTCGTGCTTTATCTTCATCTGATATTTTATTTGCCTTACAATATATCTCTATGCGTTCTACATACGTGGCCCAATCTTCAACATCGGGATCGAAATCATTGATGTTACCACGCTTAGGCATCCTCGCAATCTTCTTGAGAAACAAAAAGAAATTTTTCTTTTATTTTTTTTCAAAATGGCGGTTTCCCGCGCTTGTCTTCTTCCCCCGCCTACGAAAATGGCGGCTTCCCGCGTTTGCCTTTCTCCCTCGCTGGCTGTAATGGCGATTGCCGTATTGCTGCGTTCGCCCTCCCCAGCGGTTTTCAAATCGTGCCTCCCAGCCCCTCTTGCAGCCCGGTCCTTTCCCCCCGGCTGCGGCTGAGTTCTCCGCGTTTTTTTAAAAATTTTCTCCCATGCCTTACGCTGACCCGGTCGCTGCGCCTCGCGGCCTCGGCAGCTGCCCGGCCTTTTTCACCGGTCGCGGTCGAGCTCTCTCTCGACGCTGTTGCGTCTCCCAGCCCGCTTGCAGCCCGGTCTTTTACACCGGCTGCGTTTGCATTCACCGCGGCTCCCGTGCCTTACGCTGCCCCAGTCTCAGCGCCTCTGGCCCCGACTTCTGTCCGGCTCTTTTCCCCGGCCGTGGTCGAGTTCTCCGCCCTTATCTCCTCCGTTTTTCCCTCCCCTACTTCACAGCCAACGTGGCCGACTTGCTGCTCGTCGCTGATCGGCTTACCCACCACCGTGATAGAAGGGATGATCACTGCCTGTTGCTGATGGAGACTTCATGTCAGGATTCTTCCTGTTGTGTATGTAATATGTGTGCTACTTTGAACCTATGGACAGGACTGCACTACTTGTAGGGCGTAGTGATACGCAGTACCACTCCTGGCCATGGGGTATAAATAGTACTGTGGGTACTGATCTCCCCTCAGTTCCCGCCGGTGGGCATGAAGTAAAGACCTACGTATAGTCCCTACCTCCAACCAGTAAAGACCTGTTTTATTGTTACTGATTAAGTCTGAGTATTAATTACTTGAACAACTCACAGATTTAACACTGGCGACGAGTCTGATTCGGACCCTGCGGCAGTCACTCCACGGCAGCTTCGTCCACAGCCAGGACGTTGCAGAGAGGTTTCCACCCTCTCCACCCCACTGGAAGACATCCTGACCTCGGAGCCTCCATCGGCGACCGTCAGCTTCTTCTCCAGCTTGGTGGTGGGTAAGCCGTTGTCTGAGCCGGGCAGCGACGCGACAGGCAGTCGACCGCGTTGGCCGCACGAACGGGGCTGGGGGAGCTGGAGGAATAGGGCGCGAGAGCCGCTTCGAGCGGGAGGCGTTTCAACGGAGCGATCGCATCTCCTGATAAGAGCCGAGAGCCGCTTCGCGATCCAGCGATCGCATCCGCTGATAAGGGCCGCACTCGGGCGATCGCGGTGAAGATAAGGGCCGCACTCGGGGGCTGAAGGGAGACGGCATCGGGGGACGGGTGAAGACCGCCAAGCGCGGGAAAACCGCCATTTTGTGGGCGGAGGACGACGGCAAGAGCGGGAAGCCGCCATCTTTGATAACAAGTAAAGAAAAGAAAATCTGAGAAATTGCAAATCTACAATGCCTAAACACGGGAATATTAGCACCTTTGATAGTGACCTCGAAGATTGGGCCATATATGTTGAAAGAGTAAAAAATTATTGTAAGGCCAATAAAATTCGTGACCAAGATAAAGCTCTAACATTATTAAATTTAATGGGTGCGAAGACATACGGGCAATTGAAACACCTGTTATCACCAGATGAACCGGCGGATAAGACGTTCGATGAGATTGTTACTGTCCTGAAAGATCATCTAAACCCCACGCCGCTGATGCTAGCGGAACGATTTAAATTTTACGACAGAAGGCAGCTACAGCATGAAAGCAATGCTGAATATTTGCTGGAATTGCGTAAATTAGCGAAATATTGCCAGTTTGGAACGGGACTGACAGAGGCACTTCGAGACAAATTTGTGTGTGGTTTATTTAAACAGGATACACAAAAGCGACTGCTCGAGGAGAATGAGCTGACGCTTGAGAAGGCGGTCACTATGGCAGCAGCACACGAAGCCGCAGCGAGAGGCACGGCAGTAATGCAGCTACGGTCACCGGAGCTCAGTGCACACAAATTGGGTGTGAGTTCTGGCAAATGTTATCGTTGTGGAAAGACAACGCATGATCAGAACCAGTGTTGGTTTAAAAACCAAGAATGTAGAACTTGTGGTAGGCTTGGACATATAGCCAGAGTATGCAGGTCAGCGAAGAAGACCAGCAACAAGAAGTCACCGCAAGGAAAATACGCAAAGGTACACAAGGTGACCGAACAGGAGTCCGATTCAGACGCTAGCAGTAATGAACTGGCTAGCTTAAGAGTACTCAACGCTGGTAAGGGTGCAGACCTCCAGACAATTTGGGTCACTCTTCAGATAGAAGAAGTCCAAGTAAAACTGGAATTGGACACTGGATCGGCATTGACGGTCATAAATAAGAAAGATTACGGAAAGTTATTCCAACATATTCCCCTACAGGATACGGGGATTATATTGAAAACATACACGGGGCAAAGAGTGTACCCCATCGGGAAAATAGAGGTTGCAGTGGTCCACAAGGGCGAAGACAGTCAAATAATGGACTTATATGTGATATCTGAAGGAGGTTCTCCACTACTAGGACGGGAGTGGATTAGGAAAATGAATATGGACTGGCATTTCCTACAAACAATAACGAGTGAGAACTCGGTGAAGATAGTCGGCCCAGACTCTGGAACGGATGATGGTAAGCCCAACTCAGGTGCAAAAGACAAAGTTTCAGCACAGAATTCCACTGAGCAACAACAACATAGTTTAACTGTGGATTCTGAGTCTGGCAAGTCTACTGATGTGCCCATTTCTGAGGGACATCGGGCTCGAACTCAACTCCATTTCAAACTACAACAGCAATTACAACAAATGCTTCGCCGTTTTGAGCAAGAGCTGAATGCAACGAAAGAGTTCTTTGATATAGAGTTGGAGAATCTGGAAAGACAACAGAAGCAGCTGATGGAGAAAATGCAGCAGGAGCACACAAAACGTCTGATGTCAGAGGAGTTAACGGTCAGCCAACTCCTGCATATGCTGAAGGACAGGACTCTGAAATGGGAAAAACTTGAACACGAACTTCAATATTCAAACGAAAGGGGTTCGGAGCTCTCAAAGGTTATTGGAAGAGCTGAGGTGGCAACACAGACTGAGATGACTGCAACAGAGCAGCCCTTGGATGCCAAAAGTACGCTGACTCACATCAACGTAGAACAACAGACCGCTGAAACAGCTGCTCCGGTAGAGGGATTGAATAGTCCGATCAATCAATCTCCAAAAGAAGTTGAAGTAGTAAAATCTCAAATGAGGTCATTAGTAAACGACTTGCTGAAAGCCCAGAAAAAGCTGGATGAAGAGGTACGCATGAAGAAGTCTCTTCAGGAAAGATGTCTGGACTTGGAACAAAAGCTGGCTAACGCCCAGCTGGGTATGGAGGAAATAGAAGACCCTCTCGCTGGCCTAGATCAGGACGACACCGAATATTACTATGTCCTGTCCTGCCCAACTTGTAACTTCAACTCCCACCATACAGAAATCATGGAGGAGCACCGAAAGTCTACGGAACATCGGGAGAAGGTGGCTCTACTACGGAAAAAGGAGGAAGAGAAGGAGGAACTGCGCATGCAGCTGGCAGCTGACAGTGGAGCCCAGAGAGTCTCCAAGAAGCAGAAAAGGAAAAGTCGAAACAGAAGATGACCCATCTGAACCATTATTACCTCTACCAGATCACACACGTGGTCCCTCCGAACGGAGCCAATTCAGTTCGGAAGTTCAAACTGTTAAATCCATGGATGGACTATTGAATGAGTCACTCCAGCAACGTGAACCGACTACACCACAGAGATTGAATCTGTGAACTGTTTTCCGCAGAGACTGAATCTGTGATCTGTTTTGACATGAAGTTATCTATGTATCTATGTTATTCTGTTATGTAAACCTGAAGTTATATATGTATATAGGTTATTATGTTATGTTAAATGGGGAGATGACTGTAAAGCTAAGAAGGGAGGAATGTTGTGTATGTAATATGTGTGCTACTTTGAACCTATGGACAGGACTGCACTACTTGTAGGGCGTAGTGATACGCAGTACCACTCCTGGCCATGGGGTATAAATAGTACTGTGGGTACTGATCTCCCCTCAGTTCCTGCCGGTGGGCATGAAGTAAAGACCTACGTATAGTCCCTACCTCCAACCAGTAAAGACCTGTTTTATTGTTACTGATTAAGTCTGAGTATTAATTACTTGAACAACTCACAGATTTAACACTTCCTTTGCTCTTCAGACCTGCGTCTTTTCTCAGCAGGATGATGAGGGCGGATGCCTCCTCTCAATGCCCGTCAACTGCCTTGGATGTATCTCTGCCGCAGGGTAAGATCGTACTCGTCGCCACTGTTAAGTCTGTGTGTTATAGTGAGAATTACTACACAGACCACAAGAGTAAATTTTAACAGGTCTTACTAGTCGAAGGTCAGGGCGGAACTGCCCAATAAATCATTACACAGCACTTATATACCGGTGTGGTCACCACCGGTATTACAGTATACAGCAGCCAAGATAAAGTAGGGCAACCCTTAAAATAGTTCTCTTAAAGGTGGAACGGTTACATACACCACATGATGGTCGAAGGTTGCTTTTGTGACTGGAAGCCTGTGTCCAGTGGGGTACCTCAGGGATCGGTGCTGGGTCCCTTGCTGTTTGTGATCTACATAAATGATTTGGATGAGAATGTAAAAGGTATGATCAGTAAGTTCGCAGATGACACGAAAATTGGTGGGGTGGTAAATGGCGAGGAGGAAAGCCTCAGGCTACAGGACGATATAAACGGGTTGGTCAGATGGGCGGGAAAGTGGCAAATGGAATTTAACCCTGAAAAGTGCGAGGTGATGCATTTTGGACGGACAAATAAGGCAAGGGAATACACAATGAGTGGTAGGGCCCTATGAGGCACAGAGGGTCAGAGGGACCTTGGTGTACATGTACATAGATCCCTGAAGGCAGCGGATCAGGTAGATAAGGTGGTTAAAAAGGCATATGGGATACTTGCCTTCATTAGCCGAGGCATAGAATATAAGAGCAGGGAGGTTATGATGGAGCTGTACAAAACGCTGGTAAGGCCACAGCTGGAGTACTGTGTGCAGTTCTGGTCGCCTCACTATAGGAAGGATGTGATTGCTTTGGAGAGGGTGCAGAGAAGATTCACCAGGATGTTACCTGGGATGGAGCGCCTCAGCTATGAAGAAAGACTAAACAGGCTGGGGTTGTTTTCCTTGGTGCAAAGAAGGCTGAGGGGGGACCTGATTGAAGTGTACAAAATGATGAGGGGCATAGATAGGGTAGATAAAGAGGAACTTTTCCCCTTAGTAGGGGGGTCAATAACAAGGGGGCATAGATTCAAGGTAAGGGGCAGGAGGTTTAGAGGGGATTTGAGGAGGAACTTTTTCACCCAGAGGGTGGTTGGAGTCTGGAACTCACTGCCTGAAAGGGTGGTAGAGGCAGGAACCCTCATAACATTCAAGAAGCATTTGGATGAGCACTTGAAATGCCATTGCATACAAGGCTATGGACCAAATGCTGGAAAATGGGATTAGATTAGACAGGGCTTGATGGACGGCGTGGACACGATGGGCCGAAGGGCCTCTTTCTGTGCTGTATAACTCTATGACTCTATGACTATGAGAATCCCTGTAAAGACAATCATGCAAAACGTACACTGAAAATGATCTCTAGGAACCAATAAGTTGCCGCTGAAAAGCCCATGAGAAGTCTGCGGGCAGCTGTAAACATAATGAACAGTGAGCGTCGTTCCTTCACCGCTGACCGCAAAAACCGGGCCTGCAACCCCATCAGGTTTGTCCCTGTCAGAGAAATGGGTAATGGTCTGCAGAATTTTTTTTGGTTTTGACACCAGATTCCACAATTGCTGTTCACTCTATGATTTGACTGGTGATGTAAGCCTTCTGCTTAGTCCAAACTAAACTCGCCGTACGTTATCCCAGCTGGAACAGTGAATTGCAGGGGCAGGTGACCCTAGGACTGGAAACATCTCCAGTGACTTACATAGATACATAGATACATAGAAGATAGGAGCAGGAGTAGGCCATTCGGCCCTTCGTGCCTGCTCCGCCATTTAATGAGATCATGGCTGATCCTTTAATTCAGTATCCCGTCCCCGCCTTCTCTCCGTAACCCTTAACCCCTTTTGCCCGTAGAAATATATCTAATTCCCTCTTAAATATATTTAATGAGCTGGCGTACACTGCCCTCTGTGGCAATGAGTTCCACAGGTTCACCACTCTCTGAGTGAAGAAATTCCCCCTCATCTCTGTCCTAAATGGTTTAGCCCTTATCCTTAAATTATGTCCTCTAGTTCTGTTCTCACCCGCCAAGGGAAACATTCCTTCTGCATCCAGTCTGTCTAGACCTGTCAGAATTTTATACACTTCTATGAGGTCCCCTCTCAATCTTCTAAACTCCAGTGTGTACATCCCTAAACTACATAGTCTCTCCTCATAGGTCATTCCCGCCATTCCTGGTATCAGCCTGGTGAATCGCCGCTGCACCCCCTCCATGGCAAGAACATCCTTCCTCAGATGAGGCGACCAAAACTGTACACAGTACTCGAGGTGTGGTCTCACCAGTGCCCTGTACAGCTGCAGCAAGGTATCCCTGTTCCTGTATTCTAACCCTTTTGCTATGAAGGCCAGCATACCGTTTGCCTTCTTGACCGCCTGTTGCACCTGCATGCTCGCCTTCAGTGACTGGTGTACAAGAACACCCAGGTCTCTCTGTACTTCCCCCTCTCCCAATCTATTGCCATTTAAATAATAATTTGCCCTCCCGTTCCTGCACCCAAGGTGGATAACTTCGCACTTGTCCACATTATAGTGCATCTGCCATTTATCCGCCCAATCGCCCAGTCTGTCCAAATCGCTCTGGAGCTTCCTGGTCTCTTCCTCTGAGCCCACCCCCCCTCCTAGTTTAGTGTCGTCTGCAAATTTGGAAATGCTGCATCCGACTCCCTGATCCAGGTCATTAATGTAAATTGTGAACAGCTGGGGGCCCAGGACAGATCCCTGTGGTACCCCACTTGTTACTGCCTGCCATTCAGAAAATGAGCCGTTTATTCCAACTCTCTGTTTTCTATCTGACAGCCAGTTCCCTATCCACGCCAAAACTTTCCCCTTTATCCCATGAGCCTCAATTTTCCATGCTAATCTTTTATGTGGGACCTTATCGAAGGCCTTTTGGAAGTCCAGGTACACCACATCTACTGGCTCTCCCCCATCTATTCTACCAGTTACTCCCTCAAAAAATTCCAATAGATTAGTCAAGCACGATTTACCCTTTGTAAATCCATGTTGACTCTGTCCTATCCTGTCCCCATTTGCTAAGTGCTCCGCTATTTCATCCTTAATGATGGACTCCAGCATTTTGCCCACAACTGATGTAAGGCTTACAGGTCTGTAATTACCTGCTTTTTCCCTACCCCCCTTTTTGAATAGTGGGGTAACGTTAGCTACCCTCCAATCCATCGGCACTGTTCCCGAGTCTAATGAATTCTGAAAAATCATCCTTAGTGCATCCGCTATCTCTAGGGCCACCTCCTTCAGTACCCTAGGATGCATGTTATCAGGCCCTGGGGATTTGTCCACCTTCAATCCCTTTAGCTTCCTTAACACCATATCCTTAGAGATATTGATTTGCGTCAGTTCCTCCTTTGCCAATGTCCCTATTTTTCCCGATATCCCAGGGAGGTTTTTTGTGTCTTCCTTCGTAAAGACTGACCCAAAGTATGCATTTAGTTGATCTGCCATTTCCTTATTTCCCATTATATATTCCCCCGTATCTGACTGCAATGGACCAACTTTGGTTTTCACCAGTCTTTTCCTTTTGATATATTTATAAAAGCTTTTGGAGTTAGTTTTTATATTTTCCGCCAGCTTGTTTTCGTAAGCTATTTTGCCCCTCTTGATCATGCCCTTTGCCCTCCTTTGCTCTATCTTAAACTGTTCCCAATCTTCCGCTCTGGCGCTTTTTTTGGCTATTTTATACGCCCTATCTTTGGATTTTATGCTGTCTCTAATTTCCCCTGTTATCCACGGTTGAGTCACCTTTTTAGATTTCCTTTTATGCCAGATTGGTATAAACAATTTTTGCAATTTTGTCATTCTATCTTTAAATGTTTGCCATTGTTTATCTACCTCCAGTCCTCTCAGGAACGTTGTCCAATCAGACCTACTCAGTTCCCGTCTCATGGCATCATAATTCCCCTTGTTTAAATTCAGGACCTTAGTCTCTGAGTCAATTTCTTCGCTCTCCATTTCGAGTGAGAAATCGATCATGTTATGATCGCTCTGACCCAAGGGTCCCCGTACAACAAGATTACTGATTAGTCCCTTCTCATTGCACAGTACCCAGTCCAATATAGCCTGTTCCCGAGTTGGTTCCTCGACATATTGATCCAGATAACCATCCCTTAAACACTCAAGGAATTCCTCCTCCTCATTATTTTTACTGATTAGGCTAGTCCAATCTATATGTAAGTTAAAGTCACCTATGATGACAGCTGTGCTCTTATTGCACGCTTCTCTAATTTCCCTCGTGATGCCCTCCCTAACCTCTATTTTACTATTTGGAGGCCTATATACCACTCCTATTAATGTTTTTCGCCCCTCGCTATTTCTTAGCTCCACCCATATAGATTCTGTATTAACTGAGTTAATATCCTTCCTTTCAATTGCATTTATCCCCTCTTTTACTAGCAATGCTACCCCTCCTCCCTTTCTTTTTTGTCGATCCTTCCTAAATACTGAATACCCCTGTATGTTAAGCTCCCAGCCCTGCTCACCCTGCAACCATGTTTCCGTAATCCCAATTAGATCATAATTATTAACCTCTATTTCCACAGCTAATTCATCTACCTTGTTCCTGATGCTTCTCGCATTAAGGTATAAAACCCTCAGGCTTTTTTTATGCTCACATTTTTTATGAATTAGTTTGGCCCTTTGTTTTTTGTTCCTCACCCTTTTACCATTTATTTCTGTCTGCCTTTCACTTTCCTCTATTTCACTACATAGGTTTCTAGCCCCCTGCCATACTAGTTTAAATGCTCCCGAACTGCTTTATCAAAAATTACCCCGAGAACATCAGTTCCATCTCTGCACAGGTGTAGACCGTCCCTTTTGTATAGGTCACACCTACCACAAAACTGGTTCCAATGCCTCAAAAATTTAAAACCCTCCCTCTTACACCACTGCTCAAGCCACGTATTTAGCCTAACTATCCTGTTCTCTGTACTCTTACTAGCACGTGGCACTGGTAGTAATCCAGAGATTACTACCTTCGAGGTCCTACTTTTTAGCTTGGCTCCTAACTCCCTAAATTCTACTTGTAGGACCTCTTCCCTTTTTTTAGCTACGTCGTTGGTACCAACATGTATCACGACAACTGGCTGTTCCCCCTCCCCCTCCAGAATGTTCTGCACCCGCGCCGAGACATCCTTGACCCTTGCACCAGGGAGGCAACATACCATCCTGGAGTCTCGGTCGCGACCACAGAAACCCCTATCTATTCCCCTTACAATCGAATCCCCTATTACTATAGCCCTGCCACTCTTTTTCCCTCCCTTCTTTGCAACAGAGCCAGTCATGGTGCCATGAGCCTGGCTGCTGGTGCCTTCCCCCGATGCGTCACCCCCCCCGACAACAGTACCTAAGACGGTGAACCTGTTGCTAAGGGAGACAACCCCAGGGGATTTCTGCACTACCTTCCTGCCCTTGCTCTGCCTTTTGGTCACCCATGTACTGTCTACGCTGGCCTTAACCTGCGGTGTGACCAACTCACTAAATGTGCTATCCACACCCCTCTCAGAATCGTGGATGCTCCAAAGTGAGTCCATCTGCAGCTCAAGGGCCGTCATGCGGTCCCACATGAGCTGCAGCTGGACACACTTCCCGCACACATAGTCGTCAGGGACACAGGAAGCGTCCCTGATTTCCCACATGTTACAGGAGGAGCATGACACAGGTCCGAGCTCTACTGCCATGACTTAACCCTTCTCCCATAAAATGTCAGCGCCGAAATTGAAAGATGCCATGCCTGGCGAGGAGTATCACTCAACCAGAACATAGGAATTGCTAGACAGGAAAGACCACAGTCCATCTAGCTCGCTTTCTACCATCCTGGTAGTCACATGATACAACGATAATGAAGATGTTGATTAATCACGGCAATCAGTCTCTGTCAATTAGCCTACAACAGACCCAGAAATGACATGAGGAAGCCCCCAGTGCTGGAGAGCTTTGAGAATCAGGGATCAAAAGTCACCTGTTCCTCCCGAGCCTGCTACACTCACCATGGGTCATGTCTCATATTACTGATATACTGTACCACAAAATATTGTTTCTGAAAGAAATTTAACTAATTTGCATTCGAATGATTCAATACTGTTGTGTATGTGCCTTTAAGAGAAGAACTGATTCTATACTGCAGTACCGGCAGTGACCACCCCTGCATATAAAGCCATAGCAGGCTTGTGTATTTCAGTCTTGAGTTACTCTCTGTTCAGTAAATACCTGTTTTATTGTTCTCCTGCAGTCTGAGTATTATTGATCCTCGGACACTACAAATACCAACTGCTTCCATACTCTCCCTAGGGAGCCTGTTCCATAGATTGACCACTTGTTCACTGAAATGGATGTAATTGGCTGGAAAATCAGAGGCACAACAAATCAGGCACTTAGTTCCACTTCTGGTTCTCCGGCTTGTTCAGGGAGACTCCTCACCAATAATGGAATCTCACGTTTAGTGGGTTTGGTGTATAAGTGACTCCGATATCTGGAATAAATAAAAACGTATGTGCAGAATGCCATTTATTCTTCCAGTAATTGTAAAACCACAGTAAACAAATGAGAGACCCGACAAATTCACTTCAAAATGCTACGACTGTCAAGCACCAACAATATTCGATTAATGCTCCAGACCCGTACAGGTCTTCGACCATCAATCCTACTCACAGTGCCATTACCTTCAGGATCGGATATATTTCAGACAACATAAAAACCAAGGGATTCTCTCAATCTCCCTTCATAGGATCAGCACAAACCCTGTAAAAATGGCGTAAGTGGCCAGTTTACACCATTTCCCTGGGGTTTCCGCCGATTTCCCATCAAAGCTCCAGTGGGAAATTCTGTGGAAATTTTACCCCAGGGCCGGGTGTTGCAAATGGGACTATGGTAAATTCCCATGGGCGGTGTAGGTGGGGGTGGGGGGGCAGAGTTTCTGTCGGGGAACCCGGAAATTCGGGTTTCCCCACATGCTGTGGAGCTTTGAATCCACAGTGTACGTAGTTTTGCTTTGACAGGTTCCATAGAAACATAGAAACATAGAAGATAGGAGCAGGAGTAGGCCATTCAGCCCCTCAAGCCTGCTCTGCCATTTAATGAGATCATGGCTGATCATCCAAATTCAGTACCCTGTCCCTGCCTTCTCCCCATATCCCTTGATCCCTTTAGCCTTAAGAAATATATCTTCCTTCTTGAATATATTTAATGAATTGGCCTCTACTGCCTTCTGTGGTAGAGAATTCCACTCTCTGGGTGAAGAAATTCCTCCTCATCTCTGTCTGAAATGGCTTACCCCTTATCCTTAGACTGTGACCCCTGGTTCTGGACTCCCCGGCCATCGGGAACATCCTTCCTGCACCTAGTCTGTCTATTCCGGTTAGAATTTTATAAGTTCCTCGCCCGGAAGTCAGCTTGATTGACAGGCTTGGCTTGTAGTTGGGCGGAAAGCTCGCTGGAAGAAGCTGCAACCGCAGGTAAGTCGCCTGCTGCTACTAGTGCGAGCATGGGGGGAGGGTCTGATCCCCAACATGGGGGCGGGGGGTGGGGTGGGGTGGTTGCAACCCTGGGGGAGTCAGATCCCCGACTCTGGGGGGGTTATCCGATCCCCAACCCCAGGGGGATCCGATCCTCGACCAGGAGGGGATGTATGGGGCGGGCAGGGTTTGATGCTGGGGGAGCTTGGGAGGTTGAGGGGAAGCACTTACCTTCTCCCCGAGGCTGTCCTCACCTCCCTTCAGCTGCCGGGTTTCCCGAGGCCTGGGAAACTCAGCCAGCTGGGGTTAAACCTGCAAAGCAGCTTAAATTAGAGACTACCAGTCTCACTAAATATTTAATTTGCCAACCCTGCTCCTGGGAGTGGGTATGCTGCCTGCCCCTTATCTCACCTCCGTTAAACCTGGAAGTGGGAAGGTTGGAGGAGGGTTGGGTCAGGTTTGTGATTTAAAAAGTTTTAACATCTCACCCGACCCCAACCCACCCGTTTTTAGGCGTTAATATTCAACTCACTAAGTCAGAAGGTTGTTGGGTTCAACCCCATTCTAGGACTTGAGCACGAAATCTAGGCTGACATTTTAGTGAGGGATACTGAGGGAGTGCTCTATTTTCAGAACAGGAACCTTTTGAAAATCATGACTACTTTTGTCTCCGATATTGCATCTGATCCACCTTCCCATCACACTACACTCCCACCAGGAGCGCTGACTTCTAAAACTTACCTCTTTATCTTAGATATATTCTGGATTTGTATTGCTCACTTGTTATACTATAAATCTATCTATATTATTCATTTCATAATAAATGGGAAAGACATTTTCAATTATCCCTCCCACCCCATTTTATAACCCATCTCCTTTAATACCCTGGTAAGACATTTTTGAAGAGTGTGTTATTTTAGGCCAACAAGGAACAGTTGAATCTGCTCCACAGGCTCTTTATCACTGTCATGTCATTCATTGGTACAATCACATGGTTACCATGGACCGACGCGCAGTGGTTACGGCAGGCCAACGACAGATGAGAGCTTCTCCAGTCACATTGTTCCCATTCACCAATCACAGAACAATGATGCTGAGTTGCCACGGAAACAGTCCAGTGGTTACCAGGGACCAAGTAGTTAATACAGTGTGACTTGTCTGAACTAAATATATCTGTTAATTTAGTAATAAACGGGAGGAAAATGCTAAACATTCTCTTCGCAGTTTATGATCCTAGAAACACATTTATGAAGGGAATTCTTTTTGTGGAGCAAGACCATTTCTACTTAGCCTGGCACTCAGTCCTGTCAATCAAACTCAGCATAATCGGGGTGGTTAAGTGATTATTTGTAGCTAATGAGATTGCGAGAAAGGGACATGAACAGGATGATTGCATAAACATCACGGCTAATGAGAGTGCTGAGAAACACATACGCCAGTGTTTTTTTGACAGAAGAGTCCATCTCCCATGATGTTGCACATAGTGTCGGGGAGGGGTGGGGGGCGGGGTAGAAATTGGTCATCGCTGCATCTATGTTAAAGATAGAAAACAAAGGCAAACCAAACCAATTTCGCACAGCTGTACCCTGCACCCACAAGGACACCTAAAAATCCTCCGACATCTCATTGACCATGGATGATTTTCAAGCATCCGGGGCAGCCATCTTGCATATGTTAATGAGGGGGCCTAATGGCAATTTTAGGACACCTCTGAGAAATTGGGCTGCCTTCAAAAAGGTAAGTTTTAATTTTTTTTAAATGCGGCTCCACAGCACTCCTGACAGCCGCTGTCCTTCCCCACCCACCTCGGCACTGTGGTGTATGTAACCGTTCCACCTTTAAGAGAACTATTTTAAGAGATGCACTACTTTATCTTGGCTGCTGTATACTGTAATACCGGTGGTGACCACACCGGTATATAAGTGCTGTGTAATGATTTATTGGGCAGTTCAGCCTGACCTCCGACTAGTAAAGACCTGTTGAATTTACTCTTGTGGTCTGTGTGCAGTGATTCTTATTAACAATAACTAGAACACACAGACTTAACAGTGGCGACGATGACGATCTTACCCTGCGGCAGAGATATATCCAAGGCAGTTTAACGGGCGTCGAGAAGAGGCATCCGCCCTCATCATCCTGCTGAGAAAAGACTCGGGTCTGAAGAGCAAGGAAGAATCCTGACATGAAGCCTTCCATCAGCAACAGGCAGTGATCATCCCTTCTATCACGGTGGTGGGTAAGCCGATCAGCGACGAGCAGCAAGTCGGCCACGTTGGCTGTGAAGTAGGGGAGGGAAAAACGGAGGATATAAGGGCGGAGAACTCGACCATGGCCGGGGAAAAGAGCCGGACAGAAGTCGGGGCCAGAGGCGCTGAGACTGGGGCAGCGTAAGGCACGGGAGCCGCGGTGAATGCAAACGCAGCCGGTGTAAAAGACCGGGCTGCAAGCGGGCTGGGAGACGCAACAGCGTCGAGAGAGAGTTCGACCGCGACCGGGGAAAAAGGCCAGGCAGCTGCCGAGGCCGCGAGGCGCGGGATAAAATTTTAAAAAAACGCGGAGAACTCAGCCGCAGCCGGGGGAAAGGACCGGACTGCAAGAGGGGCTGGGAGGCACGATTTGAGAACCGCTGGGGAGGGCGAACGCAGCAATACGGCAATCGCCATTACAGCCAGCGGGGGAGAAAGGCAAACGCGGGAAGCCGCCATTTTCGTAGGCGGGGGAAGAAGACAAGCGCGGGAAACCGCCATTTTGAAAAAAAAAATAAAAGAAAAATTTCTTTTTGTTTCTCAAGAAGATTGCGAGGATGCCTAAGCGTGGTAACATCAACGATTTCGATCCCGATGTTGAAGATTGGGCCACGTATGTAGAACGCATAGAGATTTATTGTAAGGCAAATAAAATATCAGATGAAGATAAAGCACTAACCTTACTAAACTCAATGGGTGCGAAGACATACGGGCTATTGAAGCATCTTCTATCACCAGCTAAACCGGCGGATCAGGCTTTCGCTGATATTGTTGCTGTCCTGAGAAATCATTTGAACCCCACACCGCTAATGTTAGCGGAACGATTTAAATTTTATGCGAGAACGCAACTGAAAGAGGAAAGCAACGCGGAGTATTTAATTGAACTGCGTAAGCTAGCGAAATACTGTCAGTTTGGGGAAAGACTGACAGAGGCACTGAGAGACAAATTTGTGTGTGGATTGTCGAAAGAAGGAACACAAAAGCAGCTGCTTGAAGAGAATGATCTTACACTTGATAAGGCTGTCACTATTGCAGCATCGCACGAAGCCGCAGCGAGAGGCACTGCGGAAATGCAGCTGAAGGCAGCGGTACTCAGCGTAGATCAAATGGCTTTGGGTACAGCGAAATGTTATCGTTGTGGAAAGACAACACACGATCAGAACCAATGCTGGTTTAAAAATCAGGAATGTAGAAAATGTGGCAAGCTTGGTCACATAGCTAAAGTATGCCGGTCAGGAAAGAAGACCAACAACAAAAAGTCACCGCAGGAAAAGTGCAGAAAGGTACATAAGGTGGCTGAGAAGAGTTCGGATGAACAGAATTTGGATTCAGACTCCAACAGCAAGGAACTGGGTAGTCTGAGAATTCACAATGTGAGTAAGGGAGCTGACCTACAAACTATCTGGGTCACACTTCAGATAGCAGGAGTCCAAGTGAAGATGGAATTGGACACCGGATCGGCGTTGACGGTCATGAATAAGCAAGATTACAAAAGGTTATTCACACATATTCCCCTACGGGATACGGAGATAGTATTGCAGACATACACGGGGCAAAGAGTATACCCCATCGGAAAGATAAAAGTCAAGGTGGTACACAAGGGCAAAGAACACCAAGGAATGGACTTATATGTACTACCTGAGGGAGGTCCACCACTTCTGGGACGGGAGTGGATCAGGAAAATAAATATGGACTGGCACTCCCTAAAAGCAATAATGGTAGATTCCGGAAAAAAAGATGTCAAACCTGAACGATTGTCCAGAATATTGGATGAGGCTAAAGAGGTGTTCCAACAGGGACTGGGAACACTGAGAGGAATTAAGGCAAAAATCAAGATTGCAGAACATGCAAACCCAAAATTTTTCAAAGCCAGACCAGTACCTTATGCGATACGACCTGCTGTGGAAGCTGAGCTGGAAGGGCTAGAACGTTCAGGAGTACTGTCTAAGGTAGACTGGAGTGAGTGGGCCACGCCCATTGTTCCCGTCATGAAGCGTTCATCGAGTAACAAGCCAGGGGAACCGGGGAAGGTCCGCATCTGTGGAGACTTCAAGATCACGGTTAATCCGGTGCTTCACACGGTGCAATATCCGCTTCCGCGGATTGAGGATATCTTTGCTTCATTGTCTGGCGGGAAACACTTCACCAAGATAGACCTGGCGCAAGCGTACTTACAGATGGAAGTTGAGGAAGAGTCGCGCCAGTATCTCACAATCAACACGCACAGAGGCTTGTATCGATATAATAGACTGTTTTTTGGAGTGGCTTCGGCTCCAGCAATTTGGCAGAGGGCCATGGAGCAGGTATTACAGGGAATTCCAAGCACTCAATGTTACTTGGACGATATCCTGATTACAGAAGATGACGATGAGGAACACCTTGCAAATTTGAAACTGGTGCTCACCAGATTGAAGGAATATGGACTTCGAGTTAATCGCCAGAAATGTGAGTTCTTTCAGAAACGGATCTCGTACTGTGGTCATGTCAATGACCAGGAGGGGCTGCACAAGTCACCTGACAAGATCGAAGCTGTTGCGAAGGCTCCCGCTCCGGAAAATGTATCCCAGTTGAGGTCGTTCCTAGGGTTGATTAACTATTACCATAAGTTTCTGCCAAATCTATCCACGGTGCTGCACCCGCTGAATGCTCTTTTGCAGAAAGAAGTACCATGGAAGTGGAGCGAGGACTGTAAGAAGGCCTTTCGCAAAAGCAAGGCATTGATCACCTCAGAGGAAGTGTTGGCTCACTTCAACCCAACGCTACCTATTCGTTTAGCTTGTGATGCTTCTCCTTATGGTATTGGAGCAGTACTCTCACACAAGTTGCCAAATGGCTTGGAAAGGCCAGTCGCATTTGCATCCAGATCATTGACCTCCGCTGAGTGCAACTATGCTCAGATAGATAGGGAGGCTCTCAGCCTTGTGTGGGGAGTAAAGAAGTTTAATCATTACCTGCAGGGCCAGAAGTTTACACTGCTGACAGACCACCAGCCGTTGGTATCCATTTTTAACCCTAAGAAGGGTGTTTCGGTGATGACAGCACAGAGGCTCCAGAGATGGTCCCTTTTCCTAGGGGCACATCAATATCAGATAGAATTCAAAGGTACAAAGCAGCATGGTAATGCTGATGGGCTGTCGCGCCTGCCACTACCTACTGAGGAGGAGGCACCGACGGTTAACCCGGTGGAGTTATTTCACTCGACCATCATCGAATGTTTACCTGTCACCAATGCAAATATTGAAAGGGAGACTAGGAATGACCCGACACTGTCCCGGGTCTACGAATTGACAGTAAAGGGATGGCCAGCCCATGGTGATCCACTGTTACCGGCATTCTCAGCAAGATGAGAACAGCTGTCCATCTGTCAGGGAACATTGATGTATGGAACAAGGGTGATTATCCCTCCTAAGTTAAGAGAGAGAGTTCTAAAAGAACTACATGAAGGTCATCTGGGGGGAGTCAAGATGAAAAGCCTTGCTAGGGCTTATGTGTGGTGGCTGGGTATCGACCAACAGATAGAGGATCTGACGAAAAGCTGCTCAGGGTGCCAAAAAGTCCAAAATGCACCTCCAATTGCACCGCTGCATCCATGGGAATGGCCTTCAACCCCATGGCAACATGTACATATTGACTTTGCTGGTCCATTCATGGATTCCATGTTTTTAATTGCGGTGGACGCACATTCTAAATGGCCAGAAGTGATTAAAATGACTACCACTACCTCGGAGAAGACGATCGCGGTGCTAAGAACGATATTTGCAAGAAATGGATTGCCAGAGCAAATATGTTCAGACAACGGACCACAGTTCGTGTCAGAGGAATTCCAGAAATTCCTGAAGAAGAATGGAGTGAAACATTATACCTCTACCCCATATCATCCAGCTACGAATGGGCTGGCCGAGAGGTTTGTACAGACGTTCAAAAAGGCAATAAAGGCCATGAGCGAAGATCAGATTCCACTGCAACACAAGGTGGACAATTTCCTACTGGCATATCGAAACGCCACCCATGCAACAACAAACCAAAGTCCTGCCATGATGTTCTATAACAGGAGGTTGCGGTCCAGGTTGGACTTGTTAAAACCAAATGTGCGGAGGGAAGTCGAAAACAAACAGTTCCAGCATATCAATAACAAGCCCACTCGGAGTTTTGAAATAGGACAACCGGTGTTAGCCAGGGACTATAAAAACGAGAAATGGCAATCTGGAACAATTCGGGCCAGACAAGGACCCCTGATGTACACGGTAGGTGTTGGTAAAAATGTAATGCGACATCATGCTGACCAACTGGTGGGATCGAGAACAAGGGTCGAGCCCATGGTTACGACAGAGACAACCGTGGAGGAAGTTAGTGAACCTGAAGCATCTACCTCAGAAGTGAATATACCTGATGATGATGTCCTATCCATAGGGGATCAACTAGATGAGTCACCTCAGCAACGAGAACCAGAGACCCCTGAAAGGCATTATCCGTCTCGGATCAGGAGGCCTCCTCAGAGACTGAATCTGTGAACTGTTTTTACATGAAGTTGTGTATATATGTTATTATGTTATGTTTAATGGGGAATATATACTGTTAAGCTAAAAAGGGAGGATTGTGGTGTATGTAACCGTTCCACCTTTAAGAGAACTATTTTAAGAGATGCACTACTTTATCTTGGCTGCTGTATACTGTAATACCGGTGGTGACCACACCGGTATATAAGTGCTGTGTAATGATTTATTGGGCAGTTCAGCCTGACCTCCGGCTAGTAAAGACCTGTTGAATTTACTCTTGTGGTCTGTGTGCATTGATTCTTATTAACAATAACTAGAACACACAGACTTAACAGGCACTAACCCGAGAGCCACTGCTGACGAGCCAAGCAGCCCAAAATTAATTCCTGCGCAAGGGTAAGTTGCGTGCGGAGGCCCAATTTCACGCCTCACGTTTCGGGTGTGCGTAGCGACCGTATCGCTGCTTTTTGTGATTGAAGCTGGGCGGCAGCGAATTTCTACCACACAGCATCAAGACCAGGCAAAATGCAGTTGGAGGGTGTCATGAATCTTACCATTCAAGTAGAAATGACTCATGAGATAACACTGTGCGGCCAGCTGGTGGCGCCGCCCAACGAAAGTATAAATACTCGGGCATGGGCCCAGCTTGCTCAGGATGTTTCTGTAACCAGGAACTAGTGATGTAACTAGAACTCCTGGTTGTGAAACAGTTGATTAAAGCCTTGTTTTATACACACACCAAGTGCTCAGTAGTTTTCTTACATCAGAGGGTGTAGGAATAATTCAGTCCTTAAATTTAAGTTTCCTCAGGGCTTCCACCACTTCACCGCTGTAACTTTGGTCGAAGTTTGGAGGAAACCCCATTGAAACATCTAAATGAAGTTTTTGCCAAAGTTACCACAGGAGAAGCTGCAAGGCGATAAATTCTACTCTTATTTTTATATAGTACTTCAATATTGCACCAGAATTTGCTGCCAAAATAACAATGAATATAATGCGCACACCATTATCAATGCGTAAATTGTCCAGCATTTTGTGGGGGCAAAGGGATACCCCGTCAATTGTGAATCGTCACAAGTTGCTGGACCATTTGCACCACTCAGCCATTAGCCTCGCGAAGATGACAGCTTGCCACAACCTCTCCGTGAGTTTCAAGGAATTGCAGCATTTGCATATTAATTACCAATTAAACTTGCCGCAGAAAGTTAGGGCTGGTAACATTTTAATAATGAGATGGTATGTAACATTTTAATGATGAGATTTATGTTCCTGCAAAGCCGCTCAAACTGTCCAGTCCAGAAAGGCACCAATTGAAACGGTGGAGTCTCATTCCTGCAGGTGGTGAATTGTTGTTAGAGATTAAAATTTAAATGTTTATTTTTTTCCCTTACTTTTCCTTTCTGTCTTTTTTCTCTCTTTTTAATCAATCTTTCTTTCCCTCTCTTTATTCCTCTTTCTGTATCTAATTTGACTCCAATTCACCCTGTTTCCGTCTCTGTCATTCCTCTGTTTCTTTCTCGATCCTTAAATCTCATTGGTTAAGGAGAAAGGCTGTTCGTCCCATCATTGCATTGCAAGTTGCTGGAAGTGCGAGCTGATGAGGGCAAGGTGAGGTCACGGGGTGACTGTCTAAAATAGGCATTAGGCCCCCTGCATTTGTTCATTAAGGGCCTAACACCCATTGAAAGGACCCCTGTGCCATATTGGACTGCTCTTAATGGAGCAGGCAGGTTGACTGGTTAGCTTCTCATGGATGTGTGCTACCTGCTCAAAGCATGGCTTATGACTCTGCCACGTAATCCTGGTTTCCTCTCCTAGCAAAAAGCTACAACAAAGCACATTCAAAAGCACATGGGCCAGAACATAAGCAGTCTCAAACAACAGATCCGGTGCTTAGATCAGGCTATTTTAGATCTAGTATTGTGCAACGAGAAAGGGTTAATTAATAACCTTATACAGGAAACTCTTTTTTATCCGGCACCAACGGGACCGGCGTGGTGCCGGTTTATCAAAAAGTCCAGATTACAGAGAGGTATAGTTAAAAGGTACGAGAGCTCCGTACACAGCAACAAATCTAGGCTTCCCTGTTGCTTAGCAACATGTGCAGGAACTCCGGCCACAGACCAAGCATCAAGTGCACGAACCCCGGTTACACAGCCACAGAGCCAGGAACTGCCACTAATATGAAGTAAAACTTACCTGAACCTACTCCTGAATTTTGCCGGTTAACAGAGATTTCCGGTTATTTAGGTGCCGGTTAAAAGAGAGTTTCCTGTAGTAAAGGGGCCTTTAGGGAAGAGTGACCATAATATGATAGAATTTTATATTGAGTTTGAAAGTGATTTAGTTAAATCCGAAACTTGGGTCTTAAATCTAAACAAAGCAAACTACGTAGGTATGAGGGGCGAGTTGGCTAAGGTAGATTGGGAAACTACATTAAAAGGTATGACAGTGGACAAGCAATGGCTAGCATTTAAAGAAATAATACATAATTTACAACAAATATACATTCCTTTCAGGCACAAAAATCCCATGGGAAAAGTGGTCCAACCGTGGCTAACAAGAGAAATTAAAGATAGTATTAGATCAAAGGAAGAGGCTTATATGTTGCTAAAAAGAGTAGTAAGCCTGAGGATTGGGAGGATTTTAGAATTCAGCAAAGGAGGACCAAGAAATTGATATGGAAAGAGAAAAAAGAATATGATAGTAAATTAGCAAGAGACATAAAAACAGATTGTAAACATTTCTATAGGTATGTAAATAGAAAGAGATTAGTGAAAGTAAATGTGGGCCCATTAGAGGCAGAGCGGAGAAATTATAATGGGCAACAAGGAAACAAATACTTTGTATCTGTCTTCACAGTAGAAGACACAAAAAACATTCCGGAAATAATGGGGAACCAAGGGTTCAGAGAGATTGAGGAACTTAAAGAAATCAGTATAAGTAAAGACATAATACTGGAGAAATTAATGGGACTAAGTGGCGACAAATCCCCTGGACCTGACAACCTGCATCCTAGGGTTTTAAAAGAGGTCGCTGCAGAGATAGTGGATGCACTGGTATTCACCTTCCACAATTCCCTAGATTCTAGAACAGTCCCCAAGGATTGGAAGGTAGCAAACATAACCCCGCTATTTAAGAAAGGAGGAAGAGAAAAAACAGGAAACTATAGGCCAGTTAGCCTGACATCAGTAGTAGGCAAGATTAGGGACGTGGTGACAGAGCACTTAGAAATTCATAATATGGTTAGGCAGAGTCAAGATGGTTTTATGAAAGGGAAATCGTGTTTGACAAATCTGTTTTTTGAAGATGTGAACTTATAGGATGGATAAGAAGGAACCAGTGGAAGTGGTGTATTGGGATTTTCAAAAAGCATTCGATAAGGTGCCACACAAGAGGTTATTACACAAAATTAGGACTCATGGGATTGGGGGTAATAGATTAGCATGGATTGAGGATTGGTTAATGGACAGAAAACAGAGGGCAGGAATAAATGGGACTTTTCAGGTTGGCAGGCTGTAACTAGTGGGGTACTGCAAGAATCAGTGCTTGGGCCTTAGCTATTTACAATCTATATTAATGACTTAGATGAGGGGACTGAGTGTAACGTATCTAAGTTTGCTGATGATACAAAGTTAGGTGGGAAAGTAATCCAGGGATATAAAGCTGGCGGTATCGGACCTGTTATTCATCCGCCCCCCCATTTTCCTTTCCATTGGCTGATCCAATTCCGCCAATTTTACACTCCCAGCAAAGTTGAAAGTTACCCCCATTGTTTTTTAAGTAACTTTTCATTATTGCTGCTATTTACCTGGAAAAGACATTTCAAGAGAACAATGGCCCCAATTTTAACCCTCACCACCCAGCGGGAACACGACGGGCTAGCAGTTGCAATCGGGGAAATCCACTTACGGCCACGTTCTCATCCTGGTGTGACCGGTCCTGATTTTAACAGAGCTGTTGCCTCTGTTCCCAAACACACCCAGCAGAAACAGGCCGGTGCCTAATGAATTATAATTGGGACCTCGACACGAATTTAACTGGGCAGCCAGCCTGTTCAATAATTCCTTGGGGATTGGCCACGGAAACTGACTGACATGACCTGCTGGAAAATTTAAAGGGGCCACTCACCACCATTAATATAGATCAATAGGATTGCGGTAGTTTTCTGATTAATTGCATTCCAAATGCATATCAGAGCTTCTTTTTAATTTGTTTGCCTTACTCGCTCTGACTAAGCATTTTCAGCTTATCGTAGGTGCTATTTTTGCTTCTTTATTCTGGATCGTTGAACAGTTGGAGGAAGATCAACCACAACAGCAGTTGATCCTGTTAGAGCACAGCAGGTGGCCTTCTCCTGTTCCGATGTTCTTATGTTCCTATGTTCCTTCCAGGTTGCTACAGGAGACATCACATGCATCTCCCAGTCTGCAGTGCAAAGCTGTATTGGGCAGGTCACCAATTTCCTCTTAACCAGAGTCAATCCGTGCATTACTTTCCCAGTTGAGGTTAACAGCCAGAATGGGAGAGCTCTGGAATTTGCAGCAGTGGCTGGCTCCCCTTGTGTTCGGGACGTCATTGACGGCACACACGTAGCTATCAGGGCACCAGAGCACGAGCCACAAGCTTTTCACAACAGGAAGGGTTTCCACTTTGTCAATGGTTCACTGGTGTCTGATCATGGACCATGTACAGCAGGCACCTCAAAGCACTGGAGAGGTACCACCAACGCTGCCTCCGCAAGATCCTGCAAATCCATTGGCAGGATAGGCGCACCAACGTCAGTGTTCTTGCTCAGGCCAACATCGAAGCTTTGACCACGCTCGATTAGCTCCGATGGATGGCTCACATCGTCCGCATGCCCGATACGAGACTCCCAAAACAAGCGCTCTACTCAGAGCTCCGACACGGCAAGAGAGCTCCAGGTGGGCAGAGGAAACGCTTCAAGGACACCCTCAAAGCCTCCTTGAAAAAGTGTAACATCCCCACCGACACCTGGAAATTCCTGGCCCAAGACCGCACAAAGTGGAGGAGAAGCATTCGGGAAGGCGCTAAACACCTCGAGTCTCTTCGCTGGGAGCAAGCGGAAGCCAAGCGCAGGCAGCGCAAGGAGCGCACGTCAACCCAAGCACCCCACCCACCCACCCCTTCAACCACCGTCTGCCCCACCTGTGACAGAGACTGTAGGTCCCGCATCGGACTCATCGGTCACCTGAGAACTCATTTTTAATGTGGAAGCAAGTCATCTTCGGTTCCGAGGGACTGCCTAAGAAGAAGGTGTCTGGTCCCTGCTGATGGATCATGTTTCACTGGCAGCTGCCATGAAACTTTCATCCTGAGACACTTATCCATTCCCCACCACCACCCCCCCACCCCCACACTATACGACCCCTCCAGGAATGTTAGAGGATGGCTGCTGGGGGACAGAGGATACCTGCTACACACCTGGCTGATGACACCAGTCTGCAACCCGACCGCACCTGAGCAGCACAGGTACAATAGCCATGGGACCAGCAGGAACATTACTAAACACACCATTGGCATCTTGAAGCTAAGCTTGATCAGTCTGGGCTCCCTGCAATATGCCCAGACATAATGGGGGGGAATTTTAATCCAAAAAAAAGGGTGGGTTGGGGTCAGGTGGGAGTGTTAAAAAACTGAATCCTGACCACAACCTGCTTCCAACCTGCCCACTTACGGTTTTAACGGAGGCGGGACGGGGGGCTGGCAGCCAACCCGCTCCCAGGAGGCGGGTCATTCATTTAAATATTATAATGAGGCTGGCGTGCCTCAGGTTTAGCCACCATTTTAAATTTAACTGTGGCTGGTCAGCATTCGCAGGACTTGGGAAACCTGACAGCTAAAGGAAGGTGAAGACTGCTGGATCCAGGAGGCAAGTACCTTTGCCCTTACCTCCTGGATCCAGCATCCCTGCCTCACCCACCCCCCACAATCGGAGACCCCCCTACGAGGCCTCTGATTTCCCACCCCAGGCCTCCAACTCCCCCTCCCCCACCCAGGCCTCCAATCCACCCCCCCCCCAGAGGCCTCTGAGCCCCCCATGAGGCCTCTGATCGATTCTACCCCTCTCCCCCCACCGATGACCTTCAGGCCGGCCTCCGATGAATCTCCATCCCCCCCCCCACCACCCCACCAATGCTCGGGTCTGGCCCCAATGTTCTCTCCCTCCCCACCAATGCCTCGAAGCCGGTCCCTGATGTTCTCTCCCTCCCTGATCCTCCTCCGGCCTCTGATGTTCTCTCTCCACCCCCCCCCCCACCGATGCCTCAATGCCAGCCCCCGGCCCCCACCCGATCCCTCCCTCCCTCCTCTCTGCGGCCTAGTGCCCCAAGCCTACCCGCCCGCAGCCAGCCAGCCAGCCTCTCAATCTGGCCGGCTGTGGCTGGGAAACAGAGGTGCGAAATGCAAATGAGGCCTGGCCGTGAAATTCGGCAGTGCCTGCGGGAAACTCCTTCACCTGGGCTTCCCAGCAGCTCCACTCACAACCCACCTCCCGATTAAAATTCCGGCTGGTGGGTCGCATCACAGCGGAGTGCTGCAGCCCGAGGACTGGAGTTGGCACAGTAACAGCAAGTGGCATCATCCTTCGAGGAAGAATTGTGTTAAGGTGAGGGATAACCGGAAGAAGGGAGGCAACACAACATCTGGCAGCCAGAGAGCCCGAGCGACGTTGATCTTTCACCGAGAATTGGCTGGGGCAGAAATTTGGAATTCTCTGCCCCAGAGGGCTGAGGATGCTGAGTCGTTGAGTGTATTCAAGGCTGAGATAGATAGATTTTTGGACTTTAGGGGAATCAAGGGACATGGAGATCGGGCAGGAAAGTGGAGTTGAGGTCGATGATCAGCCATGATCTTATTGAATGGTGGAGCAGGCTCGAGGGGCGGAGCAGGCTCGAGGGGCCGAATGGTGGAGCAGGCTCGAGGGGCCGAGTGGCGGAACAGGCTCGAGGGGCCGAGGGGCGGAGCAGGCTCGAGGGGCCATGTGGCGGAGCGGGCTCGAGGGGCCGTGTGGCGGAGCGGGCTCGAGGGGCCGTGCGGCAGAGCGGGCTCGAGGGGCCGTGCGGCGGAGCGGGCTCGAGGGGCCGTGCGGCGGAGCGGGCTCGAGGGGCCGTGCGGCGGAGCAGGCTCGAGGGGCCGTGTGGCGGAGCGGGCTCGAGGGGCCGTGTGGTGGAGCAGGCTCGAGGGGCCATGCGGCGGAGCAGGCTCGAGGGGCCGTGTGGCCGACTCCTGCTCCTAATTCTTGTGTTCTTGTGTCAGCCAATTCAGTAGGAAAGTCACCGGTGAGATTATAATGAAGCTCGGGAATTAAAATAGCCCGAGTTTGGTTTTGGCTGAAGCAGGTGACTTTTAAACTGAAGTTGAAAACTCAATGGGGATGAAACTGGACTCAGGCGGGGATGCAAAACAGGCGGGATTGTTTTTGTTGCCCGTTATATCACACGCTTGGTATTCAGTTCTATTGAAGTCCATGGAACTATTGGGCGGGGTGTATAATGAGTGACTAAAGCAATATCGCCGAAGTCCAACTTCACCTCCAATGACTACAATGTTTAAGGTGATGGGAGCCTTTTTAATTGGCGACACGTTTGGGGCGGGCGGGGGTGCTTGGTGGGAGGAGAACCTCCACGGGGAGCTCAGAGGAAAGCCCAGACTATTTTAACTCCCGGGACTCATTTAAATATTCCAGGACTGTCTCCCACCCAAAGCCGGGCATCGGGGGCTGGATTGACAGGTGATGCTGATGCTGGGAGGGAGAGGCCAGACCGGCGCTGGGGAGGCCTAATGAGTCCTTGCGGGACCTGTAGGAGGGTTCCTGCTCCTCCTGGGCTACAAGGAACCCTCAGAAAAGTAATTTTTTTCAATTTACCTTTGCCTCTCCTGGCCACTGTGCAGACTTGCACCATAGACGAGCTGTCAGGGTTGGACCTGGATGGACCTTGGCAATCAGGAAGTGAAAATGCCGTTGCGGCATCGACGATGTCACCGGGCCACAACTTTTCAATGTAGAGTAGTCCCCTCCCTGCCGTGGGCAGGTGGCCTTCCCGTGCCTGCTCTCAGGTAATTTACGATGGGGGGGTGGGAATGCGGTGCCACCCACCCCACCCCCCCGCCATCATCTTTATTCCCCCACTGGCAGGAGGGGCAGGGATGGGCATTAAAACCTATTGACATGAATCAGTCATTCATGAAAGAAAGACTTATGAAATAATACTGAGCGGCCTGCGGGTGGCGTTGTCCAGGGAGAGTATAAATACTCAGGCACGGGCCCAGCTTGTGCAGGACATTCTTAACAGGAACTAGTGAAGGACACAACTAGACCTCCATGTTGTAAAACAGTTGATTAAAGCTTTGTTTAACGCTTAGACCAAGTGCCTAGTAGTTTTCTTACATCACCTATCACAACATGTTTTGACTTCATTGAAATTAGCAGTGACAGCATGACGTATGTTTAATGAGATGTGCCGTGTCTCCCTCTTGTGCTACGTGCTCTAGCTGCCCTGTTCCTTCTGCCGCACTACTCCGATGAAAAGTGCTGCAGGAAGTAATGGGTGTAGAGTTTCCCGAGTGTCTTGCTGAGCATCTTCTTGTGATTCAGCTAGTCATGTACCTCCTATGTATTGCAGACACCTGGGGGGAGAAATTCAGTATCGCCCCGTTTGGGACGCCATTATCGGCCATGCGCAATGTTTAGTGCCTGGCGCTAATTATCACCTCCGACCACAAACTTGGCTTTTATCGCCCCAGGAGGTGATTGGAGCGCTAAATCAGGCGCTTCACACCTGTCTTAAGGCGCAAAGGCCGAGGGGCGAAGCACTACCTCAGAGCGCTGGCGAAGCTCATGTGACGTCAGTCAGCAAAGAAACACAGACACACTGGCGCCAGCCAGTTCTTAAAACTGACGAAAGGTCATCGACCTGAAACGTTAACTCTGTTTCTCTCTTCACAGATGCTGCTTGACCTGCTGAGTATTTCCAGCATTTTCTGTTTTTATCTTAAAGGGGAGGGTTGATTTTGCTCTCCATCTACATCCTGTTCATTGCAGCCTTGAATCTCAGCCTGGAGAGACCTGTACATAAAAGCTGCTGGAAAGAACATTGGAGAGACCCAGGGAAAGAGCTCAGAGTGCAGCCCCCACAGTCTCTTCTAAATCGATACAAGGAAGGTCAAATCAAAATGAACCTGCAAAGTGCTGCTCAGTACCCAAAACTCCTTCACACAGCGTTGAATCTCTCCAGAAGTCTCTCTCTCTCTCTCTCTCTCTCAGAATGCGTGGTGCAAAAATGTCACCGACAAAAACAGGCAGGAAGCAGTCACCTTTAAATAGCGCTCCCCCAGTCCCTTCCTGACTGTACAATGCTCCCCTCAACCTGTCGTTGCTAGCGGCAGGCAGTAAGGCAGGGGGCGCAACTCAATATCCGGTCCGGGGCGCTACTGGGGCATTGTGCACTCGACGGACGTCACAATCTGCCGGCGCAGGAGATCGTGGTGGTAGTGTTTAGCGCCGCCACTAAGTGTCTAGTTAATTTTGCGAGCGGCGCAAACATCACCGCACCCGGGCGCTAGTTGCTTTGCGCCCCATTAGCGCCCTCTTAAGGCACTAACGGGAGGCACAAACAACTGAATTTTTCCCCCTGATGCTTTTGCTTGTATGGCAGAAGTAACCTATCCTACTCCAGCTGTGGGAGGCAGCATTTTTTTCAGAAGCTTCAATATTATTATCCAGAGGCAGGTACAGGTAAGGTCTGTCAGAGACTTTAACACCAACTGAAATTAACTGCCAACTGCCTGTGTGTGCCTTCTGTGTGGTCCACTTTGTAATGATCAGTAACATGTCATTCTACTCCCAATAGTTTTCTGAATTCCTATCTTGTCGGAATTGATGTATTCCTAACTAATAACTGAGGTCGACTCAGGAGAACAATCAAACAGGTCTTTAATGTTGGATTTGACGAATTCCAGAAAACAACAAAGACCGATGCAGGAGAGCCAATGGAGCAGGTCTTCACCCAACGGGGACGCCATGAGGACTGACTCGGCAGCCCCGTGGATTGCGTCGTGATGTCATCGCGTTTTCCCATGCTTGGGGCGGTCACGTGATGTGTGACGTCATCGCGTTTGCCCGCGTTTGGGCGGTCACGTGATGTGCGACGTGATGTCATTGCGTTTGCCTGCGTTTGGGCAGTCACGTGATGTGCGACGTGACGTCATCGCGTTTGCCCGCGCTCTTAAAGGGGCAACACCCCGTACATGCAAAACACTATATACAAAACCCAGTAATGCCCAACACAATAGTAAGGCTTAGGCTGGTGTTCGAACATCGTTAAAGGGAATTATATGCAATTAGCTAGATTAACTCGGTGGTACCGCCACATGCGCCCCCCCAGAATTCGCTTTAACGGACAAAGTCAAACGATGAGGCGGTCTGACGAGCCTGTCCGAACGACTCCTGTAGTCTCAAGGCAGAGGCCGCTGGGCGGCTGGCGGCCTGGCGGTCTGGCGGGCGGTCGCACTTGGTCTGCCGTAACGACGATGGGTGTCCGACCCTGTCTCGGCGGTTGTACTGTTCCGACGGGGCGGTGGAGGTCTAAATGTGCTGGACTTGAGCAGATCCTTACGTGCGCCATGGCGAATAAGAATGTATTCAGCCGTGTGAAGGACTGTGGAAATGTGTGACCTCTGCAGCCCGTGGTTCGAAGCGGGCACCGGTGCGAAAAATCTGGCCGCCTCTTGGTGACTGGCAAGCTGGGCAGAAGCGGACCATGGCTCTGTCGATGATGGGAGGGAGTCCCCAGTCTGACGAAATCTGCAGGAACGCCGAAACGGGCGATCCAGGAGGAAATGAACGTGGGTCTTGTCGGTCGGGAAACTCAACGAGCTGGCGAGCGGACTCTTCAGAAGTCGGGAACGCACTGGAGACGGTGCGCGACGTAGTGCTACTACGGAAACACAGAAGAGAGTCAACAGTTGCTGCATTGATCAATGATCAGGGATGGTCAGCAATAGTCCCGCGTGGCCGATCGCGGCCGTGGGATGCCTGTTAGGCCCGTACCTCATTGGTCGCAGCGTCAGTGGTCGTATTGGGGAAAAACTGTAGGGAGGGCAGCAACGCTTCGCCTCCGCGTCGAACTGCGCGTGGCAGAAAACACCGACCAGCAGGCTGACGGTCTGGTGAGGCGTCGACGAGGGATGGGTCCTCGTGGTTTGCGAGGGGTGATTCCTCGAGGGTTGCGAGGGGTGAGTCCTCATGGGTTGCGAGGGGTGAGTCCTCGTGGCATCTCCGCCGGGGCGCGCTCCGATCTTGTGGGCCCGAAAACCTGCAGTACCCGCGCTTTGAGGGTTTCATACTTGCTGTTCCGTTGGGGGTTGTCGAGGAGGCGGACGATCCGAGAGGCGGTAGAGCTGTTGAGCACGGAGACTGTATACAGGTACGTGGTCTGCGCCGCATCGATGTTGCACAGGGCGAACGGGGCTTCTACCAGAATAAAGCACGAGGGCGGTTGTTGCTCCCAGAACTGCGGTAGCTTCAGCGAAATGGCGTTTGCTTCCATGGCGTGCTTCTTTTGTGAAAAACGTTCACGAAAACGGGGTCACCAATGTAGGAATTGATGTATTCCTAACTAATAACTGAGGTCGACTCAGGAGAACAATCAAACAGGTCTTTAATGTTGGATTTGACGAATTCCAGAAAACAACAAAGACCGATGCAGGAGAGCCATGGAGCAGGTCTTCACCCAACGGCGACGTCACGAGGACTGACTCAGCAGCCCCGTGGATTGCGTCGTGACGTCATCGCGTTTTCCCGTGCTTGGGGCGGTCACGTGATGTGCGACATGACGTCATCGCGTTTGCCTGCGTTTGGGTGGTCACGTGATGTGCAACGTGACGTCATCGCGTTTGCCCACGCTCTTAAAGAGGCAACACCCCGTACATGCAAAACACTATATACAAAACCCAGTAATGCCCAACACAATAGTACAGGTTTAGGCTGGTGTTAGAACATCGTTAAAGGGAATTATATACAATTAGCTAGATTAACTCGGTGGTACCGCCACAATCTCATGATTCTCTGGATTCAATAATGTTCAAGCTGGCCTTTAACGCATCATGAATAATGGATCCCAGTAGCTCTACAGCTGTAGTGCGAGCCTTCCAGAGAGATACTACAAATGTATTCACTGCTGTAACTCTGTCATGGTAAACTTGACTGAATCTCCGTTTGCAATAAAAGTTGACCTAATTTTACCATCATGCTTCGCGAGGACAAAGACTGGTTGCTGTGAGAACTTAGCAAACTAAACTGTTTGACTCATAAGCTGTAAAAGATGCCAATTGTCTTTCAACAGATATGGAAAACAAGCTTATTGAAGTTCTGTGGGAACAGATTATTGACTGTGAAATCAGTGCAATAACAGCAAATGGTATGCTGGCCTTCATTTCAGGAGGATTTGAGTAAAGGAGTAAAGAAGTCTTACTCCAATTATATAGGGCCTTGGTGAGACCACACCTGGAGTACTGTGTACAGTTTTGGTCTCCTTACCTAAGGAAGGATATACTTGCCAAAGAGGGAGTGCAACGAAGGTTCACCAGACTGGTTCCTGAGATGGCGGGACTGTCGTATGAGAAGAGATTGAGTAAACTAGGCCTGTATTCTCTTGAATTCAGAAGAATGAGAGGGGATCTCATTGAAGCATACAAAATTATTACAGGGCTTGATAGGGTGGATGCTGGGAGAATGTTTCCCTTGGCTGGGGAGTTTAGAACCAGGGGCCACAGCCTCAGGATAAAGGGTAGGCCATTCAGGACTGAGATGAGAAGAAATTTCTTCACTCAGGGGGTGGTGAATCTTTGGAATTCTCTACCCCAGAGGGCTGTGGAGGCTCAGTCATTGGGTATATTCAAAACAGAAGTCGATAGATTTCTAACTAGTAAAGGCATCAAGGGATATGACGATAGGGCCGGTGAATGGAGTTGAGGCAGAAGATCAGCCATGATCTCATTGAATGGCAGAGCAGGCTCGAAGGGCCAAATGGCCAACTCCTGCTCCAATTTCTTATGTTCTTATGTAACATCTTCAGACTATGGAATGTACCTCGCCTTGATGGCCCACAGTTGCCTAACGGACTAGTGATAAGAGGGTCTGGGAAACAGCTGCCGACCACTATGCCGTATAGTTAGGGACACGGACGCAGTGGGAGGATTGCCAAATTTTTGGGTATAAAAGGTGCTGTTTCAAAACACCCGGGGCTGCAGTGGGGGCTGTAGTCGATGGTGATTGGTCAGTTGCCAGTTAAAATTGGTCATACGTCTGTCATCGGTGACCTCTCACCTGCTGAATAGTAACGTTTGTGGTTTTGCTTATAATTACCTGAGCTTAAAGTCAATGGCCTAGATTTTCAGTATAGACAGTTTTGGGGCGCTAACCTTAGCGCCCGCCCGAAGTTAGCGCCCGCCCCAAAGTAGCGCCCCGTTGCCGGAAATTCAGTGGCTTCGCCCTAAGAGGTTGGTGGAGCGCTAAAAGAGGCGTTCCACTACTATCTTTAGGCGCTAAGCCGGCGGTGCAGAGCGCTGCGCACGGCAGACACTCTGGTGCCAGTGAGCTCTTAAAGGGGAAGGGTGCATGTGTTTATTTGCAAAGGCAGAGTCTGGGGGGGAAAAGACGAGGAGGAGGAGGAGGAGGAGGAGGAGGAGGAGGACATAAATACACCATTCACAACACACTGGTTCCTTCCATTATAGTGCAGGAGGAGGGCCCTTTAATTTGCGCTCCCCAGGGTGTGTTGCGTTCCATTTTACAAACGCACTGGACGCCAGCCGCACAATCGGGCGGTCCGACTGAAGTTTGGATTCGGGGCGGCCAAAGGGCGTTGCACGAGGATGTGACGTCATTTTCTGCGCGCGCATCCGGGCGGCCGCTAAACTTTGCGCCGGCGCTAACGGGCAACTTAATTTGGGGCGGGGCGCAAACTGCGCTGCGCCCAGGCGCTACACGCATAGCGCCCGAAAATCACTTCTCTTAAGGCGCTAACTGCTGGCGCAAGCAACTGAAAATCTAGCCCAATGATTTTAGATGCTTGCTTGTGATAAGTACATGAACTGAATACAGTTTGTATTCCGGTAATTACTGGTAACCTCTTGTTGATTTTTAAGTAAAAGGAGTTTCACAGATTCATTGGGTTTTGTGTTGTCTGTTCCATGAGTCTGAACTCTATAAACTGTCAGACAATCAGAACGCCTTACACTGCCTGAGGTCTCCTTTGCAGCAACACTGATGCTGCGTGCCATTCAATGGACATCTGTAAACCAACCGTTTGCACCATGTTCAGTGTGAGTGATGGACCCTTTCATTATCCTATAGTATCTGTCATCATATAACTGGCTTGGAATCATAGAATCATAGAATGATACAGCACATAAGGAGGCCATTCAACCCATCGTGCCTTTGAACGAGCTCTCCAATTACTCCCACTACCCCCTGCTCTTTCCCCACAACCCTGCAATTTTTTCCACTTCAAGTATTTATCCAATTCCCTTTCAAAAGCTATTATTGAATCTTCACCCTGTCAGGCAGCGTATTCCAGGTCAGGGCGCTGCATTATTTTTTTTCCTCATGCCGCCTCTGGTTCTTTGGCCATTTACCTTACCTCTGGTTACCCTAGTTACTCTATCAAAACCTTTCGTGATTTTGAACACTTATATCAACTCTCCCCTTAACCTTCTCTGCTCTAAGGAGAACAAACCCAGTTTCTCCAGTCTCCCCACATAATTGAAGTCTTTCATCCATGGTACCATTCTAATAAATCTCTGCACCCTCTCTAAGGCCTGGACATCCTTCCTAAAATGTGGTGCCCAGAATTGGCCACAATACTCCAGTTGGGGTCTAAACAGTGTTTTATAAAGTTTTAGTATAACATCCTTCCTTTTGTACTCTATGGCCTAGAAATTGGGTTTTGGCTTAGCCAGGGCTTCAGCGCCGGAAATTAGTGCCGGCGCTAAGTCCCCTGCGCGCGCCAAAAATTCAGTGGCGCTGCGCCCAAACGGCTGCCGGCGCTACTGAAGGGTCTTAGCGCCTGGAAAAGGGCGCTAACTGCCGTTTCGCGCCGCAATTCCGGCGCTGCGGCACCCGATGCAGTGCGGCAGGCTGGGGAAGTGCAGGCCTCCTCCTTCCGTTAAGGAGGAGCTGCCTGCACCCGGCCGCGGCCCGCGCAAATCTGCTTAAAAATGAGCCCGGCACCTCGGACAAGTGCCGGGCTTGCATCTGTTCCGGGGGGGGGGGGGGAGAGAAGTCCGGGGAGGGAGCTGTGGGCAGGCGGCCGGCGGGAAAGCGGCCGGCCGCCGCGGGGCCTTTAATGCGCCGGCGCTAACTGCAGTAAGGCACCTCTGACAAAACGCTGGTTGCGGCTGCCACGGGCGAGGCGGCCGCAGCTCAATTTCGGAGTTCGGGCGGGTTACCACGGCAACCGGGACGCTGCGCACACCGATGACATCATCGGTGCCGGCGCAGCGCTACCGGAGCAACGCCAATTTAGGGCCCCAGGGAATTTCACTACTGGCCATAACTCCGGCGCAAGGCCCTCTAGCGCCTCAAATGAGGCGCTAAGGCTACTGAATTTTCAGCCGTATGCCTCTACTTATAAAACCAAGGATCTGCAGCCAGTCCTGCAACAAGAACGCACTTAACTTAAAGTAAACCAACATTAAAGGGTTAAGCAGCTGTACTGTACAGGCAGCTTTGTAAATTGACCAATCATAAAAAAGTTAACAAGCTTCGTATTCCAGCATGCCTCGAGGAACCAACAGGACTTTTAAATGAACTTTTAAAACAAGCTGCGAGCTGAACAAAATGCAGGAGGAAACTATTCACACAGAGACACGGACACCATTGATTGACTTTAGGAATATGCAAACCAAGGAAGTAGCTGGAGTGATCAGGCCACACAATGGCATGCGTTTGTTTAAATTTAACTCACTGTTTTGTCCATTGAACTCCTGTGGTCAGGCTGTTAAAAAGACTTACAAATCAACAGGACAGGTAAGGCCCATGGTTTCACCAAGTCTGGATTGGTTCCTTCATCCTTTGGAGATGTTAATATCAAAATTGTTGCTGGAGTAAAATCCGTTCGCCAACCTTTCAGAATGCTGATAAGCCCCGAACTATTCCCCATCAAAACACCTTTGTGTGATAATGGACTATTCACTGACCCAGGATGGAGAAGTGATCAAATCAAGTAGTCTATAGATTTGCAGAAACAGACAAGATTAAGATGGTACAATCAAAGGGGGAGGGCAGGGTTGCGTCAATCAATTGTCACGGGTGACATGAATCAGTCATTCATGAAAGAAAGACTTATGGAATAATACTGAGCGGCCTACGGGTGGCGCTGTCCAGGGAGAGTATAAATACTCAGGCACGGGCCCAGCTTGCGCAGGACATTCTTAACAGGAACTAGTGAAGGACACAACTAGACCTCCATGTTGTAAAACAGTTGATTAAAGCTTTGTTTAACGCTTAGACCAAGTGCCTAGTAGTTTTCTTACGTCAACGGGTATGATCTTTGTATTATAAAAAGGGTGTATTTAGGTACAAACTTGGTCAACTTGCAAGGGAACTGCAGACAGGTTTGATCACCCGTACAGATGGAAACATACTCCTCTGAGTGATCGCCGGGGTGAGTGGTGTTTGAAATTAAAGAGAGTTAAAGGGAACAGTGTGTGTGAGCACTGTCTGAAGTTAAAGGGAACAGTGCATTGATGTTTGTATGTTATCCGTAGTACAATAAACAGTTAAAAGAATACGGAGTTGTACTGAGTCGTGAGCCTTGACCATTTTACCCCCACCCGGACGGGTTCAGGTCGGATTCTGGAATTAGATTATAAGAGGGACGTGTCGTGCCACCTTAAAAGACTTGTATACGTACACCCCCAGGTTTCTCTGTTGCTGCACCCCATTTAAAATTGTACCATTTCGTTTATATTGCCTTTCTTCATTCTTCCTACCAAAATGAATCACTTCACAATTCACTGTGTTAAATTACATCTGCCATGTGTCTGCCCATTTCACCAGTCTGTCGATGTCCTCCTGAAGTCTGCTACTATCCCCCTCACTGTTTACTACATTTCCGAGTTTCGTGTCATTTGCAAACTTTGAAATTATGTCCTGTATATCCAAGTCTAGGTCATTAAAATATATCAAAAAGAGCAGTGGTCCCAAAACTAACTCCTGGGTAACACCACTGCACACTTCCCTCCAGTCTGAAAAACAACCGTTCACCGCTACTCTCTACTCCCTGCTTTCTGTCCTTTAGCCTATTTTGTATCCACGCTGCCACTGCCCCTTTAATCCCGCGGGCTTCAGTCCAGCAAGTCTATTAGGTAGTACTTTATCAGACATCTTTTGAAAGTCCAAATATACAACACCAACCGCACCACCCTCGTCGGCCCTCTCCGTTACTTCAGCTTCGGCAGGTCTGAATCACAAATTGACTCAATAGGGACTATGACAATGCTATAAATTCACTCTTCATCTCTTACCTCTGTCTGTTTCTCACACTCATGTGAAATGCACCCTGTGCTTCTTCCAGTATATTAGGAAAAACTTTCAAAATATATCTTGGTGGCAGATGCCTGTTTAAAACATTTTAATTTGTTCTTGGGAAACAGGCAACGCTGGCAAGGCAGTATTTATTGACCATTCCTCATGGTGTGCAACGAGTCACATGTAGGCCAGACCGGATATGGGAGGTAGGCTCCCTACCCTTGAAGGCAATTACCAAACCGGTTGGATTTAAATGACTATCTGGCAGCTTTCGTGCTCATTTTCTGGTGTTGGCCCACAATTTACCAGATTGATTGAATTCTTGCCAAGTGGCATTTTAACTCCTGGCCTAAAAATGGGTTCATGCTGCATGTGTTATACAGGGGTGGGGGGGTACAGGCATAAAAAGAGACGTCCAAGACCTGAACCTGTAACAAGAGTTGGGACCTTTGCAAATGTAAATAAGGGGCCTAACGTCTGTGTGAGACCCCGCTTTGTAAAACTGATCTGCACAGAACAGCCCCACCCCAGGGTAAGAAACCATCACCAGCTCCCAATAACCCCCCTCCCCAATCCCCAATCACCCCCTCCTCCCCAATCGCCCCTCCCCAATCACCTCCTCCTCCCCAATCACCCCCTCCCCAATCACCCTCTCCCCAATCACCCCCTCCTCCCCAATCACCCCCTCCCCAATCACCCTCTCCCCAATCACCCCATCCCCAATTACCCCCTCCTCCCCAATCACCTCCTCCCCAATCACCCCCTCCTCCCCAATCACCCCCTCCCCAATCACCCCCTCCCCAATCACCCCCTCCCCAATCACCTACTCCCCAAACACCCCCTCCTCCCCAATCACCTCCTCCCCAATCACCCCCTCCTCCCCAATCACCCCCTCCTCCCCAATCACCCCCTCCTCCCCAATCACCCCTCCCCAATCACCCCCTCCCCAAACACCCCCTCCTCCCCAATCACCCCCTCCCCAAACACCCCCTCCCCAATCACCTCCTCCCCAATCCCCAATCACCCCCCTCCTCCCCAATCACCCCCTCCCCAATCCCCAATCACCCCCTCCTCCCCAATCGCCCCTCCCCAATCACCCCCTCCTCCCCAATCACCCCCTCCCCAATCACCCCCTCCCCAAACACCCCCTCCCCAATCCCCAATCACCCCCTCCTCCCCAATCGCCCCTCCCCAAACACCCCCTCCTCCCCAATCACCCCCTCCCCAATCACCCCCTCCCCAATCACCCCCTCCCCAATCACCCCCTCCTCCCCAATCACCCCCTCCTCCCCAATCACCCCCTCCCCAATCACCCCCTCCCCAATCACCCCCTCCCCATCACCTCCTCCCCAATCACCCCCTCCTCCCCAATCACCCCCTCCCCAATCACCCCCTCCTCCCCAATCACCCCCTCCACAATCACCCCCTCCCCAATCACCCCCTCCCCAATCACCACCTCCCCAAACACCCCCTCCCCAATCACCCCCTCCCCAATCACCCCCTCCTCCCCAATCACCCCCTCCCCAAACACCCCCTCCCCAATCACCCCCTCCCCAATCACCCCCTCCTCCCCAATCGCCCCTCCCCAATCACCCCCTCCCCAATCACCCCCTCCTCCCCAAACACCCCTCCCCAATCACCCCCTCCCCAATCACCAACCCCCCAATAACCCCCCTCCCCAAACACCCCCTCCTCCCCAATCACCCCCTCCCCAATCACCCCCTCCCAAATCACCCCCCTCCCCAATCACCCCCCTCCCCAATCACCCCCCTCCCCAATCACCCCCCCCCATCATAGAAACATAGAAGATAGGAGCAGGAGTAGGCCATTCGGCCCCTCGAGCCTGTTCTGCCATTCAATGCGATCATGGCTGATCATCCAAATTCAGTACCCTGTCCCTGCTTTCTCCCCATACCCCTTGATCCCTTTAGCCTTAAGAAATATATCCAACTCCTTCTTGAATATATTTAATGAATTGGCCTCCACTGCCTTCTGTGGTAGAGAATTCCACAGGTTCACCACTCTCTGGGTGAAGAAATTCCTCCTCATTTCTGTCCTAAATGGCCCACCCTTTATCCTTAGACTGTGTCCCCTGTTTCTGGACTCCCCGACTATCGGGAACATCCTTCCTGCATCTAGTCTGTCCAGTCCTGTCAGAATTTTATAAGTTTCAATGAGATCACCTCTCATTCTTCTAAACTCCAGCGAGTACAAGCCCAATCGACCCAATCTCTCCTCATACGTCATTCCTGCCATCCCAGGTATCAGCCTGGTGAATCTTCGCTGAACTCCTTCCAAGGCAAGAACATCCTTCCTCAGATAAGGCGGCCAAAACTGCACACAATACTCAAGATGTGGTCTCACCAAGGCCCTGTACAACTTCAGCAAGACATCCTTGTTCCTGTACTCAAACCCTCTCGCTACGAAGGCCAACATACCATTTGCCTTCTTAACCACCTGCTGCACCTGCATGCTTACCTTCAGCGACTGGTGCACAAGGACACCCAGGTCTCGTTGCACTTCCCCTTCTTCCAATCTATTGCCATTTAGATAATAATCTGCCTTCCTGTTTTTGCCACCAAAGTGGACAATCTCACATTTATCCACATTATATTGCATCTGCCATGTTTCTGCCCAATCACCCAACATGTCCAAATCATCCTGGAGTTTCTCGACATCCTCCTCACAGCACACACGCCCACCCAGCTTTGTGTCATCTGCGAATTTGGAGATATTACATCTAGTTCCCTTGTCTAGATCATTAATATATATTGTGAATAGCTGGGGTCCAAGGACCGATCCCTGCGGTACCCCACTAGTCACAGCCTGCCGCTCGGAAAAAGACCCGTTTATTCCAACTCTTTGCTTCCTGTCTGCCAACCAGTTCTCTATCCAAGTCAATACCTTGCCCCCAATCCCAAATACATCTTTTATAATGGACTCTAGCATTTTCCCCACTACCAGTCTGTAATTCCCCGTTTTCTCTCTACCACCTTTTTTGAATAATGGGGTAACATTAGCTACCCTCCAATCCATGGGTACTGTTCCAGATTCCATTGAATGTTGGAAGATGATCAGCAATGCATCTACTATTTCTAGAGCCACTTCCTTAAGTAGCCTAGGATGTAGATTATCAGGCCCTGGGTATTTATGGGCCTTCAATCCCATCAATTTCCCTAACACCATTTCACTACAAATACTGATTTCTTTCAGTTCCTCCCTTTCATCAGATCCTATGTTCCCCAGCATCTCTGGGAGGTTATTTGTGTCCTCCTTTGTGAAGACAGAACCAAAGTATGTATTTAGTTGGTCTGCCATTTCTTTGTTCCCCATTATAAATTCCCCTGATTCTGACTGCAAGGGACCTACGCTTGACTTCACCAATCTTTTTCTCTTCACATATCTATAAAAGCTTTTACAGTCAGTTTTTATGTTCCCTGCAAGCTTAATCACCCCCCTCCCCATCATCCCCCTCCCCAATCACCCCCCTCCCCAATCACCCCCCCCCAATCACCTCCCTCCCCAATCACCCCCTCCCCAATCACCCCCTCCCCAGTCACCCCCCTCCCAATCACCCCCTCCCCAATCACCCCCCTCCCCAATCACCCCCCCTCCCCAATCACCCACCCTCCCCAATCACCCCCTCCCCAATCATCCCCCCTCCCCATCACCCCCCCTCCCCAATCACCCCCCAATCACCCCCCTCCCCAATCACCCCCCTCCCCAATCACCCCCTCCCCAATCACCCCCTCCCCAATCACACCCCCTCCCCAATCACCCCCCCAATCACCCCCCCTCCCCAATCACCCCCCTCCCCAATCACCCCCTCCCCAATCACCCCCCCACCAATCACCCCCTCCCCAATCACTCCCCCTCCCCAATCACCCCATCACATCCCCTCCCCAATCACCCCCCTCCCCAATCACGCCCTCCCCAATCACCCCCCCCACCAATCACCCCCTCCCCAATCACCCCCTCCCCTTTCACCCCACCTCCCCAATCAACCCCCTCCCCCCCCCCAGGACTTCGCTGAGGTCCGCTGCCAGTGACGTGATGGCCCAATGCAGAGTTACCAGCAAGCTAGCTTGGGACACTCAGCATGAAACGGAATACTGAAAATAAAATCCAAAAATGGAGGAGTACCTATTAAAACCAACTAATAAAGGGACCAAAATGCAGAGAGCAAAAATAAATCAACAACCTGCCCTCTCCCTTTTAGAAGCTTTCATTAACAGGCCAGGTCCTGGCACCTCAGCCCGTGCAGATTTTATGGGTAAGACTTGCACTGCAAGTGGAGCCTTACCCACATATAGTTAAGGCTGGGCATCCCAATAGCCCAGTTTCACTACCTGCCTCCAAATCGCCTGCTGGAAAATCGAACGGCCCATGAATTGTTCATTTGAGGTTGAACACTCGATTATTTTTATCCACAACCGGAGTGAGCAAGACCCCAGCAGCTTGAAATTTTCCAAAATCGGTGCAATACCAGAGCTTTCATCTTTCCAAAATATGACCATTTCTTTTGATTTCACGGATCTACATTGGCTCCCAATCTCCCAGCGCCTCTTATCCTCGTATTTAAATCCCTCCGAGAGCTTTGCCCTCTCCACCTCGGAGCCTCCTAAAGTCCTACAAACCTTCTCCCCTGACTCCAGACTCTTGTGCACTCCCCTCCCTTTGCCCCACCATTAGTTGCTGTGCCTTCAGCCAATTACATCCCAAGCTCTGGAATTCTCTCCCTAAATTATTCCACCTCCCATCTCCTTAAAAAGTACCTCTTCAACAAAGCTTTTGATCACCCCTCTGAATTCCTGTAACTCTGGCTCTGTTTTCTTCATGCCTCTATGAAGTGTCTACATTAAGTGCTTCTCTATTACCAAGGTCGCCTACTTCCACCTCTGTAACATTGTCCACCTCCGCATCGCCTCAGCTCATCTGCTGCTGGAACCCTCATCCATGCCTTTATTACCTCTAGACTCGACTATTCCAAAACTCTGCTGCCCGTGTCCTTACTCACACCGAGTCCCGTTCACCCATCACCCGGTGCTCGCTGGCCCAGATTGGCTCCCGGTCCGGCAATGCCTCGATTTAAAATTCTCATCCTTGTTTCCAAATCAGTCCATGGCTTCGCACATCCCTAGCTCTGTAATCTCCTCCAGCCCTACAACCCTCCAAGATCTCAGCACTGCTCCAAATGTGGTCTCTTGCGCATCACGATTTTCCTCGCTCCGCCATTGGCGGCCGTGCCTTCAGCTGCCTGGGCTCTAAGCTCTGGAATTCCCTCCCTAAACCTTTCCGCCTCTCTTACTCACGCGCATCTTCAAAACCGCTCTTTATAACCTACCTCTTTGATCAAGCTTTTGGTCACCTGTCCTAATATGTGGCTCAGTGTCAAATTTTGTTAATAACACTCCCTGGAAGTGCCTTGGAACGTTTTACTAATTTTAATTCAGGTTGTTTTTGCTGTTGTTGATTAGAAGTAATTTGTAGCTCAATATCTTATCCTTCCCCCCCCAAAAAAAACCACAAATTAAAAAAAAAACACTACAGTGCAATAACACGGGGGGTGGGGGTTAATTTTAACCCCCAAAAACTGATAAGTTTGGTTCAAGTGGAATGTTACAATGCTAAAAATCTGAAACGGCAACCCAACCTGCCTCGGACCCGCCCACTTCCGATTTTAAAAGAGACGGGATGAGGGACGGGTGACAAATAAGCTCTCAGGAGGCGGGTTGGCCATTTAAATATTTTAATGAGGCTGCGTGCCTTCATTTTATCTGTGATTCCATTTTTAACCAAAGGCGGGTGGGTTTCCCAGGCCTCTGGAAACCCGGCAGGTGAAAGGAGGTGAGAAGGACTAAACCCATGGGGTAAGAGCCTTTACAGTGCTGCTTGTGTATCAGGAGGATCAGGAGTGTTTCCTCCAGGCCCAACAAGCTACCAGTAAAACCCCCCACCCCCGCCGCGATCTGTCTGTTCCGGCCCCCCCCGACCGCGATCGGACCCCCAACAACCATCTGCTCCCCCGACCACCATCTTCCCCCCCCACCAACGCGATTGGAACCCCCCCCCCAATCGCCATCTGCCCCCCATCCCACGATCGGACCCCCCCAGCCACAACCACACCCCACAATCTCTCCCACCTCCCTGAACCCCCACTAGATCTACCTGCTCGCTGCTCTGTTGCGGCCTTGTGCTGCAGGCTTTCCCGCCTGACTTGCAGTCAGTCTCTCAATCACGCTGACTGTGGGCGGGAAACCTACAGAAAAAATAAAAAGACGTCCACTTGAAATCTATTTCCTTCTGTGCTTTTCTCAGAGACAAAGACAAACAGTCAGAGAGAGGCCGTCGGCGTATTGAATACTCACCACTATAATATCAAGGACAATTTAGAGGAAATAGTTATGCAGTGCTTGAGGCAAAGACTCAAACACACACACAAAAACTGCAGAACGTTCTGGAAACCCGTACTGATGGATTCCCGTTTCCAACTTCACGCCCCCCCCCCCCCACTACCCCACCCCTTCGGAACGCGCCTCGGAGGTAAGATGGGGGCACAGGGTAGCACTGATCATCTGATATCTATTAGTCCTGCAGGATGGCTAAGCCATCAGAGGGCGAAGAGGGGAACCGGAAGGCAAGGCATCCAGGCCGTTCAGGACACCTCTCTGCCGCCAGCAGAGTTGGCAGAGGCCTAGTAAAGATCACTGGTGCTATTTTTGTTGCATGTAGCAGGTACAGCAACCCATAAGTTGCGTGTTCAAATCACACCACGGCAAGTCGTGCAATTGAATTTTTTAAAAATCTGGGAATTAATGAAAGTAGTCGTCGTAAAAACCCAACTGGGTCACTGATGCCCTTCAGGGGAAACAATCTGCCACCCCTACAGGGTCTGGCCTAGAAGTGACTCCCGTCACACATTATGTGTGGACTCTCAATGCTATTAGTATACCCAGGAACGGGCAATAAATCCTGCATTGCTATTGTTGCCCACATCAAAGGAACTATTTTTTTTTTAAAAAGGAGGAACTGAGAGAAAAATAATCAACCTAAATGAATTCAACTGTAAAAACACAGATGTCTGATCTAACACCACCAATGATCTCGTAAAACTTCCTCGACTTACTCCAATTAGTGTCTGCCGTTCAAGGGAGTCTTGTGTGCAGGCAGAACTGGTCCCAAGTAAATAATTAATCAGGTCTATTTTTTGTGGAATAAATCAAAAGCGCCTTTCCGCCACGTCAGTCATCGCCTGGGCGACTGCGCACTGGCACCATGACTACTGCAAGACGTGGCAATTTAGTCTGACTTCTGTTTGTCGCCACTCCTGCTAATTAGCATGAAAATGTCAGGAAAGGAATGGCTCCTCGGAGGCTGTGACAAGCTGTCAGTTTGGCATGCCGCAATCTGAATCCTCCAATTAGACTAGCGAGCAGCTATGGCGAAACAAAAGTCCTGTACAGTAACCATCAGCAAAATCTGCTGCCCCACTTGTCCAATTTTGGTTTGCATCAATCCCGGTTATTATTTAAAATTAACCCTTTCGGCAGTGCGTGTGCTTTCCACGTGAATTTCGTCATCTGACCACGAATTAATCGAACATTGGGGATCTGTCATCGAAGATTACGTACGATTAAAGAAACTCGCAGGTGGTCAGAACATGGCACTTAAGAACCATTCTGGTTTTCAAAGGGCCAATGAGGACTGATGTACCGACAGGAAATTTAACGCTTCCATTTTCTTAACATCTTTTGCCTCGCATAGCACGGAGATGGTGGGCGGGATCTTGCCAGCCCTGGGGAGGCGGGACTGCTGGGAAAATGGCAGAATTTGGGGGCGGATGCCCAAATTCTACAAACATTGCTAACGCTGCAGCGGTTTTCCAAATTCCACTTTCTTTCATCTTGGGGAAAGGGAGCTTAATCCCTGCTCTAATCAAACTGAACTATCTCATAGTTGGTAACAGAATCAGTTTTCAACCCAGCGTCAACATCAAACATAGTGAGAGATCGAGTATCGGGTCCACTTTGTATCTTGAGCACAGTCTTGAAACACCTCCCCCTCTGCCTGCTGTGAATTATCCTAATTCCCAGACTATCGATCCTGATGAGTTTCTACATGAAGCTATCAACTTATGCTGGATGTGTGGTGTGGCTGCACGTCCACTAGGAACTGGGTTAATAGATGCACTGCAGCAACTCACCAAGGCTTCTTCGGCAGCACCTCCCAAACCTGCGACCTCTACCACCTAGAAGGACAAGGGCAGCAGGCGCATTGGAACACCACCACCTCCAAGTTCCCCTCCAAGTCACACACCATCCTGACGTAGAAGTAAATCTGCCGATCCTTCATTGTCGCTGGGTCAAAATCCTGGAACTCCCTCCCTAACAGCACTGTGGGAGTACCTTCACCACACGGACTGCAGCGGTTCAAGAAGGCAGCTCACCGCCACCTTCTCAAGGGCGATTAGGGATGGGCAATAAATGCTGACCTTGCCAACGACACCCTGATCCCATAAAAAAATGAATTTAAAAAAAAGTATCTAATTTAGCCAGGAAGTAGGTGAGGCATTTGGACTATCTTAGTAGAATCATAAATAGAAATGCTTTGACAGAAATAGTTCAAAGTGAAATGTGGAATCTATGAATTTAATCTATTTTCTGAAAAATACAGGAAAGTAGTTGTTTTCATAGAGACAATCATTTGTATAGCACCTTTAACACGTCCAGGTGCTAATGTAGAAACAAGGTGGGGAATTCTAACCTCAAAACGGGTGCATTGGGGTCAGGTGGGAGGTTAAAGTGTTAAAAAACGGAATCCCGACCACAGCCCACCTGTTAAGTATGTGTATTGTATTGAACAATTAACACAAAGACTTAGACGTATAACTCAAACAGGTCTTTACTGGTTGGAGGTAGGGACTATACGTAGGTCTTTACTTCATGCCCACAGGCGGGAACTGAGGGGGATCAGTACCCACAGTACTATTTATACCCCTATGGCCAGGAGTGGTACTGCGTATCACTACGCCCAACAAGTAGTGCAGTCCTGTCCATAGGTTCAAAGTAGCACACATATTACATACACAACATTCCTCCCTTCCTAGCTTTACAGTCATCTCCCCATTTAACATAACGTAATAACATATATACATATATAACTTCAGGTTTACATAACAGAATAACATAGATACATAGATAACTTCATGTCAAAACAGATCACAGATTCAGTCTCTGCGGAAAACAGTTCACAGATTCAATCTCTGTGGTGTAGTCGGTTCACGTTGCTGGAGTGACTCATTCAATAGTCCTTCCATGGATTTAACAGTTTGAACTTCCGAACTGAATTGGCTCCGTTCGGAGGGACCACGTGTGTGATCTGGTAGAGGTGATAATGGTTCAGATGGGTCATCTTCTGTTTTTACTTTTCCTTTTCTGCCTCTTGGAGACTCTCTGGGCTCCATTGTCAGCTGCCACAGCTGCCAGCTGCATGCGCAGTTCCTCCTTCTCTTCCTCCTGTTTCCGTCGTAGAGCCAGCTTCTCCCGATGTTCCGTAGACTTTTGGTGCTCCTCCATGATTTCTGCACTTTGGGAGTCGAAGTTACAAGCTGGGCAGGACAGGACATCGTAATATTCGGTGTCGTCCTGAGCTAGACCAGTGAGAGGGTCGTCTATTTCCTCCATACCCAGCTGGACGTTAGCCAGCTCTTGTTCCAAATCCAGACATCTTTCCTGAAGAGACTTCTTCATGTGTACCTCTGCATCCAGCTTTTTCTGGGCTTTCAGCAAGTCGTTTACTAGTGACCTCATTTGTGATTTTAATACTTCAACTTCCTTTGGAGATTGATTGATCGGACTATGCAATCCCTCTACCGGAGCAGCTGTTTCAGCGGTCTGTTGTTCTACGTTGACGTGAGTCAGCGTACTTTTGGCATCCAAGGGCTGCTCTGTTGCAGTCATCTCAGTCTGTGTTGCCACCTCAGCTCTTCCAATAACCTTTGAGAGCTCCGAACCCCTTTCGTTTGAATATTGAAGTGCATGTTCAAGTTTTTCCCATTTCAGAGTCCTGTCCTTCAGCATATGCAGGAGTTGGCTGACCGTTAACTCCTCTGACATCAGACGTTTTGTGTGCTCCTGCTCCATTTTCTCCATCAGCTGCTTCTGTTGTCTTTCCAGATTCTCCAACTCTATATCAAAGAACTCTTTCGTTGCATTCAACTCTTGCTCAAAACGGCGAAGCATTTGTTCTAATTGCTGTTGTAGTTTGAAATGGAGTTGAGTTCGAGCCCGGTGTCCCTCAGAAATGGGCACATCAGTAGACTTGCCAGACTCAGAATCCACAGTTAAACTATGTTGTTGTTGCTCAGTGGAATTCTGTGCTGAAACTTTGTCTTTTGCACCTGAGTTGGGCTTACCATCATCCGTTCCAGAGTCTGGGCCGACTATCTTCACCGAGTTCTCACTCGTTATTGTTTGTAGGAAATGCCAGTCCATATTCATTTTCCTAATCCACTCCCGTCCTAGTAGTGGAGGACCTCCTTCAGATATCACATATAAGTCCATTATTTGACTGTCTTCGCCCTTGTGGACCACTGCAACCTCTATTTTCCCGATGGGGTACACTCTTTGCCCCGTGTATGTTTTCAATATAATCCCCGTATCCTGTAGGGGAATATGTTGGAATAACTTTCCGTAATCTTTCTTATTTATGACCGTCAATGCCGATCCAGTGTCCAATTCCAGTTTTACTTGGACTTCTTCTATCTGAAGAGTGACCCAAATTGTCTGGAGGTCTGCACCCTTACCAGCGTTGAGTACTCTTAAGCTAGCCAGTTCATTACAGCTTAAGCTAGCCAGTTCATTACTGCTAGTGTCTGAATCGGACTCCTGTTCGGTCACCTTGTGTACCTTTGCGTATTTTCCTTGCGGTGACTTCTTGTTGCTGGTCTTCTTCCCTGACCTGCATACTCTAGCTATATGTCCAAGCCTACCACAAGTTCTACATTCTTGGTTTTTAAACCAACACTGGTTCTGATCATGCATTGTCTTTCCACAACGATAACATTTGCCAGAACTCACACCCAATTTGTGTGCACTGAGCTCCGGTGACCGTAGCTGCATTACTGCCGTGCCTCTCGCTGCGGCTTCGTGTGCTGCTGCCATAGTGACCGCCTTCTCAAGCGTCAGCTCATTCTCCTCGAGCAGTCGCTTTTGTGTATCCTGTTTAAATAAACCACACACAAATTTGTCTCGAAGTGCCTCTGTCAGTCCCGTTCCAAACTGGCAATATTTCGCTAATTTACGCAATTCCAGCAAATAATCAGCATTGCTTTCATGCTGTAGCTGCCTTCTGTCGTAAAATTTAAATCGTTCTGCTAGCATCAGCGGCGTGGGGTTTAGATGATCTTTCAGGACAGTAACAATCTCATCGAACGTCTTATCCGCCGGTTCATCTGGTGATAACAGGTGTTTCAATTGCCCATATGTCTTCGCACCCATTAAATTTAATAATGTTAGTGCTTTATCAGCCTCACGAATTTTATTGGCCTTACAATAATTTTTAACTCGTTCAACATATATGGCCCAATTTTCGATGTCACTATCAAAGTTGCTAATATTCCCGTGTTTAGGCATTGTAGTACTTTATCAGATTTGCAATTTCTCAGATTTTTTTTTTTTACTGTTATCCAAGATGGCGGCTTCCCGCTCTTGCCGTCGTCCTCCGCCCACAAAATGGCGGTTTTCCCGCTTCTGCCTTCTTCCCCAGCGGTTTTCCCGTGAAAAATGGCGGCTTTCCCGCGCTTCTCGCTCTCCCCGCCCACTTCAATGGCGGTTTTCCCGCGCTTCTTGTCGCTGACTTTCAGCCCGACTGCGGCTCTTATCTCCTGTGCGATCGCTGGTGCGCCGCCCGCCCGAAACGGTTCTCAGCCCTTATCACCGGTGCGATCGCTGGCCCGCTAAGCGCCTCCCGCTTGAAGCGGCTCCCGGCCTCTGGCTCACCCGCTCGGCGGCTCTTGCTCGCTCCCTCCCGGGCTCTGGCTTACCCGCTCGGCGGCTCTTGCTCGCTCCCTCCCGGGCTCTGGCTTACCCGCTCGCGCCCTCCCGGGCTCTGGCTTACCCACGAGGTTATGGAGGCTTCAGGGTCCTAATGCCTGTCGCTTCCAGTCGCTGGAAGCTGTCAGGATTTCTGCTGCCCTTCAGTTTTCAGTGGGGTGTTGAGGATTGGAACCTCTCTTCAACGTCCTGTCTTTGGACGAAGCCGCTGTGGAATAACTGCCGCAGGGTTCGAACCGACTCGTCGCCAGTGTTAAGTATGTGTATTGTATTGAACAATTAACACAAAGACTTAGACGTATAACTCAAACAGGTCTTTACTGGTTGGAGGTAGGGACTATACATAGGTCTTTACTTCATGCCCACAGGCGGGAACTGAGGGGGATCAGTACCCACAGTACTATTTATACCCCTATGGCCAGGAGTGGTACTGCGTATCACTACGCCCAACAAGTAGTGCAGTCCTGTCCATAGGTTCAAAGTAGCACACATATTACATACACAACACCACCCACTTCGGTTTTAGCAGGGACGGGCAGCCAACCCGCTCCTAGGAGGTGGATCGCCCATTTAAACATTATAATGAGGCTGGCAAGCTTCAGATTTAACCACCATTTTAAATTTAACTCTGGCTGCTCGGGTTTCTCAGGCCTCAGAGAACCTGCCAGCTAAAGTAAGGCGAGAACTGCTGGATCCAGGAGGTAAGAGCCTTTACACTTACCTGCTGGGTCCAGCGTCCCTGCCGAACCCACCCCCTGCGATCGGACATCACCCCCGAGGCCTCCAATCACCCCCCGGGGCCCCGATCACCCTCCCAGCCTCTCCCCTCCAGCCCCGATGCTCCTCCGGCCCCGATCCTCTGACCCTCCACCACCCTCGGCCCCCGCCCGATCCCTCCTTCCTTCCTCTCTGCGGCCGAGTGCCGCAGGCCTACCCACCCGCAGCTAGTCAGCCTCTCCATCTGGCCGGCTGTGGGTGGGAAACACAGCTTTGAAAGGCAAATCAGGCCTGGCCGTTAAATTCAGCAGGGCTTGCGAGAAACCCGCACTCCTGGTTTTCCCGACCGGTTCCTAGCTCCCCTCCCCCTGCATCGTCCTCCCCCGCCCACTTCCACCCAGTTCCCGACCTGCCTCCAGATTAAAAGTCCGGCCAAGGAGTCGTATCCATAGAGATATGGAAACATCTGTGTAGAGGTAACCAATTGTTTGTGTCGGATGGATTCAGGGTGGTAAACAGAGTCAATTGGGTTATTCGAGACTACCACCTCAACTCTACAGCAAATATCTGCACCTGAATTATCCTCCCAAACAATTGCCAGTCCCCTTTAAGATTTCCCAGGAGCCGAATCTGCCTCACGTCGTTCCCAATGGAAGCAGACAAAGAGATCGAGCTAACAACAGAAAATGCTGGAAAAACTCAGCATCCGTGGAGAGAAGTTAGAGTCGACGTTTCGGGTCTAACCCTTTTTCAAAACTGGAAAGGAAGCTATTCAGTTCTACAGACTAGCGTGATTCCAAAGGTGCAAGGAGCAATTGATGGAACACATGAGCCACTCAAATCCCCATAAAACAGCCCCCACAATTTAACGAATAGGAACGGTTTTCATTCTATTAATGTCCTGCTAGTGTGAGATGTCAATTACCTTATCCTGTACATCAATGTCAGTTACCCAGGAACCTGCTATGATGCTTTCACCATGTGGCAATAAACTTTGTCGACCATCATCACTCAGAACCCTGCATCCAGCTGGTTGATTGGTGATCACGGCTCTCCTCTGCAATCATGGCTCAGGAATCCAGTCTGGCTTTCTCAGACAATGATAACAACAGAAAATGCTGGACAAACTCAGCAGGCCAGGCAACATCGTGGAGAGAAATTAGAGTCAACGTTTCGGGTCAAAACCCTTCGTCAGGACTGAGAGAAAACACAGGAAATGAAACCGATTAAAAGGCCAGTTTGGGGGCTGGGAAATGGGGATGAAAGAACAAAAGAGAAGTGAAGAGACATTAAGAGGTATTCAAAACCAGACGAGATGGTGATGAGATACAATGATGCCCATTTCACAAGCGTCACAATGAAGAAAACTATAGGCACGTTTAAGGTGCCTTGATAAACCTGGGGGAATCCTGCAATACAGCCTAGCGAGAATTTCAAGAATCATTGTAGCTTAATGCGTTCTGCAATATATCATCATGGTGCAAAACTCGCTGCTTCTGGAAGCTGAAGACAATGCTGATGAAAAGGTTGGGGGGTGGGGGGTGGGTGGAGATGGACTTGTCTCCCCATACGATGACAGTGCACGAGAAGGAGAGCACATGGGACAGGACAGTCAGCAGTTAGGGAAAGGGGGGTGCGACTAATAGCCTAGTGATTTTAATATATATAAAGGTTGACTCATAAAGTCACTTCACACCTGTCTGTTCCTCCTCTAACACCTGCACATAGAAACATAGAAACATAGAAGATAGGAGCAGGAGTAGGCCATTCGGCCCCTCGAGCCTGCTCTGCCATTTAATGAGATCATGGCTGATCATCCAAATTCAGTACCCTGTCCCTGCTTTCTCCCCATATCCATTGATCCCTTTAGCCTTAAGAAATAAAGCTAACTCCTTCTTGAATATATTTAATGAATTGGCCTCAACTACCTTCTGTGGTAGAGAATTCCACAGGTTCACCACTCTCTGGGCGAAGAAATTCCTCCTCATCTCTGTCCTAAATGGCACCCCTTATCTTTAGACTGTGACCCCTGGTTCTGGACTCCCCTGCCATCGGGAACATCCTTCCTGCATCTAGTCTGTCTAGTCCTGTTAGAATTTTATAAGTTTCAATGAGATCCCCTCTCATTCTTCTAAACTCCAGTGAGTATAAGCCCAATCGACCCAATCTACCCAATCTCTCCTCATACGTCATTCCTGCCATCCCAGGCATCAGTCTGGTGAATCTTCGCTGCACTCCCTCCATGGCAAGAACATCCTTCCTCAGATAAGCACAAAGTTCTTCATTGTCAAATACTTCATCCATGTCCCTTCATAAGAGAGAAGTCTACATTCCTAACTCACAAAAGATGAAAGTATATACAGAAACGAACCCAGTACTCTATGTGCACAAGCATGTTTACTTCACAGAACATCAAATTCCCCAAAAACTAATTTCATTTTACAACTACTTCTCGACACCGTGTCTACCCTTTGTGCCAGCTAACTTACTTGTTTGTGTTTCTAATCTACTACTCCTATAAGGTTCTCCCTCAGTGAGATGCGGTTGAACTGGGATGGTTCCCGAGCTTTGATGGCCTGAGATGATTCTAGTCTCGGTAAAGCAGCTGTCCTGGGGAGACCCCCTTCCGGCAGCCCTTGTCTTGCAGTGACACTGTGTAGGGGGTTTTGGTTTGGGGTTTGTGTCTGGCCAGTCAGGCGTATCTGAGCTGCTCCAGCCCCGTGCAGTTCGAATCGCTTCCCCTCTGGTTCTGACCACCGGACTTATTACGAGCAGCGATATAAACAAAACGAGACCAGTGGTTTGGTGCAAAGAAAACCAATGTTTATTAAAAATAGAGAAAAATAAACACTATGCAGAGAAAATCACTATGTATGTAACACAATTACACTTAGCGGGGGAGGAGAAATGGACACATCGAGGGAAAATGACTAAAATGACAATTTTAGCAATCCCCTTAACTCCCACCCTTTACACCTATCTAAGTTGTCTTGCGATGGGCCAGAAAGTTTATGCTCACCAGTCTCGGATGGTAGAACGCCTGCTCCATGCCCCGTTGCCTGCCGATGTCTTTAGGGTTTTCACTGCCCAGAGCAGAGATACCCCAGTGATTTAAAATGTAACTGCGGGTATCCTGCTTCCCTTGGACGGGCTCTTCGTCGTCGATCTTCTTGATGGTAAGGCAGGGCACCGGAGTCCAGGTGAGAGAGAGAGCGAGATATGGCTTCCCGAGGGACTACTTATACCCCTTTCTGGGAGCCCTTATCACTCGCCAGATCAGCCTGTTTCTTTGTCTGACCTGGACGTGTTGAAGATGATACAAAGGAAACCGTTCTGGGCCCATCGACCTGGATGACCGGTTAATCGGTCTTTAAACGTCCCATAAGTGTTTTCCTTTGTGTAACTGGTCTTGTGATGGGGCCATTCCAGTTTTAATGCCCCGTTGATCGTTTCCAAACAGTGTTGAAGTCAGCTAACGAAGGTCTGAATACAGCTATTACCCGTTGATTATCTGTGCAAACGGCCTTGATGGGTTTTAATCAGAGGCCCGAATGCCACTGTTTGCTTCTCATACATAAATGCAGAAAGCCTGTCTGCCTTCTAATTTCTGGAACATTCCTTCTTTGTCAGTCCAAACCTGAACTTTGCAGGCCTTGGCCATGAGGTTGACCGTAGCCATCTTGTTGGGCCCTGGAGCCCTGGATTTTAAACTCAGTCCAGCCAGGGTTTCTCCAATAAGCCAGAAGTAAATCTTCAGGGGAGACATGAAATTTGCGAATCCTTTCAACTGGGTGCCATGCCCATGTCTGAAGCACTCACATATGTAGGTTTTGGAAGGTGCCTTAAGGTAACAGGCTCAATGCCCCTCTCCGCAGAGACAGTGACATCTGCCATCACTCCTTGCAGCCCAATGGAGCTAGGCCCAGGCACTGGGCAGTGTCAGTACAGATCATCTAGATCCAACCAGGTCCTGGAAGGCCTGTGAAACTGTTCTGTTCAAAGTGTCGTGACAGCACTGTCAGCTGAAACTCCAGAATCCACCAATGTCCTTAGAAGCTGTTTCTGGCGTCTCGATACAGCAGGGATCTCCCAGGCTGCCGTAGTGTTCAGATCCTGGGAAACTTCCTGCAATGTGTTGCCATTGTGGATAGTGAACTCCTCACATTAATCCATCATCTCAACCATAAGCATTGGAAACTCTCTCCACTGCATCTACGTGAGATCAATGCTTCCTAATCATTGCTGACCCAAGATCTGGGTCACAGTGTCCTCAGCTGAGGGTGCTTCTTTCTCCGCTCTCTGCTGAGGAATAGCAGTCCCCCTCGCTGCCACTCCCAATCTCACTAAAGCTTCACTCAGTGATAGTCATTCTGACTCACTAGCGACTTCCTCCTGAGTGGGATGTCCGTGTTGGCACTTGCACAAGGAAGATGCCATGACGCAGTTGGTGAGGAAGCGGCAGCAGTTGAGGCTATGGTTCCAGCTGGTAACTCCACAGTGGAAGAGGCCATACAGTGATCGGATTGGCTGGCCTCCTCCTGCAAGGCAACCCCTATGATATGAGACACAGTAGAGCTTGTTTTGCTGCACTCACAGTGACATTCCCCCTTGAAGAAATAGTTGCTAAGTGTAAGGGGATTGCAGCAATTTGAGAAAAGGCCTTTGTGGGTCAGCAGACATACCTTGGAAAACCTGGTGTGAGTCAAACCATTAAAATCATGAGTGTGTAGACTCACGTGTGAGATATCACTCATAATGGGATGGGTAACAAGTACTGGAAGAGTTAACTCAAAAGTGAGTTGTGACGGCCCTAATGACAAACCAAGAGTGGTTGAAGAGGACGATCGTGCCAGCGATTACATGCTGTCCATACCACTAATGAAGGATAAAGGAAGATAGAAATAGCCACTTCGACACTAGCCGATGGTGAGGAAACATACCATCCAAGAAGAAAGAGGTCGGGAAGAAGCTTCGTGAACAAAGAGACCAATTGATATACCTATCAATTCATCCAATGAAAAGCGACGAGTTAAGAAAGTAACTATAGGTTTTTATTGGCTAAATAACAGAGCCCACCCTCGTGGGTGATCGGATACAACAAGGAGGAATGCCAGCCAGTCGACTACCTTTATACCTGGGCAGGTAGGTGGAGTCATGGGCGGAGTCAGCAGTGGTCAGCCCAGGTATAGCAGCGTGACAAGAGGCGACCTCGTATAGTGATACAACAGTGTGAACAGTGATAACCATAGAGTAACGATATAACAGTGATAACTATAGTGTAACGATAGTGAACGATAAAAGTGGTTTACCACATTCACCCCTTGTTTAGATTTGAGTCCGGCGGGGTGAAGTGTACTACCAGTTCTGGTATGTCAGTCTATCCGGAGGCCTCGTAAGCCTTTCTGATCGTCGCAGCGGCGGTGTTGCATTATCCGGTGTTAATGCTGGTGTCTGCGTGGTCGGCGAAGGCTCGTGGGGTTCCGGCATGCCGTCTACCTGGTCTGGAATTGGGGGGGTGGTGGGGGGGGTGAAGGTGGTGTCTCCGGAGTGCCCGAGGGTGTGAGGTCTCGTAAGGAGACTGTGTCCTTCCGCCCGTCTGGGTATGCCACATAGGCGTACTGGGGGTTGGCGTGCAGGAGGTCCACCCTCTCGACCAGGGGGTCCATTTTATGGGCCCTCACGTGCTTTCGCAGCAAGACGGGCCCCGGAGAGGTCAGCCAGGTTGGTAGCGTGGTTCCCGTAGTCGACTTCCTGGGGAAAGCAAACATTCGTTCATGGGGGGTGGCGTTGATGGCAGTGCAAAGTAGTGACCGGGTGGAATGCAGCGCTGCCGGGAGGACTTCCTGCCAGCGGGAGGTTGGGAGGCCCTTAGACTTTAAGGCTAAGAGGACGGCCTTCCATACCGTCGCGTTCTCTCTTTCTACCTGGCCGTTCCCTCGGGGGTTGTAGCTGGTGGTCCTGCTTGCAGCAATACCTCTCGCTAGTAGGAACTGACGGAGTTCCTCGCTCATGAAGGAGGAGCCCCGGTCACTATGTATATAGTTTGGGAACCCGAACAAGGCGAAGAGGTCGTTCAGGCATTTAATGACCGTGGTACTGGTCATGTCTGGGCAGGGGAAGGCAAAGGGGAAACGGGAGTACTCATCAACAATGTTGAGGAAGTACACATTACGGTCAGAGGACGGGAGTGGCCCCTTAAAGTCGATGCTCAGGCGCTCGAAGGGGCGGGTGGCCTTGATCAGGCTTGCTCTGTCCGGCCTAAAGAAGTGCGGTTTGCACTCGGCACAGGTCTGGCAGTTCCTGGTCATGGTCCTGACCTCCTCGATGGAGTAGGGCAGGTTGCGGGCCTTAATGAAGTGGTAAAGTCTGGTGACCCCGGGGTGGCAGAGGTCGTTGTGGAGGGTCTGAAGTCTATCACTTTGCGCGCTGGCGCATGTAATTCGTGACAGAGCATCGGGGGGTTCGTTCAGCTTACCTGGCCGGTACAAGATATCATAATCATAGGTGGAGAGCTCGATTCTCCACCTCAAGATCTTGTCATTCTTGATTTTGCCCCTCAGCTTGTTATTAAACATAAAAGCGACCGAACGTTGGTCGGTAAGGAGGGTAAATCGTTTGCCTGCCAGGTAGTGCCTCCAGCGTCGTACCGCCTCCACAATCGCCTGGGCCTCCTTCTCGACCGACGAGTGTCGGATCTCAGGGCCCTGTAGGGTCCTTGAGAAGAAGGCCACCGGTCTCCCCTCCTGGTTAAGGGTGGCGGCTAGGGCGAAGTCGGATGCATCGCTCTCGACTTGGAAGGGGATGGACTCATCCACTGCATGCATAGTGGCCTTGGCAATGTCTCCCTTAATGAGGGAGAAGGCTGCGCACGCTTCCTTCGTAAGGGGGAAGGATGTGGACTTCATGAGGGGTCTGGCTTTGTCCGCATAATTGGGCACCCATTGGGCATAGTAGGCGAAGAGCCCCAGGGTTCTCTTCAGTGCCTTTGGACAGTGGGGGAGGGGTAGCTCCATGAGGGGGCACATTCTTTCGGGGTCGGGGCCGATGACTCCGTTCTCTACTACACAGCCGAGGATGGCAAGGCGCGAGGTGTTAAACACACATTTATCCTTATTGTAGGTGAGGTTCAGCCGTTGGGCCGTACGGAGGAATCTCTCCAGATTAACATCGTGGTCCTGCCGGTCGCGGCCGCAGATGGTGACGTTATCTAGATAGGGGAACGTGGCGTGCAGCCCGTTCTGGTCAACCATCCGGTCCATCTCCCTTTGGAAGACCGAAACCCCGTTGGTGACGCCGAAGGGGACCCTAAGGAAGTGGTAGAGGCGGCCGTTCGCCTCGAAGGCTGTATACTGGCGGTCCTCAGGGCGGATAGGGAGTTGGTGATAGGCCGACTTAAGGTCGATGGTGGAGAATACCCGGTACTGTGCAATCTGATTGACCATATCAGATATGCGGGGAAGGGGGTATGCGTCCAGCTGGGTGTACCCGTTTATGGTCTGGCTGTAGTCGATGACCAGGCGGTTTTTATTGCCGGTCTTAACGACCACGACCTGGGCACGCCAGGGGCTGGTGCTCCCCTCGATGATGCCCTCCTTCAGGAGACGCTGCACCTCAGAGCTAATGAAAGCTCTGTCCCCGGCGCTGTACCGCCTGCTCTTGGTAGCGACGGGTTTGCAGTCGGGGGTGAGGTTAGCGAACAGGGAAGGTGGCGGGACCTTGAGGGTGGATAGGCCGCAGGTGTTACGCGGTGGGCGGTTTAAAATCTGCTGGTTGTCGACTGTGAGTGGGGGGAGGGGTCCGCCGTATGCTAGCGTGATGCTTTGGAGGTGGGATTGGAAGTCTAGGCCTAGTAGGACGGCAGCGCATAGCTGGGGCAGGACGAGGAGTTTAAAATGTTTATACTCCGTACCCTTAACCGACAGGGTCACAACACAGTAGCCGCTGATGTCTGTGGCGTGTGACCTCGATGCCATCGAGATCCGGTTGCGCGTTGGCAGGACAGGGAGGGAGTAGTGGCTCACCGTGTCTGGGTGGATGAAGCTCTCCGTGCTTCCGCTGTCGAACAGGCAGGTCGTGGCGTGGCCGTTTACTTTGATGTCCATCATCGACTTGGACAGGTGATGCGGGCGGGCCTGGTCCAGTGTGACGGAGGCTAGTGTATAGCTGAGCGAGTTGTTGTAGTCTGCGGTTGAGGCAGTAGTCGGGTCTAGAGGCACGGTGGCGGTCAGGCGTGGTGGGTAAAATGGCGTCTCCCACGAGGTTGGACAAAATGGCGGAGAAGATGGCTGCCCCCATAACTCACATGAGGCACTGCTGGTGTCGGTTGCCTGTATCAAAGATGGCCGCCCCCATGACTCACATGTGGGGATGCTGGCCTCTGTTGCCTTGAAGGAAGATGGCCGCCCCCACAGCTCGCATGAGGCACTGCTGGCCTCTGATGATCCACCTCTGCAGGCCTTAGCGAAGTGGCCTTTCTTCATGCAGTTAGAGCAGGTAGAGTTCCTGGCTGGGCAGCGCGACCTCGGGTGTTTCGCCTGGCCGCAGAAGGAGCAGCCGGCGGCCCGATCGCGGGGGTCCGATGTCGGACCCGGTACCGGGGGTGGCGGTCTCGATCGGGTCCGGGACGCCGACGCTGAGGTAGGTCCCAGGGGGGTTGCTGCGGGGGGTATCGCGGTCGGGGTCGGTCCCAAGTCCCAGGGTCGCGAGTTACAGTACCTTGAGTATGCCTCGAGGTCCCGATGGGCCACGTCTAGAGAGAGAGCGAGGGCTGCAGCTTTGTCCAGGTCGAGGTCCCTTGCTTCCAGTAGTCTTTGCCGTGAGTAGTCGGACCGCAGGCCTTTCACGAAGGCATCGCGGACATTGTCTTCAGTATTTTCTGCCGCCGTTACCGCTTTAAAGTTACAGTCTCTGCCGAGTGCTTGTAGCACCCGTAAAAATTCCTCCATGGGCTCTCCTGGCTGTTGCGGGCGGGATCTCAGGAGGTGTCTGGCATACATGGAATTTACCGGGGTTTGGTACTGTCTTTTCAGCCGGTTGATGGCGTCCTCGTATGTTTTAAGGTCCCGGATGAGTGCGAATACTTTAGGGCTCACTTGGGCGTTCAGAACTCTTAGCATGGATTTCTGAGGCACGCCGGATTCTTCCAGGTAGGCTTCGAAGCAGCTCAGCCAGTGTTCAAAGTCGAGGGCTGAGTTTGCTGCCTGTGGGTTTAGATCCAGGTACGGTGGTCTGAGGGCTCGCAGCCAGGCTGGCTGCTGTGGCTGTTGTAGCTGGGCGTCTGGCTGGTCGCTTGGCTGGTCGTTTGACTGCTCAGGTGTCGACATTTAAAAATTTAGCCAATAAAATTGATATACCTATCAATTCATCCAATGAAAAGCGACGAGTTAAGAAAGTAACTATAGGTTTTTATTGGCTAAATAACAGAGCCCACCCTCGTGGGTGATCGGATACAACAAGGAGGAATGCCAGCCAGTCGACTACCTTTATACCTGGGCAGGTAGGTGGAGTCATGGGCGGAGTCAGCAGTGGTCAGCCCAGGTATAGCAGCGTGACAAGAGGCGACCTCGTATAGTGATACAACAGTGTGAACAGTGATAACCATAGAGTAACGATATAACAGTGATAACTATAGTGTAACGATAGTGAACGATAAAAGTGGTTTACCACACCGATCACCTCAATGCTCCAAGTGCTGCGCAGCCCAGTAAAGATCGTATGTATCTCATCTGTTAAAGTTAAGGGAACTGTATCGTAATATTACGCTGACGATTGTATTAAGAATTGTATGACAAATTAAAAAGTAAAGAGTGTTGTGAGAACAATTATATGTGTTTGAAACTCATTACCCCACTGATGTGCCTTCAATAACCAAAAAACTAGAAGTTATAGACTTTAACAAGTTGGCTTTTAATCACTAAGACCAGAGCTAACATCTCAACACACTGACTGGCTCGCAGGAATGAGTCATACAGGTTAGTCAGGAAAGAGGAAGTGAAACTATACACCGTGTGGGGGAGGGTAATATACATGAGTGCAAAACGAATACAGGCAAGAACAAACAGATTTCATTACATTCACCCCTTCTTTAGATTTAGTCCATCGGGGTGATGTTTCTTAAAAGTTGGTATAAGTGAGTCTGTCAGGAGGTTTTGCGGTTCTCAGTGATCGGCGCAAAGCCGGTTGGGGTGCCTCTAGGGAAGTGGATTCTGGTTCCTCCGCTGTCCGGGCCTCCGCAGTGTCTTCCAGGTTATCTGCAGTGTCCTCCAGGTTAAAGTTGGGTATTGATACCTCTGGGCGTCCTGTCTCTTTGTGTAGGTCTTCCTCGGGTAGTCCCTCATTGTTCTCTCCGCTCCCCGAGGGAGCGAGGTCTTTTATGGAAACAGTGTCCTCTCGCCCGTCAGAGTATTCGATATAGGCGTACTGAGGGTTTGCATGGAGGAGCTGTACCTTTTCCACAAGGGGGTCCGTTTTATGGCCTCTCACGTGCTTCCGCAATAGTACTGTCCCCGGGGACGTCAGCCACGCGGGTAGAGATATGCCCGAGGTCGATTTCCGGGGGAAAACGAACATCTTTTCGTGAGGGGTAGCGTTAGTGGCTGTACATAACAGAGACCTTATGGAGTGGAGCATGTCTGGGAGGACTTCCTGCCAGCGGGAGGTCGGAAGGCCTTTTGACTTTAAGGCTAACATGACAGCCTTCCAAACAGTAGCATTCTCCCTTTCCACTTGCCCATTACCCCGGGGGTTGTAGCTAGTGGTTCTGCTAGTGGCTATCCCCTTTGAGAGCAAGAACTGGCGCAGTTCGTCACTCATAAATGACGTCCCCCTATCGCTGTGTATGTAGTTCGGCATGCCAAACATGCAGAATAGATTACCGAGACACCTGATGACCGTGGCACTGGTCATGTCTGGGCAGGGAATGGCGAAGGGGAAGCGGGAATATTCATCGATGATATTGAGGAAGTATACGTTACGGTCGGCAGAGGGAAGGGGTCCCTTGAAGTCCAGACTTAGGCGCTCGAATGGCCGTGTGGCTTTGATAAGGTGTGCACGGTCAGGCCTGTAGAAACGAGGCTTGCATTCCGCACAGATGCGGCAGGCTCTGGTCATTGCCCTGACCTCCTCGATGGAGTGGGGCAGATTGCGGGACTTTATAAAATGGTATAGTCGGGTGACCCCTGGGTGACAGAGGTCGTTGTGGAGACCCTGTAATTTGTCCGTATGAATGCTGGCACACATTCCCCGCGATAGGGCGTCTGGGGGTTCATTAAGGGCTCCCGGCCTGTACATAATATCATAGTCGAACGTGGATAGTTCGATCCTCCACCTGAGTATTTTGTCATTCTTGATTTTCCCCCTTTGTTTGTTATTAAACATGAAAGCCACCGACCGCTGGTCGGTGAGCAGGGTGAAACATTTGCCGGCTAGGTAGTGTCTCCAGTGCCGCACTGCCTCCACTATAGCCTGTGCCTCCTTCTCGACAGAAGAGTGCCTGATTTCAGGTCCCTGAAGGGTTCGGGAGAAGAAGGCCACAGGTCTCCCAGCCTGATTGAGGGTCGCAGCTAAAGCAAAGTCTGACGCATCGCTTTCGACTTGAAAGGGAATGCTTTCGTCCATTGCACACAGTGCAGCCCTTTCAATGTCCTGTTTGATACTGGTGAAAGCCTCCCGAGCTTCAGCTGATAGTGGGAAGGACGTTGATTTAATGAGGGGTCGGGCCTTATCAGAGTAACTGGGCACCCATTGGGCATAATACGAAAAAAATCCCAGGCACCTTTTTAAAGCTTTGGGATTGTGTGGCAGGGGCAGTTCCTTTAGGGGGCGTAATCGGTCAGGGTCCGGTCCAATTACCCCATCTTCCACCACACAGCCGAGGATACAGAGACGGGTTGTGTTGAAGACACATTTGTCTGCGTTGTAGGTTAGATTCAGCTTTAGGGCAGTTTTTAAAAATCTCGCAAGATTTAGATCGTGGTCTTGCTGGTTGTGCCCGCAGATAGTGACATTGTCCAGATAGGGGTAGGTAGCTTGTAGTTTATTCTCGTCAACCATGCGGTCCATCTCGCGTCGGAAGACCGAGACCCCATTTGTTACCCCGAAGGGCACTCTGAGAAAATGGTAGAGGCGTCCGTTCGCCTCAAAGGCGGTGTATGGGCGGTCCCCCGTTCTAATGGGGAGCTGGTGATACGCGGATTTGAGGTCGATAGTCGAGAAGACTCGGTATTGCGCGATCTGGTTGACCATTTCTGATATGCGGGGTAAAGGGTAGGCGTCCAGCTGGGTATAAATATTAACAGTCTGGCTGTAGTCAATTACCATCCATTTCTTTTCGCTATTTTTAACTATGACTACTTGGGCACGCCACGGACTGGTACTGCATTCAATAATGCCTTCCCGCAGGAGTCTGTCCACTACCGCCTTGATAAAGTGTCTGTCTTCCAGACTGTACCGTCTACTTTTGGTCGCTATGGGCCTACAGTTCGAAGCGAGATTAGCGAATAAAGAGGGCGGGCTGATTTTTAAGGTTGATAGGCCACAGACTGTGAGTGGCGGCTGGGACCCGCCATATGCTAGCGTGACACTTTCGTGGTGGCACTGGAAGTCCAGGCCCAAGATTACATTAACACAGAGTTCTGGCATCACGAGGAGTTTAAAATCCTTGTAGTCCGTGCCTTTTACAGTCAGTGTTACCACACAGTAGCCCAAAATGTCCGAAGTGTGGGGCTTAGCAGCCATAGCAATTCTGCTCCGTGTAGGGGTTACCGTTAATGAGTGCTGCCGTACCAGGCTAGGGTGGATAAAACTCTCGGTACTCCCACAGTCAATTAAACATTTCGTTAAATTCCCGTTTACCTGTATGTCCATCATGGATTTTGTCAACGGGTGTGGCCTTGATTGATCCACCGTGATCGAAGCCACTGTTGGGCCCTGGGCGGCCGTTGAGTCGGGAATCCCAAGATGGCGGCCCGCACGGCACGCACGAGGCGGTGACGGAGTTGGAAATCGGATTCCCCCTGCAGACTTTGCTAAAATGCCCCTTTTTCTTACATTTGAAGCATGTAGCGTTCTTCGCTGGGCATCGTTGTCTGGGGTGCATGGCCTGGCCGCAGAAGTAGCATTTCGGGCCTCGAGACATTGCCGCTGTAGTAGGACTCCTGGGTGAACTTCTGTGTGGGGACTCCGGCAGTGTAGAGCTGGTCTGAGACCTGGATGGGGAAGATGGCTGATTCCAAGATGGCGGCCCGCTCGGCGCGCACGAGGCGGTGAGGGCCGCATGGCCGGAAGAATAAGAGTCAGAGTTTTTCTGGGCCACGTCCAGCGATCGCGCAGTGGCCACTGCCTTTTTTAAGTCCAGGACCTCCTTCTCCAGCAGTCTCTGCCGGATATAATTCGATTTGAGGCCCGTGATGAAGGAATCGCGGACCAATTCGTCAGAGTACACGTTGGCCGTCACGGCCTTGCAGTTACAGTCCCGGACCAAGTCCTTTAGGCCCTGTAAGAAATCGTCCATTGATTCCTCAGGTCGTTGCCTGCGTGTAGCCAGCAGATGTCTGGCGTACACTTCGTTTACTGGCCTCTGGTATTGGGCCTTCAGGATAGTGATGGCCTCCATGTAAGAGGTGGCGTCCCGGATGAACGAATAAATCCGATGATTAACGCGAGTAGTCAGTAGACTCAGTTTATCTACCTCGCTAGCGGATGAGGCCCTCGCGAAGAGTTCGAAGCATTTGAGCCAGTGTCCAAATTGATTTGATGCTTCAGCAGAATGTGGATCCAAGTCCGGACGCTCTGGTTTTAGGAGTCGAACCATCCTAGTATTTAGTGATTAAAATTGATGTGCCTTCAATAACCACAAAACTAGAAGTTATAGACTTTAACAAGTTGGCTTTTAATCACTAAGATCAGAGCTAACATCTCAACACACTGACTGGCTCGCAGGAATGAGTCATACAGGTTAGTCAGGAAAGAGGAAGTGAAACTATACACCGTGTGGGGGAGGGTAATATACATGAGTGCAAAACGAATACAGGCAAGAACAAACAGATTTCATTACACCCACTCAATATATTAAGACCGAAAGACAGGGAAGTGAAGAAACTTACATTAATCAGCATTTTCCAGCTTTTACTAACCTCCTATTGTCATCTCCACCCTTTCCCACAGGCTCTCCTGGCTGCCTGCCCACGATGTGCAGTGCCTGCTCTTCATGTGCGCTCAGGGTTTTCAGTGCCGCTACTCCTCACCGGGTCGTATTTCTTTCACACTGAAAGTGAGTCATCTTTTCCATCGGAGGGGGAGAAGACAATGTTAAGGGCGCGCATGTCACTTTCCCCCGTGTGAGTGCATGCAGCCCATGGATGAGCTGTGCTTAATAGGATTATGTGATTATATCGGGTGTGCTTGAGGGAGGCAATGTGAGCTGCCAGAGTGGTTTCGAGTAAAGAAGGTGGTGAAATGTTTGCAAGGGTGCCCTTTGGCATTGGTAAGTTGCCCTGACTCCCAGATGTAAACGCTGTTTACGGAGGTCACGGACCATCATCAAAGACCCTACCCACCCCAGCCACAGTCTGTTCGCCCCCCTGCCATCTGGGAGACGCTACAGATGCATTCGCACCCGAACGACCAGATTTAGGAACAGCTTCTTTCCCAGGGCTGTCATCCTACTGAACTCCACAAATAAACTCTAAAGCCTGCACATCTGCCAATGCACTTTATTAGGGTTATGTTTATGTTAATGTATTACAAGCCAAATGAATGTTGAATGTTTAAATGTCTTAATCTAAATGTACACTCTCGGGAGCCGCAAGCCTACATTTCGTTGTACTGCACTTGTGCACTAACAATGACAATAAAGTTGATTATTATTATTATTATTAGATGCTGAGAGAGAAAAAGTATGAGAGGTCAGGAGATGAGTGAAGGTTGTCTGAGTGGTAGAGGATGTGTGTTGGCAAGAATGCTTAAACTTACCACAGCCACCCTATGAAGTCATTGAACCATTTCTGGCACTGTTTGGCAGCTCTTGGGGTGGAGGAGGTTGCATTGACTGTCTCTGCCACCTCCCTCCAGGCAGCCCGCACAACCCTCCTGCCATCAGTGCCTAACAATCTTACTCTCCTGTCCCTGAGTTCTGCCAAAAAAAGATCTCCAGGGATGTGTCTGAGGATCCAAGGACTCTTCTGCTGCCCACACCCCCGAGGCTGAGATCCTTTAAAGGCTTTACCAGAACGGCACAACCCTCCTTCTCAGCAATGGTAACCCTACCTACAGTGGTCTTTGACATAAGAAAACTACTCGGCACTTGGTCTGAGTATTAAACACGGCTTTAATCAACTGTTTTTCTACATGGAGATCTAGTTGTGTCCTTCACTAGTTCCTGTTAAAGAATGTCCTGAGCAAGCTGGGCCCATGCCCGAGTATTTATACTTTCCCTGGACAGCGCCACCAGCAGGCCGCCCGGTATTATTATATAAGTCATTTTCACACGAATGACAAGATTCATGTCAGTCTTAAAACTCCAAACTCACCCTGCAGGGCAAATGAGGGGTAAACTGCAGCGGTCTAACAGAGGATTCACAAAGGTGGGTGTAGAGTATGTGCTTTAAGTCAGAAATACTTTTTACAGCTCCTGTATACTGTAGTACCAGCAGTAACCACACCGGTATATAAGCTGTGCGCATGCCTCTGTACCCCAGTCTAGAGATACCCTCCTCCAGTAAAGACCTGTTATTTGTTTATGTACAGCATCCGTGTGATTATTTATCCACTGAACCATGGATCCAACAGTGGCAACGAGTGTCGATTCGAATCTACCTGCAACATTAAACAAAAAAAAACAAAAAAATAGTCGAGTCCAGGAACACGGGCGTCGACCGCGAGCAACCGCCCAGCAGTCAGGCAGAGATCCAACTTCGCTGGGGAGGCTGTGGAGAGCCGGGCTTGGTTCCCCAGCCACAACGAGCAGTAAGAGACCGACGACAGGTCCAGAGCAGACCCTTCCCGAGCAGCAGTGGCTGGAGCCAACCGATGGCAGAGAGAGAGAGCCGGGCAGCGTCGATGGGGTAAGAAAAAGGGTGAAGAGAGCAGGGCGCAGCCGGGGGTTGATCACCGAGCGGCGTCGAGGAAAAATACTGCAAAACCGGAGAGAGAGAGGGTAAGAAACAGTCGGGTTCTAGACTGAGCGTCGTCGACAAATATCAAGAGAAGAACGCGCAGAGCACAGCCAGGGATCACGGGCTGATCAGGGTCCGCGGGGCGAAGCAAGGGGAGATGCCATTGAGCCGCGGAGAAGCAGGGAGAGCGCGGGAGACGCCATTGAGCCGCGGAGAAGCAGGGAGAGCGCGGGAGGCACCATTGAGCCGCGGAGAAGAAGGAAGAGCGCTGGGGAACCAAGCCATTTTGCGAAGCTGCAGTGGAGAAGACGGGCGAGCGCGGGAAGGAAGGAAAGTGCGGGAGACGCCATTTTCTGCCAGCGGAGAAGAAGGGGAAGCGCGGGAGGCGCCATTGGTGATAGTTAACGCACAACCAAGGATGCCGAAGAGTGGCAGTATCTCTACGTTCGACAATGAAGTCGAAGATTGGGTGACATATGTGGAACGTATTGAGGGGTACTGCACGGCGAATGAAGTGCCAGATGCTAATAAAACACTGGTTCTGTTAAATTCCATGGGTGCAAAAACTTATGGGTTACTGCGAAATCTAATAACCCCAGAGAAGCCGGTAAACAAGAATTTTGAAAGCATAGTAGAAATCCTACAGGACCACTTAAACCCCACACCGCTGCTGATAGCAGAACGATTTAAGTTCCATAAAAGGAACCAACACAAAGACGAAAGCAATGCTGAGTACCTAACGGAACTGCGCAAGCTATCGAAATACTGCCAGTTTAGAGCGGGACTAGCAGACACATTAAGGGACAAGTTTGTGTGTGGGCTACAAAGTGAAGGAACCCAGAAACGGCTTCTATCAGAAAAGGACCTTACGCTGGACAAAGCTTTCAATATGGCAGTATCACATGAAGCAGCTGCAAGGAGCGATGCAGAGATACAACGGAGACCACAAGAATACGGCACCAACGAAATGACCCATGGAACAGGGAAGTGCTATCGCTGCGGCAGAACAACACATGACCAGAAAGATTGTTGGTTCAAGGACCAAGTGTGCAGACAGTGTGGCAAAGCAGGACACATAGCAAGAGTCTGCAGGTCTGGGAAGAAAACCAACAGTAAGAAATCTCCACAGGAGAAGTACAAAAAGGTGCACCAGGTGATGGACAGTGGTTCTGACGAACAGAAAAGTGACACAGACTCCGGAAGCAAGGAGCTGGGTTGTCTGAAACTACATAATGTAACCGAAATGGAGGATCACCAGACTATCTGGGTTACACTCAAGATAGACGGAGTCCAAGTGGAAATGGAATTGGACACAGGGTCAGCTCTAACAGTCATAAATCAAAGAGACTACAAGCGGCTATTTTCACACATACCCTTGAAAGCTACAGAGATTGTCTTGAAGACGTATACGGGGCAAAAAGTCTACCCCAAAGGAAAAATAAGGGTGAAAGTAACATATAAAGGTCAGGAAATACCTAAAATGGATATATATGTATTGCCAAATGGAGGACCACCACTGCTAGGACGTGAATGGACCCGGAAGATACATTTAGATTGGCATTCCATACAGGCACTGAAGGTGGAGGCTAAAAAGGATGACGACGTCACACCTGGACGACTGTCAAAAATGCTAACTGACGCAAAAGAAGTGCTCCAGGAGGGATTAGGAACACTAAAAGGAATAACAGCAACAATTAAAAATGAGGATAATGCAAGCCCAAAGTTCCTGAAGGCCAGACCAGTGCCTTATGCGATCAGACCAGCGGTTGAAGCAGAGCTGGAAGGGTTGGAACATTCAGGAGTACTGTCCAAAGTGGACTGGAGCGAGTGGGCTACACCCATCGTTCCTGTAATGAAGAGGTCGTTGAGTAATATGCCTGGGGAACCAAAGAAGGTCCGCATCTGTGGGGATTTTAAGGTGACAGTGAACCCAGTCCTTCACATGGTGCAATATCTGCTTCCATGAATTGAGGATATTTTCGCCTCGCTATCAAACACTTCACCAAAATTGATCTAGCCCAGGCGTACTTGCAAATGGAGGTAGAAGAAGCTTCGAAACATTACCTTACGATCAACACCCATAAAGGTCTCTATCAATACAACCGGCTGGTGTTTGGAGTAGCCTCGGCTCCGGCTATCTGGCAAAGGGCGATGGATCAGGTCCTGCAAGGGATTCCAGGGACCCAGTGTTATTTGGACGACAGCTTGGTCACGGGCGAAAATGACGGTGATCAGCTCGCTAACTTGGAGAAGGTGCTCGCCAGATTAAAGGAATATGGGCTACAAGCTAATCGCCACAAGTGCGAGTTTTTCCAGAAACAGATCTCGTATTGCGGCCACGTCATCGATGAAGAGGGGTTACATAAGTCCCCTGACAAGATTGAGGCAGTAGTCAAGGCTCCAGCACCGGAAAATGTGTCACAACTGAGGTCATTCCTCGGGCTGGTAAACTATTACCACAAGTTCTTACCAAATTTGTCTACGGTATTACACCCACTGAACACCCTACTGCAAACAGGGGTACCATGGAAGTGGGATGACGAACGTAGGCGAGCTTTCCAGAAGTGTAAAGAATTGATCACATCAAAAGAGGTGTTGGCCCATTTCAACCCAGCACTACCAATTCATTTGGCATGTGATGCATCACCCTACGGCATTGGAGCGGTGTTGTCGCACAAATTCCCAGACGGGTTGGAGAGGCCAGTAGCCTTTGCATCTCGGTCACTAACCTCAGCCGAGCGCAACTACGCCCAGATTGACAGGGAGGCCCTCAGCCTAGTATGGGGAGTAAAAAAATTCAACCATTATCTGCATGGGCAGAAGTTCACATTGCTGACTGAACACCAACCACTTGCCTCCATCTTTAATCCTAAGAAGGGCGTGCCAGTAATGACTGCACAGCGGTTACAAAGATGGTTCCTGTTTCTAGGGGTGAATCAATATGAAATAGAATATAAAGGCACGGAACAGCATGAGAGCGCTGATGGGCTATTACGCCTGCCACTGCCTAGGGTGGAGGAAGCACCAGCAGTGGACCCTATCGAGATATTTTATTCGTCGATAATTGAACGATTGCCAGTAACAAACGCGGATATAGAGAAGGAGACCCGCAATGATCCGACGCTGTCACGGGTATATGAATTGACGGTGAGGGGATGGCCAACACATGGCCGACTCACTGTTGCCAGCATTCTCATCCAGAAGAGAACAGCTGTCAGTATGCCAGGGGACAGTGATGTGTGGATCCAGATTGGTGATTCCACCCAAGTTAAGGGAGAGAGTGCTAAAGGAGCTACATGAAGGTCATCTGGGGGGAGTGAAAATGAAAAGCCTTGCTAGGGCTTATGTGTGGTGGCCGGGAATCGATCAACAAATCGAAGACCTAGCTAAGAGCTGCTTAGGATGCCAGAAGGTCCAAAATGCACCACCACATGCCCCTCTACACCCATGGGAGTGGCCCTCCTCTCCATGGCAATGGGTGCACATTGATTTCGCTGGTCCATTCATGGACTCAATGTTCTTAATAGCAGTGGATGTTCATTCAAAGTGGCCTGAGGTGATAAAGATGTCTTCAACCACTACAGAGAAAACGATTGCAGTCCTACGGACCATATTTGCCAGAAACGGTTTGCCAGAGCAGATCTGCTCTGATAATGGACCACAGTTTGTGTCCGACGAGTTCCAAAAATTCATGAAAAGGAATGGGGTAAGGCATTACACATCCGCCCCATATCATCCAGCCACCAATGGATTGGCTGAGAGGTTCGTACAAACCTTTAAGAAGGCGATAAAGGCCATGTGCGACGAGGAAATTCCACTACAGCATAAGATGGACAATTTCTTATTAGCCTACCGAAACGCGACACATGCAGTTACCAAACAGACCCCGGCCATGATGTTCTTTAACCGAAGGTTGAGATCTCGTCTGGACTTGCCCAGACCAAATGTGCGAAGAAATGTTGAGGACAAACAATTCCAGCACATCAACGAGAAGCCGACAAGGAGCTTCAATGTAGGGCAACCAGTCTTGGCCCGTGACTATCGAACAGAGAAGTGGCAACCAGGAACGATATGTACAAGGCAGGGGCCATTAATGTACACAGTGGATGTCGGGGAGAACATTGTGAGACGCCACGTCGATCAGATCTTAGTGTCACAGGAAGGCGTCAACCCCATGTCTCGAGTACCTGGGGATGAACCCGACATACCGGTAGCATCTACTTCAGACCCAGCAGCAGTGGAACACGATGAACTACCCAATGAAAAGGGGTCAGAATCGCCTCTGCACCAAGAACAAGAACCTCCGGAAAGGCGCTATCCCGAAAGGGTCAGGAAGCCACCCCAAAGACTGAATCTATAAATGGACTTTTGTTATTGAATGTACATGTAAAAATGTAATTGTTATTTGAATATTAAGGGGGTATTATTAATCTAAAAAGGGAGAAATTGTAGTGTATGTGCTTTAAGTCAGAACTACTTTTTACAGCTCCTGTATACTGTAGTACCGGCAGTAACCACACCGGTATATAAGCTGTGCACATGCCTCTGTACCCCAGTCTAGAGATACCCTTCTCCAGTAAAGACTTGTTATTTGTTTATGTACAGCATCCGTGTGATTATTTATCCACTGAACCACGGATCTAACAGTGGGTGGTATTCCCGCTCCACCAGTGGGAGGGAAATCTAGGCCAAGCAATTGTTTGTAAGATGACATTTTGTGGTAACTGTAAAGTCTGTAGGTATTATGGCGAATTAATACACAGACTACAAGAGTAACTTTAACAGGACTTTACTATTCGAAGGTCAGGGCGAATCTGCCCAATAAATCCTGACACAGCACTTATATACCGGTGTGGTCACCGTCGGTATTACAGTATACAGCAGCCAAGATAAAGTAGTGCCACACCTAAAATAGTTCTCTTAAAGGTGGACGGTTACATACAATAGTTCTCTTAAAAGTAGAACAGTTACATACACTACAATCCTCCCTTTTTAGCTTACAACATACTTATTCCCCATTAACATAACATCATAACATATATACAACTTATGCAAAACAGTTCACAGATTCAGTCTCTCTGGAGGCTTCCTGACTCTGTCCGGATAACGCCTCGGTGGTGTAGTAGTTTTCGGCGGGGTAGTAGGTTCTTCTGGCAAGGTCGATTCGGCTTGAAGGACAGTGTCATGTTCATCTGATTCCAGTATTACCAGATCGGAGGTAAGTGCTCTGGGTATCTCTGCTTCAACATTAGCCGTGTAAGGTTGTGGAGTAGGTTGGTCCTTTGTGGATGACCCTATGATCTGGTCAACATGGCGCCTTATTATGCTGTCACCAATGTCCACGGTATACATCAGCGGCCCTAGCCTTTTCCCAATAGTTCCAGGCTGCCATTTCTCGGTTCGGTAGTCCCGGGCCAAAACTTGTTGACCTATCTGAAAGGATCTAGTTGGCCTTTCATTCATGCCCTGAAATTGCCGGTTCTCTACGTCCCTTCTGACATTTGGCTTAATCAAATCCAGCCGGCATCTTAGTCTTCTATTGAAAAACATCATGGCGGGAGTTTGGTTTGTGACCGCATGTGTTGCATTCCTGTACGCCAACAAGAAGTTATCTACCTTATGTTGTAGGTTGATGTCTTCATTACCCATGGCCTTTATGGCCTTCTTGAAGGTCTGGACAAACCTTTCAGCTAATCCATTGGTGGCGGGATGGTATGGGGCTGACGTGTAGTGCTTGACCCCATTCCTTTTTAAGAACTTCCTGAATTCTTCGGACACAAATTGTGGTCCATTATCAGAACAGATCTGTTCCGGCAGCCCATTCCTGGCAAATATGGTCCTTAATACTGTGGTGGTTTTTTCCGCGGTGGTGGAGGACATCTTTATTACCTCCGGCCACTTGGAGTGTGCATCCACCGCGATTAGAAACATTGAGTCCATAAATGGACCAGCAAAGTCGACGTGTACCCTTTGCCAAGGAGATGAGGGCCACTCCCATGGATGCAGAGGAGCTTGTGGTGGCGCGTTTTGGACCTTCTGGCATCCTAGACAGCTCTTGGTTATTTCTTCGATGTCTCCATCAATACCTGGCCACCACACAAACGCTCTTGCTAGGTTCTTCATTTTCACTCCACCCAGATGCCCCTCGTGAAGCTCCTTTAGCACCTTCTGCTGAAGTTTGGGTGGAATCACCACTCTAGATCCACACATCAAGGTTCCTCGGCACACTGACAGCTGTTCTTTTCTTTGCGAAAATGCGGGCAGCGTTGGTTCGCCATGTGCTGGCCATCCCTCCACTGTTAAATCGTAGACTCGTGAGAGAGTCGGGTCATTTCTTGTTTCATTTTCGATCATCGAATTTGTTACTGGTAGACATTCCACTATGGATGAGTGGAACATCTCTACCGGGTCCACTGTAGCCGCCTCTTCTACTACTGGCAACGGTAGGCGCGATAACCCATCAGCATTTCCATGCTGTTTGGACCTTTTGTATTCAATGTCATATTGGTGTGCCCCAAGTAACACGGACCACCTCTGTAGCCTTTGCGCTGTCATAGTGGAAACGGCCTTGTTAGGGTTGAATATGGACACCAACGGCTGGTGGTCTGTCAGTAATGTGAACTTCTTGCCCTGCAGGTAATGATTGAATTTCTTTACTCCCCACACAAGGCTGAGGGCCTCCCTATCTATCTGAGCATAATTTCGCTCAGCGGAGGTCAATGATCGGGACGCAAATGCGACTGGCCTTTCCGAGCCATTTGGTAACTTGTGTGAAAGTACTGCTCCAATTCCATAAGGGAAAGCATCACAAGCTAGACGAAGAGGTAACGTTGGGTTGAAATGAGCCAACACTTCCTCAGAGGTAATCAACGGCTTGCTTCTGCGAAAGGCCTTCTTACAGTCCTCGCTCCACTTCCATGGTACTTCTTTCCGCAACAGAGCATTCAGCTGATGCAGCACCGTGGATAGATTTGGCAGAAACTTGTGGTAATAATTAATCAACCCCAGAAACGATCTCAACTGTGATACATTTTCCGGAGCGGGGGCCTTCACGACAGCTTCTATCTTGTCAGGTGACTTGTGCAGCCCCTCTTGGTCAATGACATGACCGCAGTACGAGATCCGTTTCTGGAAGAACTCGCATTTCTGGCGATTAACTCGAAGGCCATATTCCTTCAACCTGGTGAGCACCAGTTTCAAATTTGTGAGGTGTTCCTCCTCGTCTTCTCCCGTAATCAGGATATCGTCCAAGTAACACTGCATGCTTGGAATACCCTGTAAGACCTGCTCCATGGCCCTCTGCCAAATTGCTGGAGCCGAAGCTACTCCAAAAACCAGTCTATTATAACGATACAAGCCTCTGTGCGTGTTGATTGTGAGATACTGGCGCGACTCTTCCTCGACTTCCATTTGTAAGTATGCTTGTGCCAGGTCTATCTTGGTGAAGTGTTTCCCGCCAGACAATGAAGCAAAGATATCCTCAATCCGCAGGAGCGGGTATTGTACCGTGTGAAGCACCGGATTAACTGTGATCTTGAAGTCTCCGCAGATGCGGACCTTTCCCGGTCCCCCTGGCTTGTTACTTGATGAAGACTTCATGACGGGAACAATGGGCGTGGCCCACTCACTCCAGTCCACTTTTGACAGTACCCCTGAACGTTCAAGCTCTTCCAGTTCTGCCTCCACAGCAGGTCGTATCGCGTAAGGTACCGATCTGGCTTTGAAAAATTTTGGGCTTGCATGTTCTGCAATCTTGATTTTTGCTTTAATTCCTCTCAGTGTTCCCAGTCCTTGCTGGAATACCTCTTTAGCTTCGTCCAATATTCTGGACAACCGTTCAGGTTTGACATCTTCCTTTCCGGAATCTACCGTCATTGTGTTTAGTGAATGCCAGTCTATCTTTATTTTCCTGATCCACTCCCGTCCCAGAAGTGGTGGACCTCCCTTGGGCAGCACATACATGTCCATCCCTTGGTGATCTTTGTCCTTGTATCTCACCTTGACTTCTATCTTTCCGATGGGGTATACTCTGTGCCCCGTGTATGTCTGCAATACTATCTCCGTATCCCGTAGGGGAATATGTTTGAATAACTTTTTGTAATCTTGCTTATTCATGACCGTCAACGCCGATCCGGTGTCCACTTCCATCTTCACTTGGACTTTTGCAATCTGTAGTGTGACCCAGATAGTTTGGCGGTCAGCTTCTTTACTCACATTGTGAATCCTCAGACTACCCAGTTCCTTGCTGTTGGAGTCTGAGTCCGAATTCTGTTCATCTGGACTCTTCCCAGTCACCTTATGTACCTTTCTGTACTTCTTCTGCGGTGACTTATTATTGTTGGTCTTCTTTCCTGACCGGCATACCTTAGCTATGTGACCAAGCTTGCCACATTTTCTACATTCCTGGTTTTTAAACCAGCATTGGTTCTGGTCGTGTGTTGTCTTCCCACAACGATAACATTTCGTTGTACCCGAAGTCATTTGATCCACACTGAGTACCGCTGTCTTCCGCTGCATTTCCGCCGTGCCTCTCGCTGCGACTTCGTGCGATGCTGCAGTAAGGACAGCCTTATCAAGTGTAAGATCGTTCTCTTCGAGCAGTCGTTTTTGTGTTCCTTCCTTCGACATCCCGCACACGAACTTGTCTCTCAGTGCCTCTGTCAGATTTACCCCAAACTGACAGTATTTTGCTAGCCTACGCAGTTCCACCAGGTACTCCGCGTTGCTTTCCTCTTTTCGTTGCGTTCTCACGTAAAATTTTGATCGTTCCGCTAACATCAGCGGTGCGGGGTTAAAATAATCCTTCAGGACAGCAACAATATTAGCGAAAGACTGATCCGCTGGTTTAGCTGGTGATAGAAGATGCTTCAATAACCCGTATGTCTTCGCACCCATTGAGTTTAGTAAGGTTAGAGCTTTGTCATAATTTGCTATCTTATTGACCTTACAATATATCTCGATGCGTTCTACATACGTGGCCCAATCTTCCACATCGGAATCAAAACCGTTGATGTTACTACGCTTAGGCATCTTCACACTCTTCCTGAGAAACAACAACGAAATATTTCTTTAACTTTTTTTTTCAAAATGGCGGTTTCCCGCGCTTGTCTTCTTTCCCCGCCCACTTTCAAAATGGCGGTTTCCCGCTTCTGTCTTCTTCCCCGCCTACTGGCGGCTTCCCGCGTTTCTTCCCCTGGCGGGAGGGGTAAGCTTTTCCCTCGGGCAACGACCGCTGGCTTTCGGGGTTCGCAGCCTGCGCGTCGGCTTCAGTGCGTTCCTTGTTCCCTTTTCTCGGCAGGGCAGCCGGCGCTGGGTACAACCCGTTGACGGCGAACAGTTTCAGCCGCTGGGCTGGATCTCGCTCAGTCTCCCTCGCTCGGGCTCTGTCTCTCCCGCTCGCTCGGGCCCTGTCTCTCCCTCAGCGGCTTCCAATCGCGCCTCCCAGCCCTCTCGCAGTCCGGTGCTTTCCTCCCTGGCTGCGGCTGAGTTCTCCGCGATTTATTTATTTTTATATCTTCCCGCGCCTTACGATCCCGGTCACAGCGCTTCGCGGCCTCGGTCGCTGCCCGGCCTTTTTCACTCCAATCACGCCTCCCAGCCCTCTCGCAGTCCGGTGCTTTCCTCCCCGGCTGCGGCTGAGTTCACCGCGGTTTATTTATTTTTATATCTTCCCGCGCCTTACGATCCCGGTCGCAGCGCCTCGTGGCCTCGGTAGCTGCCCGGCCTTTTTCGCCGGTCGCGGTCTAGCTGTCTCACGATGCCGTTGCGTCTCCCAGCCCGCTTGTACCGCGGCTTCCGTGCTCCACGCTGCCCCAGTCTCAGCGCCTCTGGGCCCGACTTCTGTCCGGCTCCTTTCCCCCGACCGTGGTCGAGTTCACCGCCCTTATCCTCCGTTTATTTTTTCTATTTTCCCTTTACTCACAGTCACCGTGGCCGACTTGCTTCTCGTGCTGATCGGCTCACTCACCCCCGTGGCAGAAGGGACAATCAGTGCCTGTTGCTGATGGAAGGCTTCGTGTCTGAATTCTTCCTTCTTCCTTGCTCTGCAGACTCGAGTTTTCTCTCAGCAGAACGACGAGGGCGGGTGCCTCTTCTCGACGCTCGTTAACTGCTTCGGAAGTATTGTTGCCGCAGGGTAAGATCGAACTCGTCGCCACTGTAAAGTCTGTAGGTATTATGGCGAATTAATACACAGACTACAAGAGTAACTTTAACAGGACTTTACTATTCGAAGGTCAGGGCGAATCTGCCCAATAAATCCTGACACAGCACTTATATACCGGTGTGGTCACCGTCGGTATTACAGTATACAGCAGCCAAGATAAAGTAGTGCCACACCTAAAATAGTTCTCTTAAAGGTGGACGGTTACATACAATAGTTCTCTTAAAGGTAGAACAGTTACATACATTACAGTAATACCGTAAACTTTTTCTCATTAAAGAAAAACTGTGGGGGTAAATTTCAACTTTATGAGGATGCAAAGCGGGTGGCAGTGGACCAGCTGCCTGTTCTACACCCTGCCTGTTCTACACCCTGCCTGTTCTACACCCTGCCTGTCTGCCTATTCTACACCCTGCCTGTTCTACACCCTGCCTGTTCTACACCCTGCCTGTTCTACACCCTGCCTGTCTGCCTGTTCCACACCCAGCCTGTTCTACACCCTGCCTGTTCTATACCCTGCCTGTTCTACACCCTGCCTGTTCTATACCCTGCCTGTCTGCCTGTTCTACACCCTGCCTGTTCTACACCCTGCCTGTCTGCCTGTTCTACACCCAGCCTGTTCTACACCCTGCCTGTTCTACACCCTGCCTGTTCTACACCCAGTCTGTTCTACACCCTGCCTGTTCTACACCCAGCCTGTTCTACACCCTGCCTGTTCTATACCCTGCCTGTCTGCCTGTTCTACACCCTGCCTGTTCTACACCCTGCCTGTCTGCCTGTTCTACACCCAGCCTGTTCTACACCCTGCCTGTTCTACACCCTGCCTGTCTGCCTGTTCTACACCCTGCCTGTTCTACACCCTGCCTGTTCTACACCCTGCCTGTTCTACACCCTGCCTGTCTGCCTGTTCTACACCCAGCCTGTTCTACACCCTGCCTGTTCTACACCCTGCCTGTCTGCCTGTTCTACGCCCAGCCTGTTCTACACCCTGCCTGTCTGCCTGTTCTACACCCTGCCTGTCTGCCTGTTCTACACCCTGCCTGTTCTACACCCTGCTTGTTCTACACCCTGCCTGTCTGCCTGTTCTACACCCTGCCTGTCTGCCTGTTCTACACCCTGCCTGTCTGCCTGTTCTACACCCTGCCTGTCTGCCTGTTCTACACCCTGCCTGTTCTACACCCTGCCTGTTCTACACCCTGCCTGTTCCACACCCAGCCTGTTCCACACCCTGCCTGTTCTACACCCTGCCTGTTCTACACCCTGCCTGTTCCACACCCTGCCTGTTCTACACCCTGCCTGTTCTACACCCAGCCTGTTCCACACCCTGCCTGTTCTACACCCTGCCTGTTCTACACCCTGCCTGTCTGCCTGTTCCACACCCAGCCTGTTCCACACCCTGCCTGTTCTACACCCTGCCTGTTCCACACCCTGCCTGTTCTACACCCTGCCTGTTCTACACCCTGCCTGTTCTACACCCTGCCTGTTCCACACCCTGCCTGTTCTACACCCTGCCTGTTCCACACCCTGCCTGTTCCACACGCAGCCTGTTCTACACCCTGCCTGTTCTACACCCTGCCTGTCTGCCTGTTCTACACCCTGCCTGTTCTACACCCTGCCTGTTCTACACCCTGCCTGTTCTACACCCTGCCTGTTCCACACCCTGCCTGTTCTACACCCAGCCTGTTCCACACCCTGCCTGTTCTACACCCTGCCTGTTCTACACCCTGCCTGTTCCACACCCTGCCTGTTCTACACCCAGCCTGTTCTACACCCTGCCTGTTCCACACCCTGCCTGTTCCACACCCTGCCTGTTCTACACCCTGCCTGTTCTACACCCTGCCTGTTCTACACCCTGCCTGTCTGCCTGTTCCACACCCAGCCTGTTCTACACCCAGCCTGTTCTACACCCTGCCTGTTCTACACCCTGCCTGTCTGCCTGTTCCACACCCAGCCTGTTCTACACCCTGCCTGTTCTACACCCTGCCTGTTCCACACCCTGCCTGTTCTACACCCAGCCTGTTCTACACCCAGCCTGTTCTACACCCTGCCTGTTCCACACCCTGCCTGTTCCACACCCTGCCTGTTCTACACCCTGCCTGTTCCACACCCTGCCTGTTCCACACCCTGCCTGTTCTACACCCTGCCTGTTCTACACCCTGCCTGTCTGCCTGTTCCACACCCAGCCTGTTCTACACCCTGCCTGTTCTACACCCTGCCTGTTCCACACCCTGCCTGTTCTACACCCAGCCTGTTCTACACCCTGCCTGTTCCACTCCCTGCCTGTTCCACACCCTGCCTGTTCTACACCCTGCCTGTTCCACACCCTGCCTGTTCTACACCCAGCCTGTTCTACACCCTGCCTGTTCCACACCCTGCCTGTTCCACACCCTGCCTGTTCTACACCCTGCCTGTTCCACACCCTGCCTGTTCCACACCCTGCCTGTTCCACACCCTGCCTGTTCTACACCCTGCCTGTTCCACACCCTGCCTGTTCTACACCCAGCCTGTTCTACACCCAGCCTGTTCTACACCCTGCCTGTTCCACACCCTGCCTGTTCCACACCCTGCCTGTTCTACACCCTGCCTGTTCCACACCCTGCCTGTTCTACACCCTGCCTGTTCTACACCCAGCCTGTTCCACACCCTGCCTGTTCTACACCCTGCCTGTTCTACACCCTGCCTGTCTGCCTGTTCCACACCCAGCCTGTTCTACACCCTGCCTGTTCTACACCCTGCCTGTTCCACACCCTGCCTGTTCTACACCCAGCCTGTTCTACACCCTGCCTGTTCCACACCCTGCCTGTTCCACACCCTGCCTGTTCTACACCCTGCCTGTTCCACACCCTGCCTGTTCTACACCCAGCCTGTTCTACACCCTGCCTGTTCCACACCCTGCCTGTTCCACACCCTGCCTGTTCTACACCCTGCCTGTTCCACACCCTGCCTGTTCCACACCCTGCCTGTTCTACACCCTGCCTGTTCCACACCCTGCCTGTTCCACACCCTGCCTGTTCCACACCCTGCCTGTTCCACACCCTGCCTGTTCTACACCCAGCCTGTTCTACACCCTGCCTGTTCCACACCCTGCCTGTTCCACACCCTGCCTGTTCCACACCCTGCCTGTTCTACACCCAGCCTGTTCCACACCCTGCCTGTTCCACACCCAGCCTGTTCCACACCCTGCCTGTTCTACACCCTGCCTGTTCCACACCCAGCCTGTTCCACACCCTGCCTGTTCCACACCCAGCCTGTTCCACACCCTGCCTGTTCTACACCCTGCCTGTTCTACACCCAGCCTGTTCCACACCCTGCCTGTTCCACACCCAGCCTGTTCCACACCCAGCCTGTTCTACACCCTGCCTGTCTGCCTGTTCTACACCCTGCCTGTTCCACACCCTGCCTGTTCCACACCCAGCCTGTTCCACACCCTGCCTGTTCTACACCCTGCCTGTTCTACACCCTGCCTGTCTGCCTGTTCTACACCCTGCCTGTCTGCCTGTTCTACACCTGCCTGTCTGCCTGTTCTACACCCAGCCTGTTCTACACCCTGCCTGTTCTATCCTTTGTGGAAGGGAAGATCGGGTGGAGTGCCTAAAGGGCGGCTTTATTTAAAATGTGATTTCATTGAACTAGATCGGAAGAATTTCAATTTCATTATTGAGGAATTGAGTGATTTGATTTTAGAGGTATGTTTAAATTGTCCTTTATCTTTCAGATCTCCCCGCGTGTCACTTTTGGCTGAAATGAATGTATAGCATGAAAAAAAAGTAGCAATGTTACCATGGCAATCTCACAAATGAAATCACTCTCCAAGTAATCGCCACCTATTGGTATGCACACTGCATCAAAACCCAGCTGCCCTATTGCATTGCAGCAATAAAGTGGAAAATCAGGCAGTGTGTGAATGGAAAGGTTAGGTGGAAGAGCAACTCTGACAACTTGTGAAACATTGTCTGGCACTGACACAGTGGTGCGACATGCGAAGCTGCAGGGTGCAGTTTCAGAAGTGCTTTCACTGTGCTTCCGAATCCAGCAGGATAAACCTTGGTTATTATCACCTCCGGACTGTTGGCAAATCATTTTAGATCAATGGTTTCAAGTAACAAGGTCTTGATGTAACAAAATGTTCCCTGTGAGCTAGTATTTAGGAGCCAAGGCCGCTAACGTTGGAAGAATTTAATAAGGTGCAGCATTTTACCTTTCCAGATCCGAATGTCCTTTTCAGCTCTCAGATTGCACTGATTTTTTTTAATACAACCGAAGTCTCTCTGAATTATGAATACCAGCTGGTGCACTGTACACAAACTGGAGGAATGGATAAACCATTTCTCCATCACTGTATCTTTTTATTGTGTTGTAGAAATACTACTGCAGCCCTCAGAGAATTAGGTGACACAACAATGCTAAGAACAGTTGGGTATTCTGTGGCGAGTGCCTCACTTTCTGACTCCCCAAAGCCTTTCCACCATCTACAAGGCACAAGTCAGGAGTGTGATGGAATACTCTCCACTTGCCTGGATGAGGGCAGCTCCAACAGCACACTTTCCCACAGTGAACTCTGTAATGATATCAGCAAATAGTGATGTTATTTGCCTGTTTGATTATGATGCCTTACCAGCATGTTTGCAGGTATTGATTACTTATGCCTGACCAGCAGAGGTCATGTGAGAGACAAGCAGTTTAGTTTAGTTTCAGTTTCGTTCTAGATGCATCACAAGCATCGTGTCTCCTGTAAAGCTGTATAAAGAGTTGAACAGACTTAGATTAAAAGACATCTTCTTTCATAAATGTCTCGTCATTGAACCCACAAAGAAATCAATACATGGTGTCAGAAGTGATTGAAAGAGATGAAGAGAAAAAATTTGTAGTTAAATCAGCTCTCCACAGATTAGCAAGCCAAAAGAGAACATCGTTACTTGCCATTAGAGAATAGCTAACGAAGTGAAAAATGGAAGGTTTACTCCCACCGGCGACGCTTCAGTTGACAGGTAATGTGGCTGAAAATTGGAGGAGATTCAAACAACGTGTAGAATTGTATTTAGCGGCAATCGGCGCTGACGAGAAAAGTGATAATAAGAAATCGTCAGTGTTCTTACATGTCGTGGGTGATGAAGCGCTGGAGGTGTATAATAATTTCACATTCGCTGCTGATGGAGGCAAAATGAAGCTAGATAAAATAATGGAACAGTTTGAGGCCTACTGCATACCTAAACGTAACGTGACGTTTGAGAGGCACAGATTTTTCACATGTGTTCAGAAAACGAGTGAGACTATTGATCAGTATGTGACTGAACTGAGAAACCGAAGCAAATCGTGTGAATTTGGGGGACTGACAGACTCGCTGATAAAAGACAGACTGGTGTGTGGTATTCCAGATAATGGTCTAAGGGAAAGACTGCTAAGAGAGCAAGATCTAGACCTGGGAAAAGCCATAGCACTGTGTGGGGCTACAGAGACTGTGAAGTTGCAGGCAAAGGAGCTGTTCAGTGACAATAGCTGCAACGTGGATGCAGTGAGAAAGAACGGATACAAACCGTTTAACAAAAAGAGCGCCAATGTGAAAAAAGAGGCGTGGCCAGCGAACGAAAATGAAAGGGACAATCGAAAGTCATGTAGTCGATGCGGTACACAGCATCCACCAAAAAAGTGTCCAGCATATGGTAAAACATGCAATAGTTGCAACAAAAACAACCATTATGCCCGTTGCTGTAAGAACCAAGCGCAACAAAACAAGGTCCATACAGTAGATGAAAGCGAGATAGAGGAGTTCTATGTAGATGTTGTGTCTGAAAACAAAAAAGAAGAAAGAGACTGGATGTTGACACTAAAAGTGAATGACATACACATTCCATTTAAATTGGATACTGGAGCACAAGTTAATGTGATATCAGAGACTGATTTTAAGAAAATTAGACCCAGACCAAAGATACATGGAATAAAAGTGAAAGTGACAGGATACTCAGGTACTGATATACCAGTGAAAGGAAGATGCATTGTCAAAGTAACACACAAGGACAGAGAGCACACGCTAGCATTAATCGTGGTGCCAAAGGATGTGTGAGCCATACTAGGTTTAAAAGCCTGTGAGAGACTGAACCTGGTAAAGAGAGTCCTCGTTGTGGAAAGCGAAGGAGAGACAGTCTATGATGAACTGAATGTTGCGTACACATCGGGTAAGCTGATGTATACAGCAGACACGTTGTCCAGAGCTGTTGACCCAGGAGAGCCTGCAAACACAGTGAAAAGACTGAAGTACAAGGCAAAAGACAGTGGAACTGACTTCTACCAGAGCATGCTTGTATACCGCACAACGCCGCTCGAGTGTGGTATGTCACCAGCCCAACTCCTTATGGGACGTCGGCTAAGGTCAAACCTACCCATCCCGGAGAACCTCCTGAAAACAAAAGAGGGGGAGAAAGTGAGGAAGTTCAAAGAACAACAGAAAGAAAAGCAAAAGTATTACTATGACAGAGGAACACAAAACCTACCTGAACTCCACACTGGTGACCAAGTAAGGTTCAAAGACAAAACAAACACATGGACTCAGAAGGGAACTGTCCTGAGTGAAGTTCAACCAAGATCATACACCATTCAGACAGATGAGGGTGCTGTTCTGAGAAGAAATCATCGAGATCTTCTCATGGGACCAGCCACAGCAGGTCAAGAGACTGATACTGTTGAACAACCTGATCACACAGCTGAGAACCAATCATCTGAGGCAACAACTCAGATTCAAGGACAATCAATCAGAAAATCCTCAAGACACGTGAAGCCTCCTGAGAGACTCATTGAGCAAATTTAAGGACTATTGTTATAGAAGGAAGTAATGTTATCTTATTCTTTCTTCAAGTTCTAGTGTATTGACATATTTCAGGTGAACACACAAAGCAAGGTTAAAAAACCTTGATCATGATAATGATAATGTAAGTTCATTAAGTGTTACAGTTAAAATGCAGATTAATACAAAGAAAACATGTTGTTAGTTAAAAGTAAAATACTTTTGTTTTAAGAAAAGGAGATGTAATGATATCAGCAAAATGTGATGTTATTTGCCTGTTTGATTATGATGCCTTACCAGCATGTTTGCAGGTATTGATTACTTATGCCTGACCAGCAGAGGTCATGTGAGAGACAAGCAGTTTAGTTTAGTTTCAGTTTCGTTCTAGATGCATCACAAGCATCGTGTCTCCTGTAAAGCTGTATAAAGAGTTGAACAGACTTAGATTAAAAGACATCTTCTTTCATAAATGTCTCGTCATTGAACCCACAAAGAAATCAATACAAACTCCATCTGCCACTGTTTTGCCCAATCACTTAATCTATCAATGTCCCTTTGCAACTTTCTGTTCCCATCTTTACTATTTACTATGCCACCTAATTTAGTGTAGTCAGCAAACTTGGATAGATGGTTCTCTCTTCCTTCATCTAAGTAATTGGTAAATATAGTGAAAGTCTGAGAACCCAGTACAGATCCCTGTGGGACACCACTAGTCACATCCTGCCAATTTGAATACATACTTATTATCCCTACTCTCTGTCTCCTACATCCCAAACAATTCCCTACCCATGTCGATAGGTTGCCTCTCATTTCTGCTAATTTTTGTGTGGAACCTTATTGAATGATTTTTGGAAGTCCATATAAATAACATTCATAGACATTCCCTTATGTACCATGTTAGTGACCTCCTCAAAAAATTGAACTAGGTTACTTTTTTTTTTATTCATTCCTGGGATGCGGGCCTCGCTGGCATGGCCAGCATTTATTGCCCATCCCTAATTGCCCTTGAGAAGGTGGTGGTGAGCCGCCTTCTTGAACCGCTGCAGTCCGTGTGGTGAAGGTACTCCCACAGTGCTATTAGGTAGGGCGTTCCAGGATTTTGACCCAGCGACAATGTAGGAACAGCGATATACTTTGAAGTCAGGATGATGTGTGACTTGGAGGGGAACTTGGAGGTGGTGGTGTTCCCATGCGCCTGCTGCCCTTGTCCTTCTAGGTGGTAGAGGTCGCGGGTTTTGGAGGTGCTGCCGAAGAAGCCTTGGCGAGTTGCTGCAGGGCATCTTGTAGATGGTACACACTGCAGCCACGGTACGCCGGTGGTGGAGGGAGTGAATGTTTAAGGTGGTGGATTGGGTGCCAATCAAGCGGGCTGCTTTGTCCTGGATGGTGTCAAGCTTCTTGAGTGTTGTTGGGAGCTGCACTCATGGAGAGTATTCCATCACACTCCTGACTTGTGCCTTGTAGATGGTGGAAAGTTAGACATGACTTACCCTTTACAATCCATGCTGGCTCTCACTCATCAGTTTATATTTGTCCAAACTCTCAGTCACTCTGTTCCTAATGACAGATTCTAGTAACTTCCTCACATTAGACGTTAGACAAATAGATCTATAACTTCCTGGTTTCTCTCTTCCACCCTTCTTAATTACTGGAGTGACATAGGCAATTTTCCAATACAAGGGAACAATTTCTGAATCGAGTGTTTTGTAAGATCATGACTAAAGCATTTGCAATTTCCTTAGCTATTTATTTTACTATCCTGGGGTGGATACCATCAGGTCCTGGTGACTTATCCATCTTCAGTCTCATTATTTTCTCCATTACCATTTTATTTACTTATTTTAAATCTAATAAGTTCCTCCCCTTGTTTTATTTTTATTTTTCCTCATATTTCCTCTTCCATTACAGTGTGTCAGCCATGGCTCAGTTGGTAGCACCCTTGCCTCTGAGTCAGAAGGTTGTGGATTCAAGTCCCACTTCAGAGACTTGAGCACAAAAATCTAAGCTGACACTCCAGTGCAGCACTGAGGGAGTGCTGCACTGCTGGAGGTGCCGTCTTTTGGATGAGACATTAAACTGAGGCCCCGTCTACTCTCTCAGGTGGACGTAAAAGATCCCATGGCAGTATTTTGAAGAAGAGCAGGGGAGTTATCTGCGAGTGTCCTGGCCAATATTTATCCCTCAATCAACATCACAAAAGCAGATTATCTGGTCATTATCACTTTGCTGTTTGTGGGACCTTGCTGTGCGCAAATTGGCTGCCACATTTCCTGCATTACAACAGTGACTACACTTCAAAAGTACTTCATTGGCTGTAAAGCACTTCGGGACGTCCGGTGGTCATGCAAGGCGCTATAGAAATGCAAGTCTGTCTTTCTTCTTGAAGACTGATTTAAAGTAATTATTTAACAAGCCTGCCAGTTCCTCATTTTCAATGACAATATCACCTGCGTCTGTCTTCAAGGGGCCCATATTATCCCTAGCCATCCTCTTTCTCTTAAGATACTTATAAAAAGATATAGGCCCAGAAATTCGGGTCGGAGGCTTCCCGCAGGTGTAAGCCCCCGATCTGCACTTACCTTGCGCGCCGGCCGTTGAGCTGTGGGCCAGCGTGGGATTCCGATCCGGGGCCTGGCCCAACTGCCGGCGCGCAGTGCTTGCGTATCCCAGGGGCGCAGTTAGTTTGATGCGTCCCCTGGGATCACGTGGGTCATGGGCAGCCAATTGGAGCAGGGAATGCTCCATTCATAAGTCTGACAGGAAGAGCTGTCAAAACTTATAAATGCTACGGCCCCAAAATAGCACTAAATCTTCAACAATTTTTTTTTAAAACATCACATTTTTTAAATAAACTATAAATTACATGAAATAACTATTTTAAACAATAATTTAAATTTTTGAAAAAAATAATTTTATATTCTAACGGGGCTAAAAATAAACTTACCTTGCTTTAAAGTATTTAAAAATAATAAACCTGTGTTTTAATTTTAATTAATTCACCACTTACCTTGTAAAAAGCAGGCCTTACGCCTGCTTTTTACATTTCTAAATTCTGCAGGCTTACGATCCCGGGAAAACCTGCAAAAAAAACGAAAGTTTGATGCACACGCGCAGCCTCCCCCGCGCGCGCGTTCGACCTCTGAACCTCTTCGTTCAGAGGATCGGAAGTGCCGGTTTCCCGTGCATGCGCAGTGCATGCAGGAAACCAGCACTTCCATTGGGCTTACGGGTGAGTACCCCGTGCGTACTCACCCATGGAGACCCGAATTTCTGGGCCATAGTGAAATCCTTGATATCCCTCACAAGGTTTTTCCCGAATTCCCTTTTTGCAGCTCTTACTACTTTCTTTGTATATCTTTGCTGTTCTTTATAGCAATGAAAATGAAATCCAAATTTATAATGGCAACTTCCTATGTAAACTTGTCACACTGGAATTATAGCCTACCTCAGTAAGTGCTTTTCAGCAACACCACTGGCAGAAGGGTTATAATTACAACGTGACAACTTTCTATTGGTAGTTATATTGGAATTGCTGGATGACAAAAGACCAAGGTCTATCTGGTTCGCCTTCGACCATCCTGGTAGTCCATTATAAATTGTTATTTGCAATGAAAATATAAGGTTAGGACAGAATGAATGACTTTAAAATGGGGGAGACATGAATCTTGTCATTCATGTGGAAATGACTTATGAAATAATATTGAGCGGCCTACAGGTGGCGCTGTCCAGGGAGAGTATAAATACTCGGGCACAGGCCCAGCTTGCGCAGGACAGTCTTAACAGGAACTAGTGAAGGACACAACTAGACCTCCATGTTGTAAAACAGTTGATTAAAGCTTTGTTTAACGCTTAGACCAAGTGCCTAGTAGTTTTCTTACATCACCTATCACAACATGTTTTGACTTCATTGAAATTAGCAGTGACAGCATGACGTATGTTTAATGAGATGTGCCGTGTCTCCCTCTTGTGCTACGTGCTCTAGCTGCCCTGTTCCTTCTGCCGCACTACTCCGATGAAAAGTGCTGCAGAAAGTAGTGGGTGTAGAGTTTCCCGAGTGTCTTGCTGAGCATCTTCTTGTGATTCAGCTAGTCATGTACCTCCTATGTATTGCAGACACCTGGGGGGAGAAATTCAGTATCGCCCCGTTTGGGACGCCATTATCGGCCATGCGCAATGTTTAGCGCCTGGCGCTAATTATCGCCTCCGACCACAAACTTGGCTTTTATCGCCCCTGGAGGTGATTGGAGCGCTATATCAGGTGCTTCACACCTGTCTTAAGGCGCAAATGCTGAGGAGCGAGGCGCTACCTCAGAGCGCTGGCGAAGCTCATGTGACGTCAGTCAGCAAAGAAACACAGACACACTGGCTCCAGCCAGTTCTTAAAACTGACGAAAGGTCATCGACCTGAAATGTTAACTCTGTTTCTCTCTTCACAGATGCTGCTTGACCTGCTGAGTTTCTCCAGCATTTTCTGTTTTTATCTTAAAGGGGAGGGTTGATTTTGCTCTCCATCCACATCCTGCTCATTGCAGCCTTGAATCTCGGCCTGGAGAGACCTGTACATCAAATCTGCTGGAAAGAACATTGGAGAGGCCCAGGGAAAGAGCTCAGAGTGCAGCCCCCATAGTCTCTTCTAAATCGATGCAAGGAAGGTCAAATCAAAATGAACCTGCAAAGTGCTGCTCAGTACCCTTCTGTGCCCTGGTTTATTTCCGACCAGGCTTTAAACCTGCTGCACCTGAACATTACACGGCCTAGACATTCATCCGCAGAGCACCACTTTCTTGGGCGCTAATCAGCCTCCTAAGCCTCCAATATGATGGGCAGGAAGCACATGCTCATTATAATCCAGCAGTGCGCTGCCTGGTGTATTGGTAAAGGCCATAAAATCGACATGCAGCGGCCACACCTGAAATAGAAGTTATTCCCTTTGCATCAAATAAGGGGCCTAACATCTGTTTGAGGCCCCTACTGCAAGATTGATTTCCCCTGAGGCAGCCAGCACAGTTTCACTTAGGAAAACCAAGCCGATATGTGGCCTTACGTGTGGTCCTTAAAGGGATCCCTGCAGGCCGCAAACAACAAAGTAAGTTTTAAAAATACATACTTACTTGAATAGGGGGATAGTAGGATCACATTCAAAGAATGTGGGCTGCTGCTAAACACTGATCCTCCCGCCCCATTGGCCTGATCTTCTTTCGCTCTTCGACAGCACACTGCCTATTGCTCGCCACAGCTTGCCGGCACAATGGGAATGAGACCTGAGGCCCAATATCGGAGGCACCTCAAGCCTTACCATTCCGGTACAGGGATTGTTCCCTGCACCCACCGCACGCCCAAAAATGGAGGCACCAGGAAATCTAAGCCTACACGTTGTTAACTTCCCTGTGTGCAATGTCATGGGAAATCGACTTGTATGTTATTAAAAATCTTACCTATGCACACTTCCTAGCCAAAAACTTTACCAAAAAAAAGCGCAAAATATTGCAGAAGTTGGCAATCAGAAAAAACAACAGAAAATGCTGGAAAATACTCAGCAGGTCAGGCAGAATCTGTGGAGAGAGAAACAGAGTTAACGTTTCAGGTCGATGACCTTTCATAAGATCTGATGAACTCTCTCGCTCCACAGATGCTGCCTGTCCAGCTGAGTATTTCCAGCATTTTCTGCTTTCATTTCAGAAACTTTACTTCCTGTGATGAGAATTGTTTTTGTGCTTTTATCTTAACAAATACAACAACAACAACTTGTTTTTATAGAGCGCCTTTAACGCAGTAAAATGTCCCAAGGCGCTTCACAGGAGCCTTATAAGGAGATACAGTAAACTCTTGTTTAAACGGCACCTAATTATCCAGAATTCTCGAATAGCCGGCAAAATTCAGGAGTAGGTTCAGGAACCCAAAGGTAAGTTTTACTGTATATTTGTGGCTGTGTAACTGGGGTTCTCGAACCTTGACGAAGGGTTTCGACCTGAAACGTTGACTCTGTTTCTCTCTCCACGGTTGTTGCCGGGCCTGCTGAGGTTTTCCAGCATTTTCTGTTGTTATTTCTCGAACCTTGGTAGGTATACCTTTCCGTTATCCAGAATTTTTAATCAGCTGGCACCATCCCGGTCCCGTAGGTGCTGGATACCAAAGAGTTACCTGTATTAGGGCAGATGACCAAAATCTTGGTCAAAGAGGTAGGTTTTAAGGAATGCCTTAAAGGAGGAAAGAGAGGTAGCGAGACGGAGAAGTTTAGGGAGGAAATTCCAGAGCTTAGGGCCCAGGCAACAGAAGGCACGGCCACCAATGGTGGAGGATGCTCAAGAGGCCAGAATTAGAGGAACGCATCGCTCTCAGGGGGTTGTGGGGCTGGAGGAGATTACAGATGTAGGGAGGGGCGAGACCATGGAGGGATTTGAAAACGAGGATGAGAATTTTAGAATTGAGGCGTTGCTTAACCAGGAGCCAATGTAGGTCAGCGAGCACAGGGGTGATGGGTGAATGGGACTTGGTGCGAGTTAGGACACGGGCAGCCGAGTTTTGGATGACCTCAAGTTTACGGAGGGTGGAATGTGGGAGGCCAGCCAGGAGTGCGTTAGAATAGTCGAGTCTAGAGGTAACAAAGACGTGGATGAGGCTACCGCATCTTCACCCCCTTCATATAAGTGAATGCAGCATCTTCCTGATCTTGGTGTTTAACTGCACATGTGTGGACGCCAGAAGTTGCTGTCCAATTTACTCCTTAATAATGGTGAGCAATGATAGCCACACCGTTATTCCTACTGCAAAATTTTTGGACAATATTTATATATATACACACACACTTATGCTGTGCCACAGGCCAGTCATGCGAGTCTGTATGCCCATCTCACTACAGCCTGATCTGAATCATGTTATCAGGTAAAGGAGCCAAGCACAGGGAATATCAGAGGTAGCTCCTTTGTGGCCTATTCAAGGAAGCGATTGGGGTAAGGATAACCAGATTGAGTCAGGAAGGGACAGAGCGTACAAACAAAGGAGTGCACTAACAAATAGGGTCCGGGTGAGTAAACTATGGTAATAAGACAAATAGGGCCATAGTACAAAAAAATGTTAAGATGTCTAAAAATGTTAAAAAGACAAATCTAAAGGCACTGTATCTGAATGCACGAAGCATTTGTAATAAGGTAGATGAATTAACAGCACAAATAGATGTAAACAAATACGATATAATTGCGATTATGGAGACATGGCTGCTGGGTGACCAAGGCTGGGAGCTGAATATCCAAGGATATTCGATATTTAGGAAGGACAGGCAAAAAGGAAAAGGAGGTGGGATGGCGTTGTGAGCAATAGTGAGAAAGGATATTGGCTCAGAAAATAAAGATGTAGAATCAGTCTGGGTGGAGCTAAGAAGCACCAAGGGGCAGAAAACATTGGTGGGAGTTGTCTATAGGCCTCCAAACAGTAGCGGTAATGTAGGGGACGGCATCAAACAGGAAATTAGAGATGCATGTAACAAGGGTACTACAGTAATCATGGGTGACTTTAATCTACATCTAGACTGTGGAGGATGAATTCCTGGAGTGTGTACAAGATGGTTTTTTAGACCAGTACGTTGAGGAGCCAACTAGGGAACAGGCTATCCTAGATTGGGTATTGTGCAATGAGAAGGGGTTAATTAATAATCTTGTTGTGCAAGGTCCTTTAGGGAAGAGTGACCATAACATGATAGAATTCTTCATTAAAATGGAAAGTGAAGAAGTCCAATCCAAAACTAGGGTCCTAAATCTAAACAAAGGGAACTATGAAGGTATGAGGAGTGAGTTGGCTATGATAGATTGGGGAGCTTCATTAAAAGACATGACGGTGGATAGGTAATGGCTAACGTTTAAGGAACGAATGCATGAATTGCAACAGTTATACATTCCCTTCTGGCACAAAAACACAAAAGGAAAAGCGGCCCAACCATGGCTAACAAAAGAAATTAAGGATAGTATTAGATCCAAAGAGGAGTCATATAAAGTTGCTCGAAAAAGTAGTAAGCCTGAGGATTGGGAGCAGTTTAGAGTTCAGCAAAAAAAGGACCAAGAGATTGATTAAGAGGGGAAAAATAGAGTTTGAGAGTAAACTTGCAAGGAACATAAAAGCGGATTGTAAAAGCTTCTACAAGTATGTAAAAAGAAAAAGATTAGTGAAGACAAATGTAGGTCCCTTACAGTCAGAAACGGGAGAATTTATAATGGGGAACAAGGAAATGGCAGAGCAATTAAACAAATACTTTGGTCTGTCTTCACGGAAGAGGACACAAATAACTTCCCAGAACTGCTAGGGAACCAAGGGTCTAGTGAGAAGGAGGAATTAAAGGAAATTAGTATTCGTAAAAAAATAGTGCTGGAGAAATTAATGGGACTGAAAGCTGATAAATCCTCAGGGCCTGATAATCTGCATCCCAGAGTACTAAAAGAGGTAGCCATGGAAATAGTGGATGCATTACACACAGAATCACACAGAATCCCCACAATGCAGATAGAGGCCATTTCGGCCCATCGAGCCTGCACCGACACATATCCCACCCTATCCCCGTAACCCCACGTATTTAATCCCCTAACACTAAGGGTCAATTTATCATAGCCAAATCAACCTAACCCGCACATCTTTGCACATAGTTGTCATCTTCCAAAATTATATAGATTATGGAACAGTTCCTGCAGATTGGAGGGTGGCAAATGTAACCCCACTATTTAAAAAAGGAGGGAGAGAGAAAACAGGAAACTACAGACTGGTTAGCCTAACATCAGTAGTAGGGAAAATGCTAGAGTCTATTATAAAGGATGTGATAACAGGACACTTAGAAAATATCAACAGGATTAGACAAAGTCAACATGGATTTATGAACGGGAAATCACGTTTGACAAACCTACTGGAGTTTTTTGAGGATGTAACTGGTAGAATAGATAAGGGAGAACCAGTGGATGTGGTGTATTTGGATTTTCAGAAGGCCTTTGATAAAGTCCCACATAAGAGGTTAGTGTGCAAAATTAAAGCACGTGGGATTGGGGGTAATATACTGGCATGGATTGAAAATTGGTTAATAGTTAGGAAACAGAGAGTAGGAATAAATGGGTCTTTTTCGGGGTGGCAGGCGGTGACTAGCGGGGTACCGCAGGGATCAGTGCTTGGGCCCCAGCTATTCACAATATATATCAATGATTTGGATGAGGGAACCAAATGTAATATTTCCAAGTTTGCTGACAACACAAAACTAGGTGGGATTGTGAGTTGTGAGGAGGATGCAAAGAGGTTTCAAGGTGATTTAGACAAGTTGAGTGAGTGGGCAAATACATGGCAGATGCAGTATAACGTGGATAAATGTGAAGTTATCCACTTCGGTAAGAAAAACAGAAAGGCAGAGTATTATTTAAATGGTGCTAGATTGGGAAATGTTGATGTACAAAGGGACCTGGGTGTCCTTGTACACCAGTCACTGAAAGCAAACATGCAGGTGCAGCAAGCAGTTAGGAAGGCAAATGGTATGTTGGCCTTCATTGCAAGAGGATTTGAGTACAGGAGCAAGGATTTCTTACTACAGTTGTACAGGGCCTTGGTGAGACCACACCTGGAGTACTGTGTGTAGTTTTGGTCTCCTTAACTAAGAAAGGATGTACTTGCCATAGAGGGAGTGCAGCGAAGGTTCACCAGACTGGTTCCTGGGATGGGGGGACTGTCGTATGAGGAGAGATTGGGTCGACTCGGCCTGTATTCACTAGAGTTTAGAAAAATGAGAGGGGATCTCATTGAAATGTATAAAATTCTGACAGGGCTAGACAGACTGGATGTAGGGAGGATGTTTCCCCTGGCTGGGGGGGTCTAGAACAAGGGTTCACAGTCTCAGGATACAGGGTAAGACATTTAGGACTGAGATGAGGAGAAATTTCTTCACTCGGAGGGTGGTGAACCTGTGGGATTCTCTACCACAGAAGGCTGTGGAGGCCAAGTCACTGAATATATTTAAGAAGGAGATAGATAGATTTCTAGACACAAAAGGCATCAAGGGGTATGGGGAGAGAGCGGGAATATGGTATTGAGATAGAGGATCAGTCATGATCATATTGAATGGCGGAGCAGGCTCGAAGGGCCGAATGGCCGACTCCTGCTCCTATTTTTCTATGTTTCTATGAAGCTGTAGCTATAATATTGAGGCAAGGGGAGGCTGCCTAGCACCTTGGCTTGGAAATGATATAGGAGCCCAGAAGGGAGAACAGTATAGCACTGGACAGGACATGAAACATTAAACAAATCCATTACTGTACATTATTAATAGTAATACAATAAAACTTCAACCACAACCAGTCTATTAACTGATCTATCACACAATAATATTGTATTTTTTAAATACTCTCTGGGAAGGGAGGAAAGCCAAGATATTACAATCAGTTGTATTTATGAAAGGGCCTTCAATGTAGAAAAGAATCCCAAGATGCTTCACTGGAAAATGGACATGGAGATTTCCGGAAAGGTGACTGAAAACGTGGTCCAAGAGATGGGTTTTAAGGAGGTTCTTAAAAGACGAGAGAGAGATGAAGAGGCGGAGAGATTTAGGGAGAGAATTCCAAACAGTGAAACCCAGGCAGCTGAAGGCATGGATGCCAATGATGGATCGAAGGGAGCGGGAATGCAGAAGAGGCCAGAGTCAGGAGAATGGAGAGTTGGGAGAGGTGAGGAAATCTACATGATATAAGGGGTTAATTTCAAGTGCTTGCTGGGTAAAAGTTTTCAGACTTGACACTGGGCAAGTGTCGATGTGTAACTAGAGCTATTGCACGTACTCGAACTACAGCCAAGAACAGATGTCTGCCCACCTAATGAGAATGTAGAAGTGAAATAATGAGTTCCTTTGATGTACCAATGACCTGATAACTTGTGACCGTAAGCAAAGCTAGCCTCCCAATATATGATTAAAGAGGACCTCCGGTTACACGATTCATGCCCTGTTATAGATTAACGGTTGACTTATGTGTCCAGGATCCTTCTGTCAATATGTTATTTCTACCTGATGATTAATCTAAAATGTATCCTGATAGAGGAACAAAGGAATGTCAATCAAACTTGTTTGTTACACTGTATAAATATGGAACGCTTACGCTGTATCATTGGAATAGTAGCCTCACCCCTTGAGTAGAGGTGCTGATTCCCCTTGCAAGAAGTGAAATAAAAGGCCTGTCCGTCTGACGAATCCAAGTGTGTATTGAGTCATTACCCAGAGCTAAGAAGTAAGGCACTTCTACAATTTGGAGGTTCCACCGAGATGGCTTGCTGTACCAATTGGTGAGTTAACAGACGCCGAGTACGTTGTTCGGTTGGGAAAATCCCATCGGCCGAAGGTGGTGTTTTGCCACATTTTTGGGACTTTCCCTGCCAGAAGCATAGCTGCGCATAGTCTGTTTATTCCATTGGACAGTACTGCCATCGGGTAATTGACTCACAAGGTTCGGAGGTTAAACTGCCGTTGTGACTGCTTCCCTTTCAGAAACGGAACAGAGGACCAGCCATGAGGCGCTGACGCCCCGCGAACAGGATCGTGCAGAAAAGGACTGTATAAAGGTACCAGAGAGAGGTTAAGTCAGGAATTTGATTAACTAAGGAGCTAGCGATTTATTGGAAATTGAACTAGCAAGGTTCCAGCTTGCTGAGAGAGAAGGTTAAGTCAGGAATTTGATTAACTAAGGAGCTAGCGATTTACTGGAAATTGAACTAGCAAGGTTCCAGCTTGAAGTTAGCTGGGACAAATTGAAGGCCCTTTTTGCTAAAGATTTGGCTAAAGGGAGTAGGGTAGAAGGAGAGAAGAGCTTGAAGTTAGCTGGGACAAATTGAAGGCCCTTTTTGCTAAAGATTTGGCTAAAGGGAGTAGGGTAGAAGGAGAGAAGAGCTTGAAGTTAGCTGGGACAAATTGAAGGCCCTTTTTGCTAAAGATTTGGCTAAAGGGAATAGGGTAAAAAAAAAGAGAGAAGAGTGGGCGGTTGTCTGAAACACAGTGTCAATGTTTAATGTTTATGAGAGTGAGTATTTAACTACTTGTTATTATCAATCAACTTTGCAGCTTTGTCCAGTAAGGCTGCATAGGTTGGGGATTTAGTAACACTTTGGTTGTTGTTTAACAAGTGTATTGTTTATTGTTATATGTATTAATGTTTAGTCATGTCTGATCTGTAGAGGCGTCCCACGCAGATCATAGAGTGTTACGGAATTGTTGTATGTTTTAACTAAAATATTTAAGCTGAAAAAAAAACTGCAGAAGGGGTTGGAAAAAACCCAAGCCGGGGAAGTGAGTCCCGCGGCGGAATGTATTATTGAGAAAATAGTGATGTCTTTTACATGATCCACTAAGCTATTGTGGATTCAGTATTTTCCCCAGTTAGAAATACCTTCCACGAGGGTTGAGAACCCTCGAGTTTTATACGTATGTATAGTTTATTAATCTGATCTGTAGGGGCGTACAACGCAGATCATGGATTGTCACGGGAGTTTAGATTGTTTTAAGTGAACCATTTAAGCTGCTAAAATGGGTGCTAGCACCAGTAAGCCACCCGAGAAAGGCACGCCAGCAGCCTTTATGTTAAAGAACTGGTCAATCATCCATTGATCACCTACCAAATTGGTCCAAATGGACTGTAAATAAGACTAGACCCTTTCCCTCAGATAGTCATTTAACATAGAAAGAATTACTTGCCTCGAGGAATGTTTAACGGACAAGAGAGAAATAGAGAACAGCCAGATAAAAAGACTGCCTCTATGTTTGATGAGTCAGAAGAAAAAAAAATTACCCCGAAGAAACACCTTTCTCCTCTATTATGGTAGGATAACAAGGTAACTATAGAAGGATGAATAGAGGGGAATATAGAGGAAGACGTGGTAGAATAAGAGGGTATTGACGATCTGGTAATTGTTACAATTGCGGACAACCCGGACATTGGGCAAACCAATATCCTGCGAAAAATCGTCAGAACCAAACCTCCAATAATGGACCTCCGTTAGAGAATAAAGGTCCTAATTTCACTGTCCATAACCCTTTTTTGGACCAGTCAGGAGGTTACCCTACAAACGGACAGGGATTTAGGAGAAATAGAGATCAGAATTACTGACTGACACCAGCAGCCCCAGGCGCCACAGACCACCAAATGCCGGTTGTTTCTTTAAATTCACGCAGCGAACCTGAAGTTAAAATGCAAATAGCTGGGAGACCTATGTCATTTTAGTAGATACAGGAGCAACCTTTTTGGTGTTAGGGAAAGGATATTCTGAAGGAATGCCTATTAATGGGAAAAAGACCCCGATAGCTGGATTGGCTGGAATACTACAATGCTTGAATCAATCGACTCCCCTCACAGTAAAAGTAGAAGAATTTGAGGAAGAACACTCCTTTCTGTTATCAGGAGATGTCTCTATGAATTTATGTGGAAGAGACTTGCTGTGCAAAATGAATGCTACAATCATTTGCTCCCCATCAGGAGTAACGGTAGAAATCCAAGTAGATAAGGCATATGCGTACCCAGTAACAGAAATAAAACACCCTGGGCTAGATTTTCAGTTGCTTGCGCCAGCAGTTAGCGCCTTAAGAGAAGTGATTTTCGGGCGCTATGCGTGTAGCGCCCGGGCGCAGCGCAGTTTGCGCCCCGCCCCAAATTAAGTTGCCCGTTAGCGCCGGTGCAAAGTTTAGCGGCCGCCCGGATGCGCGCGCAGAAAATGACATCACATCCTCGTGCAACGCCCTTTGGCCGCCCCGAATCCAAACTTCAGTCGGACCGCCCCATTGTGCGGCTGGCGTCCAGAGCGTTTGTAAAATGGAACGCAACAGACCCTGGGGAGCGCAAATTAAAGGGCACTCCTCATGCACTATAAACGGCAGTCTGCATGTGTTGTGTGGAAGGATCCAGTGTGTTGTTGTGAACGGTGTATTTATGTTTCCGGGCACCACCTCCTCTTCCTCTTCCTCGTCTTTCTCGTTTCCCCCCCAGACTCTGCTTTTGAAAAGAACACATGCACCCTTCCCCTTTAAGAGCTCACTGGCACCAGAGTGTCTGCCGTGCGCTGCGCCCGAGCTCGGGCGTTGCGCTCTGCACCGCCGGCTTAGCGCCTAAAGATAGTAGTGGAACGCCTCTTTTAGCGCTCCACCAACCTCTTAGGGCGAAGCCACTGAATTTCTGGCAACGGGGCGCTACTTTGGGGCGGGCGCTAACTTCGGGCGGGCGCTAAGGTTAGCGCCCCAAAACTGTCTATACTGAAAATCTAGCCCCCTGTTCTTTACGCATGGTAAATTGCCGACCCGAGTTTGAGTCCCAAACTTGTCAGTCTGTTAGGAGCGTGGGGATTCGTTACAAGCTCCATAAAACAATACCAGGAATCCCTGAAACTAGGGAAATGGCATTCAAAATTGCACTGCACGGCCTGCTATGACAAAACAGGACAAGATTATCAGCCGTTTTTAAATTTAAAATACCTCCTAACTATTAGACTGCACAGCCCTATAAAGTTACAATTAATCCAGCTGCACCATTACCCAAAAGGTCACAGTATCCATTGTCAGAGAAAGCAGAAAAAGGAATTGAGCCAGTGATGGAATCATTGTTAAAACAGGGAGTTAACGCCGGATAGAATAAAGGTCGTTTGCAACACATCGTTGCCAAAAACTAAAAGAGAAATGAAGCATTATGGAGATTGGGTGGAGTGGGGGGAGCAAGACCCTAGAGGGATTTAAAGACAAGGATAAGAATTTTAAATTGGCAATGTTGAGGAACATGGAGCCAACATAAGTCACTGAATGCGGGGGTGATGGGCAAGTAGAGTTTGATGTGCGCTAGGATAAGAGAAACAGAATTTTGAATGAGCTGAAGTTTATGGAGGGTGGAGGAGGGTGATATACCCATCAATTCATTCCATGAAAAGCGACGAGTTAAGATAGTAACTATAGGTTTTTATTGGCTAAATAACAGAGCCCACCCTCTTCCAACAAGGAAGAATACTAGCCAAGCGGTCACCTTTATACCTGGGCAAGCAGGCGGAGCCATGGGCGGAGTCAGCTGAGGTATGCCTAGGTATAACAGCATGCGTGGCAAGAGGTAACCTTGTGTAGTGATACAACAATGTAAACAGTGATAACAACAGTGTAACAATAGTGAACGGTTGTGAACGGTAACAGTGGTTTACCACAGAGGGGAGGCTGGCCAAAGGAGCATGGAGGTGAAAATGACATGAATGAGGGTTTCAGCGGCAAATTGGCTGAGGTCGGGCAGAGGGAGGCCATGTTACAGAGGTGGACGAGGTCTTTGTGTTGCTGAGGATATTAGAAATTTAGCTTGGGATTGAACAGGAGGCAAAGTGATTTAGGTAGGGCATTGCAGAACATGGGTCCTAGGCAGCTGAAGTCTTGGCCGCTAATGGTAGGGTGAAGAGAGGGGGTGCACAAGAGACCACGGTCAGAGAAACACAAAGTTTTGGGGGGCTTGTATGGTTGGAGTTTGTTGCAGATTGGGTGATTGTTTTGTGGAACACCTCCGTTCAGTCCACAAGTGTGACCCTGAGCTTCCAGTAGCCTATCATTTTAATTCTCCGCCCCACTCCCACTCTGACCTTTCTTTCCTTGGTCTCCTACATTGGTCTAATTGAGCTTATCGGAAGCATTGAGGAATAGCACCTCATCTTTCGATTGGGCACTTCGGAACTCAACATTGAGTTCAACAATTTCAGATCATAACCACTGCTCCCATTTTTTCGGACAGCAGCTGTTGGTAATGATTCTGCTATTCCCCATTTACACCTCCTCTGGACCCATCTTTTGTTTCTTTACTTGTCCCATTACCATCTCCTTTTGCCTCGCACCATCATCCCTTTTGTCATTTAATCTCTCCTGCCTCCCTATCACAGACCTTCCCTTTTGTTCTTTCCTCCCCTCACCCCTTTCCCTGCCCCCACACTTGCTTAAAACCTGTTACAGCTCTAACTTTTTCCAGTTCTGATGAAAGGTCATCGATCTGATAGATTAAATTGGGTGGAAAATTGGGTTGGTTTGCGCCTCTCGTTAGCGCCCCTGGGGGGCGCTAACGGGGCACAAATCCCCTAGCGCCAGGGTGCGGTGATGCTAATGCCTCCCGTGAAATTCAGCGGGAGTTTAGCGGCGATGGTACCCGGTAGCGCCCCGTGTCGCTGCGCCACCGGCGATGATGTCATCACCGTGCACAGCGCCCCATTTGCGCCCCGGCTGCAAACTTCCCTCGCGCTCCCTGACCTATCACCGGAGGATATGTACAACAGGATCAGGGGGCGGTTTGGCAGCGGCGGCGGCGCAAGTTAAAGGGTAGGTATTGGGCGGCCATTTTTATTTTGGCTGACTGCCAGCTCCTGCCCCCCTTTCACATTTGTATGCGGGGCGCCGGTCGCGATTGCTCAGCCCGGCACTCCTCTTGTGTGCCGAGCTGTTTCCACGGCATCCCGCTCCCCGGTGGTCCGGCAGGGCCCCGGTGCGCGCAACGCTAGGCCCCTCCCATTTAATCAGGGGAGGAGGCCTGCAATGACGCGTCGCTACGTGCCCCCGCGCATAGTGCAGCCGCACGTAGAGCCGCAAAATTCAGTAGTGGCACCCCACCTCCTGCTGGGAGCGCTACTACTGAATTTACGGCGGGGCAATGTTAGAACCCCAAAATGGACACCACCCAATTTTTTGCCCAAATTCTTTCTCTCTCTCCAGAGATGCTGCCTGACCTGCTGACTATTTCCAGCATTATCTGTCTATCTATCTATCTATCTATCTCTCTATCTCTCTTTCTCTCTCTCTACCTACCTATCTGTCTATCTATCTATCTCTCTATCTATATCTATCTCTCTATCTATCTCTCTCTCTCTCTATCTATCTATCTCTCTCTCTATCTATCTCTCGCTCTCTCTCTATCTATCTATCTATCTATCTGTCTGTCTGTCTGTCTATCTCCCTCTCTCTATCGATCTATCTCTCTCTCTCTCTATCTATCTATCTCTCTATCTATTTATCTATCTATCTGTCTATCTGATGTAAGAAAACTACTAGGCACTTGGTCTGAGTATTAAACAAGGCTTTAATCAACAGTTTTTCAACATGGAGATCTTGTTGTGTCCTTCACTAGTTCCTGTTAAAGAATGTCCTGAGCAAGCTGGGTGCATGCCCGAGTATTTATAATCTCCCTGGACAGCGCCATCAGCAGGCTGCCCAGTATTACTTCATAAGTCATTCCCACCTGAATGACAAGATTCGTGTCACTATCTATCTATCTATCTATCTATCTATCTGTTGTATGAACGCATTCAAGCATAGAATCAGGCAGACAGGCTTACAACTACAATGTTCTCTTATTCAGTAAAATGGCTGACTGCTGCTTTCCTGGGTAATTCCCATAATGCAATGCACATTATATTACCATATTTACTGGTGTCAAACTCGCACATTGCATTACCGTATTAACTGGTGTTAAACTCGCACATTACATTACCGTATTGACTGGTGTCAAACTCGCAGTCAATACACGACCTCCCCCTTTTCCTTGGAAACAAACTTGCAGTTTACAAACAGTTGCTTACAATAACACTGCATAACTTATTTGATTTATAAACTTTTTACAAACTTGTGTCTTACCACACAACTAAATAATTCCCAGGTTTAAACATTTAACATCACCCATGCAGTTCTCGCACAGTTTATGTTGTGACATAATCAGATAGTCTTTGGGGTTTTCTTTTAACCCTTTGAGGTCTGGCTGTACTGGGTATGTCTGACATGTTGGTGTCAGTGGGTATTGCCTGTATCACAATGGTATGTGTGTCAGGGTCTACTATACTGTCCTCAGTCCCTTGTGTTTCCTCCAGCTCATGGAGTGTCTCCTTTGGTCCATTGGTTCTGTATTTCTTCACAAACGTAGTGTTTCTCGAGTAGCGTGCTCCATCTGGAGATTCCACTACTACTTGACTCCCTGTTTTACTCAAAACTTTGTGCGGTGTGGCATTAAAAGAAGTGGTGAACTTGTCCAATTTGTCCTGCCGTACCAGCACCGTGTCGCCAACTTCCACCTCTGAGTACTGTGTTCTCCGCTGTTCATCTGCGTACAGTTTGGACTTGCCTTTTTGTTCTGCATCCTGGTCACGTACTTCCATGTCTGCGCGCGACTCTGTGATGTCTGGCAGCTTTCCTCTCATTTTCCGTTTAAAGAGCAGCTCTGCCGGGCTCTTTCCTGTTGTGGCATGGTCAATGCTCCTGTACACAGTCACATATTTTCTAAGTTCACGTTTCCAATCTAGTCCTTCTGACTGAGCAATTCTGATTCTCTTCATCAGCGATGCATTCTGGCGCTCGACTTCTCCGTTAGCCTGAGCCCATTTTGCTGTTGTTTTCAGGTGTTTGATCCTGTTGTTTTCACAGTATTCTTTGAATAATTCAGATCTGAATTGGGGACCATTATCAGATTTGCAGGTGATTGGCAAACCATGACGGCTGAAGATTGATTCTAAACTATCAATAACCTTCTCTGTTGTTGTGGAGGTCATGATGTCTTATTCATAGTAGCGACTATAATAATCAACTACCACAAGAATGGAGTGGTTGGATGGCAAGGGTCCCAGTAAGTCTATAGCTACATCCTGCCAGGGGCCCTCCGATAATGGTGACGGTCTCAACGGTTCAGGTGGGTCGGGTCTGGCTACTATCTGAAAGCCGTGGCACACTTTACAGTGTTTTTCAGCTGCCTTGTCCATGCCAGGCCACCAAACCTTAGTTCTGAAATGTTGCTTTGTTCAACTATTCCCAAATGTCCTTCATGTGCTAACACCAGGGCTCGTGCGTGTAACACTGTGGGTAGCACGATGCGTGTTCCCCGAAGAACTAGGTACCCCACTACGCACAGCTCGTTTGCAATTGCTGCATAAGCTTTACAGTTCTCAAAATGTCCGTTTGTGATTGCCTTCCGTACCTCAATCAGCTCTGGGTCGGTAGCAGAGGCTTCCTCCACCTCTCTAGTAGTGAGTGCTTTTGGTGTCGCACTCACAGCTACAAATCTCACGTATTCATCTGAGCCATGAGAATGTCTCTCCTGTTTTGCTGTCTCCCCCAGCAATCGTGACAATGGGTCTGCAATGTTTTGCTTGCCCGGAATGTGTATCACCTTAAAATCGTACGGCTGTAATCTAAGTACCCATCTCTCTATACGGGCACAGGGTTTAGAGTGTGGGCCGTATATCACTTGCAATGGCTTATGGTCAGTTACCAAGTTAAATTTTCGGCCATACACATATGGATGCAGCCTCTCACAAGCCCATACAAGAGCTAAGGCCTCTCTCTCTGTTTGAGAGTATTTCCTCTCACAGTCTGTTAAACTACGACTTATATAGCATATTGGCACCTCTTGTCCCTGTTGGTCCTGAACTAGTACTGCGCCTAAACCTACAGGACTGGCATCTGCTATCACCTTGGTTGGTGCATCCTTATCAAAATATGCTAAAGTGCCGGCTCTGGCCAACTCTTCCTTGAGTGCACTGAATGACTGTCTCTGTTGTGATCCAAATTTAAATGGTGTGTCTTTTCTCGACAGGCGTCGCAGTGGCTCTGATAGCGTTGCAAACTGTGGGGTGAATCTGCTACTGTACCCAACGAGTCCCAAGAAACTCCTCACCTCTGTAGCATTCTCTGGTTCCCGAGCTTCTGCCACTGCTCGCACTCTCTCTGCTGTTGGTCCAATGCCCTTTTCAGACAACAGGATTCCCATGAAAATCAATCGGTCCATGTTGAATTGGCACTTCTCTGAGTTTAGTGTCAGTCCACTTTCCATTAGTCCGGTCATGACAGCGTGCAGGCATCTGTCGTGCGTTTCCTGGTCATGTGCATGCACAATAATGTCGTCTGAGATGTTTTCAACACCCTCTATTCCAGCTAAGGCATTAGCTATCTCGTGCTGATATTGCTCACTAGCTGAAGATACACCGAATATCAGCCTCTTGTACCTGTATACTCCGTTATGTACTGCAAACGTTGTGATTTCTCGTGACTCAGGGATCAGTTCTAGTTGGTGATAACCCCATTTCAGGTCTAGCTTACTAAACACCGTCGAGCCGTTCATACCTTGGAGTCTCTCATCAATGGTGGGGATTGGATATCGTTCCCTCACTATTGCCTGGTTTGCTCGTCTCATGTCTAGGCATAACCTTACATCCTTATCCGCTTTTGGTACAATAACCACAGGATTTACCCATGGGGTGGGACCAGTTACAAGTTCGATAATGTCCATGTCCCTCAATTGTTTTATTTTGGCCTCTACTGCCCCCCTTAAGTTGAATGGTATACGCCTGAGTGGCTGGGCCACAGGCTTCACTTGTGGGTCGATATACAAACTGATCTGTTTTGTGTTCAGCCTTCCTACTCCCTGGAACACCTTTGGATACCGCTGTTCTAGTAGCTGTCTTACATCTACCACAGCTGAGACATCTGCGCCTATTTTTTAAACTCCCAGTTTCATGGCTGTCTCCCTTCCTAGCAACGGCTCTCCATGGCCTTTAACCACAATGAACCCCGCCTGCTCAGTTCTCTTACCTATTGTAATCCCACATGTGAATACACCTTTAACTGACAGTTGTCAGCTAGAAGCATAAGAGAATAACTTTCTTTCTGTCTTAGGGACATGTGACTGACACTTAATGTGTTCTGACTTTAATCCTTCCCATGTATTCTGATCTATCACATTATTAGTTGCACCCGAACCAATTAACATTCTCAGGTTTACTCCCGCCACACAAAAGGTAAGTCTCTCTGTCACGTTATTTCTAGTAACAGCAAATGCAAAGTCATTTTGTTCCTCTACATTGTTCACACTGTGTTTCTTTGTACCCTTTGTGCGGCATACTTTGGAGAAATGATCCTTTCCCTTTCACTTATGACACGTCTGTCCGTGTGCTGGGCATTTCGGATCTCTGCCCATGTGGTCTGTGTGTCCACATCTGTAACATTTCCTATCGTTCCTATCGCCATTTCCCTTTGGTTTCTCTGTCGAGCTTTTTGCATAATACCCTCTTTTCTGTGTAACACGGTGAACAGTATCTGTCTCCGCCTTCTCTGTACATGACATGGCTGACATCTGCTCCTCGACGTTTTCACATTGTGAGGCCAATTGTAACGTGCGGGCGAGCGTTAGACCTTGCCCTTCCTCTAGCAATTTCCTCCGCACATAGGCTGACGTGCACCTACTCAGGATAGCGTCTCTTATTTGATTATCCGCATCCCCCCCAAAAGCACAGTCTTTAGCAACCTGCCGCAAGCGAGCAGCAAATTGTTGCACAGTCTCACCTGTCTTCTGGGACAACTTATAAAAAGTCTGTCTAGCAAATGCTGCTTTGACCTGGGGTACGAAGTAGTGATTCAAAGCACTAACCGCTGCCGTGTAGTCTACTGGCTCTCCTGTGTCTGGTAGAGTCGAAAAGATGTCCTGGACATCTGGTCCTGCTAGGTGTAGAAGTAGAGCTCTTCTCCTCTGCTTTGTGGCAGCTGTAGAGGTATCATCGATAATGAGTCCTTTGCCGTCAGCATAAAGCTCAAAAGACGTTAACCACTTCGTCCATCTTGGACCCAACGTGGCTGGCTCGGTGAAACATGCAAAATTTTGAATGCCGGTCTTCTCCATCCTAGCTAACTAAAACTTGGGCAACTACCTATTTAAAATGATTCCTGTTCGTTATCTTCATCGCCAATGTTGTCTGAACGCATTCAAGCATAGAATCAGGCAGACAGGCTTACAACTACGATGTTCTCTTATTCAGTAAAATGGCTGACTGCAGCTTTCCCGGGTAATTCCCATAATGCAATGCACATTACATTACCGTATTTACTGGTGTCAAACTCGCACATTACATTACCGTATTGACTGGTGTCAAACTCGCAATCAATACATGACACTATCTATCTCTCTATCTATCTCTCTCTCGATCTCTCTCTCGATCTATCTCGGTCTCTATCTCTATCTATCTCTCTCTCTATCTCTCTCTCGACCTATCTCGGTCTCTACCTCTCTCTATCTCTCTCTATCTCTCTCTCTATCTCTCTCTATCTATCTCTCTATCTCTCTCTCTATCTCTCTCTCTATCTCTCTATCTCTCGCTCTATCTCTCTCTCTATCTAATACTTTAAAGATCTTGCATACAGTGTGTACTTTCAGCAGCACTTTTCTGTCACCCTTTCGATCACTCAGTCATAGTCCAATTTATTTTCATCAAGGCCACGTCTTACCACCATGATTGGGTCATTCTACAAACATAATGTACTTGACCTGGGCGATTCTTACAATGAGGATAGTGAACACATTATACATCCTGTACTTGGCTTTCCTTCTTACAGATGCAAAAAATCTTAAATGACTGTGTGTTCATGCTCCTTTTTTCTCACTATTTCCACAATGTCTTCAATAGTTTAATTGTCCTGTCAATCAAGCAAACCCAGGATTATCATCTGCAACCTGGCCTGTAAGTGAAGTCGCCGTTCATTTCAACAAGTGCAGACAAATTACGCGTTCTAGTCTTAAAGGAACACATGCACGGACTGGTCCTGAGCAACACTAGAGAATTCATTAATATATATATTATGTATTAAAACAATGCATGCGTGTACATTTTCCCCATCATATTATGTTACAGATGCAAAGCATTCTTGACAATAAAGAGAAAACCAGTCATTTAATGCTGGGTGCTTCTGACCTGAAGTTTGGAATTAGCAGGCACTTTTTAACTTCCACAATGCCCTCATTGAAAAACAATTAAACTCTGATTGAACTGAAGCCGCCTTTATTTTATAACAGTTAGACTCTGTGGCCTTAAAGGCTCACAACCTCATCATAGCAGTGGAATAATACATTGAACATTACACGGCATCCATAAAGAACACCATGGGAGTTCCACCCTGTATATACATATCTTAATCTCTCCTGCCTTCCATCCTATCACAGACCTTCCCTTTTGTTCTTTCCTCCCCTCCCCCCTTTCCCTGCCCCTACACTTGCTTAAAAACCTGTTCCATCTCCAGCTTTTTCCAGTTCTGACGAAGGGTCATCGACCTGAAACGTTAACTCTGTTTCTCTCTCCACAGATGCTGCCTGGCCTGCTGAGTATTTCCAGCATATTTCAGATTTCCAGCATCCGCAGTATTTTGCTTTTGTATATATATATATATATATGCCTTGACATCACACCCCAGATGTCACAACATGTCACACTTTATTACAGATACACAACAATCATTGCTTGTTATCATGATCTGTAGCCTCGAATGCACAAGAAGCTTCCAATCTGCAAACTTTCTTCACTAAAGAATGTGTGATGAATCTCACACGGTGCTTACTTAACAGCAATTAGACTCTGTGGCCTTAAAGGGGAGTAGCTGTACCATAGCAGCAGAATAATACAGTTCACCCGACATGGGCACGAAGTCAGCAGAGCGACCATGTCACCCGTCCGAAGCTAGCATCGGGAGAGCAGAAGCATTTTCAGATTCGGGCCTCATTTGAATGTCGTTAGCAAACTGCAGGTCACTGGTTGTGGGAGTGTGGGAAATTGACCAGCACCCATGATCAGCTGGCTGGCAGGCTGGGCCTGTGGAGAAAGGGGGGCGGGGTGGGGGGTGCTGGTTAGATCCAATCCCAGATGCGGTCGAGCATGTGGTGACAGTGGCCCACAGTGTTTATGTGGAGCCACGAGGAATACTCCTACGCATCCTGGCCCCACAACAATTTGACCAAAGGACCGCTGGTTAGGCCACACGTCGCCGGGTACAAATGGGCAGAAGCTGTGCATGGTCCGCTCAGTTTTAATCTGAACATTGCAAATGGGGTCCTACTATCAGCGTAGTACCCTGAGGAGCATATTCAAGCAGCCCCTCACCAGAAACAGGCAGGTATGCTACCCATTAAAAGCCCTGCCTGGATTAAACACTGTATGGGACAAAGCTTTTATGTGGACTTATTAATCTGTTTAATAAGTGGAGAGGGAGTGAGTGTTTTTTAAATTTATGTATTTGAGGAGTGCCTGCAGAGTATCTGATGTAAGAAAACTACTAGGCACTCGGTCTAAGCATTAAACAAAGCTTTAATCAACTGTTTCACAACATGGAGATCTAGTTGTGTCCTTCACTAGTTCCTGTTAAAGAATGTCCTGAGCAAGCTGGGCCCATGCCCGAGCATTTATACTCTCCCTGGACAGCGCCACCAGCAGGCTGCCCAGTATTATTTCATAAGTCATTTCCACATGAATGGCAAGATTCAGGTCAGTATCTGTGTTTCATTGTCAGATACGTTAATGAGTAAGTCTCCTCTATGTTGCCTTTTATCCAGAATAAGATTGAATGCTTAGAATGTGCAGAATATAGGGGTATGTTTTCAACTCTGCCCTTCTGGCAAGGAGCCTTGCCCACCGTGAATGTCTATCAGAAATTTGGGTGCATATAGTGCATCTATCTTATTTGTCTGCTGGGAACTCTGCAGCCTTTGGTCAAGCATTGAGTTTAGTAACTTCAACCCTTGACTCTTTGCAGCAATGGGTGCTGGCAATTTGGGATGGGTCCATTGGTATCCAAGGAGGAAGGGAGACAGATTGGCATTTGGGGTGGGAAGCTTTCATTGGAGCAGAGTGCTGGCGAAGTCTGTGCTTGTGGTGTCCTGTTGTTCCTCCTTTTGGGACTGGCTGTGTGTCACCAGTTTCTTCTGTTTTATTTCAGAGCTGCTGCTGCTGCACATACCATGCTCTCAATTGTGACAGACCTGCTTGACACGGGACTTCAATATCTGTGGAGAGACTGAATGACACCTAAATACACCAACAGAAATCTTCTTTTTGAATACAAGCATATGGGAAACTAACAAGACTCAAAGTCCAACCAGTTTATATCTTTTAAGAGATCAGGGAATATTCAAAGAGCAAAGATGCGTATTGCAGGGAATTTTTTCAAGTGCACTCTCAGGGTACAGAGCCTCTCTCTCTGGATGTGCATATCAAGAAACGTCACGTGTGTATGTGCCCCTTGAAATTATATTCCTTTACAATCGTGCACTTTGTTCATTTATGGCATTTCCGATCTTCAGGGAATGTGTGTTATTGTTGCTGTGTGAACTGTACATTTTCAGTGCTACTCTTATAGTCTTTGCTAAATAATTATGGGAATAGGAATCAAACTCTTGACACTCCTTGTATGGGTGATTTGGTGTACATCACCCACACCCCTCGGTCCTCTTCTGGGTTTGTCCACAGAACTGTGACTGAGCCTCAGAGCAGATCTCATACCAATGAGCTGGACTGGGAATTGATTCTCCTCTCAGCCAGGGAGCTGTTGCTTCTCAGTTTCATTCTGCATTCGACAAGGCACCAATATTCACGGGTGCCTGAATCGCACCGCACTTTGACACGAGGATATTTTGTTAATTTGAAAGCTTGCAGTGCTCCTTTGTAAGGAAATGCAATTTTCTCCATCAAAATATTAGCATATGTATCAAGAGGCTGTGTTGGAACTTCCCAACCTTTTCTTTATAAAGAAAAAGAGCTTACCATATATTCTTTTAAAAAAGTAGTTGTTCCTTACTGTACTTCCCTGTATTGTGTCTGACAATTGGCAGCCCTCCATACTACTGAGGGATTTTAATAACAAGAAGCTCAGGGACAAACAGCAGCATTGTACGATGTGGCTGGAGCCAGCAGTGGGAATCCAAACCCACTAATAAGGTTTTAATGGTGCACCAGCTGCACTGTCAATTAGCATTGCCATTTTCATTTGGATTGGGGTGAAAGCTATCTGCTTTCACAGGGCTACTGTAGTGACCTCGCTCTCACCCCTGTGCATATTGTGCCTGAAGCACAGTCCATGCCCAACCATCCGCAAAAACATATTCATGCTGTACTTTGATAAACCTTAAATCCTGGTAAAAAATATGACCGGTTGTTTGGAATTTCCATCCAACACGCATAAAGATGTTGGGTATGCTGATCTTGTAACACAGTTCACTCAACCAATATTTCAACAATCTAATCTCAATAAATGCAATGGAAAACACATCACCCTTGCTTCCACATAGGTTTGGCTCAGTGATAGTGCTTGTATGTCTGAGGCAGAAGATCCACTGGCGCCTCAGTGCAGTACTGAAGGAGTACTGCATTGTCAGAGGTGCTACCTTATGGAAGAGACTTTAAACCAAGCTCCCAACAGCTTCATCAGGTGGATGTAAAAGATTTCAATGCACTACTTGAAGAAGAGCAGGGAGTTCTCCCCGTGTCCTGTGCCAATAACCAGAACAGATTAACTGGTCATTTACCTCTTTACTGTTTGTGGAGTCTTGCTGTGCTTGCCTACAGTACAATGGTGACTGCACTTTCAAAATGTAATTCATTGGCTGTGTATTGATTCGGATGTCCTGAGGATGTGAAAGGCACTCTATAAATATGTGTGAGTGATTTCTGTCAGTGGATTTGCTGCCCTCAGACTGTCACTAACACTCTGGTAAAGTGACTGTCCTCACCTAGGGATAGGCACTACCCAGCTGTGAAGTAATTGCAATATTCCCCTTTACTCTTTTCTTTCTTATTTTTTCTTCCACGCTATTATTTCCATCATTTGTCTCATCCCAACTACCTCAGGAGGTTAAGAGCGAGTCGGTTTCACACTAATGTGGCAAAGCCAACCCACGCTACTCAGCGAGCATGAAGCTGCTCTATAACCTGTGGTGCCGAGGGAGAAGTTACTGAGGAAGCTGGGTAAACCTCACCTTCTTTCTAATGAAAATGATTTGCTCTGAACTTGTACAGCCAATGGGAACACCACTGTATTATTGAAGTGTATGGGCCATGTGTAATCAGTAAAACCTTTAGGCTTGGATTAGGATTTTGTTTGTAGGTTTCCCTAAACTGAAAGTAATGTTTTCGCCACATTATTTGCATTCAAGGTTTACAGTTTTCTATCGGTTGGTTTAGGGTTTCCATTGGTCCAATAGATGTCTTTGATGAAGATAAACTAGCTTTCAAGCAACTGAAGTTGTAAGTAATATTGGAGACTTTTGTTCCCCAATTTGTTTTCTCCTTTACTACCCTGGAGACAGTGACTCCTCCTGGGATACAGTTCCAAAGGCGCAAGCAGCTAACCGTACCTCACCCAAGAGATCATTCTTCATAGTTGAGTCTTGGCTGAGTGTTGGTAAGCCATTTGATAGTGGAGCATATCGTAGGGGAGTATTTACTGTCCATCCCTAGTTGCCCTAAGGGTTTGAAGAGTCAGCCATGTAGCATTGGACTGGAGTCATGAGTAGGCCAGACCCAGTAGGACAAGAGGTTCTCTTCCCTGAAGGACATTAGTGGGTTTTTAAGACACTCCACCAGCTTTCATGGTCATTTGCTAATCCACAAATGACCAGATTCATAGAATTCAATTTCACAACTTGCTGTGATGGGATTTGAACTTATGTTTTTTCCGGTGTTACGAGTGCCATTTTGGTTCCAAAATGGTGTCCAACAGCGCACGTGCACACTTCTGAGAGGAATCGCGCCGGACACCATATTGGTGAGGCCATTAGCATGCACACAGTAAACGTCCGCCAGAAATATGCAGAGCAAGCAGATCATGATGTCAGTCAGTGTGCAAAGTGATTTGACATCAGCGCTGCCATTTTGGAGCTCAACTCTCCAGCTAACGCCCTCTCTTAACCTCGCTCAGCTGAACAAGTGTTCAACAGCTGGAGAGAACCCCCCCACCAGCACTATTTAACCTACATAGGATTACAGAGAATATACAGCACAGAAACAGGCCATTCGGCCCAACCGGTCGATGCTCCACACGAGCCTCCTCCCGTCTTTCCTCATCTAAATCTATCAGCATAACCCTCTATTCCCTTTTCCCTCATATGCTTGTCCAGCCTCCCCTTAAATGCATCTACACTATTCGCTTCAACCACTCCCTGTGGCAGCGAGTTCCACATTCTCACCACTCTCTGGGTAAAGAAGTTTCTTCTGAATTCCCTATTGGATTTCTTGGTGACTATCTTATATTGATGGCCTCTAGTTATGCTCTTCCCCACAAGTGGAAACATTCTCTCTGTATCCACTCTATCAAAACCTTTCATAATTTTAAAGACCTCTATTAGGTCACCCCTCAGCCTTCTTTTTTCAAGCAAAAAGAGACCCAGCCTGTGTATCCTTTCCTGATATGTATACCCTCGCATTTCTGGTATCATCCTTGTAAATCTTCTCTGCACCCTCTCCAGTACCTCTATATCCTTTTTATGATATGGCGACCAGAATTGTACGCAGTACTCCAAGTGTGGTCTAGCCAAGGTTCGATACAAGCTTAACATAAATTCATTACTTTTTGATTCTTACAGGCGAGTTGCTGGTTGATTTCTTCTGGCGGTTGCTATGATTCTACAAGTGTTTGGTGCTTTCTATAGTTGTTTAAAGTTGCTAAAGTCTACAGGGAGTGGCAGGTGCTAAAGGACTTTTTCTGACTTCAAGGCTAATGCATAAACCATTTGCTGCCAATCATGGGGGCACTAGTAGGAATTCTCCTTGGAATACAGCATGACAGGGAGAATGAACAGAGGCCACGCAGAGTAGGACAAACTGCTGGAAGAGGGAGGAGGAGGAGGAGGGGGAGAAGGGCTCTCAGCAAGGGGCCATATCCACCCAGGGTGTTCAGGGAACAATTCTCTGACCTGAACCTCAGCGAGGAACAATGTGAGATGTCTACACTTCAGTAAGGATGTCCTCACTGAAATCTGCCACCTGCAGCAGCCACAACTGCAACCTCAGAGCAGGGCAAGGACCGCACGGCCAGTGGCTGTGAAGGTGACCGTGGCCATGAACTTTTATGCGCGGGCTCCTTCCAGGCTGCAGCTGGAGATATTTGCAACATCTCACAGTTTGCCGTCCACTGTTGCGGAAGGGAGATCACTGAGCCTGTCTGTTCAAAGAGAGGTAACTGCATTTCATTTGCTCTTGCCAGAGAGCAACAGGCAGAACGAGCACACGGCTTCACTAGGATTGCAGGCTTCCCCGATGGAGCAGGGGGCCATTGACTGCACGCATCTCGCTTTCGGGCCCTGCATGTCAACTCTGCCATATACCAGAACCAAAAGGGATTCCACTCCCTCAACGTCCAGCTGGTGTGTGACCATAGGCAGCGAATCACGCAGGGCCATGCCCGGTATCCTGGCAGCAGTCATGGGGGGAGAAGTTCATTATCGCCAGGCGCTAATGATTCGTAGCTTTTAAAAAATTGGGTAATAGCGCTCCAGGAAGGAGGTGGGGAGTTAAATCAAGTGCTCCACTTCCTTCCTGGAGCACAACAGGCAGCCGGCGGGGCAGTGCGGTGAGCAGATGCACACTGGTCCGTGCAGCACTGCCGTGTGGAAGGCTCCTCCCCTTCCTTAAAGGGAAGGGCCATCGCTGCAGGCTCTGCAAGAGGAAAACTTACCTCGTCCCCGACGGCAACCGCGATCTGGCCCGATCAGCCCGATGCTCTGCAGCAGAGGCCGGGCCGATCAATCACCGACGAAGACAAAGGAAAAAAAAGAGAAAGAGCATTTCAGAATTTTTTACTTACCTCGGCCCCCGAAGTGCCCGGCCTCCCAATGAGCGCCGCCTGCAGCTGCTGGTGTTTTCGCCCGGCGATGCTGCAGGGGCCGGAACCAAAGTTCAGGTCCGGGGCGCTGCGCAGCCAGATGACATCACGATCTCCGGACACATGAGATTGTGGCACTGGGGGTTACCGCTGCCGCAAACCGCCAGATGAATTTCGCAGGCGGCGGTAACATCGCCCCACCGAGGCGCTAACAGGAGGCGCTAACCAACCGAATTTCCCCTCCATGATGCCTTCATTCTGCTCCAGTCCACCGTGCCGGCTGCATTTCAGCTACCATGGCAAACCAAAGGGTGGCTACTGGGTGACAAGGGCTATCCACTGACGACATGGCTCGTGACACCGGTGCACAACCCACGCACATGTGCGCAGCATCCATACAATGAAAGCCACGCTGCCACAAAAAAATATGATAGTGCGGTCCATTGGCGTGCCGAAAGAATGCTTCCATTGCCCTGCAGTACCGGGCAGAGTGGGTGTCAAGGTTCGTGGTGGTCTGCTGCATGCCATACAACCTTGCCATCATGAGGGCACAGCCCTTGCTACCAGCTATACGGCGAGCTGCTGAGGAGCAGGAGCATGAGGAGGAGGAGGAGGAGGAGGAAGGGAGGAAGCAAACTAAACAGCCCCTTTCTGCCGGGCTGTCCGTGATGAACTCATCTGAGTGCAATATCAGTAACCACAATTCCAATTCCCCATTCCCCAACAATCGCACACCTTCCCTTTCCTCTGTCACTGACCATCACAGCGTCCGTTTGGCCACAATGCAAAAATAAAAACCACCACAAAATAAACAATCCAAATCAAATTTATAAATGAAATCATGGCATATTGCATAAAACTCAACTAATCACCCTTGTACATTCCCTTAGTCTCTGTCTTCCATGTAACTTTGCCTGTCCTAGTGCTCCTACGCAGTGCTACCCCAGTGGCTGCAGCATGGCTGGTGGAAGGCTGCTGAGCTTCAGTTGAGGAGACTGCAGATGGCCTTGCAGGATGACCTTGAGCAGGCCTAGAAGGCCCGACTGTAGGCTGCACCACCTCGGCATGGGCGGCAGCAGTCTGGGCTGGCTGGCTGACAGGCAACAGCAAGAGCACTGGCGGAATGGCAGTGGTGGGAGGATGACTGCTGTCATCCTGAGAGAGGACAGCAGGTTCATGCTCCACAGAGCCACTGCCACTCCCTCGGGACAGCGCCTCAGCAATCCTAGTAATCTGTTGGAGGACAGATTGCTGGACTGCTGTGACACCCTGTAAGCCCCTTTGAACACTGTAATCCACAGCCACGATGGCAGCAAGCTGACCTTGCATGGTACCAGTCTGAGCTTCAATGTCAACACTCAGATGTTGGGTGGCTGCTGCTTGTGCTGCACTGGAAGCTGAGACATCGGCCATCAGACACTGCATCATGATGGGTTCCACAGGTGTGCCAGTGGAGTTGGCCACCCCTTCCATGGTGGAAAGAATGGGCTCCAAGCTCAGCGCAAAGCCCTGTGCAAGGTTGGTGCCGGACTCCTCCACACTCCTTGACATTGCACACAGACTTTCTGGCAGGCCTGCCGATGCACCAAGCATTTCATTGTGCAAACCCATCAGTCTTCTTCTGTAGCCTGCTTCATTGAAGTCCTCATCTGAGTCCTGAGCAGCAGAACTCGTGTGCGACCCCGCCCTCCAGCGAGCTGGCACCTGCTCTATCCTTGCCCCCTGCCCTGGCTGCACTCGTCTAAATTAGGCACAGTGTCAGTATCTGAGCTGGTGGCTGTGAGTGTGAAATCGGGTGACGGCATGTCTTCATCAATCACTGTCTTCTTGCTGTCCCTCCACTGCCTGGCCAGGCTGCACCTCTGGTGTATCTGAAAGGATCAAGGCACAAGGGTAAGGTTGTGATGAGGGGAAGGGGGAAAATAAGAGGCGAATTCTTACACCAAGCTTCATAAGATGTGTAAATTAGCTCAGCTCTGAACCATTTTAAATAACCAAGTCCAAAGTATATTACCACTTACACAAACCAAGCCAACCGCTGCAGGGATGCAGTGTGACACTGAGACAAACACCTAACTCTTACTTGTCAGTGTCATCAAAGGTGAAGTTAGACACAGAATTGCACTAACGAACACATCTATGGTAACACGGTTAGCACCATCACAAGGTTAAGCTTCAAAGGGAACAGAGAGCACTTAATTATATACTATAATATATATTATTAACCAACAGAATCTAAACCATTACAGGCACAAACATAGCTTATGTGCCTTGCAGTATCTTAGCACTAGCTAGCTTCTACTTAAGGCAGTATAATAGAATCTTTTTGAATGTCTAGCATTGCACTACTGCTTAGCAAGGTCAAATTTATGACTCATATTCATTGTATCGCGGATAAATTTCCAGTGTTTGAGTACCCAGACTGTCCCTCCGTGATATAAACAAAAGACGTACAACCTTGTCCTTTTGCTATGTTGACTGTTGTAGTGTTGGATGGTCCTGGGAGATGCTCCAATTTACCTTTGGGAACATTTGTGGCCAGGTGTGGTCTTTCTTTGTTTAGTTTTCTCCTTGTCCTTACTCAGCTAATCTTGCAGGTATTTTATCCCTAAGTTATTATACTGTGCATTATCTCTAAGTTATTATACTGTGCATTATCTCTAAGTTATTATACTGTGCATTATCTCTAAGTTATTATACTGTGCATTATCTCTAAGTTATTATACTGTGCATTATCCCTAAGTTATTAGACTGTGCATTATCTCTAAGTTATTATACTGTGCATTATCCCTAAGTTATTAGACTGTGCATTATCCCTAAGTTATTATACTGTGCATTATCTCTAAGTTATTATACTGTGCATTATCTCTAAGTTATTATACTGTGCATTATCTCCAAGTTATTATACTGTGCATTATCCCTAAGTTATTATACTGTGCATTATCCCTAAGTTATTATACTGTGCATTATCTCTAAGTTATTATACTGTGCATTATCTCTAAGTTATTAGACTGTGCATTATCTCTAAGTTATTATACTGTGCATTATCTCTAAGTTATTAGACTGTGCATTATCTCTAAGTTATTATACTGTGCATTATCTCTAAGTTATTATACTGTGCATTATCCCTAAGTTATTATACTGTGCATTATCTCTAAGTTATTATACTGTGCATTATCTCTAAGTTATTATACTGTGCATTATCCCTAAGTTATTATACTGTGCATTATCCCTAAGTTATTATACTGTGCATTATCTCTAAGTTATTATACTGTGCATTATCCCTAAGTTATTATACTGTGCATGATCTCTAAGTTATTATACTGTGCATTATCCCTAAGTTATTATACTGTGCATTATCTCTAAGTTATTATACTGTGCATTATCTGTAAGTTATTATACTGTGCATTATCCCTAAGTTATTATACTGTGCATTATCTCTAAGTTATTATACTGTGCATTATCCCTAAGTTATTATACTGTGCATGATCTCTAAGTTATTATACTGTGCATTATCCCTAAGTTATTATACTGTGCATTATCTCTAAGTTATTATACTGTGCATTATCTGTAAGTTATTATACTGTGCATTATCTCTAAGTTATTATACTGTGCATTATCTGTAAGTTATTATACTGTGCATTATCCCTAAGTTATTATACTGTGCATTATCCCTAAGTTATTATACTGTGCATTATCTCTAAGTTATTATACTGTGCATTATCTCTAAGTTATCATACTGTGCATTATCCCTAAGTTATTATACTGTGCATTATCTCTAAGTTATTAGACTGTGCATTATCCCTAAGTTATTATACTGTGCATTATATCTAAGTTATTAGACTGTGCATTATCTCTAAGTTATTATACTGTGCATTATCTCTCTAAGTTATTAGACTGTGCATTATCTCTAAGTTATTATACTGTGCATTATCTCTAAGTTATTATACTGTGCATTATCTCTAAGTTATTATACTGTGCATTATCCCTAAGTTACTAGACTGTGCATTATCTCTAAGTTATTATACTGTGCATTATCTCTAAGTTATTATACTGTGCATTATCTCTAAGTTATTATACTGTGCATTATCTCTAAGTTATTATACTGTGCATTATCCCTAAGTTATTATACTGTGCATTATCTCTAAGTTATTATACTGTGCATTATCCCTAAGTTACTAGACTGTGCATTATCTCTAAGTTATTATACTGTGCATTATCTCTAAGTTATTATACTGTGCATTATCTCTAAGTTATTATACTGTGCATTATCCCTAAGTTATTATACTGTGCATTATCTCTAAGTTATTATACTGTGCATTATCCCTAAGTTATTATACTGTGCATTATCCCTAAGTTATTATACTGTGCATTATCTGTAAGTTATTATACTGTGCATTATCTCTAAGTTATCATACTGTACATTATCCCTAAGTTATTATACTGTGCATTATCTCTAAGTTATTAGACTGTGCATTATCCCTAAGTTATTATACTGCGCATTACATCTAAGTTATTAGACTGTGCATTATCTCTAAGTTATTATACTGTGCATTATCTCTAAGTTATTATACTGTGCATTATCTCTAAGTTATTATACTGTGCATTATCTCTAAGTTATTATACTGTGCATTATCCCTAAGTTACTAGGCTGTGCATTATCTCTAAGTTATTATACTGTGCATTATCTCTAAGTTATTATACTGTGCATTATCTGTAAGTTATTATACTGTGCATTATCCCTAAGTTATTATACTGTGCATTATCTCTAAGTTATTATACTGTGCATTATCCCTAAGTTATTATACTGTGCATTATCCCGAAGTTATTATACTGTGCATTATCTCTAAGTTATTAGACTGTGCATTATCCCTAAGTTATTATACTGTGCATTATCTCTAAGTTATTAGACTGTGCATTATCTCTAAGTTATTATACTGTGCATTATCTCTCTAAGCTGTGCATTTTCTCGCTCTGTGCTCAGCCTTGAGCTCTTACAAAGCAGTTGTGATGCACTTTACAAGTTTTGCTTCTGTCAGATCAAACACTTAACCTTTCTCATCCTACCAACATTCACCCCTAATAATTCCCCTGTATTTGAGCTTGTTGTGTATGTACCTTTAAGAGAGAACTGCTTTTATACTGTAGTACCGGCAGTGACCACACCTGTATATAAAGCCGTAGCAGGCTTCTGTACTTTCAGTTCCAGCATACCCTCTGTTCAGTAAACACCTGTTATTACCGTTCTCCTGCAGTCCGTGTGTTATTGATACGCGGACACTACAGTGGCGACGAGCAGGTTCGAACTCACCTGTAGTACTGCATCACCTCACGGGGATCCATCCCTGAAAAGAAGCTTCTTGGAGGTCGAAGCCAGAGCAACGGGCATCGACCGTGGGCAACCGCCCAGTGATCCATCGGAGTTCAGTGAATCGCAGGGGAAGCTGTGGAGAGCTGGGCTTGGCTCCCCAGTCAAGGTGTTCCAGCAAATCGTGCTGGTAGCAGGTAGTGCGCTGACCCTTCCGGACTGCGGCGGGCTTGAGCTCGATCGAGCAGCTCTGCAAGGGGGCCGTGCAGCGTCGTCGGGAAGGAAAAGAGAGAGAGAGGGTGGAGCGCACAGGGCGCGGTCGGTGCTCAAGAGCCGGGCAGCATTAGAGAAAATAAAAGAGGGGAAGGAAAAGAGACGCGCAGTTGACAGCGTTGAAGAAGAATAAAACTAAGGAATTTAACTAACAAAAGAGAGACACGCCGAAGCCGCGGGGAGCCGCCATTACTATTTAGAACACTAGGAGCAGCATTGGCAGCAAGGGGAAGAAGGAAAAGCGCGGGAGGCGCCATTTTAATCCATTGGGGAAGAAGGAAAAACGCGGGAGGCGCCATTTTAAACCACCCAAGATGCCAAAGAGTGGCAGTATCACTGCTTTCGACAACGAAATAGAAGACTGGACCACGTATGTGGAAAGAATTGAAGTGTACTGCAAGGCAAATGGGGTGGCCGATGAAAAGAAGGCGTCGGTATTATTAAATTTGATGGGCGCGAGAACGTACGGCCGATTGCGGAATTTAATTACCCCAGCTAAACCAATGGAGAAAAGCTTTGAAGAGATTGTCAATATCTTACAGGAACATCTAAACCCTACACTGCTGCTGATAGCAGAAAGATTCAAGTTCCATAAAAGAAACCAGCACAAAGATGAGAGTAATGCTGACTATCTTGCAGAACTACGCAAGTTATCGAAGCACTGCCAGTTCGGAGCAGGACTGGCAGATACCTTAAGGGATAAGTTTGTCTGCGGGCTCCAGAGTGAAGGAACCCAGAAACGACTACTTTCGGAAAAGGACCTTACGCTACAAAAGGCTTTCAGCATGGCAGTATCCTACGAAGCAGCAGCACGGGGAGCTGCGGAAATACAACAGAAACCGCAAGAATATAGCACCAACGAAATGGCATATGGAGCAGAAAAGTGCTATCGCTGCGGCAGAACAACCCATGACCAGAAGGACTGCTGGTTTAAGGACAAAGTATGCAGGCAATGTGGAAAAGTGGGACACATAGCACGAGTCTGCAGGTCGGGAAAGAAAACCAACACTAAAAGAACTACTAAGGAAAAGTACAAGAAAGTAAAAAAAATGACAGACAGTAGTTCAGAAGATCAGGAGAGTGATAATGACTCCGAGAGCAGGAGACTAAGTTGTCTAAAGTTACACAACATGATCGCAAAGGAGGATCACCGAACCATTTGGGGCACCCTCATGATAGCAAGGTCCCAAGTAAAGATGGAATTGGACACAGGATCAGCCCTAACAGTCATGAATTGACGAGACTATGAGCGGCTATTCTCACACATACCCTTGAAGGACACGTCCATTGTATTGAAGACATATATGGGGCAAAAAGTCTACCCCAGAGGAAAAATAAGGGTGCCCGTTAAATACAACGGCAAGGAAACGCAGAAACTGTATCTCTATATACTACAAGATGGAGGACCACCATTATTGGGACATGAATGGATCCAAAAAATACAATTGGATTGGCATTCCATTCAGGCGCTAACTGTGGCTGACAAAAAGGATGACGACGTCACACCTGGACGACTGTCAAAAATTCTAACTGACGCGAAAGAGGTGTTCCAGCAAGGACTTGGGACTCTAAAAGGAGTAACGGCAATGATAAAAATTGAAGATAACGCAAACCCAAAATTTTTTAAGGCCAGACCAGTACCGTACGCGATCCGCGCGGCCGTCGAAGCAGAGCTGGAGAGTCTGGAGCGTTCGGGTGTGCTGTCCAAGGTGGACTGGAGTGAGTGGGCCACACCCATCATTCCTGTAATGAAGAAATCATTGAGCAGCACGCCTGGGGAGCCAAAGAAGGTTCGCATCTGTGGGGACTTTAAGGTAACTGTGAACCCAGTCCTGCACACAGTACAATATCCACTTCCGCGGATAGAAGATATTTTCACCTCACTATCTGGAGGGAAACGCTTTACGAAGATTGATCTGGCCCAAGCGTATCTACAAATGGAGGTAGAAGAAGCATCTAGAAAATACCTCACGATAAACACTCACAAAGGTCTTTACCAGTACAACCGACTGGTATTCGGGGTAGCATCAGCTCCGACTATTTGGCAGAGGGCGATGGAACAAGTCCTGCAAGGGATCCCGGGGACCCAGTGTTATTTGGACGACATCCTGGTTACGGGCGAAAATGACAGTGAACACCTTGCCAACCTGGAGCAGGTGCTCACTAGGTTACAAGAATATGGGCTACGAGCCAACCGCCCCAAATGCGAGTTTTTCAGGAAACAAATCTCGTATTGTGGCCACATGATTGATGAATAGGGGTTACATAAGTCCCCAGACAAGATTGAGGCAGTAGTCAAGGCTCCAGCACCAGAAAATGTGTCGCAACTGAGGTTGTTCCTCGGGTTGGTGAACTACTACCATAAGTTCTTGCCAAATTTATCTACAATTCTGCACCCACTGAACGCCCTGCTGCAAACTGGAGTAGCATGGAAATGGAGTGATGAGTGTTAGCGTGCCTTTCAGAAATGTAAATGCCTAATCACTTCAAAAGAAGTATTGGCCCACTACAATCCAACACTACTGATTCGGTTGGCATGTGATGCATCTCCCTACGGCATTGGAGCGGTGCTGTCACACAAATTCCTTGACGGTTCAGAGAGGCCAATAGCCTTTGCGTCGCGCTCGTTAACCTCAGCCGAGCGTAACTACGCCCAGATTGACAGGGAGGCCCTCAGCCTGGTGTGGGGGGTGAAGAAGTTCAATCACTATCTGCACGGGCAGAAATTCACCCTACTGACTGATCACCAGCCTCTTGTCTCCATTTTTAACCCAAAGAAGGGCGTTCCGGTGATGATGGCGCAACGGCTGCAAAGATGGTCCCTTTTTCTAGGGGCACATCAATACGACATAGAGTACAAGGGTACGAAACAGCATGGAAACGCTGATGGGCTGTCGCGCCTGCCGTTGCCTACGGTGGAGGAAGCACCTGCAGTGGGCCACAGTTTGTGTCCGAGGATTTCCGGCGGTTTTTGAGGAATAATGGGGTGAAACATTACACATCTGCCCCATATCATCCAGCCACAAATGGATTGGCTGAGAGGTTTGTTCAGACCTTTAAAAAGCAATAAAGGCGATGTATAATGACAACATACCACTACAACACAAGGTGGATAATTTCTTGTTTGCGACACATGCAGTCACCAACCAAGCTCCAGCCATAATGTTCTTTAACCGAAGGTTAAGATGTCGCCTGGATTTGCTCAAACCAAACATAAGACAAGATGTTGAGGATAAGCAATTCCAGCACATCAATGAGAAGCCAACCAGGAGCTTCAAGATAGGGCAACCAGTCTTGGCCCGCGACTACTGAACAGAAAAATGGCAGCCAGGAATGATATGCACACAGCAGGGACCACTAATGTACACAGTGGACATTGGAGAGAGCATCGTGAGACGCCATGCTGGCCAGATTCTAGAGTCACAGGAACAAGTCAAAACCATACCACGAGCATGCGCACCTGGTGATGAACCCGAAGTACAGATTGCGTCTACCTCAGAATCAGTGGTATTGGAAGCTGACGAACCAACCAATGACAATGAGCCAGAATCGACTCCGCCGCAAGAACAGGATACTCGAGAAAGGCGCTATTCAGACAGGATCAGGAAGCCTCCTCAAAGACTGAATTTATAAATGATTACTTCAGTTGATGTATATAGTACAGAGAAAATTGTAATTGTAATTAGTTATTATTTAATTGTTAAATGAATGATATGTACTGTTTATCTAAAAGGGGAGGAATTGTTGTGTATGTACCTTTAAGAGAGAACTTCTTTTATACTGTAGTACCGGCAGTGACCACACCTGTATATAAAGCCGTAGCAGGCTTCTGTACTTTCAGTTCCAGCATACCCTCTGTTCAGTAAACACCTGTTATTACCGTTCTCCTGCAGTCCGTGTGTTATTGATACGCGGACACTACAGAGCTCAGCTCCCAAAGCTCTTGACAATGTTCCTTTTCACCTGCTAGCCTCCTGAAAGACCTTCCAAGAATGTTCTTCCATTTTCCTGAAACCTAAAAATGTGGATGTTAAAGTGTACCCTTTTATACCTTTTATTTAACAAAATAAATCCCCTTTTAGGATGCACCATGTTTAGTGGGCAACCAGAGTGATTCATGTATCACATGGGTGCATTCTAAGGTATCCATTAGATAGGCCGATGTCAGAAACTATAATGATCTTAATGAGTTGGATGAAAGAAAAACTTCTTGCTAGGTACGAAACTTATTTTCTTTCTCAGTAATTCAATCTGACATCAATAGTCTTACAAGGACCTTCCCTTCACTATTCTCTTATCTACTTAGGCAGTGTTATAAATCGCATCATTCATCAAGAAACTACTCGTGAGATAACACTGGGCGGCCAGCTGGTGGCGCCATCCAAGGAGTATAAATACTCGGGCATTGGCCCAGCTTGTCCAGGGACATTTTGTAAGACAGGAACTAGTGAAGTACAACTAGACCTCCATGTTCTGAAACAAGTTGATTAAAGCCTTGCTTTATACTCAAACCAAGTGCGTAGTGAGTTTTATTGGGCCAGAAATTCCAGAACGGGGCTTGCAGCGCGTGCAAGCCCCGTATTTGCACTTACCCCGCGCTCCTGCCGATCAGCTCCAGGGACGCCTGCACTTCCAGAAACTGAAGCAAGAATCCCGGGCAGCGTATGACGTCACGCCGCCCAGGAGTGCAGCCAGCGCGGACCCAGGAGCGTGCAGTGTAAGTGAGACACGCCCCTTGAGGTCTCAGTTTCACTGGACACGCCCCCAATGTTTCTGTCAAGCTGCTTTGCTTTTTTACATGCAAAGCAGCAGTTTAAATAGGTTTTTGGAAGTTTTTTGAAGATTTTGGTAACTTTTATAAACTTTTTAAAATGTTTACATTATTTTGAGTAATCTGAAGTAGTTTTAAAGAGAATTAAAGCAATTTAAAGACTTTTAAAAGCCCTAAAATAATTTTTTTAATTCCATTTATTTATTTATTTAGCAATGTCGTCGTCATACGTGTCTTCACACTGTGACTGGAGCCCTATGCTGCCATTTCACATTGCTAATCGGATTGGGCCTTTGTCATAGCGGTAGGAACCCCGCCGCTGGGCCAGATCAGGGTAGGGTTTCGAACCCCGCTCCAGACAGTCCCGGCAAGTGGAGTCGGAGCTCCGGCTCTAAATTCTGGGTTGACATCCAGTGGGATATTTGCGTCCGTGGGTGTGGGTGGCCCCCCCTCCTTGTATAGCTTGTGGGAGCCCGTAAAACCCTCCCGCCATAGGACTAACCACCCTGATGGCTGGTTCAAAGATGGTTACGGTCACGGAATGAGCGTTAATCACGGCCATAAATCCTTCCACCACTTCATACAGTTCCCCAAAGGGAACAGTGTGAGGATACATACGATGATGACCTCTTGCGCAATGCACCTCCTTGGACCCTCAGTCGCAGATGCGAGGGGGCAAGTCGTGCAAGTGTTAAATTTTTTATTTTATTGACATGTAAAATGTTGGCCCAATAATTCCCTTCCAAATGCGCTAGTACGGTCGGGGTACTTACGCATCTGGCCGGATGAAATGCCGGTTTTCAGCATGCACAGTGCATGTGGGGAAAACCGGCATTTCCTGTCCTCTGAACGAAGGGGTTCAGAGGCAGAACGCGTGCGACTGCACATGCAGCGCGTGCGCAGTATAATTCGCCGCTTTCATTAATGCTTTCAGTGAGGTCCAGTCATTACAACTTACACATGAAAAAAGCATGGGTACAGTTGCTACAGAGGCTGCGGAGGAAGATATTTCTTATCGTGGAGCTTCTGAAAGTATGTATGTCTGTATATATTCCTTTGCGTGTTATGTATATATTCCTTTACTTATGTGTATGAATGTATTATTTAATTATGACTTTCAGAGAAAGTAACTTATTGGAAAATCATAATTAAAAACATACATTCATAGTAAAGGAATATAAAACATACATACATATACGTAAAGGAATATATGTGGACATACATACATAACTCATTCTCACATTCCATTCACACAGACACAATTGCTCCTTCTACCTACCGTTCTGAAAACCCTTTAAAAAAAAAAAAAATTTTAACTTTAAAACTTACTTAAAATTTCTTAAAATAACTTCCCTCCCTTTCCCAAACAAAAATATTGCATTTCAAAAGCTCCACGATAAAATATATCTTCCTCCGCAGCCAATGAACCACTTTACACTTGCTTTTTTTCAGTGTAACTTCTAAGGACTTAACCTCACGGATTTCATGAATGAAATCCACGAAGTTCACTGCGCAAGCGCTGCCTGTGCAGTCGCACGCGCTCGAGGTCTGGAAATGCCGGCGTTCCCCGCATGCGCTGTTCATGCTGAACGCCGGCATTTCCAACGGCCAGAAGCGTGAGTAAGCCGACCGTACTCACGCTTCTGGCCTGGAATTTCTGGCCCATTATGTCAGGCAACACAACCCATACGTAATCTGTAAATTTGTAATGTTGGCTAGTCTATGTTCGCCCAATATCAGTCCTTCATTTACAAACATCTGATGATTCCATGTGAGTCTTTTGCTTGTCTCAGCTCTCTATTGCGTTCTTGGTCAGCTATCCCAGAATTAACCTTTTTGATTTTGCTAGAATTCAGTAGTGTGGTTTGGAAGGGCAGCTTCTCCTGAGAAAAAGTTCTGCCAAGTCTGTCCAGGTGGGACTTCAAAATACCTATCTAACCTTCTCTCATTGTTCTTGACAAATTGTTTTCCAGAGCATGATGTTTCCACAGTCCCAGAAGCTCAGGGACCACCATATTCACACAATATCTAATCATCTCTCTATACTTAGCCTTATAACCCTCAATTCTGCTCCTAACCAGATATCTATCCAACTCATTTTTCAAGGTGTTAATCAACACAGCACCAACTGCTCCCGCTGGGACTCTGTCCCAGTATTCAATGGGGGTAAAATCTAATCTTCAGTCTTGCTTGAGGCTTGTTAATTCTTTTTACTAAATCCCTTGTTCTGTGTTCACGGTTTGAGTTAAATGGCTTTCTTATATCTTTATTATCTTTACTTCTCAGCATTTTAAAGACCTGAATCACATCTTCTCTCAATCTTCTTTCCTGCTGTGATAACTATTTCTCTTCTGGATTTCTCTCTCCATGATCTGGGGCTCTAAACCGCCCCAGAATCATTTTGTCTCCCTAAACTGAATTCCTGCAGTATTTTATTGTCTTTTCAACAGCAGAGTACACAGAACGGCACACACTGGCCCCTATTTTGCGGCCCCTACGGGGGGGGGTCCCTGGTGCGTACGTGCCCATAAGGGCCGCGTAAGCATGCGCTAGAACCTGGAACTTGCGATCTGTCAAGAATCTTCTTGACAGATCCTCCACACCCCCGGGAAAAGGGCATCCGCGGGCGGAGAGTTGGGCAAACTTCTGCCCAGCGAATGCCCGTGAAATTCTTATGCCTGGTATTTTACATTTTAAATGTTTAATTACAGGAAACTCTTTATTATCCGGCACCAACAGGACCAGCGTGGTGCCGGTTTATCAAAGCGTCCAGATTACAGAGAGTTATAGTTTAAAAGGTACGAGAGCTCCGTACACAGCAACAAATCCAGGCTTCCCTGTTGCTTAGCAACATGTGCAGGAATTCCGGCCACAGACCAAGCATCCCTGTTGCTTAGCAACAAGTGCACGAACCCCAGTTACACAGCCACAGATCCAAGAACTGCCACTAATATGAAGTAAAACTTACCTGAACCTACTCCTGAATTTTGCCAGTTAACAGAGATTTCCGGTTATTTAGGTGTCGGTTAAAAGAGAGTACACTTTTTCCATTTATTTGTTATGTTCATGTGTTTTTCATGCTTATGGGGATTCCGTACATATGGAGTCCTCATAAGTACGATTGGGGATCCCCCTTCTTTCGTTGGTTGGGCCGGCCCACGTGATCCCAGAAGCGCCCTGGGGTACGTGGGCCTCTACGCATGTCTACGCAGAGAGGCGCAGGAAAGTCTCCCTGGATCCAGGACCGTCAGGTAGGTTCACAGATTTTTGCCATTCGGAGGCATCTGCCCGCAAGAAGCCTCCAACTGCAAATTCAGGCCCAATATTCTAAACGTGGCTTCACTACTGATCTAGACCCTCATCCATGCCTTTGTTACCTCTAGATTTGACTATTCTAACACACTCCTGGCTGGCCTCCCACATTCTACTGTATGTAAAATTGAGGTCATCCAAAACTCAGCTGCCCGTGTCCTAACTCGCACCAAGTCCCATTCGCCCATCACCCCCCTGTGCTCGCTGACCTACATTGGCTCCCGGTTAAGCAATGCCTCGATTTTCAAATTCTTGTGCTTGTTTTCAAATCCCTCCATGGCCTCGCCCCTCCCTATCTCTGTAATCTCCTCCAGCCCCACAACCCCCCGAGATATCTGCGCTCCTCTAATTCTGCCCTCTTGAGCATCCCTGATTATAATCACTCAACCTTTGGTGGCCGTGCCTTCTGTTGCCTAGGGCCTAAACTCTGGAATTCCCATCCCTAAACCTCTCCACCTCTCTCCCGCTCTTTCCTCCTTTAAGATGCTCCTTAAAACCTACCCTAATTTCTCCTTATGTGGCTCGGTGTCAAATTTTGTTTTATAATACTCCTGTAAAGCGCCTTGGGACGTTTTACTATGTTAAAGGCGCTATATAAATACAAATAGTTGTTGTTATATAAAGTCAGTACAACTTGTTTCAGCTTGTATCCAAATGACCTTGAGATGCATTTTGGTATTTGATTAAATGCATTGATAAAAGCTTCATGTTGACTGGATACCTTCAGTGAATGATCAATAATCATACAAAAATCCTCTCTTCTATCTTCACGTGTGTTTTATGTTATTTATTTTAATATATACTACATTGCACTTACTCTCATTAAAATCCATCTGTCTTTCCATTTGATTAATTGGTCAAGATTCCTTTATATGTTTTTTTTTAATCTCCCTGGCCACACACCTTAGTATTTATCAAAAGTTTTCTATCCTGTTTTACACTCCTCCTGTCATTTTGGGCAGGATTTCAGAACAGATCCCTGCATAATGACAGAAGGTCATCGACCTGAAATGTTAACTCTGTTCTTCGCTCCACAGATGCTGCCTGACCTACTGAGTATTTCCAGCATTTTCTGCTTTTATTCCTATACAGTATAATTCCACTAGTTATACTAACTTTCAATGGTTTAAGAAAGTATTGCCCTTACCAATAATGGCACCGCTTTGCTCAGTTTAACAAGCTTAACTATGCAAACCATTGTCTGCCCCCATAGCGTTTGCTCACCATCAGCTCTCAGCCACATTTCCCGGCTGCTGGTATTTTCATCACATGTTCACGCCCATAATTTCAGAACTGCCCTTCCACTTCAACACATAGATGTAGAACTCTCAGAAGAATATAATACCTCAGGAAAAGGATCTACAGAGGCAGAGTCTCACACTTGGATCTGACACAGAATAATATCACTTTAGCTGAAAGTTCTCGAGGGAGGCAATCATTGAACTGTCACATGGCAGAAGTTGTCATGGTCTTATCTTCCCAACTTGCCTGATGAGAAGGATGAAGCAGACAAAGACTAGGAAGTGGAGAACAGTAGGAGCTGGCTACCACTGTCACCATGGTTTGCCGTACAGTATTAATTGGAATCAACACAGCTGACAGAAAGAGAGCCCCCAGGCCATCTCGTTACTTCTGGTATCCTCCACAGAGCCACCACACAAGAAATGAGAGTGTTGCTTGCACGTGTAAAATATGAATGGATATGTCTGCTACAGGGAATCAAGAGGTGCCTGGTTCACCATCCCATCCCACACCTAGAGATGAAAGAGAACAAAAGATCGGTGCACGGTGGCATAGTGGTTAGCACTGTTGCCTCACAGCGCCAGAGACCCGGGTTCGAATCCGGCCTCAGGTGACTGTCTGTGTGGAGTTTGCACATTCTCCCCGTGTTTGCGTGGGTTTCCTCCGGGTGCTCCGGTTTCCTCCTACAGTCCAAAGATGTGCGGGTTAGGTTGATTGGCTATGATAAATTGACCCTTAGTGTTAGGGGGATTAAATACGGGGATAGGGTGGGATATGTGTTGGTGTAGGGGTTACGGGGATTGGGTGGGATATGTGTCAGTGCAGGCTCGATGGGCCGAAATGGCCTCTATCTGCACTGTGGGATTTCTGTGATTTTTTTGATGCAGTGCACCGTGGCATTCTTCACCTGATTTTGATCTTACAGGGTAGATTTCTCAAAATGCAATCTCAGCTTCCCCGGAGTGCATACAGTTGGTAGAACTCTCATCTCTGAGTCAGAAGGTTGTGGGTTCACAGTCCCACTCCAGAAACTTGAGCACAAAAATCTAGGCTGACACTCCAGTGCAGTGCTGAGGGAGTGCTGCACTGTTGGAGGTGCCGTCTTTCGGATGAGACGTTAAACCAAGGCCCCGTCTGCTCTCTCAGGTGGATGTGAAAGATCCCATGGCACTATTTTGAAGAAGAGCAGGGGAGTTATCCCCGGTGTCCTGGTCAATATTTATCCCTCAATAAACATAACAAAAACAGATTATCTGATCATTATCACATTGCTGTTTGTGGGAGCTTGCTGTGTGCAAATTGGCTGCTGTTTCCTACATTACAACAGTGACTGCACTTCAAAAGTACTTAATTGGCTGTAAACTGCTTTGAGACATCCTGAGGTCATGAAAGGCGCTATATAAATGCAAGTCTTTATTTTTTATATACCAGCAATTCGGATGCAGAGGTCACTGGGGTCAACAGCTTCCCCCATCCATAAAGGACACAAAATCCCGTGGGGCCCACTGACCTTCTGAATTCCCCACATGCGCTCCTGGTGGGCAAAGCATGATGCTGGGAGCACAAATTGGTAAGATCTACCCATACATTCTTAACAAGAGGTTATTCACTTTGGTAGGAAGAATAGAAAAACAAAATATTTTTTAACTGGTGACAAACTTTCAAATGTTGGTGTTCAGAGAGATTTGGGCGTCCTCGTGCAAGAAACACAGAAAGCTAGCATGCAGGTACAGCAAGCAATAAGGAAGGCAAACGGCATGTTGGCCTTTATTTCAAGGGGGTTGGAATATAAGAGTAAAGAAGTCTTGCTACAATTGTACAGGGCTTTGGTGAGACCACACCTGGAGAATACTGTGTACAATTTTGGTCTCCTTATCTGAGGAAGGATCTACTGGCCTTCAAGGCTGTGCAACTAAGGTTCACTAGATTGATTCCTGGGATGAGAGCGCTGTCCTATGATGAGAGATTGTGTAGAATGGGCCGATACTCTCTGGAGTTTAGAAGAATGAGAGGCGATCTGATTGAAACATACAAGATTCTGAGGGGGATTGACAGGGTAGATGCCGAGAGGTTGTTTCCCCTGGCTGGAGTGTCTAGAACTAGGGGACATAGTCTCAGGATAAGGGGTCGGCCATTTCAGACTGAGATGAGGAGGAATTTCTTCACTCAGAGGGTTGAGAATCTTTGTAATTCCCTGCCCCAGAGGGCTGTGAATACTCAGTCGTTGCTTATATTCAAGGCTGAGATCAATAGATTTTCGGACTCTAGGGGAATAAAAGGATATGGAGATCAGGCGGGAAAGTGGAGTTGAGGTTGATGATCAGCCATGGTCTCATTGAATGGCGGAGCAGGCTCGAGGGGCAGTATGGCCGACTCCTGCTCCTATTTCTTACGTTCTTAACACCATGCAATACAGGTGGACACAGGTGGCAAATAGAATCATAGAATGGTACACCATAGAAGGAGGCCATTCGGCCCATCGAGTCTGTGCTAGCTCGTCCGCAGAGCAATCCAGTTAGTCCCACTCCCTCCTTCAAGTCTTTATCCAATTCCCTTTTGAAGGCTGCTATTGAATCTGTCTCCACCGCCCTATCAGGCAGCGCATCCCAATTCCTAACCACTCGTTGCGTAAAAAGGATTTTCCTCATGTCGCCTCTGGTTCTTTTGCCAATCACCTTAAATCTGTGCCCTCTCGTTATCGACCCTTCAGCCACTGGAAACAGTTTCCCTTTATTTACTCTATGGTTTTAAACAGCTCTATCAAATCTCCTCTTAGCTTTCTCTGCTCCAAGGAGAACAACCCCAGCTTCTCCAGTCTACCCACGTAACTGTACTCCCTCATCCCTGGAACCATACTTGAGCTGGGGCCGAACTACTGTTTTATAAAGGTTTAGCATAACTTCCTGGCTTTTGTACTCTGTGCCTCTATTTATAAAGTCCAGGATCCCACATGCTTTATTAACTGCCTTGTTAACCTGTCCAGCCACCTTCAAAGATTTGTGCACCAACACCCCCGGGTCTCTTTTCTTGCACCCCCTTTAAAATTGTACCATTTAGTGTGCATGGTCTCCCCTCATTCTTCCTACCAAAATGTATCACCTCACACTTTTCTGCATTGAATTTCATCTGGCATGTGTCTGCACATTCCACCAGTCTGTCAATGTCTTCTTGAAGTCTATTGCAACACTCAAGAAGCTCGACACCATCCAGGACAAAGTAGCCTGCTTGATTGGCAGCCCATCCACCACCTAAATCATTCACTCCCTCCACCACCGGCGCAACGTGGCTGCAGTGTGTACCATCTACAAGATGAACTGAAGCAACTCGTCCAGGGTTCTTCGACAGCACCTCCCAAAGCCGCGACCTCTACCACATAAAAGGACAAGGGCAGCAGGCGCATGGGAACTCCATCGCCTGCAAGTTCCCCTCCAAGTTACACACGTATAATCATAGAAAGTTACAGCACGGAAGGAGGCCATTTCGGCCCATCATGTCCGCGCCGGCCAACAAAGAGCTATCCAATCTAATCCCACTTCCCAGCTCTTGGTCCGTAGCCCTGCAGGTTGGAGCATCCCAAGTGCACATCCAAGTACTTTTTAAATGTGGTTAGGGTTCCTGCCTCTACCACCCTTTCAGGCAGTGAGTTCCAGACCCCCACAACCCTCTGGGTGGAGAAATTTCCCCTCAAATCCCCTCTAAACCTTCCACCAATTACTTTAAATCTGTGCCCCCTGGTTTCTGATCCCTCTGCTAAGGGAAATAGGTCCTTTCTATCCACTTTATCTATGCCCCTCATAATTTTATACACCTCAATAAGGTCTCCCCTCAGCCTCCTCTGTTCCAAGGAAAACAGACCCAGTCTATCCAGTCTTTCCTCATAGCTAAGATTCTCTACTCCCAGCAACATCCTTGTAAATCTCCTCTGTACCCTCTCTAGTGCAATCACATCTTTCTTGTAATGTGGTGACCAGAACTGCACGCAGTACTCTAGCTGAGGCCTAACTAGTGTTTTATACAGTTGAAGCATAACCCCCCTGCTCTTGTATTCTATGCCACGGCTAATAAAGGCAAGCATTCCGTATGCCTTCCTAACCACCTTATCTACCTGGCCTGCTACCTTCAGGGATCTGTGGACATGCACTCCAAGGTCCCTTTGTTCCTCCACACTACTCAGTGTCCTACCATTTAATGTGTATTCCCTTTCCTTGTTAGCCCTCCCCAAATGCATTACCTCACACTTCTCCGGATTGAATTCCATTTGCCACTGTTCTGCCCACCTGACCAATTTATTGATGTCTTCTTGCAGTCTACAGCTTCCTTCTTCAGTATCAACCACACAGCCGATTTTAGTATCATCTGCAAACTTCTTAATCATACCTCCTATATTCAAGTCTAGATCATTGATATATACCACAAAAAGCAAGGGACCTAGTACTGAGCCTTGCGGAACCCCACTGGAAACAGCCTTCCAATCACAAAAACACCCATCAACCATTACCCTCAATTCCTGTCTCCGAGCCTGTTTTGAATCCAACTTGACACTTTGCCCTGGATCCCATGGGCTTTTAACTTCGTGACCAGTCTGCCATGTGGAACCTTATCAAAAGCCTTGCAAAGTCCATATACACTACATCAAATGCACTACCCTCATCTACCCTCCTTGTTAACTCCTCAAAAAATTAAATCAAGTTTGTCAGACATGACCTTCCCTTAACAAATCCGTGCTGACTATCCTTGATTAATCCGTGTCTTTCTAAATGAAGATTAATCCTGTCCTGCAGAATTCTTTCCAATAATTTTCCCACCACCGAGGTTGGGCTGACCGGCCTGTAATTACTCGGTCTATCCTTTTCTCCCTTTTTAAACAAGGGTACCACATTAGCAGTCCTCCAGTCCTCCGGCACCTCACCTGAAGCCAGAGAAGATTGAAAAATGATGGTCAGGGCCTCTGCTATTTCCTCTTTTGCTTCGCTTAACAGCCTGGGATACATTTCATCCGGGCCTGGGGATTTATCCACTTTTAAAGCTGCTAAACCCCTTAATACTTCCTCTCTTACTATGTATATTTCATCTAATATTTCACACTCCTCCCCCCCCCGATAACAATATCTGCTTCGCCCCTCTCCTTTGTGAAGACAGATGCAAAGTATTCATTAAGAACCCTACCAACATCTCCAGCCTCCACACACAGATTACCCTCATAATCTCTAATAGGCCCTACCCTTTCTTTAGTTATCCTCTTACTCTTAATATATTTATAAAACATCTTTGGGTTTTCCTTGATTTTACTTGCCAAGAATTTTTCATGCTCTCTCTTTGCTTTCCTAATATCCTTTTTAATTGCACCCCTGCACTTTCTGTACTCCTCTAAAGATTCTGGAGTATTTAGCCCTCGGTATCTGTCATACGCCTCCCTTTTTTTCTTTATCCGACCCTGTATGTCCCTAGACATCCAGGGGGCTCTAGATTTGTTAGTTCTACCTTTTTTCTTTAAGGGCACATACTTGGTCTGAACCCTCCGGATATCCTCCTTGAATGCCTCCCTCAGCTCTGACACTGATTTACATTCAAGTAGTTGTTTCCAGTCCACTATGGCTAAATCCCCTCTCAGCTTAGCAAAATTTGCTTTTCCCCAACTTAGAATTTTAATTCCTGGTCCATCCTTGTCCTTTTCTGTGAAAAATCCATGTAGTGAGACCAGGAACTTCAGAGGCGAGGTATTAGGGTTAATACGAGTGCTTTATTAACAACTGGGAAACACGGTTACAGACAGCCTGCATCAGCATCCTGGCATTCCACCTTGTGCTGACCTATACAGGAAGCAAACCTCTGACCTTAGTAGCAGCATTGGCTACAGCACCACCTGGTGGATAACCTTAATCATAACATCCCAGATTACTATATCCCTCCTCCCTTAAGATTTCAGTATGAATTTCTTAACAAACAACCATTCCTGAGGGTCACATAAGGAGTCTCCATTCATCATGTTCCATACTTGACGAATCTAACAGTTCAGTATCAATCTCTCTGGTGGCTTGCGAGTCCTTTGTGAACGTCTAACAGTAAAGTCCCTGCTTGTTTGTGGTGAAGCCACCAGCTGCTCCTGAGCAGTGCTCAGAGTATCTGACTCTGCAGCGATGGTTTCCTCTTGACGGATAGGTTCCTGTGGAATTATCTCTGTCCCTGGTGGTGGCACCACAGGTGCACTTGGATAACTGGGGGCAACCCTGTCTTCAGTCATTGCATCTGGAACCTTCATTTCAATTTAGAAACATAGAAACATGGAAACATAGAAGATAGGAGCAGGAGTAGGCCATTCGGCCCCTCGAGCCTGCTCCGCCATTCAATGAGATCATGGCTGATCATCCAAATTCAGTACCCTGTCCCTGCCTTCTCCCCATATCCCTTGATCCCTTTAGCCTCAAGAAATATATCCAACTCTTTCTTGAATATATTTAATGAACTGGCCTCCACCGCCCTCTGTGGCAGAGAATTCCACAGGTTCACCACTCTCTGGGTGAAGAAGTTCCTCCTCATTTCAGTCCTAAATGGCTTACCCCTTATCCTTAGACTATGACCCCTGGTTCTGGACTCCCCGGCCATCATAAACATCCTTCCTGCATCTAGTCTGTCCAGACCTGACAGAATTTTATAGGTTTCGATGAGATCCCCTCTCAATCTTCTAAACTCCAGTGCGTATAAGCCCAATCAACACAATCTCTCCTCATACGTCATTCCTGCCATCCCAGGTATCAGCCTGGTGAATCTTCGCCGCACTCTGTAGGGGTTTCGCAAAATTCCCCTGAAAACAAGAGAAACATTGGTCCACATCGTGGATGAAGATTTATGTGTTTTGAATTGCCTCTGGGTCAGATCAATGTTTTAAAGCATGCTCAGAACCACGAAAGACTGCTGAGCTGGGCTGAGCTGGACTACAACGGAATCGAGGAAATTCATGGAAGTATTCACACACATTGAGAAAGAACATCTTGATTAAAATTTGTGCTTTTGAGCCCGGTCAAACACAGAGGATTACAGCTTGTAATGTGTTTGTGTGAAAGACCTGTCAATCAAACCAGGGAGGTCAGGAATTGCCCACTTGACCCGAGGCCACAGAGACAGGTTGTTATGGCTGGCTATGTTCAGCAACCAATCACAGTCAGCTAGGCAGCTTGTAATGTGTCTGTGTGAAAGACCTGTCAATCAAACCAGGGAGGTCAGGAGTTGCCCACTTGACCCGAGGCCGATTATGGCTGGCTATGTTTAAACAAGCAATTCAGCAACCAAGCACAGTCCTTTTGTTTGTGTACTGGAACTTTAGGCGGGAATTTTTCCAGACAGAACGGCAGCAGCAGACAGGTATAAAGATAGCGACTGAGAAGCTATCTTTCTTTTTTTTTACTTCGCTGGACCACAGGTGAGCAGGGTGTTCTGACTCCTCAAGAAGACAACCTAGCAAGGAGTTTGGGGTGGTGATTTAAGGGAATTGCTAAGATTGTTTAAATAACATTGTGGCCATTGTATCCCTTGTTTTCGCCGTCTGTACCCACCCCTCCCCACTGTTGCATTTACTATGTTCGTGTGGTATAGTTTATATTTGATTATGGTTCTTTAGTTTAATAAATTTTGACTTTGCTCACATCCAAACCAATTGTCCACTTTCACATCATTAATTATAAGTCCTCCAGTCAGAACTGAAAGGTGGGGTAGCGATTCGGAACCGCTGTTAAAATTGGTTTACAGTGCAGCAGGCAAAAAGGCTGCTGGCCAGGTATGTTACCATAAACCAGTTAATAGATGCCCCCCTACAACTCCCTCCATGGCAAGAACGTCCTTCCTCAGGTAAGGTGACCAAAACTGCACACAATACTCAAGGTGCGGTCTCACCAAGGCCCTGTACAACTGTAGCAAGACATCCTTGTTCCTGTACTCGAACCCTCTTGCTACGAAGGCCAACATAATATTTGCCTTCTTAACCGCCTGCTGCACCTGCATGCTTACCTTCAGCGACTGGTGCACAATAACACCCAGGTCTCTTTGCACTTCCCCTTCTCCCAATCTATTGCCATTCAAATAATAATCTGCCTCCCTGTTTTTGCCACCAAAGTGGATAACCTCACATTTATCCACATTATAGTGCATTTGCCATGTTTCTGCCCAGTCACCCAACCTGTCCAAATCGTACTGGAGTTTCAGGAGATCCTCCTCACAGCTTACCCTCCCACCCAGCTTTGTGTCGTCTGCAAATTTGGAGATATTACATCCAATTCCCTCATCCAGATCATTAATATATATTGTGAACAGCTGGGGTCCTAGGACCGATCCTTGCGCTACCCCACTAGTCACTGCCTACCACTCGGAAAATGACCCGTTTATTCCAACTCTTGGCTTTCTATCTGCCAACCAGTTCTCTATCCAAGTCAATACCTTGCCCCCAATCCCATGTGCCTTAATTTTGCACGCTAATCTCTTATGCGGGACCTTATCGAAAGCCTTCTGAAAGTCCAAATACACCACATCCACTGGTTCTCCCTTATCTATTTTACCAGTTACATCCTCAAAAAATTCCAGTAGGTTAGTCAAGCATGATTTACCTTTTGTAAATCCATGTTGACTTTGACCGATCCTGTCACTGCTTTCCAAGTGCTCTGCTATTACATCTTTTATAATAGACTCCAGCATTTTCCCCACTACCGATGTCAGGCTTACCGGTCTATAATTCCCTGCTTTTTCTCTACCACCTTTTTTGAATAGTGGGGTAACATTAGCTACCCTCCAATCCATGTCTGGGAAGTATCTGATCTACATGTCTGCGTACTACCCTACCATCTCCCAACATGACCTTGTATGATACTGGACCTGTCATTGAGTCTATGAAGCCAGGAATCCACTTTGGTCCATAACTGAAATTCCTGGTAAGGATCGCATCTCCTTCTCCAAAACTTCGGCTTTGTTCTTTTGTCATGGTTCTCTTTTTTTTGTTTTGTCTGTTTTCCATTTTCCTTTTTAGGTCTGGGTGGACAAGGTCAAGAGTGGAGCGTAGTCTACGACCTAATAACATCTCAGCAGGAGAGAGTCCTGTGGTGGATTGAGGTGTTATTCTGTAGCTGAACAGAACCCGTGACACTTTGGCTGCTAAACTCCCTTCTGCACTTTTTTTCATCATCTTTTTAAATGTTTGTATGGCTCTCTCCGCAAGTCCATTTGAGGACGGATGATATGGAGCCGAGGTCACTTGCACTATGCCATTTTTTCTCAAGAACTCTTTTGTCTCTGTACTCACAAAACAAGTGGCATTATCACTTAGCCCTTGATTACTGAAGCTCCGACGCAGGCAGTCTATAGTAGTAGTGGCGGAAGCAGAATTTACAGGATAAACATCCATCCATTTGGAATGTGCATCAATGATTATGAAGAACATCTTCCCCATGAATGGACACACATAATCTAAGTGCAATCTTCTCCATGGTTTATCCGGCCACTCCCAGGGGTGGAGTGGAGCCGCTGCTGGTGCCTTCCGGTGTTCCTGACAAGTGCTGCATGTCTTGACTAGATTTTCTATTTCCTCATCTAGCTTTGGCCACAAGTAACTCCTAGCCAAGGCTTTCATACGCGAGGCCCCAGGATGACACTGATGTAGTTGCTCTAGGATAGACTGTCGCGCTGGCTGTGGAATAATCACTCGTGCTCCCCACAACACGCAACCATCCTGCACACTCAGCTCTGTTTTCCTGACACTGTAGGGTGTGAAGTCAGCCCCTTCCGGATGCTGTGGCCATCCCCTCACCACATATTCTCGAACTCTAGACAGTACTGGATCTTTACCTGTCCATGTTCTTACTTGCTCTGCAGTCACAAGTGCCGTGTCAGTGTCCTCCAACATCAACACTCTGTCCTCTGGAGCTGCAAGGATAGGTGTGCCTGGCAGTGGAAGACGGCTCAAGGCATCTGCGTTCCCATGGTACTTGCCCGCCTTGTAGATGATGACATACTCATATGCCCTCAACGTCACTGCCCACCTCTGGATCTGGGGTGACACCATCTGTAGAACTGCTTTCATTTCATTGAAAAGAGAGAGAAGAGGTTTATGATCAGTGCATATGGTAAACTTCCTGCCATATATGTACTTGTGGAACCTCTGTAACCCAAACATTACTGCTAACCCCTCTTTGTCTAACTGGGAATAGTTTTTTTCCGCTGGTGTTAGAGTTCGGGACATAAACCCTATTGGTCTTTCAGTTCCATCTTCCATGCAGTGTGAAAGAACTGCCCCCACCCCGTAAGGTGAAGAGTCACAAGAGAGAATGATGTCTTTCTCTGCATTGTAGTGAACCAGCACATCCGACGACAGCATCAGTTACTTGGACTGTTCAAATGGAACCCCTTGCTCCTCTCCCCATTGCCATTGTGTCTCCTTGTGCAGTAGTTTGTGAAGAGGTGCTAACACAGTTGACAAGTTTGGTAAAAACCTGTTATAATAGATCAGCAGTCCCAGGTAAGCTTTTAACTCAGCCACATTTGTAGGAGCATGGGCGTCCTGCAGTGCTTGTACCTTCTCCTTGAGTGGATGGAGCCCGGTGGCATCCACTCTGTGTCCCAGGAACATTGCCTCATTCCCCAGGAAAGTGCACTTACTCCTCTTGAGCCAGAACCCCGCCCTCTACAATCTCTGTAGTAGCTCTCTCAGAGTGCTCAGATGCTCCTGGTTGGTTCTTCCCATCACCAGAATGTCATCCAGATAGATGGAAACATGTGGAATCCCTTGCAGTACACCTTCGATTGTCCTCTGAAAGATAGCTGGATTAGATGAGACACCAAACGGTAAGCGGTTATATGTAAACAAACCCTTGTGTGTATTTATGGTGACATACTTCTTTGATTCGTCATCCAGTGTAATCTGCAAGTAGGCATGACTCATATCCAACTTTGTGAATTTCTTTCCTCCAGCCAGGTTTGCAAAGAGATCCTCTGTTTTGGGAATAGGATACTGCTCTAGTTTGGACACCCAATTGACAGTCAATTTATAGTCTCCACAGAGTCTTACCGAATTGTCCGGTTTTCAAACAGGTACTATGGGAGCTGCCCATTCTGAACATTTCACCGGCTCCAGTATGTTCTCTCTCAATAGATGGTCAAGCTCAGCCTCTACCTTTGGCTTCATGGCATAAGGCACAGGTCATTTTTTTAAAAACCTTGGCGGTGCCTCCTTGTCTACATAAATCTTAGCTGGGGGACCATTAAATGTGCCAAGTTCCTCCTTGAACACACTCTCATGTTCACTCAACACTTCTTGCAAAGTCAACTGTTTGCCCGCATCTATTTGATGTACTGCTCCCCAGTCTAATTTAAGTTCTTTTATCCAGCCCCGACCTAACAGGTTTGGTCCGGTACACGAAACTATAACTACAGGTAGCTGTTCAACTGTGTCCCTGTGTTGCACAGTTACCTTAGCTGTACCTAATGTCGCTACTCGTTCACCTGTATATGTTTTAAGATGCAGGGAGCAAGGCTTTAACTCGGGAACTTTTGCACGGTTCCACAATTTTGAGTACTCTGCCTTGTTCATTATGGTCACGCCGCACCCTGTATCCACTTCAAAGTTCACCTTAGAGTCATTTACTGTCAGTTGCAATGTGACAGGAGCCACTTTTGGAATGTTCTCTAACATGCTATACATTATGAACATGTCCTCTTCTTCCTCAGCTTCCCCGCTGATGTGGTGTGCTCCATGTTTTTTCACTTCTCTCCCTTGGTTTTGCTGTCCTCCCCCTTTTGGTTTGGATTCCTCCACAGGTGATTTTGCACTGCAAGCTCGTTTTATGTGTCCTTGTTTCCCACACTTGTGGCACTTTTCCTCCAGAAACCGGCATTCACTTGCCAGGTGATCGCCCTTGCATCTATAACATGCCTTCACATGCTCACGTTGTGGTTTCTGATGCATGTTCAACTTGTGCACAACAACCTGACCTGCAACTTGTGTAGCATTAGCCCTGTCTGAACCCTGTATTTCTTTTACATCTCGGTTCACTGTCTCTATGGCTTGAGCAAGTTCCAATGCTTTTTCATAAGTAAGCCCAGTCTCAGATAATAATCTACGCTGCATTCGGTTGTCCATAATTCCGCAAACTAGCCTATCTCGCAGCATTTCCTTCAGGTTGTTCCCATAATTGCAATCTTGTGCTAATTTACGCAACACCGCTACATAGTCCATTACGCTCTCTTCCTCTTTCCTGTTCCTTGAATTAAACTTGAACTGCTGTACAATTTCACTAGGCTTAGGGTTGAAATGTTTTTTAGCAAAGCCACTAATTCAACAAATGATTTGTCTCCAGGCTTTTCAGGACTGAGCAGATTTGTCATCAAAATGTAGGTTTGGCTTCCCACTGAACTAAGCAGAATGGCTTTCCTTTTTCCGGCATCATTTATTTCATTTGCTTTGAAAAAATAACCCAACACTTCACAGTATTCTTCCCAGGTTTGTGCTTGAATATCAAAAGCGGAAACCGTTCCTACCATGGCAGCCATGCTCTCTTCCAGCTTGTAGCTAACTTTAGCTCGTGATTTTGTTGTTTAAACGTCCCGGCAGACTTTTCTTTTTTATGCAGGGTCCTTTAGTTGCCTCGTCGTCAAATGTGATAAATCCATGTAGTGAGACCAGGGACTCGAGAGGCGAGGTATTAGGGTTAATAAGAGTACTTTATTAACAATTGGGAAACACGTTTACAGACAGCCTGCATCAGCATCCTGGCATTCCACCTTGTGCTGACCTATACAGGAAGCAAACCTCTGACCTTAACAGGAAGCAAACCTCTGACCTTAGTAGCAGCATTGGCTACAGCACCACCTGGTGGATAACCTTAATCATAACATCCCAGATTACTATATTTTCCATAACTACCTTAAATCTAACAGAATTATGGTCACTAGCACCAAAATGCTCCCCCACTGATACGCCTTGTACCTGCCCAGCTTCATTCCCTAAAACTAAGTCCAGAACCGCCCCCTCCCTTGTTGGGCTTGCTACATACTGGCTAAAAAAGTTCTCCAGGATGCATTTTAGGAATTCCGCACCCTCTATACCCTTCACACTAATTATATCCCAGTTAATATTGGGGTAGTTGAAATCCCCTACTATTACTGCCCTATAGTTTTTGCACTTCTCAGAAATTTGTCTACATATTTGTTCTTCTATCTCCCTCTCACTATTTGGGGGTCTGTTGTACACTCCCAGCAGTGTGATCGCCCGTTTTTGTTTTTCAATTCGACCCATATGGCCTCGTTTGATGATCCCTCCAACATATCCTCCCTCCTCACAGCTGTAATAGTTTCTTTAATCAATGCCGCGACCCCCCCTCCCTTTTTACCTCCCTTTCTATCCCGTCTGAAAATCCTGTAACCAGGAATGTTGAGCTGCCATACCTGCCCCTCTTTCAGCCACGTCTCTGTAATAGCTACAATATCATAGTCCCAAGTATCTACCTGTACCCTCAGCTCATCTGCCTTGTTCGCTATACTCCTTGCATTGAAGTATATACCATTTAGTACAGGCAAACCTCCTTGTTGACTACTATCTAGCTCTTGATTCCTCTGTCCTTCCAATTTACTTTCTATGTTTTTATTTTCCAATTCCAGTTTTTCTTCCCTCCCTATTGACTCTATACTTAGGTTCCCATCCCCCTGCCAAGCTAATTTAAACTCTCCCCAACAGCACTAGCAAACCTTCCCCCAAGGATATTGGTCCCGTTCCCATTGAGGTGCAACCCGTCTGGCTTGTAGAGGTCCCACCTCCCCCAGAAACGGTTCCAATTCCTCAGGAATCTAAAGCCCTCCCTCCTACACCATCTCTCCAGCCATGCATTCATCTGCTCTATCTTCCTATTTCTGAACTCACTAGCACGTGGCACTGGTAGTAATCCGGAGATTACTACATTTGAGGTCCTGCTTTTTAACCTCTTCCCTAGCTCCCTAAAATCTGCCTGCAGGACCTCATTCTTCTTCCTACTTATGTCGTTGTTACCGATATGGACCACGACCTCTGGCTGTTCACCCTCCCCCCCAGAATGCCCTGCAGCCGTTCAGTGACATCCTTGACCCTGGAACCAAGGAGGCAATATACCATCCTGGAGTCACATCTGCGGCCGCAGAAACGCCTGTCTGCTCCCCTAACTATTGAATCCCCTGTCACTATTGCTCTCCCTATCCTCTTCTCCCCCACCTGTGTAGCTGAGCCTTCCATGGTGCTGTGGACTTGGCTCTGGCTGCACTCCCCAGAGGAACCATCACCCTCACCAATACTCAGCGCTGAATACTGGTTGGTGAGCAAGATGGGCTCAGGGGATTCCTGCACTACCTGCCTGGTCGTCCTCTTCTGTCTGATGGTCATCCATTCTCTCTCTGTCTGCATACTCTTAAGCTGCCGGGTGACCACCTCCCAGAACATGCTATCCACGTAGCTCTCAGCCTCACGGATGCACAGCAGTGACTGCAGCCGCTGCTCAAGCTCCGTAACCCGGTGCTCGAGCTGCTGTAGCTGGTGACACTTCCCGCACTTGTGGTTGTCCAGACAACGGGAGGTGTCCAGGACTTCCCACATGGCACAGGATGTGCATTCCACGGGTGTGAGCTGCCCTGCCATACCTCTAATTAACAGACTATTTACTAACCTAGCTGGAATAAACTTAAAAACTTTAAGAAAGCCAAGTAAAAACACTTACCAGACACTCACCAATCAGCTCCCTCTTTTTGAACATTTAGTTTTAATCCCGGCTCTTAATTTAAACCAATGCCCAAGATAAAGAGAAAAATACTGACCAACCAATCACTTCCCTGCTTTCCTGTGACATCACTCCTTGTTTTTGTTGTCAGGTCCGTTGACTCCCTGACTTAGAAGTATATCGCCGATCCTTCATCATCGATAGCTCAAAATCCTGGAACTCCCTCCCTAACAGCACTGTGGGAGCACCTTCACCACATGGACTGCAGCAGTTCCAGAAGGCGGCTCACCACCACATTCTCAAGGGCAACTAGGGATGGGCAATAAATGCTGGCCTTGCCAGCGATGCCCACATCCCATGAACTAATTAAAAACTATCTCCCTCACTGTTTAGTACACTTCCAAGTTTCATGTCATCTGCAAATTTCGAAATTGTGTCCTGTACCCCCAAGTCCAAGTCATTAATGTACATCAACAACAGCAGTGGTCCTAGTACTGGACCTTGGGGAACTCCACTGTCTACCGCCCTCTAGTCCGAAATCAGCCAGTCACCACTACTCTGTTTACTATCCCGTAGCCAATTTTGTATCCATGCTGCTACTCCCCCTTTTATTCCATGGGCTTCAATTTTGCTCACAAGCCTAATATGTGGCACTTTATCAAACACCTTTTGAAAGTCCATATACACAACATCAACCGCACTGCCCTCATCCACCCTCTCTGTTACCTCATCAAAAAACTCAATCAAGTTAGTCAAATACGATTTACCTTTAACAAATCCGTGCTGGCTCTCCTTTATTAGTCCATGCTTGTCCAAGTGGCTGTTAATTTTCTCCTGGATTATTGTTTCTAAAAGCTTCCCCACCCCCGACGTTAAACTGACTGGCCTGTAATTGTCAGGTTTATCCATCTCCCCTTTAGTGAACAAGACCAGCGATGGCATCACCATGGCCAGATTAACTTCACTTGACGCTGTAAACCCCGGCTGCCACATGATGCGCCAGGTTGACACCATCCCACACCAGCACCATGAAACATCCCTTTAATGTCCAAGCCATTTCATGCACACTCCTCACTATAGCGGGGGGTGGGAGTGGGGAGAAAGTTATGTCTCAACATTCACTGGGATGCATTAAGACTCTTCTCAAGGTGCGCACAGATCTGTCCAATAAGGGGCAGTGGTGAAAATATAGATTTCACTGTATGACAACACATTACCAGAAACTTCACATGGACATTGGCTAAACCTCCCTTGTGTGCTGTTAGTTGGTATGCTTGCAGTAGGATGAGGGTGAGTGTGAGGGATGGCTAGTGAGATGGGGAAGTGATAATGCAGATAGGGAGGGATGGGTGGAGGTGCAAGATAAGTTGGTGTGAGTAAGGATCTGCAGGAGTAGGGTAGGGAAGGCAGAGTGATGGGGATGTGATGAGTGGCACAGTAGGATGAGGTTGAGTGTGGCTTTGCAGTAACGTTTCGTGATCTACTGAGATCATTGAAAGGTTTGTGCCACTGCAGCCTGGTCCTCCTGACGACATCCCTGCTTTTGCCCTCCTGTGCAATGTGCAACCAGGCTGCATTGGTCTCCTGGGGAGGTCTCCTCCGCCCTTGGAAGGGAAGAGAACCTCCCTGTGTGCTGTGACTCCCTCCATAAACATATGGAGTGAGTTATTGGAGAGCCTGGGTGCAAGCGGCCACCTTTGTGCAGTGCTTGTCAATGTTTGCAGCACCTCGATGCTGTAAAACACTGACAGCACAACTGTCAAACTCAATGTGGCCGTGGCCCCTTTAAGGAAACCGGCTGATGATGCGTCATCAAATGACATCATCAGACCCGCATCCTGTTAATTGGCTGGGAACTTCGCAGGGCGGGCTCAACAAGGCCAATCAAGGGAAAATCCCTTTGATAGAGCAGCTGCAGCCGGGAGTGGGAGCGGACCCCGGCAAACAGCTCTCCCGCCATCATCCCAACACCGCTGAGAAAATCAAACCTTATGTATCTGTCTTCACGGAAGGAGATGCAAAAACTTCCCGGAAATAGTGGAGAACCAAGGAACTAGTGAGAATGAGAAACTGAAAGAAATTAGTATTAGTAAAAAAATAGTACTGGAGAAATTAATGGGACTGAAAGCCAATAAATCCCCTGGACCTGATGGCCTACATCCTAAGGTTTTGAAAGAGGTGGCTATCGAGATAGTGGATGCATTGGTTGTCATTTTCCAAAACTCCATAGATTCTGGAACGGTTCCCGCAGAGTGGAAGGTAGCAAATGTAACCCCACTATTTAAGAAAGGAGGGAGAGAGAAAATGAGGAACTACAGACCAGTTAGCCTGACATTAGTAGTAGGGAAAATGCTAGAATCTATTATTAAGGTTGTGGTAACAGGGCACTTAGAAAATAATAATAGGATTGGGCAGAGTCAACACGGATTTATGAAAGGGAAATCGTGTTTGACAAATCTTAGTTTTTTGAGGTTGTAACTAGCAGAATAGATAAGGGGGAACCAGTGGATGTGGTGTATTTGGATTTTCAGAAGGCATTCGATAAGGTGCCACACAAGAGGTTATTAAATAAAATTAGGGCTCATGCGATTGTGGGTAATATACTAGCATGGATTGAGGATTGGTTAACGGACAGAAAACAGAGAGTAGGAATAAATGGGTCATTTTCGGGTTGGCAGGCTGTAACTAGTGGGGTACCGCAAGGATCAGTGCTTGGGCCTCAGCTATTCACAATCTATATCAATGATTTGGATGAGGGGACCACATGTAATATATCCAAGTTTGCTGATGCTACAAAGCTGGGTGGGAATGTAAGTTGTGAGGAGGATGCAAGGAGGCTTCATGGGGATATAGACAGGCTAAGTGAGTGGGCAAGAACATGGCAAATGGAATATAATGTGGAGAAATGTGAAGTTATCCAATTTGATAGGAAAAATAGAAAAGCAGAGTATTTTTTAAATATTGAGAGATTGGGAAATGTTGGTGTTCAGAGGGACCTGGGTGTCCTTGTACATGAATCATTGAAAGTTAACATGCAGGTACAGCAAGTAATTAGGAAAGCAAATGGTATGTTGGCCTTTATTACAAGAGGATTTGAGTATAAGAGTAAAGGGCCTAGAAATTCACTTTGGGCCCGCCAGCTGGCGTGCGCCCAAAAGTTAGCGCTGAGCGCGGAGCCAGTTGCGCTCGTCAGATATTCGGTTTTTGCGCCCCAAGTCGGAACCGGGCGCTATTCCAGGGTGTGCCCGCCCCCGCTTGGGGCGCTGAAACTGAATTTCAGCGCTCTAGGCGCTGCTGCGCCACCCGCTGCGGAGCGGCAGGCTGCGGTACTGCAGGCCTCCTCCTTCTCTTAAGGGGGAGGTGCCTGCAATGGGGAGATCGCCGCTGGATAATGCCGGCAAATGAGCCCGGCACTACGGAGAAGTGCCGGGTTCGCGGAAAGCAGCCGGCAATGCCGCGGGGGGGGGGGGTGGAGGAGGCCGGGGAAGGAGGTGCGGGCAGGCGGCCGCTGAAAAAGCGGCCGGCCGCACCTCCACCTTAAAGCGCCCCACTAAGGCTACAGTATGGCCCCGTTTTCTGATCGCTGTTTGCGGCCGCTGCGGAAGAGGCGGCCGCAACTAAATATGGCGGTCGGGCCGGTAGCGGGGCGGTAGCGGGGCGGTAGCGGGGCACTGCGCACACCGATGACATCATCGGTGGTGGCGCAGCGCTACTAGCTAACGCCGCCATTACCGCAGCGCTGAATATCAACGAAAGCTCAGCAAGTGGCGCAAAAGCCCTCTTTGGGCGAAAACTGGGCGCAAAGCCTACTGAATTTCTAGGCCAAGATGTCTTACTGCAATTATATAGGGCCCTGGTGAGACCACACCTGTAGTGTTGTGTACAGTTTTGGTTTCCTTACCTAAGGAAAGATATACTTGCCAAAGAGGGAGTGCAACGAAGGTTCACCAGACTGATTCCTGGGATGGGGGGATTGTCCTATGAGGAGAGATGGAGTAGACTAGGCTTATATTCTCTGGAGTTTAGAAGAATGAGAGGTGATCTCATTGAAACATACAAAATTCTTACAGGGCTTGACAGGGTAGATGCAGGGAGAATGTTTCCCCTGGCTGGGGAGTCTAGAACCAGGGGTCACAGTCTCAGAAAAAGGGGTCGGCCATTTAGGACTGAGATGAGGAGAAATTTCTTCACTCAGAGGGTGGTGAATCTTTGGAATTCTCTACCCCAGAGGGCTGTGGAGGCTCAGTCGTTGAGTATATTTAAGACAAAGATCGATAGATTGTTAAATATTAAGGGAATCAAGGGATATGGGGATAGTGCAGGAAAGTGGAGTTGAGGTAGAAGATCAGCCATGATCTTATTGAATGGCGGAGCAGGCTCGAAGGGCCAAATGGCTGACTCCTGCTCCTATTTCTTATGTTCTTATGTTTGTATGTTCTTAGTGGCCTATAAAATACACCAAGTAGTCTAATAGCTCCTTTTTTGTTTCTCCAGTCCAACCAAATAGATTCTGTCTTTGATCCCCAAAGGACATTGGCCGTAAACGTTACTTTGCTCAGAAAAAAAATGGCTACCGCATTGCTTTCGCCCGCCTCCGGCACGGGACGTGGAGGCTGCCATTTTGTTAAGGGCCATAGCATTGCCGTTGACAGCGCTGGCCCCTGAAATGTAACTGAGCAGAGCGTGACGTCAGTCTGCAAACTTCCACCTTCTCACTCTGTTTAACGTCAGGTGCTCATCACATTCAGGAAAGCGTGCATGACGCAGCCCTGCAGAGACACTGTCAGCACTTCTTAAAGGGACACACACACTATCAGGTAACTTTGGATTTAAATTTTTGGACTATTTTTATATTATATTGAAGTAGTGGCTTGGTGCAATAGATGTTAAAAGTTTCTAAAGTGTGCAGGGAGTGCTGCTGGATGCTTGCAAGGCTTCAGCTGGTAAAGGAAGTCCTCTGAGAAGACAAAAAATGGTGCAAATACTCAGCAGGTCAGGCAGCATCCATGGAGAGAGAAACAACATCTTTGGTTGAGATGCTGCCTGACCTGCTGAGTATTTGCACCATTTTCTGGTTTTATTTCAGATTTCTAGCATCTGCTCACAGAGGGAAGAGGGAGGCGTAGAAGAGGAAGATGCAGAAGAGGAGGATGCAGAAGAGGAAGAAGCATAAGAGGAGGAAGCGGAAGGAAGGATGCAACCCAGACAGCCCCTTTCTGGCTGGGATATCTGGGATCAAATCATCTACCTGCGGTCCCAGTGACCACAACCCCAATTCCCTTTTCAACATTAGTCCCACACCTTACCTTCCCTCTGTTACTGACCATCGCAGCATCCTCTTGGCCACAATGCTGAAATAAAGCCACCACAAAGCAAACTTTCCAATCCAACTTTATCTATCTATCCATCCAATATGACATCAAGAAATCAACTCATCACCCTTGTCCATCCCCTTAGTGACTGTCTTGTGTGTGCCTTTGCCTATCCTACTGATGTCACGCAGTGCTACCCCAGTGGCTGCAGCATGGCTGGTGGAAGGCTGCTGACTTTCAGTGGGGGACACTGCAGATTGCCTTGTAGGATGACCTTGGGGAGCTGGCGGGCGGGAGTGTGAAATCGAGTGATGCTGTCCATTCTTCTTCTTCACTCTCCTCTCCCTCTTCTTGTTGACCCACTGGCTGGGCAGGCTGAATTTCTTGGGTGCCTGAAATGAGGAAGGCACAAGGGTAGAGTTATATTGAGGGGAGGACAGGAAAGCAAGAGGTGCATGCTTACAACATGTAGAATTTGTAAATCAGAAGATATTGTGAGATGAGGAGGAAGTGGGGCATGAGAAGGAGGATAAAGTATGAGGACACCAGCATCTTGTAACCTTTCAGCCCCACCACTGTCCAAGGACTCAGCCATGCTCCTGCCAAGAATGGCCAACACCATCTCCTCCAAGGAGGTGAGTTGAAGCTAGGAATGTGAGGTGTGCCTCGTATTTGGTACAGTTTGTCGGTAGGTGAGTGATTGGTGGTGGGGTTCATACATTGAGCAGTGTGTGAGGCTAGTGGTGCAGTTGGTAGCAGACGGCTCTTGAAGATGCATTCACTGACCTTGACCACTGGTCTGAGGCCATGAAGCTTCTTTGGGCACTGGAGCCAGGACATGGGAGCGACACTGCTGGCAGTGATGGCCTCGGTGATGTGGTCCCACCTCGTTCTTTCTGGAGGGCCTCCTAGCCCCCTGTGGGTAGAAGACCTCTCTTGCACTGTTGACCCCCTGCACAAAGCTGGAGTGCTGCGTGCGAGACCCTGGGTGCCCCTTCCCTGGCTTGTTGAGCTATTTGTTTTAGTGCTGAAGCACTTTTACTATTTTTTACATGCGAAAGGTAGTTCAGCTCTAAGAGCTAAAGGCTGCCTATTTTTAAATGATTTTTGTTTCATTTTAGAAGGTAGTTCCCCTTTCTAAAATGACAGCCTTGCTTTAAGACAACGCTGCCTCGCTCCAGGGACGGTGCGGCCACGTTACATTGGGCCTCCTGCTGAAACTACAGCCGGTAAACCAGTCTTGCACGGCCGGTTTTGCGCTGCACTAATTTAAATTATCAGGCAGCACCGGCACTATTATCGCTTGCGGCCGTTAACTTCGGCCCATGGTGGCACCAGCAGGTTTCCAGCCTACTCTAATTTCTGGCCATTCTCTCTTTCTAGCACTGCAATATTTTCCTTAATCGAAACTGCTACCCCTCCTCCTTTTTCTCCTTCCCTATCTTTCCCGACTACCTTGTACCCGGGAACATTAACAATCCAATCCTCCCCTTTTTTGAGCCAGGTCTCAGTTATCGCCACTACATCATATTCCCACGTGACTATTTGCGCCTCCAGCTCACCAACCTTATTAACCGCACTTTGTGCATTTACACACATGCATTCCAAACCTAACTTAGACCACTTTGTATTTTCTATGATCCCACCTAATTCTGTTTTATTTCTAACTCTAACTGTCTCTCCCAGTCCTCTCTGCACCTTGTTTGTACTTTTTAATACTACACCCTGGTGCCCAACCCCCTGGCGAATTAGTTTAAACCCTTCCCCACGGCACTAGTTAACCTGCCCGCAAGGATATTGGTCCCAGCTCTGTTCAGGTGCAAACCGTCCATCTTGAACATACGACCATACATACGAACATACGAATTAGGAGCAGGAGTCGGCCACTCGGCCCCTCGAGCCTGCTCCGCCATTCAATAAGATCATGGCTGATCCGATTTCTCCACATTCCCGCCTACCCCCGATAACCTTTCACCCCCTTGCTTATCAAGATTCTATCTACCTCTGCCTTAAAAATATTCAAAGACTCTGCTTCCACCGCCCTCTGAGGAAGAGAGTTCCAAAGACTCACGACCCTCTGTGAGAAAAAATTTCTCCTCATCTCTGTCTTAAATGGGCGACCCCTTATTTTTAAACAGTGACCCCTAGTTCTAGATTCTCCCACAAGAGGAAACATCCTCTCCACATCCACCCTGTCCAGACCCCCTCAGGATCTTATATGTTTCAATCAAGTCTCCTCTTACTCTTCTAAACTCCAGCGGACACAAGCCTAGCCTGTCCAACCTTTCCTCATGAACAGGTCCCTCCAGCCACAGAACTGGTCCCAATGTCCCAGGAATCTGAAGCCCTCCCTCCTGCACCATGTCTCTAGCCACACATTAACCAGCCGTGTCTTCCTATTTCTACTCTCACTGGCGCGTGGCACTGGGAGTAATCCTGAGATTACTACCTTTGAGGTCCTGCTTTTTAACTTCCTCGTTCCTTAAACTCTGACTGCAGTGTTTTGATAGGCTTACTCTGCGATCACGCTACTCACCGGACTAGCCTGTCACCTGCTTGTGTGGCTCAGGTTCATCAGCAGATTGATGGGAACTTTAAGCACACTCTGTCTCACAAGCTGATCCTTCGGAGAGTCCTTGAAACGTTACCTCGTCCCAAAGTTCGACAAGTGGCGATTAGGTTCTCTCTAACGATAATTGTTAACAAAGTCAACAACTAGCTTTTTCTTTTCTTTTTCTCTACTATAAGCTAGAATGTTCCGCATCCTCTTAATTGGTTATTTAGAGAAAATTAAGCGATTTATGAAGGGCAGCCAAAGGATTATTGTTTGTGAGAGAGGTGCTCGAATAAATGCTTGGTGGGTATAGATGTCTGTGTGATCATAACTATAACTAAATATGGAAAGATCCATAACCCAGGTTACATAAAACCTGAAGCATTCAGTCCACAGGGAGTGCAGAGCAGGAAGGCTAAATGGCTTGAGGCTGAAATCACTATCTTCTCCACCGGCACTTCTGTAATAAGGTTACTATTTTATAAGCTGTACAGTGTCATGATCGTCTATCATGTGTAGGGTTTTTTTTTTCTGCTCTCTTGCCCGTTCTGGCCCCCTGCCAGGCTTCGTGCAAGAATTACCCTTGAGTGGTTCGACCCACCCCCCCCTACGGTTCTAGACCTTGGACTTAGATGCAGAGAACAGTAGTGCAGAGAAGAGGACTCAATAGACCAGGCTGAATAGCACGAAATGGATGCTTTTATTTTTGAACAGTTTGAAGCATTACAAAATACATGTCATAGGCACAGATTAAAGTAACTACAGTCATGCACAAATTTATGAACTTGACTCTATGGAAATGGGGAACACACGGCACATCGTAAAAGGGGAAACACATTACGATTTCCCTTAACTCCCTCCCCTATACCTAAACTAAGTTTCGACCTGGGGAACTTGGGATCATGCTCACCACTCTCGAAATCGCGAAAAGGGGTTCGCAGCCTTTTTGGCACCGCTTCCCGTCGTCACGTGGATTGGAAGCTTCTGGCGCAGTCGATATTCTCTCCTCCCTCGAGGCGGTGGGGTAGACCCAGCCTCGATGAGCGCTCGTCAAGGTTGAGATCCACTAGGCCTGTCGTGGATTTTTGTTCGTGGAGTAGACCTAGATGCAGGTTATGCACATGGGAGAATCTTGTGGCATCGATCGCCGGTTCTCCAGAGGGTTTCTTCTCCGTCGGCCTGGGTCGTCGATGATCTCCCGACCCCAGTACCCGGGCCACCCTTGTCGTCTTCTCGTCGTGGCCGAGCCTTGTTTGGCTGAACACCGGCCACGTTGTCCCTTTTCCGAAACCGTCCGTCTTTAAAAAGACGAAAACGTTTTCATCGATCTGCCGAAGTGGAAGAGGCGCCGATCCGGGCACCGTCCGCCCTTCGTTCGTTCCTCGTAGAAGAAAGTTCTTGAAGAAATGGAAGCCTGAAGTCGCCCAACAAGAAGCCGTAGCAGTGAAGAAGTAACTTAGATGGACTTTCGATCCATAGTTATACTCTTTTGGGACAGTCTTATCTCCCGCCAAATCATAGTCCTGTCTTTGTATTAATTTTGGCGGGCAGAGATCTCTGCAGGGGCGCTTTGTCTTGTAACGGAGCCGGTGATAACTTGAACTGGCCTTCCTGGCCGATAATGTCTGTTAATGTCCTTTGCATTGTCACCGCGGCTCGGTTCGCATATTGATCGGTCCGGACATTTTCCTTGATGGCTGCTAAACGGTTTTTCCTTTGTACAATAAATGGGTATAAGTGTTTTTACATTGTCCGCCCATATCTTGATGGGCCCCATCCTGTACTTATAATCCATTGAATATGTATGCTGTTGCTCTGAGTTTCGGTTCCCAGATACTGGCTTTCGCGGGTTTACTGTCTTCAATCCACAAGCCTGTCTAGCTTGCAGTAACAGAAATAAACTGGTTCAGAAACTGATCACGGGGCCTGGCGGCCATTTTGTATGCCCTTTTATCAAAGGTTTTTCTGTGCAAGCTTACTTTGGTCAATAAACAGTCTTATTTTATCCAGTTTTCTTGCGTGATTTTTGCTGAAAATTTTCGAATCTTACAGGCCCCCGTGATACTGATAGCTTGCTTAAAGTATCAATCCTTGATGAGCAAATTTTCCCTGATTCCCCACATCCAAACATTCCTGGCACTTAACTATCTATGCCCCTCATGACACATGCAGTTCCCATTTCCGGAGAAAATGAAAATTACCTCATGCACATTTGGAATCATAGACAGCAAATCTTAAACTATAACACCTTCACCTGTCAGATGGGCAGGGGTTGATACCCTTTTGCGCCATCTGCATACACCTTTTATTAATCAAAACTTAATAACGACTAATAACATAACAATACTTAATTCCTTATAACCCAAACCAAACGCAAAAGAAAACACGGATGTTCAAAAGAGAAACAAAAACCAAAAAAAAAATCTTAAAATGGATGGACTCTTAATCTTCTACTAGCAGCTTAAAGTGGGGTGTCTTCTTCCCCCATTCGCACATAGCGTTCTTTCCATTCGCCCGCGTTCTCGTGCCTCTGGAGGCGTTTGCCTCTCTTACAATGCACGAAGAGCAAAAATATCACAATTAAAACCTGACATCCTACTAGGATATGGGATGCTATTCTAATCCAGGCTGGGATTTCTATGTTGGTGAACAAGTCCCACCATGGTGGGATGGTTATGTCCAATATGTCTTTTCCTATCTCTAAAGTCTTCTGCTCCAGTGTGTAGAAATGTTTCTGCGAAATTATAACGGCTTTTAAAATCTTGGTGAGGTGTTCGGGAAGAGGGGGAATGACATAACCAAAATGCGCGACAAATCGTTGTAAGTCTGTGAAATTCTCTTTGATAGTGATGTGTACGGTGGAGGGCGCAGGAATGGGAACAATTCGTTGTTGTGCCACTTGAACCTCGGCCCTGGGTTTGAAACAGAAACTGCTATCACCGACCGAACACCACTCGTGTTGTCCATATCGGTACTGAGGCGCTGCAGTGGTGACGCAGTATGTCCCACCCCCGATATATGCTACCTGTGGGGGCACATGGTCCTCTGCCATTGCCTCCATGGTGCAATTCACCGGCTTCGCGCTAGCGGTTCTGAACCCGCACTGTGGTTTCAAAAAGGCATTCAAGTGCTGGGGACACAGGATGATGTGTGCTCCCCGGCTCCGACATCCCGAGAGGTCGGTGCCTGTCATCGTACGCTCCCATCTGATGACATAAGGCGGGACCACTGCGTAACGAATGTGTGCGCCCCCCTGAATGACTCCAATGTTCTCTACTCTGTATACCGGGGCGGGCTTTGCTGCGGGACCCAACACCGGCATTCTTACTACTATTCCCATAATAGTGTGATTCGAATGTCCGCAGTCCACTGGAACTGGGTATGCTTCTGCGGCTAGCCTGAGCTGGCACGGGCTTAATGCATTCTCAAAAGGGTGGAGCGCTTGCAAGTGCTTGTTGCTGATCCAGGACGGGACCAAACCCTGTTTTAAATCCTCAAGATTACTGCGGCCCTCGCCCAATAACCACGCCCCGTACAGCACACAGGCCTCGTTTTGCGCAGCTTGATCGGACGCATTCCGATCCTCCTTAATGAGTGCATTTACCGTTCTCGCGTGTTTCTCCAGCTCAGCAATTATGTCCTTAAAGTGTAGTGTCATGGCCTGGTCCTCATGCAACTCAGAACCCACTACCTTGTTTTCGTCTGTCAATATGTTCCTTAACTGGGCTTTTAAACCGTTGATCTGTGTCTGCAGCTCCACGTTATCTAGAGCGTTGACAACAGATGTCCCGGTATTAAAAGCAGTGAATATGTCATTTACAGTACCCCTTCTTTGCCTCCCGACTCGATCCAAAACTTCTGGCGGTGTGGTGTATAATTTGTCTCTGTCGATGTCGGCAAAGTCAAATTCGTAAAATTGTCTAAACATACGGGTTAACAGGACCTGGTATAATTGTTCCGTTTCTTTGGGACACCACTCCGGCAATCTTACCTCAGTGAGATTTAAAATCACTGAGGCCACCGCGTAGTGTACCCCTTGGTACAGCACCTGACCGGTGGGTACCAATACTAAACCGTTCCCGGGTCCCTTGCTGGTGGTTGGGCACCCTCCTTTCTGGGCTAGTGCTACCGGAAGCGTGGGCAGGGGCTTGCGTGGGCGGGTGATGAGTTCAGTGGCGTTCACCGGAATAGGGGAGTATGGGGCTCCGCACGCTCGAGTGCTAACATCCCATCTCATCCCCTTCCCTTCATCCTGCCACTGCCTCTGGAAGAAGATGGACACGCCCTTGGGGCAGACGTGTCTCGAACCCCACATACAGACATATATTCCCTCATCTGGTTCCCACCATTTGTCCCAACACACACGTAATTGTCCGTGAGTTCCCGTAATAGTCTGATGGGTATTATTACCCAGTCGCTCCCACTCGACCGTAGAGTTTCTCATGTCCTTTCCCAGCTTTCGTAGCCACCACCATCGCCTTGGTGGTACGTTCCCATTGCACACCAGACAAATCCTCTTTCCCACGGTAACGCTGACTCTGGGCGCTAGGATCCTCACTCGAGGGCACGTTAATGAAGTCTCTTGGTAGGCAAAACCGAAATTGCTGGAATATTCCGTAGAATTCGTTCCCAGCCAACCTGGCCATCTCCCTTGGTGGAAGTAGGTGGCGGTTTCCTCTACCTCTCGCTCCCCCGTCCCATCCGTTGCGATGGGGGCCGTGTCCCCGGAGCACCCGAAAATGATGACGTCCTTGGTGCGGCCTCGGTAGGCCCACCCGCACCCGATCGCCATGAACGCGACGACAATCCTTTCCATCGTATCCCAGGTTTCTGTAACCAACAAAATGATGTAGCCAGGCTCCCGATAGGTGCTGGCCTAAATTAATTGGACGCGCGGGTTCCTGGACCCCGCTCCCTAACAAACACACATACCGGGCAGACCTCAAAATTGTACTCTTAACACCATATACTTTACATTCCTTAAACTATGACCATAATTACCTAACTTAACTTATGTACAGCGCCGCCCTCCATGGGGCGGCTTTCCGAATCCCTGTGAGGTCTGTCGTGTGCCACACCCTGCGGTGGGGCTGCATTGATCTTTGGCTTTGATCCCCCGCAGCCTGTCGCTGCTGAACGGGGATCATGTCTTCCTGGGGCTGCTTTAAACCGTGGTTGGGAAGGATGGGGAGAATCTGGCCAAAATTTTCTGGGCTGGGGCGCTCGAGCCGACCTACGAGGGGCTGCTTTGGGTTGGGCTCCCGGGGCCGATGGACCGGGGGTTGGGACTGTTACCGTTACAGCCTGTGGTGCCTCCACAGCTGCCGGCTCCAGCTCCCCTCCCTCAGGCTCCGCCCCCCCGGGGTCGGGATCTGTGGCTTCTGACTCCACCTCACCTGTCCCTACAGGTAACGAGTCTCTGCCCCCACTCCCTACCTCCCCCAAGCTTGAGTCGAGGGCGGGACTGCCGTCCTCTGACTCTTCCTCCTCCGTGATTGGGTCTAAAGCGAGGTTGAGCTGTTCGGGCTCTCCCCTGCCTAAATCCCATTCAAAAGATGAGACCTCCCACTCCAATGGGATGGCCTCTCCCTTCACGCAGGCTACTGCTCCAGCCTGTGTGATCTGTGACTCTGTTACAGGCTGAGGATCTTTGTTCTCAGACCTGGTCCCCTTTGGTGGCCCTTGTGTACCCGGTTTAAACAGTTTACACTGGTTGATGTGAAACCATTTGGTACGTCGGGGCGTCTTCACTGCATAAACCATGGGGCTGGCCTTGTCTACAATGCTGTATGGCCCCATGTACAGTGGTTCAAAACTCCCTACCCTGGCGTAGTTTCGGACCATGACCTGGTCTCCGACTACCCACTCTTGTTGTTTCCGAGGTTCCAACAACAGTTTATTTCCCTGGTGCTGTCTTCCCATGTTCCCAGCCGCCTGTCCATAAATCTGTCTCAGGCGCTCCAAGAGGGTTTGGGCGAATTTGTCCCGTTTCACCTCTCGGAGCTGGCCCTCAGCGAGCACCGGGGCTAGCACATGGGTGGGTGTTCGCATGATCCTTCCAGTCATTAACTCGTGCGGGGAATGCCCCGTGCTTTTGGACTGGCTGGCTCGGATCCCCATGAGGACTAAAGGCAGGACCTCCGCCCATTTCTGGGGCGAGCCCATTGTCTCTTTCCTCAGCTTTTCCTTGAGGATCCGATTCATACGCTCAACAATCCCGGATGACTGGGGATTGTATGCTACGTGCCACTTTCCCTCAATGCCCAAGAGCATGAGGGCGTTCTGCATTACTTGACCGGTGAACTGACTCCCTTGGTCGGACTCTACAAAACGGGGGAGTCCCCACCGTGAGAACACTTCCCGAATCAAGATCTTAGCAGTACCCAGTGCCGTAGCTGTTCTGCACGGGAAGGCTTCTACCCATTTGGTGAACACATCTACCAGGACAAGGCAGTACTTATAGCCTCCCTGGGCGGCGGGCAGGGGCCCTATGTAGTCGACCTGAATCGACTGCCATGGTCCCTCTACCCTCCTGATGTGCCCCATGGGCACCTTCCTTTTGTGGGGGTCTGGGTTGTTAGCAGCACACACAAGACAGCTTGCGCAGAACTCGCGGACATCGTCCCGAAGTCCCGGCCACCATCCCGCCTGCTCCACCCGTTGCCAGGTGACCTCAGGTCCGGGGTGTCCCGCTCCTGGACCCTCGTGGGCCAATTGCAGGAATTCCCTTCGGTGCTGCTGCGGCACAACCCACTGCTCCTCTCGGAACAGCATACCTTCTTTGACTGTGAGGGCTGCCGTACTGTACGGACTTTCTACCTGTTTGCCCTCTGTGATGGCTTTTAGGACTGCTTTTAGGGCGGGATCCAGGGTTTGGACGGTCTTTAGGTCTGGGGGCGGTGTCACCCCTGTGTTCCCGGGAATTCCCTCCCTGCCTTGGATCGCCGCCACGGGTCCGGGTTCGTATGGGTCCCAGAGAATGCCGTTGCGGGCACCCTCCCTGGCTAGCGCATCCGCCTGCTGGTTGCCCTGACTGCGGGGTTCTGTAGTGGAGTGAGCCTTCACCTTATGGATGAACACCTCTCCTTTCACCCCCACAGCTGCTAGGATCTTCTCCAGCAAGGGCTTAACTGTTAAAGGCCGCCCGTCCGCGGAGGTGTACCCGCGTCGGGACCAGATGGCGAGGTACTCTGTACACGAATTGCACGTGAACATGCTGTCTGAGCAAATCGTGTATGGGGTTGGGAAAATCTCGGGGTGGGTAACCACGTACGCCACCGCGGACAGTTCAGCCTGCTGCGCGCTCATAGTGCTGGGGAGCTTAATTGCCAGGGCAATGTTTGCCGCAGGGTCATAAACTCCACACCCTGTGAGTCGCTTGCCGTCAGCTACAGTGCTAGAACCGTCTACGTAGATCTCGCGGCCTGTGGGGTGTATCCCGGCCCGTAAACCTATGTTAACTTCCCATACCCCTTCTACGGAACATTGATGGGCTGTCCCGGGATGTGCCATATTGGCTGCGAGCCTTGGCGCGCAGAGGCCTTTAACTTTGAGATCCATCTGGGAAAGGAGGAGGGTCCAGCGCGCAATCCGAGCGCTGCTTACGGTCCCATCCTTAATCCTCCCATCCAGAAGCATCTTCGTGGGGCCGTGATGGGTGAGGAGGGAAATGGGAGAGGTCCCTGTGAAGATCACTGATCTGTTCACAGCCCAATGCGTGGCCAGGAGATGCCGTTCGCAATTGGAGAAACTCCTCTCCACATCCGTGAGCACCCTGGAGGAATAAACTACTGGTCTTAGCTTGCCGTGCCGCTCTTGGAGCAGCACTGCGCTCAGGCTGTCCCCACTAGCGGCTACCTCCAGAAAGAACTCCTCTCCCCCATCTATGGCCCCTAGGGCTGGCGCGGTCTGCAGATCTCTTTTCAACTTCTCGAATGCTGCCTGGCACCCCTCGTCCCAAGACCACTCGACTCCCTTGTGTAAGAGTCGAAGTAGCGGGGCCGCTGTGGCAGCATAGTCCTCGATGAAATCTCTGCAGTACCCGGTCAATCCCAAAAAGGACCTTACACCCGTTACTGTGTTGGGAATCGGCAGATCTTGTATAGATTCCCGTCTGGCCTTATCTATGGCTCTTTCCCCAGCGCGGATGGCCAGACCCAGGAATTTAACTTCCTGCTGGCCGATCTGGGCTTTCTTTGGGTTTACTTTGAAACCCTTCCTTTCTAACAGTTCCAACAATTCAGCTAACAGTGGGCCGTGCTGCTCCCTTGTATCTGTGAACAGGAGTAAGTCGTCCACATACTGCACTATCTGGTTGGGCTGGCTGAACTCTTTCAAACTCCCCGCCATGCACTGATGGAAAATGCTGGGGCTGTTGTGAAAACCCTGTGGTAAGCAGTTCCAAGTGTACTGTTGCCCTTTGAAAGTAAAGGCAAACTTGTACTGGTCCTCCCGCCGCAGCGGAATGGACCAAAAACCGTTCGAGATGTCCAGCACCGTGAATGTGGTCGCCGATGCTGGAATACTCCCTATTAAGTCTGCAACTGCTGCTACCGTGGGCGCGCAGGTTGGGATATTACTATTGAGGACTCTGTAGTCCACCGTGGCTCTCCACGAATTGTCCGGTTTCTTTACCGACCATAATGGGGAGTTCTCGTGGGTGGCTATCGTCCTCAACACGCCCTGCTGTACCAATGAAGATATTGCTGTCTCCATGTCGGGTTCTGCCTCCTTGGGGAAATTATACTGCTTTTGGGGTCGGATCACGGGGTCCCCGTCTACGCTGACTTCGAACCCAGTGACTCTCCCGCAGTCGTGCTTGTGGGTGGCGAACGCGGTCAGATTTTCTGACACATGCGCCTGCAAGTCTGTTGGGACGTTTGTTACCATGAGCTCGAGATCGTAACCTCCTGACGGCTTCATAGTGCACAGGGCCCCCTTTTCTTCCTTCCCCGGGATTACGACTACCTTACCTAAACCGCCCTCGGCTCCCCAGAGACAGTGATTTCTCAGGTCCACGAGGATCCCGTGTTCCACCAAGAAATCAGCCCCGAGGATGCCTTTTCCCCCCCCCTCATTCCACTTCAATAGGATGCACGTCCATGTGGTGTGGAGCGCTCCCAACTGAATGGAGAGCGGGAGGGAGTACGCGCCAGCCTGTTCTCTACCTGTGAAACCCGCTACTAAATATGGAGCCTGGGCGGACAGAGGTGAGGCAAAAGGTTTGTCCGTGTGGATCACGGTACACGAAGCTCCCGTATCCAACAGGTAACTACCCCTTTGTTTCTCCACCTCCATCTCCACCACAGGTCTTCTCCAAGCGTCATAGCGGAGCGGACACAAGTAGACGGGCTGCGCGGGCATCAGTCATTTAGGTGTTTCGGCTGGGGTCTCGGGGGCGATAGGGCTGTTAGCAACCGCTACCTTCCCCTGCCAGGTCATCAGAGACCGCATAGTCTCCAAGACTGACTCGATCGCAGCGGGGTCCACAACCGCACCACCCCCTTTATTCGGGGCAGAGGCTACGGTTAGGTTCTGGACTGGTGTTGGGGCAGCGGCCTGCACTTGTGGTTGTGCTGGTGTTGGGTAAACTCTCGGGCCGTTGGCGACTCGGGCTTGGGCTTGATCTTGGGCTGCGGCGAACGCTCTCTCCCTCTTATCCTTCCAAGGATTCCTACAGTCCTTGCGCCAATGACCCTCCTTCCCACACCCGTAACAACTGCTATTGGCTTGGGGATGGCGATTTCCCTCCTGACGCCATTCCTTTTTAGCAGAGGCTGCGGGTCTCACCTCATGCACCTTTCCTTTCACAACAGGCGTTTTCTTGCCCTTGTTGTTTCTATAACTGATCGTGAGCTGATCTAGTACTACTTCCTCCGTGGAGCGGGCGTTAGTGGGGTCAAACCATGCTTTGGCCTGTTCCTTCACTACTGGCAGGCAACCTGCTACCAGGCACCGAAGCCAGTGAGCCCTTTGTTCGCCATCCAGCCCGGCCCGGGCCGGCCCGCCCGGGCAGCTGCGCCGATACACTGGCCACAACCTGTCGGCGAAAACCCGTGGGGGTTCTCCCTCTAGCTGCACTGTCTTTTCTAAACGGAGGAACGGAGTTCCGTCCCCCTCTCCCATGATCTCCAGAATCTCATCCCGTAGCAACTCATAGTCCCTGTGCCCTCTCTTGCTCTCGTCAGGGAGACACTGGAGGAGCGAACTGTCCAGGGAGAACAGCAGCATTTTAGACTGTTCAACCCCGTCGCAGTCATTGACTGCTGCGGTCTGCTCCACGTCCCTGAAATGCACGGAGGGATCTCCTGACTCGGAGAGTTTTGGGATGTGACTTATCATCTCTCTTAGCTGTCGTGCGCTATGAGGCATTATGATCTGACTATCAAGGGGTCCGTCATCGCCATTTTCTTCATTTGGACCGAGCCTCCGGTGTCTCGTTGGACACATCGGCGCCGGCCCCGACTCTACTGGTTGCTCTACCTCAGGGCTCTCTTCCTCTACCGTCTCCGTCTCCTGTCCCGGAGTCCAAGACTCCTCATAGGCAGGAGGCGCAGAGGGTTCGGGGGTTGGTACCCCAACTGCCTCTTGTGGAATCGGTCTTTTGGATTCCTTGGCTAGCAACAGCTGACTCGCTGGTGGATTTATGAGACACACCAACCCGTTTGCCTTCGCTAGGGCCTTTCTCAGGTCCTCTAGCTCCCGGCGGCAAGCGCTGTGGTCGGTGTTCTCAGATCTATCCTCCATGGCCATCTTATATGCTGCCCTGGCTCCCAGGAGCTTTTCCTCTTGGGCATCTACTTGTTTGGCTAGACGGAAACACCTCTCTCTCATTCTACCTTCACTGGCCTTGGCCTCAACGACCTGACATTTTAAATATTCTACCCGGGTTTCGTGGCAGCGAATTACAGAGCGGCGTTCCTGATTCAGCGCGTCAAGCGATTCAATCAGTTTTTGACCTCCCGCAACCTTTTCCTCTACGTCTTTAAGCAAGCCGTTGATCTGGACTGTCTGTGCTGCAACTACCTGGTCCAAAAGCTGGACTTGCTTCTTGTAGCACATCAGCCAGACCGCCTTTTCTACAGATTTCTTATGCTCTCTACCCGCTGTCCACTTGATGGCTGCGTCTAGCGGGCGCCTATCACTTAGTAGATCAGATATCCATTGTTTTGTGAGGTTGAGTTTTCCGAAAACATAATCTGCTATTCTTTCATCCATCACATTTCGTTTATTCAGATCTTGATCTAACACACTACTTTCCTGCTGCCAAGGTCCTGCCGCGGTCGCCATTTCTGTAGGGGTTTTTTTTCTGCTCTCTTGCCCGTTCTGGCCCCCTGCCAGGCTTCGTGCAAGAATTACCCTTGAGTGGTTCGACCCACCCCCCCCTACGGTTCTAGACCTTGGACTTAGATGCAGAGAACAGTAGTGCAGAGAAGAGGACTCAATAGACCAGGCTGAATAGCACGAAATGGATGCTTTTATTTTTGAACAGTTTGAAGCATTACAAAATACATGTCATAGGCACAGATTAAAGTAACTACAGTCATGCACAAATTTATGAACTTGACTCTATGGAAATGGGGAACACACGGCACATCGTAAAAGGGGAAACACATTACGATTTCCCTTAACTCCCTCCCCTATACCTAAACTAAGTTTCGACCTGGGGAACTTGGGATCATGCTCACCACTCTCGAAATCGCGAAAAGGGGTTCGCAGCCTTTTTGGCACCGCTTCCCGTCGTCACGTGGATTGGAAGCTTCTGGCGCAGTCGATATTCTCTCCTCCCTCGAGGCGGTGGGGTAGACCCAGCCTCGATGAGCGCTCGTCAAGGTTGAGATCCACTAGGCCTGTCGTGGATTTTTGTTCGTGGAGTAGACCTAGATGCAGGTTATGCACATGGGAGAATCTTGTGGCATCGATCGCCGGTTCTCCAGAGGGTTTCTTCTCCGTCGGCCTGGGTCGTCGATGATCTCCCGACCCCAGTACCCGGGCCACCCTTGTCGTCTTCTCGTCGTGGCCGAGCCTTGTTTGGCTGAACACCGGCCACGTTGTCCCTTTTCCGAAACCGTCCGTCTTTAAAAAGACGAAAACGTTTTCATCGATCTGCCGAAGTGGAAGAGGCGCCGATCCGGGCACCGTCCGCCCTTCGTTCGTTCCTCGTAGAAGAAAGTTCTTGAAGAAATGGAAGCCTGAAGTCGCCCAACAAGAAGCCGTAGCAGTGAAGAAGTAACTTAGATGGACTTTCGATCCATAGTTATACTCTTTTGGGACAGTCTTATCTCCCGCCAAATCATAGTCCTGTCTTTGTATTAATTTTGGCGGGCAGAGATCTCTGCAGGGGCGCTTTGTCTTGTAACGGAGCCGGTGATAACTTGAACTGGCCTTCCTGGCCGATAATGTCTGTTAATGTCCTTTGCATTGTCACCGCGGCTCGGTTCGCATATTGATCGGTCCGGACATTTTCCTTGATGGCTGCTAAACGGTTTTTCCTTTGTACAATAAATGGGTATAAGTGTTTTTACATTGTCCGCCCATATCTTGATGGGCCCCATCCTGTACTTATAATCCATTGAATATGTATGCTGTTGCTCTGAGTTTCGGTTCCCAGATACTGGCTTTCGCGGGTTTACTGTCTTCAATCCACAAGCCTGTCTAGCTTGCAGTAACAGAAATAAACTGGTTCAGAAACTGATCACGGGGCCTGGCGGCCATTTTGTATGCCCTTTTATCAAAGGTTTTTCTGTGCAAGCTTACTTTGGTCAATAAACAGTCTTATTTTATCCAGTTTTCTTGCGTGATTTTTGCTGAAAATTTTCGAATCTTACACATGCTGATCATATTCTTTCTTTTTCAGTCTTCTGAATAGAATTTGCTACTTTACAATATTAAAAATTGTCCAAATTTCATAAAAAGATTCTTTAACTGGGGATGATATGACTACCCTGGGACCTGGAATGAAACCCTTTATTTTGTATGGATCTTGAATGAAATGAGCTTCAAAGATCCCAGGTCAGGTTCAACTGAATTCACAACATAAAACTGCTCTTAACTGGGTGCTAAATTGGTAGTCGGTCAGCATTGCTAACACTTGCAGTTTTTCAAAGCCTGTCATGACACAGCGACCAAATGGGAGCCTGTTATGATTTGGACGCTCACCAGATGCTCCTTTTCATGCCCATCATAGAGGGCCAATTCCACAGGCAATGCCAATGTAACCTGTGAACTGAAATATGACCGTAGGCACCCAGTAATCTGGAAGACAGCTTATAAATCCCTTATACAAAAGCAAAATGCTGCGGATGCTGGAAATCTGAAATAAAAACAGAAAATGCTGGAAATACTCAGCAGGTCAGGCAGCATCTGTGGAGAGAGAAACAGAGTTAATGTTTCAGGTCGATGACCCTTCGTCAGAACTGGACAAAGTTAGAGATGTAACGGGGGGAAAATTTGGATTTTTCTGTCTCCCGTTAGCACCTTGAGGGGGGGGCTAACGGGACGCAAAGTAACAAGCGCCCAGGCGCGGCACTGCTAACGCCTCCCGTGAAATTCAGCGGGAGGTTAGCGGCGGCGGAAGCTGGTAGCACCCCTCGGCGCTGCACCTCTGGCAATGACATCATCACCGTGCGCAGCGCCCCGCGCGCACACTGGCTGCAAACTTGGCTTGTGCCCCCTGACCTATCACCGGACGCTATGCGCTAGGCCCCTCCCCTTTAATCAGGGGTGGGAGGCCTGCAGTACCGTGGCACTATGTGCTGGCGTGTGTGGTACTGCTGCACGGAGCACCGGGATATTCAATGGGGGCGCCCCAAGAGGGCGGGGGAGCGCTTCCAGTAGCGTCCTGCCTCCAGCTTGGGGCGCTACCATTGAATTTCGGGCACGGGGGCGCTAACTTTATCGGGGTGCTAAAAGGAGGGGAGTAAAAAACAAAAGGGAAGGTCTGTGCTCGGGCGGAAGGCAGGAGAGATTAAGGGCTGGATTTTATCAATGGGGGCGCATTGGGGGCGGGACTGCTGGTTGTTGGCTTTCAGTCCCGCCCCCAACGACGTCCGGCCAACCCACGCTATTTTCCCTTGATTGACCTTGTTAAGCCCTGCCCTGTGGGCTTAGCCGGCCAATTAAGGGAAAGCCAGTGACAGAGGACGTTTCATTTGTGAAAAATTTTTGACAGATGAATTGTCAGCTTTTGACAGCTTTGAGAAGCTGTCACTCAAACACTGACAATCTCTGTTCTTTGGTGAGTCCTCGTACTCAAGACTCACCAAACCTCTTTCCTGAGCAGAAATCAGACGGCTGTTGTATCGGGGAATGCAGCAGCCATTCTGTCATCTCTGCCGTGGAGATGAGGAACATCCGGATCCCCAACGGTTGAAGCCTGCAGGAAGAAACAAAGGTAAGGAAACTTCTTCTAACACTTTTCACTCACCTCCCATACTTACCGCTCCATACTTGCACCCATCACTCACCTCTACAGCGCACTTTTCGACCCCTCTGACCCCCACAGACCCACTGCTCACCTCACTGACCCTGGCAGGGTTTCCCAATGTCGGGAAGCCCACTCTTGTGTTGGTAAAATGGGGATAAGCCTCTTAACTACCTGTTAACTACCTGTTAACTGACTGTAATCCCCTTCCCGTCTCGAGGATGTAATGTATGTACCTTTAAGGGGGGGAACTACTTTCTACAGCTCATGTATACTGTAGTACCAGCAGTGACCACACCTGTATATAACGCTGAGTAGTAATCTGTTGTTTCAGTTGCAGTTTGAACCACGTTGAGTAAACACCTGTTGAATCGTTCCCTGCAGTCTGTTGTCTGATTATTGAAGGACACAACATTAAGATACACGGGCCTAACATTGGCAACGAGGCAGATTCGAACCTACCTGCAACTCTGCATCACCTCCCAGGGATTCGCTCCTGGAGAACAGTGGAAGAAGGTCGAGTCCAGAAGCACGGGCGTCGACCACGGGCAACCACCCAGTCATCCAGCGGAGATTTGAGCATCGCAGGGGAGGCTGTCGAGAGCCAGGCTTGGTTTTCCAGTCACGGTGGTCCAACGAAAAGGGCTGGCAACAGGTACTGCGCAGACCCTTCCCGGACAGCGGCGGGCTAGAGCCCGACCGGGTGGCACAGAACAAGGCCGAGCAGTGTCGACGGGGGAGAGAGAGAGGGCAGAGCGCACAGGGCGCAGCCGGTGTTCAGGACCGAGCGGCGTCAACGGGGGAGAGAGACGAGAGAGAGCAGAGCGCAGCCGGTGTTCAAGGGCCGAGCAGCGTCAACGGGGGAGAGAGGCGCGCAGGAAAACGCGAGGCGCTGCCATTTCCACGAGGACCGCAGAGAGCGGCGTTGGCAGCAGCGCAGGAGCAGCGCACAAAACCCACAGGGCGTCACCATTTGCCACAAGGACCGCCGAGAGCGGCGTTGGCAGCAGCGCGGGAGACGCCATTTTAAACCGCAGTGGGGAAGAAAGGAAAGCGCGGGAGACGCCATTTTAAGCCAGTCTAACCACACCCAAAAATGCCGAAGAGTGGCAGTATCACAGCATTCGACAATGAAGTTGAAGATTGGACGACATATGTCGAACGCATAGAAGTATACTGCAAGGCGAATGAAGTGCCAGATGACAAGAAAGCGCTGGTATTGTTGAATTCAATGGGTGCAAAAACGTATGGCTTACTACGAAACCTAGTAACCCCAGAGTAGCCAGTAGAAAAGGGTTTTGAAAACATAGTGTCAATCCTACAGGACCACTTAAACCCCGCACTGCTGCTGATAGCAGAAAGATTTAAGTTTCACAAAAGGAACCAGCATAAAGATGAAAGTAATGCTGAGTATTTAACGGAACTGCGCAAGCTATCGAAACACTGCCAGTTTGGAACGGGACTAGCAGATACCTTAAGGGACAAGTTTGTGTGTGGGCTTCAAAGTGAAGGAACCCAGAAACGGCTTTTGTCTGAAAAGGACCTTACGCTGGAAAAGGCTTTCAGCATTGCGGTGTCATATGAAGCAGCAGCACGGGGCGCTGCAGAGATACAACAGAGACCGCAAGAATATGGCACAAACGAAATGTCATATGGAACAGAGAAGTGCTATCGCTGCGGCAGAACAACACATGACCAGAATGATTGCTGGTTCAAAGACAAAGTGTGCAGACAGTGTGGAAAAGTAGGACACATAGCACGAGTCTGCAGGTCGGGAAAGAAAACCAGCAATAAGAAACCGACCAAAAGGAAGTACAAGAAGGTACATAAGATAATGGAGAATAGTTCAGACGAACAAAAGAGTGATAACGACTCCAAAAGCAGGGAACTGAGTTGTCTGAAACTACATAATGTGATCACAACAGAGGATCACCGAACCATTTGGGTCACTCTCAAGATAGAAGGAGTCCAGGTAAAGATGGAATTGGACACAGGATCAGCTCTAACAGTCATAAACCGACAGGACTACGAGCGGCTATTCTCACACATACCCTTGAGAGACACAAAAATTATTTTGAAGACGTACACGGGGCAAAAAGTCTACCCCAAAGGAAAAATAAGGGTGACCGTTGTATATAACGGTAAGGAAACACCAAAACTAGACCTGTATGTATTGCAAGATGGAGGACCACCATTACTGGGACGTGAATGGATCCGGAAAATACAACTGGATTGGCATTCCATACAGGCACTGACTGTGGCTGACAAAAAGGATGACGACGTCACACCTGGGCGACTGTCAAAGATCCTAACTGACGCGAAAGAAATGTTCCAGCAAGGACTCGGAACACTAAAAGGCATGACAGCGACGATTAAAATTGAAGAAAATGCAAGCCCAAAATTTTTTAAGGCCAGACCGGTACCTTATGCGATCCGCCCAGCCGTCGAAGCAGAGCTGGAGAGTCTGGAACGTTCAGGTGTACTGTCCAAGGTAGACTGCAGCAAGTGGGCTACACCCATCGTCCCTGTCATGAAAAAGTCGTTGAGCAGCACGCCTGGGGAACCAAGGAAGGTTCGCATCCGTGGGGACTTTAAGGTAACAGTGAACCCGGTCCTTCACACCGTACAATATCCACTTCCGTGGATTGAAGATATTTTCGCCTCGCCATCTGGAGGGAAACGCTTCACTAAGATTTATCTGGCCCAGGCGTATCTGCAAATGGAGGTAGAAGAAGCATCAAAAAAATACGTCACAATCAACACCCATAAAGGTCTCTACCAATACAATCGGCTGGTATTCGGGGTAGCATCAGCTCCAGCTATTTGGCAGAGGGCAATGGAACAAGTCCTGCAAGGGATCCCAGGGACCCAGTGTTATTTGGACGACATCCTGGTCACGGGCGAAAATGACAGTGATCACCTTGCCAACCTGGAGCAGGTGCTCACTAGATTGCAGGAATATGGGCTCCGAGCTAACTGCCCCAAATGCGAGTTTTTTAGAAAACAGATCTCGTAGTATGGCCACGTTATCGATAAAGAGGGGTTACATAAGTCCCCAGAGAAGATTGAGGCAGTAGTCAAGGCTCCAGCACCGGAAAATGTGTCACAACTGAGGTCGTTCCTCGGGCTGGTAAACTACTACCATAAGTTCTTGCCAAATTTGTCTACAATACTACACCCACTGAACACCCTACTGCAAACTGGGGTGCCATGGAAGTGGAGTGACGAATGTAGACGAGCTTTCCAGAAGAGCAAAACACTAATCACATCGAAAGAGGTATTGGCCCATTACAACCCAGCATTACCAATTCGGTTGGCATGTGATGCGTCGCCTTACGGCATTGGAGCGGTGCTGTCGCACAAATTCTCGGACGGCTCAGAGAGGACAATAGCCTTTGCGTCACGATCACTAACCTCAGCCGAGCGTAACTACGCCCAGATTGACAGGGAGGCCCTCAGCCTAGTGTGGGGAGTGAAAAAGTTCAATCACTATCTGCACGGGCAGAAATTCACCTTGCTGACTGATCACCAGCCTCTGGTCTCCATTTTTAATCCGAAGAAGGGCGTTCCGGTGATGACTGCGCAACGACTACAAAGATGGTCACTTTTTCTAGGGGCACACCACTATGAGATTGAATATAAGGGCACGAAACAGCATGGAAATGCTGATGGGCTATCACGCCTGCCACTGCCTACTGCGGCGGAAGCACCAGCAGTGGATCCTGTCGAAATATTCCATTCGACTATAGTTGAATACCTACCGGTAACTAACGCTTGTATCGAAAAGGAAACCCAAAATGACCCAACACTGTCTCGGGTATATGATTTGACGGTGAAGGGATGGCCAGCACATGGCGACTCACTGTTGCCAGCATTCTCGACAAGGCGAGAACAGCTGTCAGTGTGCCTGGGGACCTTGATGTGTGGATCCCGAGTGGTAATTCCACCCAAGTTAAGGGATAGAGTGCTCAATGAGCTTCATGAGGGTCATCTGGGAGGGGTAAAAATGAAAAGCCTAGCCAGGGCTTATGTGTGGTGGCCGGGAATCGATAAACAAATCGAGGACCTGACCAAGAGCTGCTCAGGATGCCAGAAAGTCCAAAATGCACCACCACAGGCCCCTCTACACCCATGGGAGTGGCTCTCGTCTCCATGGCAACGGGTGCATATTGATTTTGCTGGTCCATTCATGGACTCAATGGGCTAGATTTTCAGTTGCTTGCGCCAGCAGTTAGCGCCTTAAGAGAAGTGATTTCCGGGCGCTATGCGTGTAGCGCCCGGGCGCAGCGCAGTTTGCGCCCCGCCCCAAATTAAGTTGCCCGTTAGCGCCGGCGCAAAGTTTAGCGCCCGCCCGGATGCGCGCGCAGAAAATGACGTCACATCCTCGTGCAACGCCCTTTGGCCGCCCCGATTGCAAACTTCAGTCGGACCGCCCCATTGTGCGGCGGGCGGCCGGAGCGTTTGGAAAAAGGAACGCAACACAACCAGCGCGGGCCCTGGGGGGCGCTAATTAAAGGGAACGTCCTCTCCAGTATAAAGGCCATCCATTATTTCAGAAAACAGTCTTGTGCAACGCATTTCTGGAGACACAACAAGGAGGATAGCTAACTGGTTTCAAGCAGCAAGAGCCAGGTATTTTTGGACTCAGGCAACAGCGCTGCAAGTGGCCATTTGGAAATTAGAGTGTTTGCCAGGATTTGATGGGGGTTGCATGGGGTGCCAACGCGGAGCTGCAGCTCCATGTCCGTAGGGCTCGCAGACGTATTGTGAGAGGGGCAGCCCTGGCTAGAGGCAGAGGGGGCTACAGGCGTCGGCCACGTAGGCCTTACCCAGTCAGGCTATACCGCCAGCAGCGCTCCTACCTAAACATGAGTGCCGCGCGATGTGTTAAAAGGCTCCGATTCCGGAAGGGGGTGATTGCAGAGATCTGCCACCTGCTTCGCCGAGATCTGCGGCCAAAGCTCAGGTGCAGGACGTCTCTGTCGGTGGAAGTGAAGGTGACGGTGGCATTGAACTTCTATGCCACCGGCTCCTTCCAATACGCTGCTGGGGACATAGCAAACATCTCCCAGTACGGCGCGCATCGCTGCATCCGCCAGGTGACCGAAGCACTGTTCAGAAGGAGAAGCCAATTCATCTCCTTCCCCATGGCCCTGGAGAGCCAGCATCAGCGCGCATTGGGATTTTCCAGACTCGGGGAATTCCCCTTGGTGCAGGGCGCCATTGACTGTACGCATGTGGCTTTGCGGGCCCCTCTGGAGCATGGCGAGCAGTATCGCAACAGGAAGGGCTACCATTCTCTGAATGTGCAGCTGGTCTGTGACCACAAGCAGCGCATCATGGCAGTCAATGCCAGCTTCCCAGGCAGCAGCCACGATGCCTTTATCCTGCGGCAGAGTACTGTGCATGACATGTTCCAGGCACAGCCTCCCCCAAGAGGATGGCTACTCGGGGACAAAGGCTATCCTTTGTGCACCTGGCTCATGACCCCGCTCCGCGCGCCCAGGACCGCTGCTGAAGAGGCCTACAACGAGAGCCATCAAACCACCCGCAACATCATCGAGCTAACTATTGGGGTCCTCAAGCAGCGGTTCCGCTGCCTTGATCGCTCCGGAGGAGCTCTCCAGTATTCGCCGGACCGGGTCTCCCAATTTGTGGTGGTTTGCTGCATGCTACACAACCTGGCTATCCGCAGGACTCAGGCACTGCCACCTGACGTTGGACCAGCACCTCAGGAGGAGGAGCAGGAGGAGCATGAGGAGGAGGAGGAGGAGGAGGAGGAGGAGCAGGAGTACGTTCCCAGGAGGGAGCGACCAGGGCCAAGGGCCGCACGACGCCACCTTATTACACGGTACTTCTAAGCCCCCTGTCAGGGAATGGCCAGGGGCCATGAGGGAAGATGAATGCAGCCGCTCCGCAAGCCCTCAGCCGGCGAAGCCAACAAACACTAAGAAGAACAACCATGGAGACTGCATGAATAAAGATAATTTTTTATTAAACAAAAATGAAAAGCCCTTCCCACATGAATCCCCAAAAACAATAAACGGGCCCCACAAAAAGCCCAACAAACGACTCACTCCCACAAACTGGGGAGGAGCCACTCCACCTTTATTGAAACTGGGCCTCAACGTCGGCCTAACGCAAAAAAAAAGCCCTCCAAAAGCACAACCATGGGCAAAATAAAGATGGCCACCGCCATATTAAAGGAAAGCTGGCCACACCCTCTACTGAGTGGCCCGCGAGGGCGAGACCTTGGCCAGCATTTTGCCTCCCCTGCCCTGCCTGCTGCTCCTTCGCAAGCTCTGCCCAGTGGCTGCTGCGAGGCTGGGGGAAGGCGCCTGAGGCTCAGATGCCCTTCCGCCAGATGCCGCTGGGGGGCGGCCTACACGGCGTTTGGGCCTCGAGGGGCCGTCTCCTGAGTGGCGCGCCTGAGCCTGGCCACCATCAGCTGCAGCCGCTTGCCCTTGACGCCCCAGAGGGGGAATGGCGGCGACGGATGGTGCAATGTGGGCCAGCTGGCGTCTGGGATGCGCTGGCTGGTGCTGTGGCGCGGTGGCACTCGGCCGGGCCCGCACTGCAGGATCCGCAGCAATCAGCCGACGGCCGGCTTGCTGGGATGGTCCAGCGCGGCGCCTGCCCTGGCGATGCCTGCCTGAGACAGCGCGTGTGGCAGCAGTGAGTGGCCCTCTGGTCCTGGTGTGCGCGCGCATCACATCCGCCAGGGTCTTGACGGCATCAGTTAGCATGCGGCCAGTCGCGGCAGTTGCTGCCCCGAACTCGCGCACACTGGTCGCCAGCGACTCGATGGCCTCAGGCATGCGCCCCACCACGCTCATGAGCTCCGTGTGGCGCCGGTCCGAGTCGTCGGCCATCTGATCGAGCTTCCGCACCTCCTCCGAAGTGAAGGTGTCCGGACTGGAGTCGCGACTCTCCCGCTGGGGAGGAGGGGGCCGAACTAGGGGACCCTTGCCGCGTTGGTGACGGCGAGTGTGCCGAGCAGCAGCACTCCCCTCTGATCCTTCCCCCCTTTGGGGGGAAGGCCGCGGGCCACGCGCACGGCTGCTGGGTGGCTGGACGCCACTGGTCCCAGAAGCTGCATTGCCCTGCGACAGTTCCTCCAGGCACTCGTCCAGTGAGGAGGTGTCGAGCATTTCCTCCTCTCCTGCGGGACGTGACTGTTCCCCCGAAGGTCCGGCTTGCTCCTCCTCCTCCTCCTGGTTGGAGGTGCTGTCACTGGCAGCCTCAGGGTCCTGGTCGTCACCAGCTGAAAGCAGGAATGCACAAGAGTAGCTTCAGAGTGAGGAGACGGCGTCAGCGAGGGAGTTAGGACTGGTGGGATTCAGCGCATTGGTGGGACAGTGGCAAAGGAGGTAGCTCGGATGGGCCAGTGCGACGCGAGAGGGCCAAAAGGCGAGGTCCTTACCATTGCCGGGCAGTGGAGGGTCGGATACACCGCACGCTGTGGGGACAATCACACGTGCTCCCATGAGCACACACACGCGCTCCTCCAGCCGAGTGAGCTTCTGCAGCTTGGCGCGGCCACCCCTGGCACGGGCCTGGCGATTAAACGCTACTTTAGCCTGCAAGAGAAAGGACGGGCTGTAAGGGCGCAGTGAAGCCCTGATGTAGTGTGCACTGCCTCCCATGGTGGAATAGCTTGGACAGAGTGAAGCCCTGATGTAGTGTGCACTGCCTCCCATGGTGGAATAGCTTGGACAGAGTGAAGCCCTGATGTAGTGTGCACTGCCTCCCATGGTGGAATAGCTTGGACAGAGTGAAGCCCTGATGTAGTGTGCACTGCCTCCCATGGTGGAATAGCTTGGACAGAGTGAAGCCCTGATGTAGTGTGCACTGCCTCCCATGGTGGAATAGCTTGGCCAAAGTGTAGAGTGCCGAATGGCCATTTGATGCTCATGACTGTCCCAATGCTGCTGGCTGAGGGCTGGCCAAAAGGACTTTCAGGTCCCTTTGCCCATCATGTCAGGTGTACATGCAAGAATGAGGAGGAGACTGGAAAGGCTACTCACCCTCACAATCCTGGTCAGATCGTTGTACTTCTTACGGCATTGTGTGTGGGTCCTGGGGGCCTCGCCGGTGAATGTCACCCTCTGGGCGATCTGCTTCCAGGCTTTGGTGTAGTCGTGGTGGGTTGGATTCCTCCCACTGTCTGGAAACAAGATCTTGCGCCTCACCTCCAGAGCTGTGAGCATGATGTCCAGATCACCCTCTGAGAAGCGCAGGGCACGCTGACGGGCCTTCTCTGGCGTTGCCATGACTCCCTGGGGCTGAGCAGTAGTGTTGAGGCCTCTTTGCAAGGCTGCAGTGTGCAGGGCGTGGCAGCAGACTAATTCGTCCCTTCCCCCTTTAAGAGCTGGTCGGCACCACGGGGTCTGCTGTCAGTGCAAAAATGACCGCACCCGTGCTGCGCCCCGCCTGGGCGCTATCCCTCTGGACCGCCGGCTTAGCGCCTAAAGAGAGTAGTGGAACGCCTCTTTTAGCGCTCCACCAACCTCTTAGGGCGAAGCCACTGAATTCCCGGCAACGGGGCGCTACTTTGGGGCGGGCGCTAACTTCGGGCGGGCGCTAAAGCTAGCGCCCCAAAACTGCCTAAACTGAAAATCTAGCCCAATGTTTTTAATAGCCGTGGATGCGCACTCGAAATGGCCTGAGGTCATCAAAATGTCCTCCACCACCACGGAGAAAACTATTGCAGTCCTACGGACCATTTTTGCCAGGAATGGCTTGCCAGAACAGATTTGCTCCGACAACAGACCACAGTTTGTGTCCGAAGAGTTCCGGAGGTTCTTGAAAAAGAATGGGGTAAGGCATTACACACCCGCCCCGTATCATCCAGCCACAAATGGATTGGCTGAGAGGTGCGTACAAACCTTTAAGAAGGCAATAAAGGCTATGTACAATGACAACATTCCGCTGCAGCACAAGGTGGACACTTTCCTGTTCGCCTAGCGGAATGCGACACATGCAGTCACCAACCAGGCCCCAGCCATGATGTTCTTTAACCGAAGGTTAAGATCTCGCCTGGATTTGCTCAGACCAAACGTATGAAGAGATGTTGAGAGTAAGCAATTCCAGCACATCCATGAGAAGCCAACAAGGAGCTTCAATGTAGGGCAACCAGTCTTGGCCCGCGACTACCGAACAGAAAATTGCAGCCTGGAACGATATGCACACGGCAGGGCACACTAATGTACACAGTGGACGTTGGGGAGAGCATCGTGAGACGCCATGCTGACCAGATCCTAGAGTCACAGGAACAAGTCAACCCCATGCCTCGCCCGTACGTACCTGGTGATGAACCCGACGTACAGGTAGCATCTACCCCAGAAACAGTGGCATCGGAAGCTGATGAACCAACGGATGACAGGGGGCCAGAATCGCCTCCACACCAAGAGCAAGACACTCGGGAAAGGCGCTATCCAGAAAGGATCAGGAAGCCTCCCCAAAGACTGAATTTATAAATAGACTATTTTCAGCTAATGTTGCATGTTAAAGGTGTTAATTGTAATTAGTTGATATTTAATTGTTAAATGAGTGTTATGGTATTGTTAATCTAAAGGGGGAGGAATTGTAATGTATGTACCTTTAAGGGGGGGAACTACTTTCTACAGCTCATGTATACTGTAGTACCGGCAGTGACCACACCTGTATAAAACGCTGAGTAGTAATCTGTTGTTTCAGTTGCAGTTTGAACCACGTTGAGTAAACACCTGTTGAATCGTTCCCTGCAGTCTGTTGTCTGATTATTGAAGGACACAACATTAAGATACACGGACCTAACAGAGGAGACGGGTCCCTGCGTGAGTCAGAGTCCCGCCTCCCGGGAAGATGTCATGGAGGCGGGTTGGAGCGGGTCCGGTACCCGCTCCCAGATTTTGTCATTTTCCTGGCAGTCCCGCCTCCCCAGGGCTGGCAAAATTCCCCCCTAAATGACAAAAGATATGATTGTACAAAGCAAAAGCAGATGGTAATGGAACAGGTAAAGAAACAAAAGGTGGGTCTAGAGGAGGTGTAAATGGGAATATCAGAATCATCAACAGTTGCCATCTGAAAAGATGGGGGCAGAGTTCACGACTGAAACTGTTGAACTCGATGTTGAGTCCAGAAGGCTGTAACGTGACTAACTGAAAGATGAGGTGCTGTTCCTCGAGCTGACATGTGTTGCCAATCAGTTCACTGGAAATAATACAAGATGCCTCATATTTCCTACTCTGACAGACCATGTATCTCGGGCTGTAAACTATTAATCAGGTTTACCAAGAAGTGAAAAACACATCAGATTTCACCAGATTATAAAACTTTACTTAAAGTTATATTCAATTAACATTTGTTAAGTAATCTGCCTAGACAGAGATGACTCACCTATAGAATCATAAGGGGAGAAATTTGAAACTTTAGCGCCTCGAGTTAGCACCTAGCGAGGGTGCTAACGGGGCGCTGAGGCAGTAGCACCGTGGCGAGGCAAATCCAGCGACGCACACCAAATCTGGCACCCCTGTAACGCCGCCGCTACGAGTTAGCGCCGGGGACCTCAGCGTCAGGCAGATCGTGACGTCAGTGAGCTGGGCGCCTGATACGCTTATCAATTACTTCATAAAAGGTGATGAGTCGAAGAAGAGATGATGAGTCGAAAGAAGAGATGAATAAGGCTTTTATTAGCTAAGAGACCATGCTTCTTCGTGAGTGACTGAACAAGTCTGAACGAAACCCACACAGTGGTGGGTGGAGTCAGCTGAGGCATGCCTCCATACACAGCGCCACCCAGAGGTGGCAATATACAATACAGTGGTTTACCACATTCACCCCTTGTTTAATGTGAAGTCCGGCGGGGTGAAGGGTACTACAAGTTAAGTCTATCAGGAGGCCTTGTCTGACGTCCTGATCGTCGTGGTGGCGGCGGTGGTGTTGCAGCATCCGACGTCGGGTCTGGTGTCTGGGTGGTTGGCGAAGATTCCTGGGGCTTTGGCATGCCGTCTGCAGGGGTTGGGTTGGGAGGGGTGGTGGGGGATAACAGTGGTAAGGGGGATAACGGTGGTAAGGGGGATAACGGTGGTAATTCAGGGGTACCCGAGGGTGCGAGATCTCGTATGGAGACCGTGTCCTCCCGCCCGTCTGGGTATGTCACCCAGGCATACTGGGGGTTGGCGTGTAGGAGGTGCACCCGCTCGACCAGGGGGTCCGTTTTATGCGTCCTCACGTGCCTCCGCAGTAGGACGGGCCCAGGAGAAGTCAACCATGCCGGTAGCGAGGTTCCCGATGTAGACTTCCGGGGGAAAACGAACATTTTCTCATGAGGGGTCGCATTAGTGGCAGTACAAAGCAGTGACCGAATGGAGTGAAGCGCTGCAGGGAGGACCTCCTGCCAGCGGGAGGTCGGAAGGCCCTTAGATTTTAGTGCTAAGAGGACTGCCTTCCAAACCGTCGCGTTCTCCCTTTCCACCTGGCCGTTCCCCCGGGGGTTGTAACTGGTGGTCCTGCTCGTGGCGATACCTCTTGTTAGCAGGTACTGCCGAAGTTCGTCGCTCATGAACGATGAGCCCCTGTCGCTATGTATATAGCTGGGGAACCCGAACAGAGCGAAGATGTCATTCAGACACTTGATGACCGTGGTACTGGTCATGTCTGGGCAAGGGATGGCAAAGGGGAAACGGGAGTACTCATCAACTATGTTGAGGAAGTACACATTGCGGTCAGCGGAGGGGAGGGGCCCTTTAAAATCGACGCTCAGGCATTCGAAGGGGCGGGTGGCCTTGATCAGGCTTGCTCTGTCCGGCCTATAGAAGTGCGGTTTGCACTCGGCGCAGATTTGGCAGCTCTTGGTCATGGTCCTGACCTCCTCGATGGAGTAGGGCAGGTTACGGGATTTGATAAAATGGAAAAACCTGGTGACCCCCGGGTGGCAGAGGTCATTGTGGAGGGACTGCAGCCTATCACTCTGCGCGTTGGCGCATGTACCACGTGATAGGGCATCTGGGGGCTCATTGAGTTTCCCTGGCCGATACAAGATATCATAATTGTAGGTGGAGAGTTCGATTCTCCACCTCAAGATCTTGTCGTTCTTGATTTTACCCCTCTGCTTATTATTAAACATAAAAGCTACTGAACGCTGGTCAGTGAGCAGGGTAAATCGTTTCCCGGCCAGGTAATGCCTCCAGTGACGCACCGCTTCTACAATAGCCTGGGCCTCCTTTTCGACGGAGGAGTGTCTCGTCTCGGGGCCCTGGAGGGTCCTTGAGAAAAAGGCCACGGGTCTGCCCGCCTGGTTAAGGGTCGCGGCTAGGGCGAAGTCGGAGGCATCGCTCTCCACTTGGAAGGGGATGGACTCATCCACCGCGTGCATTGCGGCCTTCGCGATATCGTTCTTGATAAGAGTGAAGGCTGCACACGCCTCTGGTGTCAGGGGGAAGGAGGTGGCTTTGATGAGGGGCCTGGCTTTGTCTGCATAGAGGGGCACCCACTGGGCGTAGTAGGAGAAAAGCCCCAGGCATCTCTTCAGTGCTTTTTGGCAGTGGGGAAGGGGTAGCTCCATTAGGGGGCGCATTCTGTCGGGGTCGGGCCCGATGACTCCGTTCTCCACCACGCAGCCGAGGATGGCCAGGCGCTTGGTGTGAAACATACATTTTTCCTTATTGTACGTTAGGTTCAGCCGTTGGGCCGTACGGAGGAAATTTGCTAGATTAACGTCGTGGTCCTGCTGGTCGTGGCCGCAGATGGTGACGTTATCCAAATAGGGGAAGGTTGCCCGCAGCGCGTTCTGGTCAACCATTCGGTCCATCTCCCTTTGGAAGACCGAAACCCCGTTGGTGACGCCGAAGGGGACCCTAAGGAAGTGGTAGAGGCGGCCGTTTGCCTCGAAGGCAGTATACTGGCGGTCCTCATGGCGGATGGGCAGCTGGTGGTACGCTGACTTAAGGTCGATGGTGGAGAATACTTTGTATTGCGCAATCTGATTGACCATATCAGATATGCGAGGGAGGGGGTACGCGTCCAGCTGGGTGTACCGGTTTATGGTTTGGCTGTAGTCGATTACCATGCGGCGTTTTGCAGTGGTTTTAACGACTACAACCTGGGCTCGCCAGGGGCTAGTGCTACCTTCGATAATGCCCTCCTTCAAGAGCCGCTCCACCTCAGAGCTGATAAAAGCTCTGTCCCCGGCACTGTACCGCCTGCTTTTGGTAGCGATGGGTTTACAGTCGCGGGTGAGGTTAGCGAACAGGGGAGGGGGGGGGACTTTTAATGTGGAAAGGCTGCAGGTGGTTTGCAGCGGGCGATTTAAAAGTTGTTGGTTGCAGACTGTGAGTGGGGGGAGGGGTCCACCGTATGCTAGTGTGACACTCTTAAGGTGGCACTGAAAATCCAACCCTAGCAGGACGGCAGCGCAAAGACGGGGCAGGACTAGCAGTTTAAATTTTTGATATTCAGTGCCCCCTACTGACAGGGTCACCACACAGTAGCCGCTGATGTCCATTGACTGGGACTTGGACGCCATAGAAATGCGATGGTGCGTTGGCAGAATCGTGAGGGAGTGGCTACGTACCGTGTCGGGGTGGACGAAACTCTCTGTGCTCCCGCTGTCGATCAGGCAACTGGTGGCGCGGCCGTTTACCGCGATATCCATCATGGAGCTGGATAGATGGTGAGGGTGGCCTTGATCCAGCGTCACGGAGGCCAGTATGTGGCTTAGTGAGTCACTATAGTCATCCGCCGAGACGGTGGTCGGTTCCGGTGACGAAATGGCGGTTGAGTGCGTTGGATACGATGGCGGCGGATGCCATGCGGCCGGGGGTACACAAAATGGCGGATAAGATGGCTGCTCCCACGGCCCGCACGCTGCGCTGCTGGCTGGCTTCCCCTTGCAGGCGTTAGCGTAATGGCCTTTCTTCCCGCAGCCCGAGCAGGTAGCTGTCTTAGCTGGGCAGTGCGCTCTGGGATGTTTTAACTGGCCACAGAAATAGCATTTTTGGGCCTGGTTACTGGGCATCGAAGCAGTTCTTACCGGAGGCTGCTGTCTCGGTTGGGTCGCTGCAGCGGTTGGTGCCGGGGGCGGCGGTCCCGTGTCCCACGGTTTCGATTGCCATGTCTCGGCGCCGTTACGGGGGTATGCCTCGAGGTTTCGGTGGGCCTCCTCTAACGAGAGCGCAAGGGCAATGGCCGTCTTCAGGTCGGGTTCCTTGCTTTCTAGCAGTCTCTGCCGGGTGTGGTCTGACTGGAGGCCCCTGACGAAGGCATCACAGGCGAGTCCCTGCGCGTGCTCCACAGCCGTTACCGCTTTACAATCGCAGTCTCTGCAGAGTGCCAGTAGCGCCCGTGCAAATGCCCCTACCGATTCTCCCGGTTGCTGCCTGCGGGATCCCAAGAGGTGTCGGGCGTAAATTGTGTTCACTGGGCGCGTATATTGCCCTTTTAGTAGCTCGAGGGCCGCCACGTACGTATTAGAGTCCCGGATTAGCATATATACTTGATGGCTCACCTGGGCGGTCAAAATTTTCAGTTTGTGATCCTCCTCTGTAACCTGTGAGATTGCGAGGAAGGATTCAAAGCAGCTCAGCCAGTGTTCAAACTTGGCTGATGCACCCACATCTTGAGGGTCGAGGTCCAGGCGTGGTGGTCTGAGGGCTCTCAGCAATGTCTGCTGTATCCGTTGCTGTTGTTGCTCCTCAGGTGTCGCCATTTAACTTTTAGCTAATAAAATTGATACGCTTATCAATTACTTCATAAAAGGTGATGAGTCGAAGAAGAGATGATGAGTCGAAAGAAGAGATGAATAAGGCTTTTATTAGCTAAGAAGAGACCATGCTTCTTCGTGAGTGACTGAACAAGTCTGAACGAAACCCACACAGTGGTGGGTGGAGTCAGCTGAGGCATGCCTCCATACACAGCGCCACCCAGAGGTGGCAATATACAATACAGTGGTTTACCACAGCGCCCAATCGGTGAAATTGATTATTTCCCCCTGCCTCAGCGCCTCGCCCTGACAGCGACAGGGAGAGGAGGCGTGAAACAGTCAGCCGCCGGCTCCAGGGGCGCTACTTATAGAGATCATGAGGAATGAGTCACAGCTCTCGGGTTAGTGCTGGTTCACTGCTTCCTTGTCAGTTTGACATTGTGCAACAGTTTAAATCAGCTATTTAAAGGTTGTTTAGTCTCCGGAGTACTAAATTAGTACATTTAGGGGCAAAAATTCAGTATCGCCCCGTTTGGGGCGCCTTTATCGGCCGTGCGCAAAGTTTAGCGCCTGGCGTTAATTATCGCCTCCAACGGCAAACTTGGCTTCTATCGCCCCTGGAGCTGATTGGAGCGCTAAATCAGACGCTTCACATCTGTCTTAAGGCGCAAATGCCGAGGAGTGAGGCGCTACCTCAGAGCGCTGGCGAAGCAAGGAAGAGCAAATCAAAATGAACCTGCAAAGTGCTGCTCAGTACTCAAAACTCCTTCACACAGCGTTGAATCTCTCCAGAAGTCTCTCTCTCTCTCAGAATGCGTGGTGCAAAAATGTCACCAACAAAAAAAGGCAGGAAGCGGTCGCCTTTAAATAGCGCTCCCCCAGTCCCTTTCTGACTGCAAAACGCTCCCCTCAACCTGTCGTTGCTAGCGGCAGGCGGTAAGGCAGGGGGCGCCACTCAATATCTGGTCCGGGGCGCTACCGGGGCGCTACAGGGGCGTTGCGCACTCGACTGATGTCACGATCTGCCGGCGCAGGAGATCGTGGCGGTAGTGTTTAGCGCTGCCGCAAAATGTCTAGTTAATTTCGCGAGCGGCACAAACATCGCCGCGCCCGGGCGCTAGTTCCTTTGCGCCCCATTAGCGCCCTCTTAAGGCGCTAACGGGAGGCGCAAACAACTGAATTTCCCCCCCTTAGTCTCACAACATATCAAAAGGTTAAACTTTGTAACATTAATGGGGGCTGTACTGGCCAGCTCGCCCTCCAGGATCTACAGCAGAGGGAGCGGAGGCAGTGAGAAAGACTGAAACATGTGCCCAGAGGGAAGAGAAGGGCCATGAGGACTCTCAACAGGAGGCCTTACCCTCCGAGGGTATTCCGACAGCAATTCTCCTACCTTCAATTAAGCGAGGAGCAGTGTATTAGAAGGCTTCACTTCACCAAGGAGGTGGTCACCGAACTCCGCCACCTCCTGCAACCAGACCTCCAGCCTCAGAGCAAGGCGACCACGGCTCTCTCAGTGGCAGTCAAGATCACCGTCGCCCTCAATTTCTTTGCCAGTGGATCCTTCCAGTCTGCAACAGGAGACATAGTGAACATCTCGCAGTTCGCCGCTGCATCCGGGATGTCACAGAGGTTCTCTACAGTAGGAGAAAAGGACAACATTTCCTTCCCCATCACCAGAGAGAAGCAGGACGAGCGTGCACGTGGCTTTGCCAGGATAGCGGGATTCCCCTTGGTGCAGGGCACCATTGACTGCACCCACGTGGCTTTGCGGGCACCGCATAACAATCCTGAGGTCTTCCGTAACCACAAAGGCTACCACTCACTTAATATGCAGTTGGTGTGCGACCACAGACAGCGAATCCTCACCATCAATGCCCACTATCCTGGCAGCAGCCATGATGCCTTCATCCTGCGCCAGACCGGTGTGCCAGCACTCTTCCAGGGATCACATCAAGCTCGGGGCTGGCTGCTCGGAGATAAGGGCTATCTGCTCTCCACCTGGCTCATGACTCCGCTCCGCAGCCCCAACACTGCTGCTCAGCACTCATATAATGAGAGCCATTCCACCACCAGGAACATCATCGTAACCAGAGAATCACCTACAACGACTTCTCTTCCCGCTCCCACATCATTACCTCTGGTGTCCCCCAAGGATCTATCCTTGGCCCCCTCCTATTTCTCATCTACATGTTGCCCCTTGGTGACATCATCCGAAAACACAGCGTCAGTTTCCACATGTACGCTGACGACACCCAGCTCTACCTCACTACTTCTTCTCTCGACTCCTCCACGGTCTCTAAATTGTCAGACTGCTTGTCCAACATACAGGTCTGGATGAGCAAAAATTTTCTCCAATTAAATATTGGGAAGACCGAAACCATTGTTTTTGGTCCCCACCACAAACTCCGTTCCCTAGCCACCGACTCCATCCCTCTCCCTGACATCTGTTTGAGGCTGAACCACACTATTCGCAACCTTGGTGTCATATTTGACCCGGAAATGAGCTTCTGACCACACATCCACAACATAACAAAGACCGCCTATTTCCACCTCCGTAACATCGTCCGTCTCCGCCCTTGCCTCAGCTCAGCCGCTGCTGAAACCCTCATCCATGCCTTTGTTACCTCTAGACTTGACTATTCCAACGCATTCCTGGCCGGCCTCCCACATTCCACCCTACCTAAATTTGAGGTCATCCAGAACTCGGCTGCCCGTGTCCTAACCCGCACCAAGTCCCGGTTCGTCCATCTCCCCTGTGCTCGCTGACCTACATTGGCTCCCGGTTAAGCAGCGTCTCGATTTCAAAATTCTCATCCTTGTTTTCAAATCCCTCCATGGCCTCGTCCCTTCCTATCTCTGTAATTTCCTTCAGCCCCACAACCGCCCCCCCCCCCCCACTCCCCCCGAGATAACTGCGCTCCTCTAATTCTGACTTCTTGAGGATCCCTGATTATAATCGCTCAACCTTTGGTGGCTGTGCCTTCTGTTGCCTGGGCCCTAAGCTCTGGAATTCCCCCCTAAACCTCTCCGCCTCGCTACCTCTCTTTCCTCCTTTAAGATGCACCTTAAAACCTCCCTCTTCGGCCAAGGTTTTGATCATCTGTCCTAATTTATCTTTATGTGGATCGATGTCAATTTTTTTTGTCTTAAAATACTCCTGTGAAGCACCTTGGGATGTTTTACTATGTTAAAGGCGCTATATAAATACAAGTTGTCCTTCACCTCACACACCTTGCCCTCTGGCTTGTTAATTGACCCTGTGTTTCTTTTATCGAGCTGTCTTTTTTCAAACACCAAAGTTAATTTCCTTGAAACCCTTTCCTCAGTGTTATTTTCATCTGTGGGATCAAAGTCAGACATGACAGACTGTAAATACGGCAGACTATGAGATATCAGAACCCAGAGCCAGTGATTTCTGGGTTGTCCCAGTAAATCAGCTCTCACTCCTACTCCCCCACCAGTTGCTCCCATATATGTCGGCCATAGTCTGTCAGCAAACACTGTGGGTGGTTCTTTGGGCCCCTGTTCTATCTCTACCATAGCCTCGAAGGGATCCCCTGTTCCTACTCACATCGCCCGAGCAACCCTTAATTTTAAATTCTCATACGTCCCATTACCAATCTTCATACCAGGTGGGAGGCTGCGAAATACTTCAGGACTAAGAGTAAATAGTAATAACTTCTTCTTTTCATCCTCGTCCATTTCGCTCACATCTGCTCTTTGTTCAACTGCAATGAAATGTCCTTGGGCTTCACCTCCCCTTTTTTAAACTTTTTAATGTCAGTTACCATGTCTTTCAAACTCCTATAATCATAATTAATGAAGAATTCCCTGTCCAAGTCACCCCTCTCTCCCGGTCGGGCGTCCACTCCCGGGGCGAGACACCTCCGTTGACGTATGGGGTTCATTGGGGAAGGCGCAGTAGGAGGTGGTTTAATCTTTTTCCCAGGTCCTACCTCTCCTTCTTCTTCAACCTCCTCCCACTCACTGTCTGATGATGACCACCCAAATACAGGCTGTTCCTCCGGGGTTATAGCACACACCATTCCCCTTTGGACCCGTGGTTTTTCTTCTAACACTTTAACCTTCCTTTTGCATTCCGCATGGTCTTGCTGCCCACCTTATTTCACAACCTGTTTCTGCACCACCCGAATTTCAAATCCTCATTATCCTTCTCTGATTTTTCTGCCCGTTGTTGTTGGCTACTAGCTTCCTCTTTCCAAGTTTTACTCTCGTTCCCTTGATTCACACACTGACTTTCCAAATATTGCTCTTTATTACACCATCTCGCTTTCTCCTTCTGAAACACCTCTTTATCTTTCTTACGACCTTCTCGTTCTTCCGCTAATTCCTTAAGAAGCCGGTTTACCACCGCTTCTCTATCACTGGCTTTTCCTGCCATATCCTCTATTTCCCGTCGTGACGTAATCTTTTCACGCTCATCATTTTTAACCTGCCTTTGATAGGCGAACAACCAGACAGCTTTCATTATCCGTTGCCAACGTGTGGACCCTTGTGTCCATCATTCGGCCTCATAAACTGGATCATCACTGTCAATAATAACCCACACCCGCCTCTCCTGGAGAGGTAACTTCCCCGCAACATACATTGTAACTAACTCGTCCATTGTCTTAGCAGTTTTTCCACCCATATTAATGGTCTGTAAATTTCTCGCTCAATGTCTCTCTGGTCACCAAATCTGTAGGACATGCGGAATTACCCCTCGCCCCGTCCAACAGGTTAGAGAGTTTGGACTTGAGACTTGAGAGAAATTACACCAGACACACGAGTTCTGTCTTTAACCTTTTATTGTTCCTAAGACAGATTCAAACCCCAACCACTATTTGAGCAGTCCACCAATAATATTACAGGAAATCACACATACAACCAGCCGCAGATGATCAGTCCAGCGTTGATTGTAGGTCCTCGTAAGCGAAAAGACTGACCAGGCCCCTCCTTCCGACTGCAGCTTGATCCTCATGGGTGAAATGACTGGCCAAACTGCAGTGCCGATATTCTTTAGCCATCGTGTTTTATACAGTTTTCTTTGCCTTTTGCAGTAAATCAATCATTCAGAGATAGTGAAATGTCCCTCTAATGTTTGACCTGAGCAGTTTGAGCAGTCAAACGCTCGCGTTAACTCATCCTGTGTCGCTATCCATTAGTTGTCTTTATCACAGCCCAGAATTGCTCATTCGCTCCTAAAGTTTACAAAAGTGGCAGAAAACCATTTGGTTACGGTTCATGAGTTACGTCGTATTCTGCATTTCAAAACTTCAGAGGTTTGACTTCTCCCCTTTAACCTCCGAAAAGTCATCAGAGACACCGGGCTCGATTTTGCCAGGCCCGTGGAGGTGGGAATGGAGGCGTGTGGGGTGTTAAAATTGTAAAAAGTGGCGGGCGGGCCCGACCCCGCATCCATCCCGCCTCCAAGCAATTTTCCCAAATGCATGGTTTCTGATCCCGTCTCCATCCCGCCTCCAAGAGGTGGGATAGGCCCTTAAGGCCCTTAACAGCCACTAAATTGCCTCCATAATCCCATTTTGAGAGACCTTGGCGATTTTAACACATTTCCCACGTGATTCACGTCTCCTCTGAAACACGGCGGTGAAACCTGGCGGGAGCACAATTGGATTGCTGACTATCAGCTGCAGCTCCACCATTAAAGAGGAGATTTGATCAGTCATCATTTGCAGGTGGCAGGACTTTGTTGTCTCAGGTCTGGGGAAACTTTTAGCAGGCATAACCATAGCTGTGGAAGTTTGGAGCCTGACACCCATCTCCAGTGTGACCTCCTGGGAAACCCCTCTCGCCACCTTGAATGAGCGCTTCCTCAACTGAAGCGCTGGTATATACCAGAAGCATGGGAACCATTTATTTCCTTTCCTCCTGGACATCAGATTCGGACGAAGACCAGCCGCGGCAGCAGCAGAACCATGAACAAGAGCAGCACCAACAGCAGGAGAATCCAACAGGAGCGCCAGCCTGCTGCTCACCCAGCTGAAGCTGCACAGGCCAGAAGGCGCCAGCCCATGGAAGCCCGTCGGTGCAGGAGATACCACCAAAACAGGGTCTACAGACAGAGGATCAGCTACCTCAACATGTCTGAGCAGCAGTGCCAAAGGCGGCTCCGACTTTCGCGAGACGTAGTGGGTGACATCTGCGCAACGGTGCAGCAAGACCTGGAGCCCAGAGGAGCGGGTGGACACCCCTTACCAGTGGCCATCAAAGTCACCACCACACTCAACTTTTTTGCTTCAGGCTCATTCCACGGATCAGCAGCAGACATCAGCGGCATCTCCCAGGCGGCCGCACACAGTTGCATCACGCAGGTAACCGATGCCCTCTTTGCCATCGCGCACAATCACATCCATTTCACCAAGGATCGAGCAAGTGTAACAGCGCGTGCGGTTGGATTAGCTCATCTGGCAGGCTTTCCAAGGGTGCAGGGCGTCGTTGACTGCACACATGTGGCCCTTAAGGCACCCCATCGTAATCCAAGTATTTTTGTCAACCGCAAGGGCTTCCATTCCCTCAACGTGCAGCTGGTGTGTGACCACAAGAAGGAAACTTTGCAGTTGCTATGACTCCTTCATACTGCGCCAGTCTAGTGTGCCTCCGCTCTTCAGTCCGCCAGACCAACTTAACGGATGGCTACTTGGAGACAAGGGCTATCCCCTGAAGACATGGCTAATGACACCGTTGAGGAGACCATCCAACGAAGCTGAGGAGAGCTACAACTCCAGCCACATTTCCACCAGATCCATAATCGAGCAAACCATCGGCATGCTGAAGATGCGCTTCAGATGCCTGGATAGATCAGGTGGAGTTCTGCAGTACTCAGCAGCCAGGGTCTCCAGAATCGTCGTGGTTTGCTGTGCACTCCACAACATGGCACAGTGTCATGGCTTGCAGATTCCTGAGGACCAAGTGGCTCCTCACATATCCTCCTCAGATAAGGAGGAGGAGAAGGAGGAGGAGGAGGAGGAGGAGGAGGAGAGTGAAAACAAACATCTTGCAGAGGCCCATCAACCAGCGGCAACAGTACACGAGAACATTGCTGTCCGGGATGCAAGGAACGCACTCATCTTGGCCAGATTTGTTTAGCCTAGCCAATCAAGCACGTTTGCCTCGCAGCTTCTTACCAGAGCATCGACAATGGCCAAGAACCAGCGGATTCCTAGCACTCTGACCACCATACTGACAATTGCAAGAAATCCTAAGCCCTCAATGTGGAAGTCCCATTTGCGAAATGACACACGCCCCAACTGCAACAGTTGCCATCAGAATTTTTATTTACAATAACCAACTGATGGCATTTTAAAAATAAACACATTTCACCCAAGTGACTACCCTTGTGACTATTTGTGCAGTATCTTTCTCTTACGCGTGCTCCTACGTGATGTTTCCCCTGTGGCTTCAGCAGATGTGGAGACCCCTTGCTCACTTTCTTGCTGCTCCTGTCTCGACACCTTTGGCGGGCGTCCTCTGGGGTTGCGAACCTGTGAGGGCTCGGCAACAGTCTGCTGCTCCTGCGGCTGTGCAGGGGTTGAGACGCCAATCTCAGTTGGGTGGGGACTCTGGTGGGGCTCTGACCAAGGACTTGGCAGTGGCATGGAAGTGTGAGCACTTGGAGAGGTGCCCCCACTTCCTTGTTCTCTGCCACCAACATCCCTCTCATAGGTCAGGTCTCCCTCAGCGCTTGCAAGTGGCTTAAGGGCACCTTGCTGCACATCAGGGGGGCCATGGGGACCCTATCTGCACTGGCAGTCCTACTCAGAAGGACTTCCATGAAGGTTTGGTTTCTCTGTTCAATAGCTGACCATCGCTCCTCCAGAGATGTCAGTCTATTCTGAACACTCACCATGTTTTCTACACTCTGGCGACTTAGCTCCTCCATGGCCATAGCCATCCTCTCGTCTACTGTAGCCATCCTTTCCACGGAGGTTGCCATCCTTTCCGCAGTGCTGCGTTCATGCGCCACTGACTCCACAAAGGCTCTGCTCATGTTCGTGATGAACTCCTCCATTCGCTCCACACTCGCAGCGACCCTAGAGACAAAACCTGCCAGAGACTCCTGCACCTGTTCCTGGAGTTCCAGCACCGCTGTTCTTCTGGATGGACCCAGAGGCAGAGGGTCGGCATGCAGCTGAGCCGAGCTGGGAGAGTCCTGCGCCCTCCGACTAGGACTCTCCACTGCTGTCCCTGTCTCCACAATCTGCTGATGCTCACTTGTGAGCTGTGATACACCAGGTGACAACACTACTCTATCTCGCGATGGTCCCACCGAGGTGTGAGTGTCTGCGCTGGTGCTGGGTGCGCTGAATTCTGCTGACGCTGCGCCCTCAGAGGTTGCAGCTTCCTCTGAGGAGTCTGGAGGCTCAGGCTGTTCCTCTTGGATAGTGGGGACGGGTGCTTGCGATGGTTCTGTGGGGGAGTAAAGGAAAGAGTCAGAGATGTGAGGCCAAGGTTACATGCACGTTGCATATTGCAGATGATCATAAGTCCATCTGTTAGAGCTTCAGAATCATTATCAGTGACTCATGCAATGTCATCGAGAGAGATGGAAAACTGTTCTGTCACCAGCTTTCTCTGATGCACCCGTCTGTCCGTCCCCACTTGCGCATCGTCCTCCACTCCCACGATCTCCAGGACCGCCTCCTCCCAGGGGGTGAGCTGGGCTACTGAGGGTGGCCCTCCTCCTGTCCTCGCTCTTTCTCTCTTATTGTGAGCTCTCTTTTCCTGCAATGAGGGAGACAAATGGAGTTTGAGTGAGAATGAAGGAGTGAGTGTAGAGAGTCCATAGCATAGATGCTTAGAAAGAGACAAAGGTGGAGTAAGTTGGCAAGACCAAGGGCCCTCCCTGTGTGTTGTAAGTTGTAATTGCATCTGTAGTGTATGTACCCGTCTACCTTTAAGGGAACTATTGAATGTAACCGTTCACCTTTAAGAGAACTACTTTAGGTGTGGCACTATTTGTTTGGCTTCTGTATACTGTAATACCGATAGTGACCACACCAGTATATAAGTGTTGTGGCAGGATTGCTGGGGCAGATTCGCCCTGACCTTCGAATAGTAAAGACCTGTTTGTTTGTTACTTCTGAAGTCTGTGTATTTATTAACTGCACAACCCACAGACTTTACAGTGGTGACGAGTCCGATCGTACCCTGCGGCAAGGCTACCAAAGCAACGAAGAGCGTCGAAGAGAGGCAACCGCCCTCGTCATGCTGCTGGGAGAAAACACGAGGCTGCAGCAGGAGGAAGGAGGAAGACTTTAGCAACAAAAGCTTCCATTAGCAACAGGCACTGACTACCCTTCTACCACGGTGCGGAGTGAGCCGATCAGCAGGGAACAAGGCGGCCGCGGAGACTGTGAGTAGGGGAAGGTGTAGAGAATATCCGGAGGATAAGGGCTGTGCACTCGACCACGGTCGAGGGGGAACGGAGCCGGTCAGAAAGTCGGGTCCAACGGCGTCGTGAGACAGTCGGACCTCGATCGGCGGGAAAAGCCGGGCAGCGACCGCAGCCACGAAGCGCTGAGACTGGGAGTAGGCGCGGGAAGAGAAACCCAGCTGCAGCCGGGGAGGGAAACACCGGTCTGCGAGAGGGCTGGGAGGCGAACAGGAACCGTGCGGGTGGGAGAGAGAGACAGAGCCGAGCAAAGGGAGAGAGACTGCGCGAGAGCCAGTCCAGCGGCTGAGCTGTTCTCCACCAACGGGGTACCCAGAGCCGGTAGAACCGAACGTGCGGGAGAGAGAGCGACAGAGCCGAGCAAGGGGAGAGAGACTGTGCGAGAGCCAGTCCAGCGGCTGAACTGTTCTCCACCAACGGGGTACCCAGGGCCGGTAGAACCGAACGTGCGGGAGAGAGAGCGACAGAGCTGGGTACGGAGAGAGAGACTGCGCTAGAGCCAGTCCAGCGGCTGAACTGTCCTCCGTTAACGGGGTGTACCCAGCGCCGGTAGAGCCATGTGGGCGGGAGGAAAAGACAGAGCCGAGTAAGGGGAGCTGTGCGAGAGCCAGCCCAGCGGCTGAACCTGCCCGCTGTGGGGAAAGCGTACCCCTTCCACCAGGAAGAAACGCGGGAAGCCGCCATTAGGCAGAGGAGACGACAGAAGCGGGAAACCGCCATTGAAGTGGGCGGGGAGAGAAAGGAAGAGCGGGAAACCGCCATTTTTGCGGGAAAACCGCCATCTTAACGGACATACCGCCATTGAAGTGGGCGGGGAGAGAAGGAAAGAGCGGGAAGCCGCCGATTTCGCGGGAAAACCGCCATCTTAGAAATAAACAAATAATGAAGAATACTTAAAGAAATACTGGTGCTGCTCCCAAGGGAAGAAAGATGCCTAAGCGAGGGAATATTAACGACTTTAATTCTGAAATAGAAGACTGGGCCACGTATGTGGAACGCATAGAGATCTATTGCGAAGCCAACAAAATAGAGGAAGACGACAAGGCGATAACATTGCTAAACTCGATGGGGGCAAAAACATACGGGCTCTTGAAGCATCGAATAGCACCAGCTAAACCAGCGGATCAGTCTTTCGAAGAGATTGTGGCTGTGCTGAAGGACCACTTGAACCCCACACCGTTGATGCTGGCTGAACGATTCAAATTCTACGCAAGAACGCAGAGGAAAGACGAAAGCAATGCGGAATACTTGGTCGAACTGCGTAGGCTAGCGAAATACTGCCAGTTCGGAGGGAATCTGACAGAAGCACTGCGGGACAAGTTCGTATGCGGATTGTCCAAAGAAGGGACGCAGAAGCGACTACTGGAAGAGAACGACCTCACACTGGACAGGGCTGTCCTTATAGCTGCATCGCACGAAGCTGCAGCGAAAGGAACGGCGGAAATGCAACTAAAGGCGGCGGCACTCGGGGTGGACCAAATTACTTCAAGCACAACAAAATGCTACCGTTGTGGGAAGACAACGCATGACCAGAATCAATGCTGGTTTAAGAACCAAGAGTGTAGGAAATGTGGCAAACTGGGTCACATCGCGAAGGTATGCCGGTCAGGGAAGAAGACCAACAATCAAAGGAAGCCACCACAAGAAAAGTACAACAAGGTACACAAGGTGGCTGAGAAGAGTTCAGACGAACAGAATTCAGACTCAGACCCAAACAACCAGGAGCTGGGTAGTCTGAGAATCCACAATGTGGGTAAAGAAACGGATCTACAAACCATCTGGGTCATACTAAAAATAGCTGGAGTCCAAGTAAGGATGGAGCTGGACACTGGATCAGCTCTATCAGTCATCAACCGAAGGGACTACCACCGGCTATTCTCTCACATACCTTTAAGAAATACCAAGTTCGTATTACAGACATACACGGGGCATAACGTATACCCCATGGGGAAAATAAGAGTCAAGGTGAGAGATAGGGGTAAAGAACACCCAAGAATGAACTTGTACGTATTACCTGAAGGAGGACCACCACTTCTAGGATGGGAGTGGATTAAGAAAATAGATATGGAATGGCACTACCTAAAAGCCATAATGAGGGAGGACTCGGTGCAAGCTATCAGCTCAGATTCTGAAATGGATGACGATAAGACCAATTCAAATATGGAAGACAAGGCTAAAAGGGACTTGCCGACGATGGGGAAGGAAACGAAGACATGCAGAAGGACTTATGTTACCAAGAAGAATAAAGCTGCAGAGCAGAACTCCAGGTTGACAGAGAATTCTGAGCCTGTTCAAGCAAAGGATTCATCCACGACGGAAGAACACCGAGTTCGGACTCAAACTTATGTCAAAGTACGACAACAATTAGAACAGTTGAGTGACCGTCTCGTACAAGAGATGAAAAATATGGAAAAGTTCTGGGACACCGAATGGGAGAACCTAGAAAGACAACAGAGACAGCTAGCTCAAGCAGAGAGCGACCATAGAGCCATCGTGGCCAAATACCAATCACATTCCCCTGATGCTGTTCAGGAACTAGAATATTTACAGAACGAACCAAAGGAAGAGGAATCTTCAGGAAGCCAGGATTTTATCCCAGTTCATCTCTACGACTCGTTGCAAGCAGAGTGTAACAAGTTGAAAGAACAGTATGAACAGGCCCAGACTACAATCCTGGAAGGGGTTAACTCGGCAACCTCCGAAAAGCTAGTTTTAGTGAAAGCATCTGAACAGCTAAAGGTTGAACATGAGCGAGAATTACAAAGGCTGCAGGAAATGTTTGATGAGCTCCAGGCCAAGACAGACTCATCGGTAGAGATTCCATCCATCGATGAAAAATTAAAGGTGGAAGACATAGCAGAACATGAAATTCAAGATGTCCAAGAACTCATTAAATTATTGAAGGCAACCCAGGACAAATATGAGGCGGCAATGGCCGAGGTTCAACAACTTGAAGAACATATTCAACTAGGAATCCGGGCAGTGGAAGGAAAGGCAACTGGAAGGATCACAGAGACTGTAGGAATGGCCCCTTAACAGGAGTTAGAGAACATCAAGGCGCAACTTCTTCGAGCGCTTAAAACCAAAGTACCGGAGGAAAGGAAGGTGAAAACATTGGAGGGAAAGGTGGATGAAATGGAGAAGACTCTAATCCACAGTGTCCCCGTAGAAGAGTTAACGGCCAGCCAACTCTTACACACACTGAGGGACAAGACTCCAAAATGGGAACACGAGTTTCAGGGTTCAAAGGGAAAGAATTCGGAGCTTCCAAAAGTCACGGAGATAGCTGAGGGGGCAACACAGCTTTTACAAGGATGCCAAAAGTACGCTGAATTGCGTCAAGGGGAACAGAAGGGGGTGGAAACAGATACTCCAGTAGAAGGATTAAATAGCCTGACAACGAAATCCCCGATGGAAGGGAAGGTATTGAACTCACAAATGAGGCCAGTAGTGAAGGAATGGCAGACATCCCCGGAAGAGCGGAATGAATATGAATGTTTGAAGAAGTCTTTTCAAGAAAGATGGTTAGGGAAGGAACCACCGTCGCCTAAAGTCCAGATGGATAAGAAGGAAGTAGAAGGGCCTCTCACTGGCCTAACTCAGGACGACCCCGAATATTACCATGACCTGTTGAGTGACACTGAATATTACGAGGATCTGGTCTGCTCAGTTTGTGATGAAAACTCCCAAAGTGCTGAAATCCGGATGAAGCACTTAAGGTCTAAGGAACATAGAGAGTTGGTGGCGCTACAGCTGGCAGCCGAGAAAGGAGCTCCGAGAGTGTCAAAAAGGCAGAAAAGAAAAAGAAGAAGCAGAAGATAATAACTGTCTAAAATATTAGCACTTCTACCATCTCAGGCGGGACACTACGAAAGGAACTAAATTAGTTGAAAAACTGGAAAATATCAAGACAGCCAGTTGGTTGTAAAAGTCCGCACTGCTGGTTCAACGGGACGAAAGTTCAAGCTGTTACGTCAAGAAAAAGGCTATGGAGGAGTCACGCTAGCCATGTGAACCGGCTACACCAAAGAGATGTTGTTTGGAATGAGTCAAGATCAGAGACTGAATCTATGAACTGTTTCCGCAGAGACTGAACCTGTGAACTGTTCCCACCAAGATTATATCTGTAAATTGTTTTATATGACATTGACTCCACCGAGATTATATCTGTAATTTGTTTTATAGGAAGTTGAAGATATGTATGTTTAACGGGGACTCTGTAAGTAATAAGCTAAAAAGGGAGGATTGTAGTGTATGTACCCGTCTACCTTTAAGGGAACTATTGAATGTAACCGTTCACCTTTAAGAGAACTACTTTAGGCGTGGCACTATTTGTTTGGCTTCTGTATACTGTAATACCGATAGTGACCACACCAGTATATAAGTGTTGTGGCAGGATTGCTGGGGCAGATTCGCCCTGACCTTCGAATAGTAAAGACCTGTTTGTTTGTTACTTCTGAAGTCTGTGTATTTATTAACTGCACAACCCACAGACTTTACAGCATCACAGTGATAGGGAGTGTGAGGGCTGCATAGTCGAATAGTTAGGTGAATGTGACCATAGAGAGGGAATGGGTAAGGGTGCAGGGATGTCAGTGTCAAGTGGGATGTGGAGGAAGAGATTGCTAAAGCTGAGTGCTGGTGAGGAGAGGCAACAGGGATCAGATTGAGGGTGATGGCAAAGTCATACTCACTTTTCCAGTGCGCAGGTCATGAAACCTCTTCCTGCACTGAAGCCAGGTTCTGCGGATCAGCGACAACGAGTTGACCTCCTGGGCCACCTGGATCCACACAGCCTTGGTCTGCTGGGGAGGCTTCTTCCTCTTTATTTGCTCTTGCTTCCTCCACCAAAGCCTGCAGGGCGACGTCATCAAATTTGGGGGCAGACTTAGGTCTCCCGCTGCTCATTCTGCCTCCAGGTCCTTCTCACTGCAAAGGCCAAAAGGTTGGCAGTCTGCAGAAGAAGCAAGGCTTCTTGCAGACCTTAAATGCAGCAGCAATGATGACATCATCGGAGGCAAGCTTCAGACTGAAAAAACTAATTGGGCCATGGGTTCCCACACGCTGGAACTCAATTGCCCAATTATGTGAAAATCACATCATTCTCCCACATCGTTTCAGAATCGGGTGGATAACACGAAAAGCAGATTACACAACCCCAGCCTGCCCCAATGACAAAATCCAGCCCACCATGTCTGCAAAACTAAGGGGGTTTGTTTATCTCTGTTGTCTATCAAAGCAAATCCCATGTCGCTTTCTCAGTGACAACTCGATATTTCACTTTGAAAAAAATCTTTTGGCCTGGCAAAGCATTTCAATATATATCGAAATTAAAAATGAAGAATTAAGGGTCTGTGTATGCCTACAGTAGCAAAGCAAATCAAATGTCTAAGTCAGATATCCAGGCCAAAGCTCCCGGTGTAACAGCGTGGATATCTTGTAGACTGCCTGTGAATTTCCTCTGAGGGCAGTGCTCAATGATGTGCTCCAGGGTCTGATCAGGAGCTCCACAGTCGCATGATGGGGGTGTTTTAATCTTCCATCTATGGAGAAAGTGGCAGCATCTACCGTGACCAGTTCTGAGGCAGTTGATGGTTGTCCACTGTTTGCGAGGAAGGTTTGATCCTTCAGGTTGGACTGTGGGGTCCTCTATAAGGAATCCATTCTGTATGTCGCAGTTCTTCCAAACATTTCGCCGTCGGTCATCAAGGCTGAAGGGAGATCGCTGAAGGGCTTCGGCGACAGTCCAAAATGGCCTTCTAGATTTAAGACGGGTTGGTGGTCGGTTGTTCAAGTCGGCCTGGATCGGCGTGTCTTTGCTGGTGTAGCGGTTGTATTCTCTGGAGACTGCATATTCGTGGCGTAGGTGTGGGGGTGCGATGTTTGCAAACATGGGCAGTCAAGGTGTTGGTGTCAATAAAAACGTACCGGTGATAATTCTACGCTAAAGGCGCTACATAAATGCAAGGTATTGTTGTTGTGTTCAAATTATGAGGGGTTTCGATAGAGTAGATACGGAGAAAATGTTTCTACTGGCAGGAGGATCGGTAACCGGAGGACACAGATTTAAAATAATTGGCAAAAAGCCAGGGGAGAGATGAGATGAGGTTACGCAGCGAGTTGTTGTGATCTGGAATGCGCTGCCTGAAAGTGTGGTGGAAACAGATTCAGTAGTAACTTTCAAAAGGGAATTGGATATATATTTAAAAAGGACAAATGTTCTGGGTTGTGGGGAAAGAGCAGGGGAGTGGGACTAATTTGATAGCTTTTTCAGAGAGCCGGCACAGGCACGATGGGCCGAATGGCCTCCCTCTGTGCTGTGTCATTCGATGATTCTATGAGAAGTTCCTCCAGTGGCTGAGTCCCAAGTCTGATCCCAGTCTCCCTCATCTGTGGTTACAGGGGAGATCTGACACTTGGCTGCTGGAGGAAGGAGCAGCACATTGTTTGACTGGCTCTAGACCCAGCAGGGATAGTAATGCATTGTACATTTAAAAAAAAGACTAAGGCCAGAGAATGAATTACTATTTAAAAGTGTGAGGCATCTATCTATATATATAAAGCGGTACTTCTGTCATTCTGTCATTCTGTCTGTCATTCTGTCTGTCATTCTGTCTGTCATCGCCTATGCGTCTGTCGGGCTATGCGCTCGAAAGTTACAGGGCGTACCTACGCACGCGTTAACTCCAAAGAAAGCTTACGCTTCCAGTACGGTTTTAAGCGTATTTACTTTTCGGTCGGACGAAAATTGTTCACGCCTTATGCAAAAAACCTTCAAAATTAAACTCATTATCTGCTAGCATTGATTGACTGACATCAAGGTTCCACCAATCCTGTTCCGTCACGATTGACCAATCCTACAGTATGGTCCCCTGATGGTTGGCCAATCGGTGTGTGTGTGGGCGGGACTATTCGTTTTCATCTCGGGGATGTGGCAGCCATTGTTTCACTACCAGCTCTGACTTCAGCTTCCAGCTCAAATGACTTCAGCTTCCAGCTAAAACTACTTTGAAAGTTAGTGGCCCAGAAATTCCAGAACGGGGCTTGCAGCGCGTGCAAGCCCCGTATTTGCACTTACCCCGCGCTCGTGCCGATCAGCTTCTGGGACGCCTGAACTTGCAGAAATAGAAAGCACATTCCCGGGCAGCGTATGACGTCACGCCGCCCAGGAGTGCAGCCAGCGCGAAGCCAGGAGCGTGCAGTGTAAGTGAGACACGCCCCTTGAGGTCTCAGTTTCACTGGACACGCCCCCAATGTTTCTGTCAAGCTGCTAAGGATTTTTACATGCAAAGCAGCAGTTTAAATAGGTTTTTGGAAGTTTTTTGAAGATTTTGGTAACTTTTATAAACTTTTTAAAATGTTTACATTATTTTGAGTAATCTGAAGTAGTTTTAAAGAGAATTAAAGCAATTTAAAGACTTTTAAAAGCCCTAAAAGAATTTTTTTAATTCCATTTATTTATTTAGCAATGTCGTCGTCATACGTGTCTTCACACTGTTCCCTTTGGGGAACTGTATGAAGTGGTGGAAGGATTTATGGCCATGATTAACGCTCATTCCGTGACCGTAACCATCTTTGAACCAGCCATTAGGGCGGTTAGTCCTATGGCGGGAGGGTTTTACGGGCTCCCACAAGCTATACAAGGAGGGGGGGCCACCCACACCCACTGACGCAAATATCCCACTGGATGTCAACCCAGAATTTAGAGCCGGAGCTCCGACTCCACTTGCCGGGACTGTCTGGAGCGGGGTTCGAAACCCTACCCTGATCTGGCCCAGCGGCGGGGATCCTACCGCTATGGCAAAGGCCCAATCCAATTAGCAACGTGAAATGGCAGCATAGGGCTCCAGTCACGGGGAGGGAAAAGGCGCAGGAAACGTATGGGTGTCACCTTTTGTGCGGAGTGGGCCTTTTGCGTAGCAGTAAGCATCCCCGCCGCTGGGCCAGAAGGAGTAGGGTTTTGAACCCCACTCCAGACAGTCCCGGCAAGTGGAGTCGGAGCTCCAACTTTAAATTCTGGGTGGACATCCAGCGGGATACTTGCGTCCGTGGGTGTTGGTGGCCCCCCCCCCCTCAGATGGGTTGTGGGAGCCCGTAAAACCCTCCCGCCATAGGACTAACCACCCTAATGGCTGGTTCAAAGATGGTTACGGTCACGGAATGAACGTTAATCACGGCCATAAATCTTTCCACCACTTCATACAGTTCCCCAAAGGGAACAGTGTGAGGATACGTACGATGATGACCTCTTGCGCAATGCACCTCCTTGGACCCTCAGTCGCAGATGCGAGGGGGCAAGTCATGCAATTGTTAAATTTTTTATTTTATTGACATGTAAAATGTTGGCCCAGTAATTCCCTTCCAAATGCGCTAGTACGGTCGGGGTACTTACGCATCTGGCCGGATGAAATGCCGGTTTTCAGCATGCACAGTGCATGTGGGGAAAACCGGCATTTCCTGTCCTCTGAACGAAGGGGTTCAGAGGCAGAACGCGTGCGACTGCACAGGCAGCGCGTGCGCAGTATAATTCGCCGCTTTCATTAATGCTTTCAGTGAGGTCCAGTCATTACAACTTACACATGAAAAAAGCATGGGTACAGTTGCTCCAGAGGCTGCGGAGGAAGATATTTCTTATCGTGGAGCTTCTGAAAGTATGTATGTCTGTATATATTCCTTTGCGTGTTATGTATATATTCCTTTACTTATGTGTATGAATGTATTATTTAATTATGACTTTCAGAGAAAGTAGCTTATTGGAAAATCATAATTAAAAATATACATTCATACACATTAGTAAAGGAATATAAAACATACATACATATATGTAAAGGAATATATGTGGACATACATACATAACTCATTCTCACATTCCATTCACACAGACACAATTGCTCCTTCTACCTACCGTTCTGAAAACCCGTTTAAAAAAAAAAAATTAAAGTTTAAAACTTACTTAAAATTTCTTAAAATAACTTCCCTCCCTTTCCCAAACCTAAATATTGCATTTCATAAGCTCCTCCATAAAATATATCTCCTTCCCCAGCCAATGAACAACTTTACACTTGCTTTTTTCACGTGTAAGTTCTAGGGACTTACCCTCACTGAATCCATCAGTGAAATCTACAAAGTTCACTGCGCAAGCGCTGCCTGTGCAGTCGCACGCGCTGTTCCTGCTGAACGCCGGCATTTCCAACGGTCAGATGCGTGAGTAACCCGACCGTACTCACGCTTCTGGCCTGGAATTTCTGGCCCAGTATCTCTTTTAAAAATAACATAAGATTTACCAAAAACGTTTTATAAGTACTTTCACTTTCATTTTTCAAGCTTTTAAAAGGTAGACAGACAGGGACACAGACAGGGCCCTAAAGCCTGGCACTCAATTTAAAATGTTGCCCAGCGCCAGATTCACAAAGGGACACAGACAGGGCCCCAAAGCCTGGCACTCGATTTAAACCGCCTGCCCCAAAACAGCCCTGGCAACACCGGGCTCTCCAGCTAGTCATTTCATATTACAGTGGAATCTAAGCCCTTATATTGTAACCCATTTGTAGCCATCTATGTATATTGTATTGATTTACTTTTCACAATAAGAGTAATAGATACTTGTAAGTGGATTGCAGAACAGTAATCAAATGAAGGGATCGAGATTACACCATAAATTATCAGTGTAATACGAGAAGTTTATCATCTGAAGCAAGAGGCTGGCTTACTACTCTGCAAATCACTACGGATATCTGTCACAAGGCAGAGCCACTGCGGTATTTTACTTTCACACTTTTCTGCTACATTTCTTTGACATGAATGTTATTCATTTTTCCTTGATTACTTTATTTTCTCTATCTCTTTAGTTCTATCTGTGTCTGCATTATACCCTGGCCAGGAGAGCAGTTCGCTCTGCGGACACTGCTCTGTATCCAGTGGTAGGACGTGTATCACAGGATCTTGAGCCTCCTCACCCTCTGATTCCCTTTCCATGTCTCTGTCTAGCCTGCAATTGACACCTTCCTAATGACAGGATTGAGTTTGAAAACTTGCTGTGAAAGCAATCACAGCTAAGTGTGACTGTCTTACAATAACATGGCTTCTGATACCTGCACTGGAATAAAGAACAAACCTTGGCCTGGATCCTCTCTTGCATACAGCCCAATTTTCTCCCAGTACTGGGGTGTGAAATACAGTGAGGAGTCACAATAAGAACATAAGAACATAAGAAATAGGAGCAGGAGTCGGCCATTTGGCCTCTTGAGCCTGCTCCGCCATTCAATGAGATCATGGCTGATCTTCTACCTCATCTCCACTTTCCCGAACTATCCCCATATCCCTTGATTCCCTTAATATTCAAAAATCTATCGATCTCTGTCTTGAATATACTCAACGACCGAGCCTTCACAATGTCCGATCACTCCCCTCACTACATGAACAGAAAAGGATTCCACTCTCTCAATGTTCAGCTCATTGCTAACGAGCATCACCACATCAGCTACCACGATGCCTTCATTTTAAATGTCCCGCACTGTCTCAGACAGAAAGACAAGTGTTTGGGTGGATCCCAGGTGATGAAGGCGAGCCTCTACAGCCGCGGCTATTGACACCTGCGTGCTTTCCCAGGAGGCCAGCTGAGCCCCTCTTTAACAAGGACCATTCTGCTACCAGAATAACTTTAGAGTGCACAATTGGAATTCCGACGGCATGCTTCAGGTCCTTGGAAAAGTCTGGGGTGTTCTACAATATAGTCCAGCAAGGGACTCAAGGATTGTGGTAGTGGTGTTCAAGGCCTTTGTGGTAGTGTCACATGCTGCACAACAAATAGGCCTCCTCATGGAGATGTCAATATGCACAGTCATTTCTTTGAGCATATCAACTCACATGGATCTTATTCATGCCACCTCATCAAAACCATTTCCAAACCTATATCAACAACAATGCCTGCACACTTATCAACTATTATGCACCCATAATTTTAATCAAAACCCATACTGTTTGTGCGCCTACCACTGTGCTTCCCTTTGATGCCAATATGCGATGTGTGATCTCTTATATCGAACCAGAGGGGAAAAATTCAGTTGTTTGCGCCTCCCGTTAGCGCCTTAAGAGGGCGCTAATGGGGCGCAAAGCAACTAGCGCCCGGGCGCGGCGATGTTTGCGGCGTTCGCGAAAATAACTAGACATTTTGCGGCAGCGCTAAACACTACCGCCACGATCTCCTGCGCCGGCAGATCGTGACGTCAGTCAAGTGCGCAAAGCCCCGTTAGCGCCCCGGACCGGATATTGAGTGGCGCCCCCTGCCTTACCGCCTGCCGCTAGCAACGACAGGTTGAGGGGAGCGTTTTGCAGTCAGAAAGGGACTGGGGGAGCACTATTTAAAGGCGACCACTTCCTGCCTTTTTTTGTTGGTGACATTTTTGCACCACGCATTCTGAGAGAGAGAGAGAGAGACTTCTGGAGAGATTCAACGCTGTGTGAAGGAGTTTTGAGTACTGAGCAGCACTTTGCAGGTTTATTTTGATTTGCCCTTCCTTGCTTCGCCAGCGCTCTGAGGTAGCGCCTCACTCCTCGGCCTTTGCGTCTTAAGACAGGTGTGAAGCGCCTGATTTAACGCTCCAATCACCTCCAGGGGCGATAAAAGCCAAGTTTGCCGTCGGAGGCGATAATTAGCGCCAGGCGCTAAACTTTGCGCACGGCCGATAATGGCACCCCAAACGGGGCGATACTGAATTTTTCCCCCCTTGTGTTTCTCGACCTGCACTAGCTGTGTAACAGGAGTGTTGAAAGTGACCGGCTGCTATTATTAACATCTACAACTGGTGACTCTCGTGTCACAGCAGTTAAGTCCTGAAATTGAGCTGCAGCAGGCTGCACCAGCTCTGCTGTTGTGTGAGCAGCCAGGGCCTGTCACCTTTCTGCCAGATGTGCAGGCATCTGGGGGGAGGGGCTGGCAGGAGGGACTACGTGTCGTAACATGCAGCGGAATTATACGAGAGCATTCATGACACGCCAGTACTGAGGGGTGAATTCCCACTGGGGTTCGTCTGATCGCCCAGTGTAATTTTGGTGGAAGATCTGTGGAAACCCCAGAAAAACATAATTTATTCTGCATGGTTACTGATCCCACTGATACTTGTCTGCATCCCAGCCACAATCACTTGGATGCTGGAAGCAACAGCTCCCTCCACTCTGGTGTTCAAGGTCTTTGTGGCAGAAACCTGTGAATCCATGGCAGTGCTAAGACTGTCCTTGGGGCCTCTGTGTTGGGACCAGCACTGCAGGTTGGCCTGGGTCTGCAATCTACTGTATCCTGCAAGCATCGGAACAAGATGAGCCCCACCACCAACAACACCAGCAGCAACCACAACAGCAGCCTTCTCCTCAACCACCTGACGCTGCACAGGAGAGAGGGGGTCACCACAGGGCTGCACCATGCCGGAGGCAATACCCCCAACACAGGGTATACAGGCAGAGGATGAGCTTCCTCAACATGACTGAGCAGCAGTGCCAAAGGAGGCTCAGGCTATTGCGCCAGGTCATCGCAGACATTTGCAGCTTGCTGGAACAAGACCGGCAGCCCAGAGGACCTGGTGGACACGCCTTACCAGCGGCTGTCAAAGTCAGCACCACACTCAACTTCTTCACCTCAGGCTTCTTCCAGAGATCTACAGCAAACATTTGCAGGATCTTGTAGTTGGCCACCCACAAATGCATCGCCTAGGTGAGCGATGCCTTGTTTCACAAGTCAGCCACTTATGTAAACTTTGGCACTAATGAAGCGAGTGTTACTGAGCGGGCGCTCGGCTTTGTGGCTCTGGCTGGCCGCCCACAGTTGCAGGGCATCATCAACTGCATACATGTGGCCATCAAGGCACCCCCAGATCACCCAGGAGTGTTTGTGAACCAGAAGGGCTTCCACTCCCTCAATGTGCAACCATAAAAAGATCATCATGCATGTGTGCACCAGATTCCCTGCCAGTTGTCATGACTCTTTCATTCTTTGCTAGTCCACCCTCCCTCAGCTCTTCGCTCCTCCAAACAGAGTTTTTGGCTGGCTGTTTGAAGACAAGGGGTATCCATTGAAGACGTGGCTGATGGCACTCTTGAGGAGGCAAGCATTGAGGCCGAGGAGCACTATAATGAAAGCCACATGTCCATCAGATGTGTCACAGAGCAAGCAATCAGCATGCTGAAGATGCGCTTCAGATACCTTGACAGATCTGGAGGAGCCCTTCAGTATGCACCAGCCAAGGTCTCCAGAAAGATCATGGTACGCTGCGCACTGCACAACATAGCGCAGCAACAAGTATTGGAGCTGCAGGAGGAGCAAGGCGCAGAGTGCACAGACTCTTTGGAGGAGGACAAACAGGTGGAAGACAAGGAGGACAAGGAGGAGGAGGAGGAGGAACCCGAGGTTGCGATGGCACCAGCAGCAGCGCACATTGCTGCCCAGGAGGCTCGGGATAGCCTCATAATGGCCTGATTTACCAGTACACCCATATGGCTCCCAGATGCTGAACCAACTTCCCCCCCTCACCACCCCCCACCAAAACCACAAAGCAGTCCTAAATTGACCAAACCATTCCTGACAACCGAACACCCATTGCTCGAGGTTAATAATGTCTCACCATTCACTCCAACTGACAAGGCCACTTCCCAGGCAGCAGGCAAAAATGGACAAAACGGGAATGTTGTGCAAAGAAATAAATTTAGGTGCATTATAAATAGAACTGAAACTTAACACTAACATTTTTGCAATAACCCATGTACATACCCTTGTGCATCTATGATTGTGTCAGTTTTTTTTCCCAGTGCTTCTACGAGGTGCTACCCCTGTGGTTTCAGCAGAGGTAGAGGCAGGCTGCTCACTTCCCTGCTCTGACTGCTTCGACACTGTTGGCGGACGTCCTCTGGGTTTTGGAGCCTGTGAGGGCCCCGCCAAGGACTGCTCCTCCTGCAACCATGCAGGGGCAGACTCGGCCATCAGGATCCGAGGCAGCATGTGGGGCTCTGACTGAGGGGGAGGCAACGGGGGAGAAATGAGAGCGCTTTGAGCAGAGACCCCACTTCCATGTCCCCTCTCACCATCATCCCTCTCATGGGCAGCACCTTGCTGCACATCAGTGGGGAGATGAACACCCAAGTCCATGTTGGTATTCCCCCAGAGATAAGGTCAATGAGAGTCTGCAATCTGTTGTTCACATCAAGCATATTCTCGTTGGACTGGCGTATTTGCTGCTCCATGCAGGTGGCCATCCTTTCCATGGAACATCACATCGTCGCCATCGCCTGCGCTGTGGTGGTGCTCATGTTGGAGATGGACTCCACCATTCTCTGTACAATTGCACACATCGCGGTTGGAAAAGCTGCCAGAGCCTTGCACATTTGTTGCTGCTCCCCCAAGATCACCCTCTGTCGACAGCCCCCGAGGTTCAGCAGCTGCACGCAGCTGAGTAGAGCTGGGAGCACCCTGCACCCCTCGGTGAGGACTCTCCACTGCTGTCCCTGTCTCCACCATCTGCTCTTGCTCACTTGTGATGTGTGAGGCACAAGGTGACAACACTACTCTATGTCTCGCAGGACCCACCGACGTGTATCTGCGCTGGGTGCGCTTGGGTCTGGTGGCGGTGCACCCTCAGAGAGTGGAGCTTCCTCTGAGGAGTCGTCTTCCTCCTCTGGCTGGACAGTGGGGGTGGGGGCAGCACTTGATGGACCTGTGGGAGAGTAAAAAGATGAATTAGAAGTTTTATGATAAGAATGTGTAATGTTACCATTATATACATGATGACATTTCACTGGCTGCTGACATCAAGTCACCATGAGTGACTGCTGTATGCCACATGGCTGTATGATATTTAGTTCACCAGGTTGCTGGGAGGTCCCCCTCTCTCCGTCTCCCACTGCCAGCAGCTTTGCAACTCGACTAATTTGTAGCGCCTCCTTCTCTGCTGGAGTCAATGTGCTGTAAATTGGATGGCGATCTCCGGTTTGTTGCCCCTCCCGGATGTTCTGCGCTCTCTTCTCCTGCAAGGAAGGAAAGTGAGTGAGAGTGATGGAATTAGTGTAATGGATAAATGGGTTACATCTGTAGAGGGTGACTATGAGGGAGTGGGGTGCCAATGCCAAATGGCCTCCTTGTGTGGTGTTACTTCCTATGATTGCATTAGGATGAGGGTGAGTGTCAGGGGTGGTTAGTGGCAAGAGAGCCCCAGGTGGGCAGAGGAAACGCTTCAAGGACACCCTCAAAGCCTCCTTGAAAAAGTGTAACATCCCCACCAACACCTGGGAATCCCTGGCCCAAGACTGCACAAAGTGGAGGAGAAGCATCCGGGAAGGCGCCAAACACCTCGAGTCTCTTTGCCGGGAGCAAGCGGAAGCCAAGCGCAGGCAGCGCAAGGAGCGCACGTCAACCCAAGCACCCCACCCACCCGCCACTTCAACCACCGTCTGCCCCACCTGTGACAGAGACTGTAGGTCCCGCATTGGACTAATCAGTCACATGCGAGCTCATTTTTAATGTGGAAGCAAGTCATCCTCGGTTCCGAGAGACTGCCTAAGAGAAGAGAGGGGTTAGTCAGATGGAGATGTGAGTAGGTGCATTGACAGAGAGGAATGGCTGCACCTGCAAGGTTGGCATGCAGGAGTAAGCTTGGGAAGGCAGAGTGATGGGTTGGGGTGACAGGCACATCAGGATGTAGGTGAGTGTGGCATTGCACTCACCTTTCCTGACCTCATGAGATCATTAAATCTTTTGTGGCACTGTATCCAGGAGCAGCTGACTACACTCCTGCTGCTGACCTCCTGGGCAATCTCCAACCATGCCCTCTTGGTCTCAGTGGATGGTCTCTTGCGCCCGTTACCAGGGAATAGGATGTCCCTGTGTGCTCAAACTCCCTGGAACAGGGCTTCCAGGGTAGAGTCGGAGAATCTGGGCGCTGCCTTCTGCTGTTGGGACTCCGTGTTCCCTCAAGCCTCAGAGCGAACATCTTCAATATCTCACCAACTGCACCTCTCCCAAAGACTGCTCCTCCAACAACCTTCAAGTGTGATGAGTGGAAGGCCCCTTTAAATACCTGAGCTCAAGGCGAGTCATTGATGACGTTATCAGACCCACTGCATTTAATTGGCTGGGGAACCCGCAGGCCTAACTCAATGGCTCTAATTCTGTTAAAGAGAAAGTGGACAATGCGCTGCCGAGAGGTTCGTGAGGCCGACCCACTATCCGGCCTCCCCTGCACTTGACTTGACTCACAGGTAAAAATTCAGGCCAATAATCCTGGACAAAATTATTTGGCCATTGGAAAAATATTGGTTAATAAATGTAAGTCAACCCGGATTTGTTAAAGGCAAATCGTGTTTGCCTAACTGGATTGAGTTCTTTGATGAAGTAACAGAGAGGGTTGAAGGAGGTAGTGCGGTTGATATTGTGTATATGGGCTTTCAAAAGGCGTTTGATAAAGTACTACGTAACAGACATGTGAGCAAAATTGAAGCCCATGCGATTAAAGGGACAGTGACAGCATGGATACAAAATTAGCTAAGGGACAGAAAGCAGAGAGTAGTGGTGAACGACTGTTTTTCAGACTGGAGGGAAGTATACAGTGTGTTCCCCAGGAGTCGGTATTAGGACCACTGCTCTTTTTGACCTTAATGACCTGGACTTGGGTATACAGGGCATAATTTCAAAGTTTGCAGATGACACAAAACTTGGAAATGTAGCAACAGTGAGGCGGATAGTGAGACTTCAGGAGGACACAGACAGACTGGTGAAATGGGCAGACACATTGCGGATGAAATTTAATGCAGAGAAGTGTTAAGTGATTCATTTTGGTTGGAAGAATGAAGAGAGGCAATATAAACTAAATGGTACAATTTTAAAGGGGGTGCAAGAACAGAGTAACCTGGGGGTGAACGTACACAAATCTTTGGAGGTGGCAGGACAGGTTGAGAATGCTGTTAAAAAGGCATACAGGATCATTGGCTTTATAAATAGAAGAACAGAGCACAATAGCAAGGAGGGGGAGAAGTACCTGGACTCTGTGTATCAGGAGGTAGTCACACCTATGAAGTTAAGTAATTCAGATGTAGCCCATGGTCAGGGACAGGACGGTGTGACTACGAGTGAGGCAGGTACGGGGATCCAGGAGGTAGAGCTGGAGGAGCCGCAGTCCTTGCTCTTGACCAACAGGTTCGAGGTTCTTACTCCCTTTGGGGACAGGAGCAGGGACTGCAGGGTGGATGAGCAACCTGGCCACAGCACCGTGGAACGGGGGGCCATTCAAGAGGGGGGAGTAAATAGAAATGTTGTAGTGGTAGGGGATAGTATTATTAGGGGGATAGATAGAGTTCTCTGCAGCCGAGAGCGAGAGTCCCGAAGGCTGTGTTGCCTACCCGGTGCCAGGGTTAAGGACATCTCCTCTGGGCTGGAAAGGAACTTGCAGTGGGAGGGGGTGGATCCAGTTGTCGTGGTCCATGTTGGTACAAACGACGTAGATAGGACTAGGAAGCCGGTTCTGTTAAAGGAGTATGAGCAGCTAGGGGTCAAATTAAAAAACAGAACCTCAAGGGTAATAATCGCTGGATTATTACCTGAGCCACGAGCGAATTTGGCTAGGACAAATAAAATTAGAGAGTTAAATGCGTGGCTCAAAGACTGGTGTGGGAGAAATGGGTTTTGCTTCCTGGGACACTGGCACCAGTACTGGGGCAGGAGGGAGCTGTTCCGTTGGGACGGGCTTCACTTGGCCAGTGCTGGGACTAGAGTCCTGGCGGATCATATAACTAGGGCTGTAGAGAGGGCTTTAAACTAACTAGTGGGGGTGAGGTTCCTAGAGAGCAAATAATAAAAATGACAACAGAGAAGGTCATAGACTTAGGTAGCAGTGGGGAAATTAAAAACCAGAGCATGTCAGGAAGGGGCAGAAGGTATGGAGTAAAAGGTAAAGTAATAAAAAGGGCAAAAGCAGGAACTAAGTGTCACAAAACATATTTGAAAGTTCTCTATCTGAATGCACGTAGCATTCGTAACAAAATAGATGAGTTACTGGCACAAATAACTACATATGGGTATGATCTTGTGGCCATTACAGAAACATGGCTGCAGGGTGACAATGCCTGGGAATTAAACATACCAGGTTATTTAACAATCAGGAAGGACAGGCAGGAAGGAAGGGGAGGTGGGGTGGCTATGTTAATAAAGGAAGGAATCACTGTAATACAGAGAAATGATATTGGGTCAAAAGATTAGGATAATGAAACAGTTTGGGTGGAGGTAAGGAATAATAAGGGGAAAAAAACACTAGTGGGCGTAGTCTATAGGCCTCCGAACAGTTGCAACTCTGTTGGACGGAGTGTCAATCAGGAAATAGTTGAGGCTTGTAATAAGGGAGCATCTATAATTATGGGGGATTTTAACTATCATATTAATTGGACAAATCTAATTGGGCAGGGCAGCCTTGAGGATGAGTTCATTGAGTGTATTAGGGATGGGTTTCTTGAGCAGTATGTAACTGAACCGACCAGGGGGCAAGCAACCTTAGATCTGGTCCTGTGTAACGAGACAGGATTAATTAAAAATGTCCTAGTAAAGGATCCCCTTGGAATGAGTGACCATAACATGGTTGAATTCCATATTCAATTAGAGGGTGAGAAGGTTGGATCTCAAACAAGCGTGCTAAGCTTGAATAAAGGAGACTATGAAGGTATGAGAGCAGAATTGAGTAGAGTGGATTGGGAAAATAGTTTAAAGGGTAAGACGATACATGATCAGTGGTGTACATTTAAGGAGTTATTTTACAACTTCCAAAAAATATATATTCCACTGAGAAGAAAAGGGTGTAAAAGAAAAGACAGCCATCCGTGGCTAAGTAAAGAAATTAAGGATAGTATTCGACTAAAAACAAGGGCATATAAGGTAGCCAAATCTAGTGGGAGGATAGAGGATTGGGAAAACTTTAAAAGACAGCAAAAAATAACAAAATGATTGATTAAGAAAGGGAAGATAGATTATAAAAGTAAATTAGCAAAAAATATAAAAACAGATAGTAAGAGTTTTTATAGTTATATAAAAAGAAAAAGGGTGGCTAAAGTAAATGTTGGTCCCTTAGAGGATGAGACTGGGAAATTAATGGTGGGAAATATGGAAATGGCAAAAACACTGAATGTATATTTTGTATCAGTCTTTACAGTAGAAGACACTAAGAATATCCCAACACTGGACAAACAGGGGGCTATAGCGGGGGAGGAGCTAAACACGATCAAAATCACTAAGGAAGTGGTACTCGGTAAAATAATGGGACTCAAGGCGGATAAATCACCTGGACCTGATGGCTTACATCCTAGGGTCTTGAGGGAAGTGGCGGTAGGGATCGTGGATGCATTGGTAATAATTTTCCAAAACTCCCTGGACTCAGCAAAGGTCCCGGCAGACTGGAAAGCTGCTAATGTAACACCCTTATTTAAAAAGGGCAGTAGACAGAAGGCTGGAAACTATAGACCGGTTAACCTAACATCTGTGGTAGGTAAAACATTGGAGTCCATTATTAAGGAGACAGTAACAGGACATTTGGATAATCATAATTTAATAGGACAAAGTCAGCATGGTTTCATGAAGGGGAAGCCATGTTTGACAAATTTGCTGGAGCTCTTTGAGGAAGTAACATACAGGGTGGATAAAGGGGAACCAGTGGACGTAGTGTATTTAGACTTCCAAAAGGCATTTGACAAGGTGCCACACAAAAGATTATTGCTTAAGATAAAAAATCACAGGATTGGGGGTAATATTCTGGCATGGATAGAGGATTGGCTATCTAACAGAAGGCAGAGAGTTGGGATAAATGGTTCATTCTCAGACTGGCAATCAGTAACTAGTGGTGTTCCGCAGGGGTCAGTGCTGGGTCCCCAACTCTTTACAATCTATATTAACGATTTGGAGGAGGGGACCGAGTGTAACATATCAAAGTTTGCAGATGATACTAAGATGGGAGGGAAAGTAGTGAGTGAGGAGGACATAAAAAACCTGCAAGGGGACATAGACAGGCTAAGTAAGTGGGCAGAGATTTGGCAGATGGAATAAAATACTGGAAAGTGTGAGGTTATGCACTTTGGCAGGAAAAATCGTAGAGCAAGTTATTATCTTAATGGCAAGAAACTGGAAAGTACTGAAGTACAAAGGGATCTGGGGGTCCTGGTGCACGAAACTCAAAAGGTTAGTATGCAGGTGCAGCAAGTGATTAAGAAGGCCAATGGAATGTTGACTTTCATTGCTAGGGGGATAGAATATAAAAATAGGGAGGTATTGCTTCAGTTGTACAAGGTATTGGTGAGACCGCACCTGGAATACTGCATACAGTTTTGGTGTCCATACTTAAGAACAGACATACTTGCTCTCGAGTCAGTACAAAGAAGGTTCACTCGGTTAATCCCGGGGATGAGGGGATGGACATATGAGGAGAGGATGAGTAGATTGGGACTCTACTCATTGGAGTTCAGAAGAATGAGAGGCGATCTTATTGAAACATATAAGATTGTAAAGGGGTTGGATCGGGTGGATGCGGGGAGGATGTTCCCGATGATGGGTGAAACTAGAACTAGGGGGCATAGTCTTAGAATAAGGGGCTGCTCTTTCAAAACTGAGATGAGGAGGAACTACTTCACTCAGAGGGTGGTAGGTCCATGGAATATGCTGCCCCAAAAAGCTGTAGAAGCTACATTATTACATAAATTTAAAACAGAAATAGACAGTTTCCTAGAAGTAAAGGGAATTAAGGGTTACGGGGAGCGGGCAGGAATTTGGACATGAGTCGGTCGGTCATGGCCCTGTGGGTAGCGGAGCGGGTCCAGGGGCCGTGTAGCCTGATCCTGCTCCTATTTCGTGTGTCTAATTCTGTTAGATTCAGGAGATGGTTCTGTGATAGTAGATTGGCGGTTAGGATCAGATCAGCCATGATCTTATTGAATGGCAGAGCAGGCTCGAGGGGCCGATTGGCCTACTCCTGCTCCTATTTCTTATGTTCTTATGTTATGTAGGTTTTGCTATACCTTTATAAAACATTGGTTAGGTCCCATCTGGAGAATTGTGGCCAATTCTGGGCACAGCACCTTACGAAGGATGCCAAGGCCGTGAAGAGGGTGCAGAGGAGATTTACTAGAATGGTACCAGGGATGCGGGACTTCAGGTATGTCGAGAGACTGGAGAAGCTGGGATTGTTCTCCTTAGAGCAAAGAAGGTTAAGGTGTGATTTGATAGAGGTGCTCAAAATGATGAACGATTTTGATAAGAGTAAATAAGGAGGAACTGCTTCCAGTGGCAAAAGTGTCAGCAAATAAAGGACTCATATTGAAGATAATTGGCAAATGAACCTGAGGCGCCATTTCTTTACTCAGTGAGTTGTGATGATCTGGAATGCGCTGCCTGAAAGGGTGGTGGAAGCAGATTCAATAGTAACTTTCAAAACGGAATGAGATAAATGTGCAGGGCCATGGGGGAAGAGCAGGGGAGTGGGACTAATCGGAGAGCTCTTTCAAAGATCCAGCACAGGCACGATGGGCCGAATGGCCTCCTTCTGTGCTGTATTAATCTATGATTTTGATTTTAAAATAATGGCATATGGTGAAACTCCCTTTTTGTTATCAGATGGATGTGTTTGAATGTATAGAATAGAAACATAGGTGATATAGTTATTGTTGAAGCCACAATTCACCACAATAATTTAAAAAAGACTTGCATTTATATAGTGCCTTTCACGACATCTCAAAGCGCTTTACAGCCAATTAAGTACTTTTGAAGTGTAGTCACTGTTGTAATGTAGGAAACGCGGCAGCCAATTTGCGCACAGCAAGCTCCCACAAACAGCAATGTGATAATGACCAGATAATCTGTTTCTGTTATGTTGATTGTGGGATAAATATTGGCCAGGACACTGGGGAGAACTCCCCTGCTCTTCTTCGAGCCGTGGGATCTTTTACATCCACCTGAGAGCAGACGGGGCCTCGGTTTAACGTCTCATCCGAAAGACGGCATCTCCGACTGTGCAGCACTCCCTCAGCACTGTACTGGAGTGTCAGCCTAGACTTTTGTACTCAAGTATCTGGAGTGGGACTTGAACCCACAACCTTCTGACTCAAAGGCGAGGGTGCTACCCACTGAGCCACAGCTGACACAAAGGAGAGAAGAGGCAGAGGTAATGTTCAGGAACTAGTAGAAAATCAAATTTCCTGTAAAATAACTGAGTCATAGAGAGCGTTAAAATTTTAAGTATTTACACAACACTGTTTATTGACGCTGTACAAATGACTATGCCATATCATACAATTTTTTTCATTTGCTATTATTTTTTCAAATAAAAAAGCTTATTATAAAAAACCAAAAAAATGAAAAGTACATTCCACTATCCATCTAGAAATACATTGGTTGGCGATGAAATTATCTAAAGTTTTATCACCAAATAAAATGTATAATTGCTTAGATTTACAGATACCTTTATTCTTAGTGATATAGTGTGACAAAGTTCTAAAGACATGACAGTAAAATCTGTGTTCAACATCCAAGGGCACATTCTGAGGCAGTAGAAAAGAATTTCAGCACCATAAACGCTTCAGAAAGATGTGATTTTAGGCAGAAATCTCAAGTGAGATGTAAGAATAGCCTGGTGTGAATAAAATATGATGGATCTATTGTAACAACTTGAAGCTCACTGGCTCAAAATGTTTTCAACTAAGGCCAGAAATGTGACTGTGCTCAGAATAAGAAATTTAAGGCCACAAGATGACAAAAGGGAACGCGTGTAAGTTCATGGAGAACAAGATAAGATCTCAGCATAGTGCTGGGTGTCAGACAAAATGATTGCTCCTTTCATGAACCTCTATGTGAACAAGTGATAGCCTTTGAATTTTCCAGATGCAGGAGGCTAGAAGGCTGCAATGACCAGTAAATTAATTTTAATCAAACTATGTCAGAGTCCAATTGCAAATAAAGGAAGATTATTGAATGTCAGAATTGATGGCTGCAAAGTAGCTGTCTTCATATCATTAAATTATTCTCCTCCACTTGTTTTATATATTTAGAAAGGATGCCAGGATTCTGTTAACCAATGAAAGCAGAGAACCTATACTAAACAGTGTTCTCCTCTCAAGAACCAAACCATCTCGAGAGTAACTATGCCAGATGCAACTGCCATGTCAGGGCAGCGAACACACCTTGGTGAGAAGAGCTGCAGGTTGAAAGTATCTATGAGATCTAAGAATGTGAGCATTCATTGCTGCGCCACTTAAAATAAATACTATAAAAGATGCAAAGTGAATAAGTTAAAGGATCTTGGAAAAATAGGAGATCAAAGTATATTATACAGGCTACCAGAATATGAACCCATCTCAATTGCAACAATAGGTCATATTAGAAGTTTGAGGTTGTTGCTGCGTGAGGCCATCAATCTGTCATCGGAGCTTGGGCAACCTGACAATGGGTTTAGTCTAAGGCACCGTTTGGTGGATAATTGTGCAGCCATTCCTATTTCTGTACTTCTGCAAAGTACACATTACTGCGCCAAGCATCCATTTTCTTGTTTTCTTTCTCAGGAAGTACGGAGTTCTTTCTTCACACAAGAGACTTCCTATATTTATTCTGTACTTTGAATATCACTGAGAAACGTGCAAGAGAAGTCATAAAAACTCTCTCAGGGGAAATTCATTCCATTAAACGTTCGCTTTGGCCAGGTTCAAAGTAAAGCAGTGTGGGCTTTTCCAAATAAAATCGATGAAATGTCATAAGCAGATGGGAGGTGAGATCCAAGAAAACCGATGGTGGTAGATTACTTCATTGAGCAATGGCTAAAAATTTCAGGAAAGGTATATCCAAAACTAATGCTATTTAAACATAACACTTATCAAAAAGTATCTGCTGAAGTGGGATTGAGATGCAAGTGGCAGAAAGAAACATTCTTTTCAACCTCTTGTCTGGCAGTAGACAAGAAATTTGAAGCTAGATATGTCTGTGGATTAAGAATCATGCTCCCTTTGATTGCATATGCAGAAGTGTTGCAGCAATTTTGCAGTCTGCAAAGTGTTATTCCTTCAGGGAAATGTTACATTTCTTATTCAATCTTGGGAATCCCTGGACAGAGTTTGTGTCCGTGACACTTGCTGGTGTATAAACAGTACCAGTGTGCTTCCAGCTTCATTGGAAGGTCCCATTTGGGAGGATGTCATTCACTCAAAATGCCCAACTGCCTGGACTTGTTTCCATGGCAACAGGTAAAGAAAGATGTTGAGGTAGTCAAATGTGTCAGTCAATGATAATTGAAGCAGCATCAATGTTGGCAATTCTAGCATCTAGGCTAGGACAAATTTTTCAAGCGAAATCTCTAATGGTTGTAGATATTGAGACAAACCCCTGCATCATGAAAGAGTGTCGAAGGAATAAAATGTTGAGCACATACCAGACTTGCTGGTGTTCTGTCCAGTATCAGCGACACCGAATAAGTTGATGTTACGTGTGATCATGACATCATATGACCTTAGTCAAAACAATTTAACACTGATGTTATTAATGTGAGTCTATCGATTAGCACTGAGGCTAACCAAATCAAGTGCAATCTCTGCAACAAAGTATGGGTACTGGGAGAAGCTCTTCTGACACAGGTGTTAGTTGGATGATGTTGAGAGTTTACAGGTCGATTTTAGTATGATGCCGTGAGAAACAGTGGCTCTCTCCGTGCCTGCCAATAAGAAGCATGAGGGCTAGAACAGCATGGATTAAAAATGGAGTAATGAATTAAGTACTAGATCATTGTCCTTGCCTAGATAAGTGAGGTGGTCCACAGTTTACTTCACCTAAAACCTTGTTATTGTGTTGTCCTCTAGATTTATTTATTCATTCTTTCTATGCCAGTAGAACCTAAGGCTCAACAATTCTTGTTTGTAGGGAGGCTGTGTTTCAAGCCAATCTGCCAGGTATAATATTTTGATATCGAGTTGCTCACAATGTGCCCTTTCAAAAAATGCAGCCAATCTTTGCAATCCATGATGTTATATCTGGGAAAGCATCAAAGGCATAGATCATGATTATCAATTGGAAAGCCTGTGACAAACTTTGAAGCCTGACTAAAAATGAGACGGAGCACTATTTTAATAAACAATAAAATGCTCCAGTACCAGAGATATGTTAATGCACACCAAGATTCAGTATCAAACTGAGGCCACGACTAAAGTCGCTGAGAAACAAATTTTAAAAGATTTTCGAACAGTAGAAAACAAGATCAGCAGTTTCCCAAACGTTCAATGGATAAATATACTCCATGGTGTGGTAATAAGCTTCACAAACCAAAATTATGCCGAATTTAATTCCTGATTTGTGCTGTTAGTTGCTCAAAGCCAATGCAACAATGGGAGCAAAGGGAGGCTCTAACTGGTCTCAGCATCCACAGGCTGGGAAGGGGAAAATTAGTTAGAATGTTTGTTCCTGATTGCTATTCAGTGATCGCTGGTAGAAAGTGCATGTTGGGTGGGTGTTGGGCAAATGTGTCATCATGGGCTTGATTTTCTGCCTATTGCCCATAAATGGGTGGTGAAGGTAGTCCTGTTTCCCTACCATTCTCCATGTATCAGTGGAGTGATCCAGTGATACATGGAGAATAAGATAAGGTTTCATTCATTTCAAACTGCTAATTTTACAAAACTTAATCAGTTATTGGACAAAAAATGTTAGAATTTTGTTTTAAGTGGACTCAAACACCGAAGGAGTCTTTTAATGAAATGTGGCCCCTTCTTACCATCATTTGGGGTTAACCATGTGTTATATACTTTTTCCTTGCTGCCTTTCCCCCCCCCCCCCCAAACACAATTAATTACCTAAAACATAAGAGCATTAAAAAAACCAGCTTTAAGCTGTGACTTTTACATGCATATACATTAAAGGATAGGCAATAGGGGGAAATTTTATTATGCATTTACTTGGACTTCAATTCCTAGCAGCAAATGTTGAAATGAAATTGCATTTGTTACCTTCCCTCGGAAATGAGCTTTGAGAAACCTGGAGAGATCTATCCAATGAGCAGACTGTGATTAACATGGATTCAGCTGCAGCGGTTCAATCTGCCACAGAATCACCCCTACATGGAGACCAGATGGCTGGGATTTCTATCGGAACCTATTTGAAAACTGTTTTTTTTTCTAGCATCTCTTACCAGCTCCTCAGACACAAAAAACAAAATATTAAATGCTATCTAGTTGTAGCCTCAAAATAACACAATTCAGAATTTCCAACAGGTTTTTCCAATTGGGTCATTTAAAAATATCAACCAACAATTAGTAAAGCTTAAGAGTTTGTCCACAAGCAGATGTGCCCTTGGATGGATCACAGTAAAACTTTCTGATACAATCGGATGTTTAGAGAGTATTTGCAACAATTTCTAACACGAGAATCTCTGCTCTCAATTAATAAGTTAAACCACGGTACACAAGCTGCATTAACATTATGAAGATTGACAATATCATTAATGTTCCAAAATATTTACCCATTGTATAAAAATACTGATCTACTTAATGCAACATCCACATGGAATATCTTTCATATTTTGTTTGTGTGGGGGTTCATCAGACTTAGCTATTGACATGTCTTAGAGGTGGAGGAAATCAGGCTGCTTGCTCAAGCTTGCATCTAATTATTTTGATTCACAATTGGCTTAAAGCTGAGAGCCTGAGGCGTGTATTTTTATTGTACAGTAATACTGATGTAAACAAATTCGCAGTTTCAGTGTTTTAATTCAGTAACAGCTGCAAGTTCAGTACAAAATTAATTAGCAGTTGCTTTGTGAACAAGGTTTGAGCTTCAGTCAGAAATACCTAAATTGTACTCAGCAAATTAAAACATCAAGAGAAGAGACAACTCACATGGTAGAAATGTGACCTTTATCCATGAGGTCAAATAGTTTTATTGTGATTAAACACTACAATACAGTATATATCCATAAAAAACTCTATAGTGTATATAAATTATTCCTTCCATACAGCAATTCTTTCCATTTCAGCTTTGGTACAATGTGTATTTTATTATAATAATTGTAATACTTTTCAGCTTCACAAACTCAACACAAAGTACAAAACTAATCAGTATTGGGGTATTACAATCTACACAGTGGTGCTCAGTGGTAGAGAGAGGTCTTGCCTCAGAGAATCCATGTCACTTAGCTAAGCGACAAAGGCGTACCTAGCAGGGACATGACTAAAATGCACCAGTAACCAGCAAACATTTTTTAGAATTTTAATTTTTTTTAAACAGAATACCAGCAGTGATCAACTGAGAACTTAACACTTTATTTCCTCGACTGACGTCCCATCTTTTTTTGTGAAGGCCATAGTTACTATGTCCAAAAATGCAATTTGCTATTATTTTATTCACACAGAGCCACAGTGTCAGTATTTGACCTGCCAGCCAGTGCTGCTAATACTTGTACAGTTTGTTCTGCAGTTAGCAGGGATCACTGGTACATTATTGGTAGGACAGTGGGGTGCTACCAACCTTAGGTTGTTTTGTGGAGAAGGAGGTATAACATTACAATAGACAGGCATTCCAGTGGCTGGAAGTGTTCCTTGACCTGACTGGTTGGGTAGCATGATAGCTTGTGGGTAAGATTGCTGAGGCATCCCTTGAGAACCCTGGGTCATTGGCACCTAACAATAAAATTAAAAGAAATAAGAACAGAACTTTTTATTTAATATTAATGCACAATCCACTTATATTCATGCAATAAAGTTTTGGATTTTCAATAGATCTGGAATTAACAATTAGTAACACAAGTTTCATTAATCACATCCTTCCCAAAGGATTTCACTGGCATTCTTGCCGAGTCTAAAACTGTATCATTACCTCATGATGCAGGGGAATAAAACATGAACTGTTGGCACTCCTGTTTCAAAGGCATTCATTTAACTCTTTCTGGCCTGAGCTGAAACTGAACATTATTTTTATTAAAGTTATTCATAAATGTTCAGTTCTTGAAGTATCATTCTTACTTTCTGCAAGAAATCAGACAGTCAGCGCCAGTGTGTGCAGGTTCTGGCTGCTGATGTGGCAGTTTTAACAAGATAGTAACTAAACAGCAGCCAATTGCATTAATATATTCAGCTTTATATAATGTTTTGTAATGACATGTTTCCTGGCACATTTTTACGTCTGTGACAGAAACAGACATTTTTTTAGCTATATTTCATGTGATTTAAAAACAGCTAGATTCAAAATGCTCTCTTCGTTAAGCTTCAAAATGGAAGGCAGGGGATGATCAATCTGCTAATAATAAGCCAATGCCTTGTGTTTGAAAATTAATTAAGATGAAGTTCCTTTGATGGGTGATATTGAAATATTAACACACCAGTCTGACAGATGAAATTGATGAGGTGTTAAGCACAGTCTCAGAAAAATATGAAGGAAGACACTAATTTCAAGCCTTTAGCACTTTGCCTAGAAAGGTGTGACAATTGTTAACATTTTGATTGCTGAACTACTGCTACGAAATTGTTTGATTTTCAATAAAAAAAAGATAGCCTTATAATCCAGGGACTCTCTTGTCATCTTTAGTCTTTACATAAAAGATACGGGGTGAATAGGAGGAAACTGTGGGGGTAATTGTAACCTAACTCGCTGCAGATTTACTCACTGGAAAGTAAAATCGGGTGGGGTGTAAAACCACATTACACCCAATCCTGTCAGTTTCCCAATTTTAGATTAAAATATCCCCCTGTGTTTCTAAGAACATGCTGAGAGGAGCTGCAAAACATATGGATACTGACTTTTGTGGAGTCTTGCTCTGTATACAGTGATCTAGCAGTGTCAGCTTTGGAGACAATGGGAGAACGCACATGGCATTCCACACATAGTAAAATACTAATTAAAGAATATTTAACAATGTAGAGAATAAAGGCAATAGCAAAATACTGCGGATGCTGGAAATCTGAAATAACAGAAAATGCTGGAAATACTCAGCAGGCCAGGCAGCATCCGTGGAGAGAGAAACAGAGTTAACGTTTCAGGTCTGGGACCCTTCATCAGAACTGGAAAAAGCTGGAAATGTAACAGATATTAAGCAGGTGCAGAGACGGGGGGGGCGGGTGGTTAGGAGGGGAGGAAGGAATTGAAAGAACATATTGTGCTTATGTAAGAGGCAGGAAAGATAAAATGTTGCAAATGGGAATGGCAAAAATCATACAGCATGAAAAATGGGGGCAGGGGTTATAGTTTGAAATTGTTCAACTCAATGTTGAGTCCAGAAGGCTGTAAAGTGCCTAATCGAAAGATGAGGTGCTGTTCCTCGAGCTTACGTTGCGCTTCATTGGAACAATGTAATAGGCCGAGGACAGAGAGATCAGAGTGGGAGTGAAGTGGAGAATTAAAGTGACAGGCGACTGGAAGCTCAGGGTCACCCTTACGGACTGAACAGAGGTGTTCTGCAAAGCGGTCACCCAATCTGCGTTTGGTCTCCCCAATGTAGAGGAGACCGCATCGTGAGCAGTGAATACAGTATACTAAATTGCAAGTAGTACAAGTAAATCGCTGTTTCACCTGGAAAGGGGTGTTTGGGGCCCTGGACAGTAGGAAGGGAGGAGGTAAAAGGGCATGTGTTGCATCTCCTGCGCTTGCACGGGAAGGTGCCAGGCGAAGGGGAAGGGCTGTTAGAGGTGATTGAAAGTGGACCAGGGTGTCACGGAGGGAGCGGTCCCTTCGGAATGCTGAAAGGGGAGGTGAGGGGAAGATGTGTTTGATGGTGGGATCACGTTGGAGGTGGCGGAAATGGTGGAGGATGATCCGTTGAATGTGGAGGCTGGTGGGGTGAAAGGTGAGGACAAGGGGAACCCTATCGTGGTTCTGGGAGGGAGGGGAAGGGGTGGGAGCAGAAGTGCGGGAGATAGAACGGACACGGTCAAGGGCCGTGTCAACCACAGTAGAGGGGAATCCTCGGTTGAGGAAAAAGGAAGACATATCGGAAGCACTGGTATGGAAGGTGGCATCGTCAGAACAGACGCGGCGGAGATGGAGAAACTGGGAGAATGGAATAGAGTCCTTACAGGAAGCGGGGTGGGAGGAAGTGTAGTCCAGGTAGCTGTGGGAGTCACTGGGCTTGCATTGGATGTTTGTCGAAAGCCGATCGCCAGAAATGGAGACGGAGAAGTCGAGGAAGGGAAGAGAAGAGTCGGAGATGGACCATGTGAAGGTGAGGGAAGGGTGGAAACTGGAAGTAAAGTGAATGAACTTATCTAGTTCAGGGTGAGAGCAGGAAACGGCACCGATACAGTCATCAATGTACCGGAGAAAGTGGTGAGGGAGGGGACCCGAGTAGGATTGGAACAAATAAAGAGAATAAAGGTGCTAGTTTTGGTGTGAAGCAAGCAAGAGTTTTTGCCCTGTGACAAATGAGGATATTTTTCTTTAATTCCTGCAGTAACATAATGTAGCTAGACCTAAACTGAAAGTGATCTTCAATTGCTCAAAGTTCAACTTGAAAGTCAGGAAACATGGGGGCAGATTTTCAACCAGCTGCCTGGGAGTGTGTGGGGCCGGCAGGGGGGGGGTTGCGGTTGTGATTGCGATAAAAGTGCCATTACAAATTGGCCCATTATAGATATCTCCCAATTTTCTGTGAAAATGAAAACTGTCTACTTTCTATAATAGGTGGCTGATCTTTTTCTGATCTGCAACACCATTGTTATGCCCAGGTGACAAGTTGAAAATCGAGCTGATAGTGTCTACAGGACAAGTTGATCATGCTGGCAATTAGTCAGGATACAGGGCTTGGTGTTAATTAAACTATACATGGTCAAAGCATTAGCAGAAAAGTGAGACCTGAACACTAATATGAAAGCCTACTTTTGAGCATGCCATGTAATATTCCTTACTATTGCATCATTAATCAAGGATGATTGACAGCTATGACTTCAGAGGCTTTTGGGCTGTTTAAATTTGGGAAATTCTCCCACAGCTTTTAGTTCTGGGTGGATAGCCAAACTCTGGGAGCGTACTGGATGTTGTAAATCTCATCATCATGAAGAAACGACTCATGAAATAACACTGGACGGCCAGCTGGTGGCGCCATCCAAGGAGTATAAATACTCGGGCGTGGGCCCAGCTTTCCAGGGACATTTTGTAAGACAGGAACTAGTGAAGTACAACTAGACCTCCATGTTCTGAAACAAGTTGATTAAAGCCTTGCTTTATACTCGAACCAAGTGCGTAGTGAGTTTTATTACATCACTGGATACTTGCAGCATACACATATAACAGCTCATCATGAGGGTCTACAGAAGACTGTTTTATCTAAAAGTTGTTCGCTTCTCTGGCTGTGTAAGAAATCTGTTCTAGTCCCTGGATATTTTACAATGTTAAAGGCACTATAAAATTGCAAATTGTTGTTATGGACTGACTTTACTTTTGTCTTGTTTCTATGCATTATTAGATCTGTAAGTAAATCTATTAGTTTTAACCTGTAGAGTTTGTTCTGGCAGTATGGTATTTTCCACCTTTCACCAGTGCCAGGGCACACAGCGTTCAGCACAACGCATGAAGGTATTTGTTAATATTGAGCATGCTATCGCCCGTGCAGGACATATAAAAGGGGTCAGGTTTTTGGACCTTGGTCTGCTCACCAAACCATGAAGACAAGTGCACTGGGGAAAGCCCAAGCTGTATTGTCAAAGTTATCTGATAAAATCTTGTTAAGTAGAGCAATGCAGTTTCATAATGTCGACAAAGTACCTAATTTGGAAGTCAATTTACAGACCTTGCTTCGTACTTTGGTAGGACACCATTTCATGTAGTGCACTGTGGCAACTTGGAACTAAGTCTTTTTGATACACTAGCAATGGCATTAGTGCTGCATTAGATATTCTTGTACACAAATCATAGTATTTAATGATTTGAAAAACTGTCAAAAAATCAGCAGTTATTTTAATGTCAGTTACTTAAAGGTTGCATATGTTAGTTTTAAAAGGAGAAAATTTGTAGCAATAATGAAACCAAAAGCAGGATTTTTCATTGCATCGGTAAACTCAGCTTGTTTTACGATTTAATGCAATTTTAGGCCTGCAATTAATTTTCAAGGATGTGGATCTAATGCATCTTGGTGAAATGGGAATGTTACAAGATTTAGGCATCTATCTAGCAGAATGGAACAGGGTCATGAGAGCTTGCTTAACAGTAGATTGGGAATTAATAATTACAATTAGGAAACTGGGCCAGGGGCAAGAGTTATTCTCTGTATAAGGTCAAAATATACTACAGGTAGAACGTCCCGAATCCGGCAACCTCGGGGCCGAGGCCAAGGCGGTTTTCGTGTTTTTCCGGACTTCAGACATCAGAAACACGTGCCGAGACCGGAAAAGCCTGGGCCCAGGTTGCGCTTTTGGTAAGCCTCCTTCAGGGTGTCCGGATTCCGGAACATTTTACGGATTCCGGACCCCTGCCACAAATCGTTCTGGAGTTCGAATTCCGGAACTCCGGATTTGAGACGCTCAACCTGTACTACATTGTAAACTTGGTTATTTGTAGTTAACCATCACAGCATTTAAACATGCAACACATCACATTTTGCTTTTTCAAGCAATTATTATACAAAACCCACAGTGGCATATCTTGCTTGTACAGTTTTTCTAACTCTCTGCAACAAATATGAAAACTTAGTCAGGTTGGAAGAGCAACTGAAAGACTTCAGAACCGCTAGTGACAACCTACTTGGTAAGAAGACATGGCTGGATATTGGACCATCACACCTGGCACCTGATTTCCCTGCTGATTGTTTAACAGGTTCTGACTCTGGGGCGGCGGCTGCTGCACTCCCATCAGGCCTTGAAACCCTTGCTGCTGATTAGGCAAGACAGGCTGAAAACCTGGAAGGGGAAAGAGTTGGGCACGTTATTTATCTTTGAACGCAACCTCTTCTTCCGAAGCTCATTACAAGCTCAACATTGTGAAGTTACAAATACATATTATTTTGCCTGACAAGGAAAGGCTTGGGTGTAAATATATAGAAAAAAACCCAGCTACAGTAGTAATCAAACTGTCTGAAGATAATAGCAATTAAAACAATAATGGTGCATTCAAGATGCCTTACACTCAGACTATCTCTGCCAAAGATGAGCATAATTAAATGGATGTGCCCCTAATTAACCCATTAACACCTCATGCAGAAGTATATTCACTGATCAGGTCTAAATTTAATGACATTTTAGGAGAATCCTCAGGAGGACAGGGGTAAAAGCCTCTGGCGGACTATCCCGATGCCCACTGATTGAATATTCCTAATGTGATTTTGTACCTTGAACATAAGAAATAGGAGCAGGAATAGGCCACTCGGCCCCTCGAGCCTGCTCCGCCATTCAATAAGATCATGGCTGATCTTGGGCTCAAAGCCACTTCCCTTCCCACTCCCCATAACCTTTCACTCCCTTATCTTGCAAAAATCTGTCTATCTCCATTTTAAATGTATTTAATGACCCAGCCTCCACGGCTCTCTGGGGCAGAGAATTCCACAAATTTACGACCCTCTGAGAGAAGAAGTTCCTCCTCATTTCATATCCCTGGGTTCATTCAGTTACAGATACTCTGGAGTGGATGGCAGCCTATAAGCTGATTTATTGGTGCCTTTGATTAGGTGGAGAATCAGTGTCCAGTTACTTTGTATGGCTAAACAACCACTGCCACAAAACTACACTATGACACAGTTTTGTAGATCAAATTAATCATCAGAATAATTCAATTTCATAATAAACTGGGTGGGGGAAGGGGAAATATAACGTACAATAGCTTCAGTAATTAAAATTCAAGAGCATACTTTAATAAAGCAGAGGGTTGATGAATGTACAACCGTGGCGCTTTATAAACAATTAGATTATTTGAAAGGTAAAGTACTTAATGAGTGTTTTTCTTTGTTACTCAGCACATTTAGGGAAATTCTTTCACTACTGGTGTTGCTATTACAAATATTGCTAATATACTGGAATCCAAATGCTTATTTTGGGTGAATTTTTCTGCGCAAACTCTCCCAGATCAGATCTACGGGTAGAAATTGGAACTTCTTGTGCCCGTTTTACGGGTGTAACAAGGGAAAGTTTCAGAAAGCAACGTCCCTCGCTGATCCGTGCCAGGGGTCCGGGTGCCATTATATTGGCACAGGCAGCTGCCCAGGCGCCTGTCTGAAACATTGGACCTTTACATATGCAAATGAGGGGCCTAATGGCAATTTCAGGACCCGGAACTAAATTGGCGAGCCATGAGCAGAACAGGCTTCTTTAGTCGTTGTTGCAGCCTAAGCAGTGACCGCCACCAAAAAGTTTTTAAAAAAAACAACACATTCCTGTGGAGCCAGGAGGAGGAGGAATGCTTCTCCTGGCTGCACAGCATTCCCGAGGGGTTTTGCCAGCCCACCTCCTGTTGTCCTACACCCCTCCCCGGGACTTACCTGAGGGCAAGGTAGTCAGCCCAAAATTAGAATTCTGGCAATGGGTGAGCTTCCACTGGAGTTGTTACAGGAGCCAGACAAATGATTGAAATGAGGCCAGAACCAACTTTTACCTCATAGTGTGGCTAGATGTGTAAAAAAACTCCCTCTGCATTGGTGCAATATTGTACCCTAACCCATCGCTTATTGCACCAATGTGAGATTTCCCATACCACCTTTCCTGTGCCCATTATGAACAAGATTGACAATTTAGTGCTAACGAGGGGTAGTTTTATGCTGTGGGTCCAGACCCAGTAGAAACTGCCCAAACTCACTTCACATAGAGCCAACAGAGGGAAAAGACTTTCATCTCATCAGAAAATATCTTTTTTTCATCCATCAAAATGTCCAAAGTGAGATGAGCTTATTCAGTATCAACCCCATTCCTAGTAAGCCAGGGCCAACAGCGCAGGCCAGAATAGGTTAGATATCTGGTTGAAGGAAAAGGGAATAAAGGGATTTGGGAAAAGGGCAGGAAATGGGATTAGGACTAGTGTTCGTGTGGAGGATAAACACGAACATGGTCTGGTTGGGCTGAACAATCCAATTCCGTGTTGTAATTTGTATGTAATGTAATTCTATGTAACTGACCATAATACAGCACTATTACTGCAACTTCCCTTGTCGAGGCCATAAAGATGACAAAGTTTGAAACATTTACACTGATATAAGTGATGGGTACTTTTCTGATGTTTGGGTTAAAAACTATTGTGGAGATGCATGTGCATGAGGGGATTTGCCATTATCTGAGATGGGAGTTCACATGCTGACACACTGGTAGGAATTTCCCGGGGGGTCAGCGGGCGCGATCGGTGGCGGGTCGGGTGGGAAGGTGTTTTGTTTGACAGCGAGTCAGGAATCCGCTGTCAACCTGCCGCCACACGCTGTCTTTACCAAATGTTAGGTCTGTCAGCGCTGAACAGACCCGACACGCAGCGGCGGGGGAGGCAATTCTGGTCCTTATGACCTTGTTAACAGAGGATTAACAACAATTTTGGGCTCACCTTTAGAATTTACCAGCTCGCCCACAGGGTCCATGCTGCTCGGGGATCACGTCTGTTTAGCTGGGCAGGAGTTGAATGGCCATGGAATCCTCTCATTACTTGACAGCTCAAAATGTGCTATAAAAGCTCCTATCTCACAGCTGTTCACTTTCCAAGCTCAGAAGCTGTTGCTTACTGTATTTGGAAGACAGATTGAGCTTTATGCAGGTTGCAAGTGTTTGGAGCAAACTCTCTATCCAGTGTCACCTCATTGGAACAACCTCTCTCACCATTGACAGATCGCTTGTGTCATCTCAACCCAATCTGCCATCTAGTCCATCAGCATGGGTACGGTTTATACTCTCTCACCTTGGTCCTCAGAATCCCACCATGATCAGCCCCAGCACCGGCATCACCAGGCACACCAGCAACCACACCAACCTTCTCCGCAATCACCTTCCTTCCTGGAGCACAAACCCCGAATTTTTTAAAAGTTGAAGAACATTAGTGCCTGGTGCTAATTTTTTCAACTTTTAAAAGTTAGCGCCTCAAATGGGGAGATACCGAATTTCTCCCCCCAAGTGTTCTTGGTGCACTAAAATCCTTTGAATTATCCAATAATTTGAATGAAGCAACATACAGAACACAGCACAATGAGAATTTAGTGCTAAAAAATTGAATGATCAAATAATTTGAATTAAGCAAATTGAAATGAAAAGGAGTAGAGCGCAGTACTCTACTCAGAAACTTAGTCCACCTTTAGTTATTGTTGTGTTGTTCTATGTTCTGGAGTTATACACAACAACAACTTGTATTTATACAACACCTTTAACCTGGTAAAATATGCCAAGGCGCTTCACAGGAGCATTATCAAACAAAATGTGACACGGAGCCACATGAGGCGCTATTAGGACAGGCAAAGAGGTAAGTTTTAAGCAGCGTATTAAAGGAGGGGGAGGTCGAGAGGCAGACAGGTTTAGGGAGGGAATTCCAGAGCTTAGGGCCAATGCAGCTGAAGGCACGGCCACCAATGGTGGAGCAATGAAAATAAGGGATGCGCAAGAGGCCAGAATTGGAAGAGCGCAGAGATCTCGGAGGGTTGTGGGGCTGGAGGAGGTTGCAGAGATAGGGAGTGGCAAGGGCATGGAGGGATTTGAAAACAAGGATGAGAATTTTAAAATTGAGGTGTTGCTGGGCCAGTGTAGATCAGCGAGCAAGGGCCTCTGATTATTGATGGTGTAATGTTTGTCACATGCAAGTGAGTTAATCAATATTCTAGAGGATAGCAATGAGATATATTTTTACGACTCCACCCTTAGATCTTCTTCATCTATCAACACTATTGCCACTTACTCTTTCTTCTGACCGCAAGTGGAAGTTCCACATCTTCTCCATTGCCAAGGCTGCCTCCAAGATGCATGGGTTTCTGTTGTATCTCTCAACAACTTTCTGTATACTTAATAAACCCAAGAATGAATACTGCTCCTATTTCTTGGAAAACTCTTGTAGTACTACTCTCATACAACTGACAGGACACAGGAAAAAGCTTCATTTCGATAGGTGATCCTTCACTCCTAGCCTGCAAGCTTTCTTACCCTTTCTGGCCTTTCTCTATTTTACTGATAATACCACAATGAGTTAAAAAAAGGCCATCAAGTGTCCATGCTATTTTCCTGATTACAAGCCTCATGGATTGCTCACAATGGCTATGCACACGACCATGACTGGTGACCCTAGTGTCCCGCACACGACCATGACTGGTGACCCTAGTGTCCCGCACACGACCATGACTGGTGACCCTAGTGTCCCGCACACGACCATGACTGGTGACCCTAGTATCCCGCACACGACCATGACTGGTGACCCTAGTGTCCCCCTTCACTCTTCTAGTGATTACCCTCATTCTCTGCTCCATTGTCTCCAATTTGCCAGCAGTAAAAAAAATCTTTCATTGTTTACCCTCAAAACCTTTCAGAATCTTGAACATTTCTATTAGGTCCATCCTTAACTCTGTCCCAGTGAGAAAAGGCCCAATTTTTTAAGCCTTTCTTTATTATGGCTACTTATACCCAGTATTATTCTAGTAAATATTCACTGTACCTTTCCATGACACTAATATCCTTCCTATGGGATGTCTAAAACGGTACTCGGTGCTCCAACCAACGTCTTGTACATATTCAACATCACTTCCTTGCTTTTAAATTCAGTGACGCTATGTATAAAATTGGGGCAGCCAGCTTCTGTGCCTAAAGGCATGGACCAACCTGCACATTGGACAAACTCAACCCCATTTTTCCTGCACTCAGAAGATTTTGGTCTATATGTACACATGTACACTCTTTGGCTGGTACACATGCACACTCTTTGGCTGGTACACATGCACACTCTTTGGCTGGTACACATGCACACTCTTTGGCTGGTACACATGCACACTCTTTGGCTGGTACACATGCACACTCTTTGGCTGGTACACATGCACAGTCTTTGGCTGGTACACATGCACACTCTTTGGCTGGTACACATGCACACTCTTTGGCTGGTACACATGCACACTCTTTGGCTGGTACACATGCACACTCTTTGGCTGGTACACATGCACACTCTTTGGCTGGTACACATGCACACTCTTTGGCTGGTACACATGCACACTCTTTGGCTGGTACACATGCACAGTCTTTGGTTGGTACACATCTTAACAAAAAAATATGTGCTCCAAAGTTAGGTATAACTGATTATAAATTCTAGCGAAAGGATAATTATCTCATACCTTGCAATAACAATATTTATTTTCTTTGTTAAAGAAGCTGGTCTTATTAATTTATAGATAATGCAATGCTGCATTTAAAAGTATATTCATAAATAACACTGTACCTGATAAAGTGGTTTAATACAGGATGGAAATATTTATTATGCAGCATATCTTTGAACAAAACGGCCACATATAGTGTAATTTCTAAAGAAATTTACAAAGTTGTTGAATAATAAATTCTAACTAAGCTGATTATTACATCTGCCTTTCCAAGTTTAAAAAAAGTTTGTCATTATAGTAGAGGATTTGCTCTTGAAAAGCTTTCATGGGACCAGACTCTATTTCTGACCACATTCAGAATTCAATACTTGATCAGGCAACAACCCGATGAGATAAAAAGTCATACATTTGCCAAAATAACATCCCCATCCTTCATTAGCTATCACACTACATAAAGGATAACCTATAAAAGCCTACTTAAGGTCTCTTGAGGAGAGATATAAATGGAAGACACTTTTAATGGTTTTAATGAGCTGTTCTGTTGCTGCAAGCACCATGGCCTCTTTTTACTACTATCATCTTATTCTACCAGTTTGCATCTTTCCCTATAGAGGGCAATTTTCACACAAGTTCAACAAGCATCCTTAGGTGTCTGAAAGCTGCAATTGTGCAGTGAATGTGAATTCATATATTCTACAATAAAATCACCATGGATTCAGTCTGAAAAGCATTATTAGGGTGTCAGAGTTCTTTCTTCAATTCTAACCCTCACTCTCTTTTGTGTTCTCTCTTTGATTTAAGAACATAAGAAATAGGAGCAGGAGTAGGCCAATCGGCCCCTCGAGCCTGCTCCACCATTCAATAAGATCATGGCTGATCTGATCCTAACCTCAAATATACTATCACTCTCCATCCCACCCGAACCCATGTGATCTCCCGGGAGAGGCGAAAAACCAGATTTAAAAAAAAACCAATGGTCACTTTGGGAGAAAAAATCTGGGAAATTCCTCTCCGACCCATCTAGGCGATCGAAACTCGTCCAGGAGATTACTCTGTCCCTATATTTTCTACAGTACTTACCTTCTGTAAAGGCGATCTCCACCCCAGCCAGGAACAGCAATAAAACCATCTCCTGAAATCTAACAGAATTAGAACACAAGAAGTAGGAGCAGAACCAGGCTACACGGCCCCTGGGCCCGCTCCACTACCCACAGGGCCACGACCATTCCGAACCTAGACTCATGTCCAAATTCCTGCCCGCTCCCAGTAACCCTTAATTCCCTTTACTTCTAGGAAACTATCTATTTCTGTTTTAAATTTATTTAATGATGTAGCTTCCACAGCTTTCTGGGGCAGCAAATTCCAAAAACCTACCACCTTCTGAGTGAAGAAGTTTCTCCTCATCTCAGTTTTGAAGGAGCAGCCCCTTATTCTAAGATTATGCCCCCTAGTTCTAGTTTCACCCATCATTGGGAACATCCTCACCGCATCCACCCGATCAAGCCCCTTCACAATCTTATATGTTTCAATAAGATTGCCTCTCATTCTTCTAAACTCCAATGAGTAGAGTCCCAATCTACTCAACCTCTCTCATCATATGTCCACACCCTCATCCCCGGAATTAACCGAGTGAACCTTCTTTGTACTGACTCGAGCGCAAGTATGTCTTTTCTTAAGTATGGACACCAAAACTGTATGCAGTATTCCAGGTGCGGTCTCACCAATACCTTGTACAACTGCAGCAATACCTCCCTGTTTTTATATTCTATCCCGCTAGCAATAAAAGCCAACATTCCATTGGCCTTCTTGATCACTTGCTGCACCTGCATACTAACTTTTTGAGTTTCGTGCACCAGGACCCCCAGATCCCTTTGTACTACAGTACTTTCCAGTTTCTTGCCATTAAGATAATAACTTACTCTATGATTTTTCCTGCCAAAGTGCATAACCTCACACTTTCCAGTATTGTATTCCATCTGGCAAATCTCTGCCCACTTACTTAGCCTGTCTATGTCCCTTTGCAGGTTTTTTATGTCCTCCTCACTCACTACTTTCCCTCCCATCTTTGTATCATCTGCAAACTTTGATATGTTACACTCGGTCCCCTCCTCCAAATCGTTAATATAGATTGTAAAGAGTTGGGGACCCAGCACTGACCCCTGCAGAACACCACCAGTTACTGATTGCCAGTCTGAGAACGAACCATTTATCCCAACTCTTTGCTTTCTGTTAGAGAGCCAATCCTCCACCCACGCCAGAATGTTACCCCCAATCCCGTGACTTTTTATCTTGAGCAATAATCTTTTGTGTGGCACCTTGTCAAATGCCTTTTGGAAGTCTAAATACACTACGTCCATTGGTTCCCCTTTATCCACCCTGTATGTTACTTCCTCAAAGAACTCAAGCAAATTTGCCAAACATGACTTCCCCTTCATGAAACCATGCTGAGATTGTCCTATTAAATTATGTTTATCCAAATGTCCCGTTACTGTCTCCTTAATAATGGACTCTAAAATTTTACCAACCACAGATGTTAGGCTAACAGGTCTATAGTTTCCAGCCTTCTGCCTACTACCCTTTTTAAATAAAGGTGTTACATTAGCAGTTTTCCAATCTGCCGGGACCTTTGCTGAGTCCAGGGAGTTTTGGAAAATTATTACCAATGCATCCACAATCCCTACCGCCACTTCCCTCAAGACCCTAGGATGTAAGCCATCAGGTCCAGGGGATTTATCCGCCTTGAGTCCCATTATTTTACCGAGTACCACTTCCTTAGTGATTTTAATCGTATTTAGCTCCTCCCCCCCTAGAGCCCCCTGTTTGTCCAGTGTTGGGATATTCTTAGTATCCTCTACCGTAAAGACTGATACAAAATATTCGTTCAGCGTTTTTGCCATCTCCATGTTTCCCACCATTAATTTCCCAGTCTCATCCTCTAAGGGACCAACATTTACTTTAGCCACCCTTCTTCTTTTTATATAACTATAGAAACTTTTGCTATCTGTTTTTATATTTTTTGCTAATTTACTTTCATAATCTATCTTCCCTTTCTTAATTAATCTTTTAGTTATTTTTTGCTGTCTTTTAAAGACTTCCCAATCTTCTATCCTCCCACTAGATTTGGCTGCCTTATATGCCCTTGTTTTTAGTCGGATACTATTCTTAATTACTTTACTTAGCCACGAATGGCTATCTTTTCTTTTCCACCCTTTTTTCCCTCAGTGGAATATATATTTTTTGGAAGTTGTAAAATAACTCCTTAAATGTACACCACTGATCATGTACCGTCTTACCCTTTAATCTATTTTCCCAGTCCACTCTAATCAATTCCACTCTCATACCTTCATAGTCTCCTTTATTCAAGCTCAGCATGCTTGTTTGAGATCCAATCTTCTCACCCTCTAATTGAATATGGAATTCAACCATGTTATGGTCACTCATTCCAAGGGGATCCTTTACTAGGACATTTTTAATTAATCCTGTCTCATTACACAGGACCAAATCTAAGGTTGCTTGCCCCCTCGTCGGTTTAGTTACATACTGCTCAAGAAACCCATCCCTAATACACTCAATGAACTCATCCTCAAGGCTGCCCTGCCCAATTTGATTTGTCCAGTTAATATGATAGTTAAAATCCCCCATAATTATAGCCTGGAGTTTCTGCTAGGTTGTGCTGTTTTTTTTTGACAGCACCAGAAATCGGCCAAACCAGCGCAAAAGTTTGTGGAGTTACATTCAGAGTAAATTGAGTTTCCGAGATCTTTTGTGCTAGTTTAAAAAATAATGTGCTGGAAGCTGGCCCCGCCCACAAAACTGGTCGCGCTCCTCGATCAAATTAATCACCGTGCCGAGTTTCTGCTAATTGCGCCTGTTTATAGACCTTCGAGGAGGCTCTTAAATTAAGCTTTTTTTTAAGGAGCATGGGGGGAGAAATTCGGTATAGCCCTGTTTGGGGGCGCTAAAACTTTAAAAGTTGAAAAATTAGCGCCAGGCACTAATCATTCTCACCTCCCGCGAAATTCAGTTTTAACGCTCCAAAAGGGAAGTGGAACGCGAAATCAACCACTAACCACTTCTCTTAGAGTGCTAAAGTCCGAGAGCGGGGTGGTAGCGGCAGAGCGCTGAACAATTTCGAGCATATTGTAAACAGCGCTCTTTCATCACAGAGGCTGCTTCCCTTGCTTAAAGGGAAGGGCCAATGATGCTGCACAAGCTAGTTGTCGTCAGTTCTGTTTTGCAAGGCGACCTGGGCGACTGCCATTACAGCCCCAAACAGTCCCACAAAGTGGAGCGCTTGGACATCTCGCACCAATGAAACATTAAAAACTTTGTGCAGGCACCACACTGGTGCAAATAATAAAGGTTGCGCGAGCTGAAAAGCATTCCCTTTAATTACCGCTCCTGAAGCGGCCAGCCGAGTTCACAACGCCTCCTCTTGCTGGCATTGTCGGCGCAAGGCGATAAAGTAGGGGACGAGAGTCAATTTTCCATCATGGGCGATAACGGGGCGCGGCGCACTTTATGACGACATGATCTGCGAGGCACGAGAGGCTCAGGTACTAAGAGTTAACGCCAGCGCTAAACCGGCACTGAAGTTCACGGGCGTTACTGCATTCACCGCGCCCGGGCGCTAACCCTTTAGCGCCCCGTTAGCACCCCCGCCAGGCGCTAACGGGAGGCGCTAACATACCGAATTTCACGGCCACACTAACAGGCACCTTTTATAAGCTTTTAAATATATATTTTTTTAATTTACTAAGAAACTGACTACTCTACACCAACATAACTAGCAAATGCTTTTGTAAGTTTAAAAAAATATCCTTTTCAGTTATTTACAATCGGGTTACTCACAGGTGGTGGACTAGACACTGTGATTTAAACTGCTTATTTTTTGTGATAAACCCATTTTCAGCTGTATTAATCAAACTGCTCATATGTTTTACACCCGGCCCGATTTTATTTTCCATTCTCTTCAAAGGAAGAGAAAGACTAATTTCACCCCCCATAATGTTAGGATTGAGGACAAGCCAACTGAATCACATTAAAATGGACGACTCCCTTTTCTGAGCAGTTTGTGTATTTGTTCTGTGGCTATGAATAAAAAGACATAATTTAATTAAAGAGGTCTTATTTGCATGAAAATAAAGTTGTTCTGCATTTTTCTTGAAATCTAAATTCATGTCGGCTCATCAAGAATGTCACTGGTGGAACTAAGCAAATGAACAGCACACATTTGGCAAACATTCAGGTGCATAATGAGCTCCAAGGCAAAACCTCATGTAAACAGCTGTATTTAATTAAATGCATAGCTTTACATGAGAAATGATGGGACACAAAGTCAATGGGGGAATTTTAACCTGGAGGAGCGTGTGGGGTTGGGTGCGGGTAGGGGGGTTAAATCCGGCAAAAGTGCGAGCGCATTGGAACTCGCCAGTGAAAGCAAGGCGAGAACATTAGAAAGGAGAAATAAAGTGCACAAAGGATTGCGAGAGACAGATAGCACTAGAGTAGGAAATAGTAAGATATCAGGTGGGGTCAGACTAAGAGAGAATACAAGAAGGTCTAAGATAGGTTTACAGTGCATGTGTGTGAATGCACGAAGTGTGGTAAATAAGGTTGGTGAGTGGCAGGCGCAAATAGCCACATGAAAGAAAGAAAGAAAAAGAACATGGGAATATGATGTCGTGGTGATAATGGAGACCTGGCTCAAAAAAGGGCAGGTTTGAATATAAGGTGTTCAGGAAAGATAGGGAAGGAAAGAAGAGGTGGGTTGGCAGTATTGGTTAAGGAGAATGTTACAGTGCTGGAGAGAGAGGATGTCCTGGAGGGGTCAAGGACAGAATCTATTTGGCTAGAGTTAAGAAATAATAGAGGTGCCATTACACTACTCGGTGTATTCTATAGGCCACCAACTAGTGGGAAAGATATAGAGGAGCAAATTTGCAGGGAATTTACAGTGAGATGGAAGAACTATAGAGTAGTGATAATGGGGGACTTCAATTATCCTAATATAGGCTGGGACAGTAATAGTGTAAAGGGCAGAGAGGGGGAAGAATTTCTGAAGTGTGTTCAGGAGAACTTTCTTGATCAGTATGTTTCCGGCCCAATGAGGAAGGAGGGATTGCTGGATCTGGTTCTGGGGAATGAGGTGGGTCAAGTGGAGCAAGTGTCAGTAGGGGAACATTTAGGGAACAGTGATCATAGTATCATAAGGTTTAGATTAGCTATGGAAAAGGAGAGGGAGCAATCTAGAGTAAAAATACTTAATTGGAGGAAAGCAAATGTCAGCGAGTTAAGAACGGATCTGGCCTGGGTAAATTGGAATCAAAAATTGGCAAGGCAAAACTGTAATCAAACAATGGGCTGCCTTTAAAGAGGAGATGGTTTGTGTACAGTCGAGGTACATTCCCATGAGGGGGAAAGGTAGGGCAACTAAAGCCAGAGCTCCTTGGACGACGAAAGAGATAGAGAGTAAGATGAAGCAGAAAAAAGGCCGTATGACAGATGTCAGGTTGAGAATACAAGTGAGAATCAGGCTGAATATAGAAAGTTCAGAGGGGAAGTGAAAAAGAAAGTAAGAGGGGCAAAGGGTGAGTATGAGAATAGATTGGCAGCGAACATAAAAGGGAATTCAAAACATAAGAACATAAGAAGTAGGAGCAGGATTAGGCCATACGGCCCCTCGGGCCTGCTCCGCCATTCAATAGGATCATGGCTGATCCGAATCTAGACTCACGTCCACTTCCCTGCCCTCTCCCCGTAACCCCTAATTCCCTTATCTGCTAGGAAACTGTCTATCTCCATTTTAAATTTATTTAATGTTGCAGCTTCCACAGCTCTCTGGGGTAGCAAATTCCATAGATTTACTACCCTCTGAGAGAAGAAGTTTCTCCTCATCTCAGTTTTGAAAGGGCAGCCCCTTATTCTTAGATTATGCCCCCTAGTTCTAGTCTCACCCATCAGTGGAAACATCCTCCCCGCATCCACCCGATCAAGCCCCCTCACAATCTTATATGTTTCGATAAGATCGCCTCTCATTCTTCTGAACTCCAATGAGTAGAGGCCCAACCTACTCAACCTTTCCTCATACGTCAACCCCCTCATCTCCGGAATCAACCGAGTGAACCTTCTCTGAACCGCCTCGAGAGCAAGTATATCTTTTCTTAAATATGGAAACCAAAACTGCACGCAGTATTCCAGGTGTGGCCTCACCAATACCCTGTATAACTGCAGCAAGACTTCCCTGTTTTTATACTCCATCCCCCTTGCAATAAAAGCCAAGATTCCATTGGCCTTCCTGATCACCTGCTGCACCTGCATACTAACTTTTTGTGTTTCATGCACCATGACCCCCAGATCCATTTGTACTGTAGAACTTTGCAGTTTCTCTCCATTTAGATAATAACTTGCTCTTTGATTTTATCTGCCAAAGTGCATAACTTCACACTTTCCAACATTATGTTGCATCTGCCAAATCTCTGCCCACTCACTTAGCCTGTCTATGTCCTTTTGCAGGTTTTTTATGTCATCCTCACTCACTGCTTTCCCTCCCATCTTTGTATCGTCGGCAAACTTGGATATGTTGCACTCGGTCCCTTCCTCCAAATCGTTAATATAGATTGTAAAGAGTTGGGGTCCCAGCACTGACCCCTGCGGAACACCACTAGTTACTGATTGCCAGCCCGAGAATGAACCATTTATCCCAACTCTTTGTTTTCTGTTAGATAGCCAATCTTCCACCCATGCCAGTATATTACCCCCAATCCTGTGATTTCTTATCTTGATCAGTAATCTTTTGTGTGGAACCTTGTCAAATGCCTTTTGGAAGTCCAAATACACTACATCCACTGGTTCCCCTTTATCCACCCTGTATGTTACATCCTCAAAGAATTCGAGCAAATTTGTCAAACATGACTTCCCCTTCATAAAACCATGCTGACTCTGTCCTATTAAATTATGTTTATCCAAATGCTCTGTTACTGTTTCCTTAATAATGGACTCCGACATTTTGCCAACCACAGATGTTAGGCTAACTGGTCTATAGTTTCCAGCTTTTGTCTACTTCCCTTCTTAAATAAGGGTGTTACATTAGCAGTTTTCCAATCTGCCGGGACCTTTCCTGAGTCCAGGGAGTTCTGGAAAATAATCACCAATGCATCCACAATCCCTACCGCCACTTCTCTCAAGACCCTAGGATGTAGGCCATCAGGTCCGGGGGATTTATCCGCCTTAAGTCCCATTATTTTACTGAGTACCATCTCCTTAGTGATTTTAATCGTCTTTAGCTCCTCCCCGCCCCCCGCCCCCCCATTGCCCCCTGTTTGTCCAGTGTTGGGATATTTTTAGTGTCCTCTACTGTAAAGTCTTCTATAGGCATATAAGTAGTAAACAGGTAGTAAGAGGAGGGTTGGGGCCAAATAGGGATCAAAAAGGAGACTTATGCATGGAGGCAGAGGGCATGGCTGAGGTACTAAATTAGTACTCTGCATCTGTCTTCACCAAGAAGATGTTGCCAAAGTCATAGTGAAAGAAAAGGTAGTGGAAATACTAGATGAGATAAAAATTGATAAAGAGGATGTACTAGAAAGGCTGTCTGTACTTAAAATTGATAAGTCACCAGGACCGGATGGGATGCATCCTATGATGCTGAGGGAAGTTAAGGAGGAAATCGTGGATGTACTGGCCATGATTTTCCAATCCTCCTTAGATACGGGAGTGGTGCCAGAGGACTGGAGAATTGCAAATGTTACACCCCTGTTCAAAAAAGGATGTAAAGATAAACCCAGCAACTACAGGCCAGTCAGTTTGACCTTGGTATTGGGGAAGCTTTTAGAAACGATAATCAGGGACAAAGTTAACAGTCACTTAGACAAGTGTGGATTAATTAAGGAAAGCCAACATGGATTTGTTGAAGGCAAAACGTGTTGATCCAACTTGATTGAGTTTTTTGATGAGGTAACAGAGAGGGTTGATGAGGGCAATGTGGTTGACGTGGTGTACATGGACTTCCAAAAGGCATTTAATAAAGTGCCACATAATAAGCTTGCCAGCAAAGCTGAAGCCCATGGAATAAAAGGGACAGTGGCAGCATGGATACAAAATTGGCTAAGTGACAGGAAAGAGAGAGTAGTTTTTTGGACTGGAGGAAGGTATACAGTGTTCAGTACTAGGACCTCTGGTTTTCTTGATATATATTAACGACTTGTACTTAGGTGAACAGGGCACAATTTCAAAATCTGAAGATGACACAAAACTTGGAAGTATAGTGAACAGTGAGGAGGCAAGTGATAGACTTCAGGAAGACAGAGACAGGCTGGTGAAAGGGGCAGACATGTGGAAGATGAAATTTAACGCAGAAAAGTGTGAAGTGATACATTTTGGTAGGAAGACCGAGGAGACGACAGATAAACTAAAGGGTACAATCCTGAAGGGGGTGCATGAACAGAGAGACCTGGGGGTATGTGTGCACAAATCGTTGAAGGTGGCAGGGCAGGTTGAGAAAGCAGTTAAAAAAGCCTATGGGATCCTGGGCTTCATAAATAGAGGCACAGGGCTCGATTTTAATAGCCCCAAGTAGGCGGGTTTGGAGGCGGGTCTATTGCGAAAATCAGAAAAATTGGCTTCAGACACCCAACCTACCTCATCCTGCCCCCACCCGATTTTCGTGAGTGTCTGTTTAGCCGCTCCCAAACTGACCCGCCTGGAACCGGTGGGACAGGTAGTTAAGGCAGTTAACAGCCTGTTAACTGTCTTGCTAAACCTATTTTCATTGAGGTTTCCCATTTTCATGCTTCTGGCTCCTGTTTCCTGACTTGTCAGAAACAAGCCAGGTTCAAGGAGACGAGTTGCTGGAGGACATGATTTGTATGCATTGGTGGAGCGCATTAAAAGCGCCCCTGAAACATGGCTGACATTCAAATGCAACAACTTTGCGGTTGTAGGTATGGGATAACATTTTGCACATCTGCTGACCTTCTGACTGTTCAAGCTGACACCCATCTGCAGTGTGGCATGAATGGAATAATTTCAGGCCACTTCGACTGTGCGCTTGCAAGATTGTTGCTTCAAATGAAATCTATAGCAAGGGGATGGGAAACATTTATGCCCTCTCATCCTGGTCCTCATAATCGGAGGAGTAGCAGCCGCATGGCTCAGCGCAGATTTTCCTGGGACGAGGAGGAGGATGAGGGGAGCCTTGTTGTGACCAATGCAGCATCCCTCCAGTTCATTGCTGCCTGTCAACCAGGGTATGCACACTGCCATGAGCTTACTCTTTGACCGTAGGTGGCTACCATATGGTTCTGTAATTGCGGGCGACACTTGTCCAATGTCATACATCATCTCTGCTATGCCCTGTTATTTCCAATCACTTTTACCATCAGCATTACAAAAGCAAGTCGCCCTGAGCCCTCAATGCACTTTTGCCATTTCCCATAACACATAGGCCACACAATCAATTGTTTGACATAATTTATCTTTAACACATGACAAAAGAATAATAAATCAGCAAGAGTCAGAAAAAAAAGAAAGATCACTCAAGTGAGCCCTCTTGTGACTATAGGTGCTTAATCTTTCTCTTACGCATGCTTCTACGTGGTGCTTCCCCTGTGGCCTCAGCAGATGTAGAGGCACCTTGCTGACTAGGATGCTGCGCCTGCTTAGATGCCTTTGGCGGGCGTCCTCTGGGTTTGGGAGCCTGGGAGGGCTCTTCAACAGTCTGCTCTTCCTGCGGCTGTGCAGGGGCTGAAATGGCCATCTCAGTTGCCTCTGTAAAGTGGGTCTCTGACCGAGGGCTCCTCAGTGGCATGGTCGTGCGAGCGCTTTAAGAGGAACCCACACTTCCTTCTGTCCTGCCAACAACATTCCTCTCATGGGTCAGCTGCACCTCAGTGCTGGCAAGTGGCAGGAGAGCACCTTGCTGCATTTCAGGGGGGCCATGAGGACCCATAGCTGCACTGGCAGTCCTCAAAAGGACGTCCATGAAGCTCTGGTCTATCTGCTCAACAGCTGCCCGCTCCTTCAGAGATGTCACTCCATTCTGAACAGTCACCATATTTTCCTGATCTGGTGACTTATTTTCTCCATGGCCATAGCTGTCCTTTCCACTGAGGTAGCCATCCCTTCCACGGAGGTTGCCATCCTATCCATGGTGGTGCGTTCATACGCCATTGCATCCACCACAGCAGTGCTGATGTTACAGGTGGACTCCTCCATTCTCTACACACTCGCACTAACCCTGGAGACAAATGCTTCCAGAGACACCTGCACTTGTTCCTGTATTTCACAAACCGCTCTTTTTCTGGATGGCCCCAGAGGCACAGCGTCTGCATGCAGCTCAGCAGAGCTGGGAGATTGCTGCGACCTCCGCCGAGGACTCTCCACTGCTGTCGCTGTCTCCACCATCTGCTGATGCTCTGTGCGCTGAGATAGACCAAGTGGCAACACTACTCTAACTCGCGAGGGCCCCACCGAGTTGTACGTTGGTGCTGGGTGCGCTGAGTCCTGGTGATGCTGCTCCCTCAGATGCTTCAGGTTTCTCTGAGGAGATGTCCAGGTCTTCCTCCTGGATCGTGGGGATGGGGGCGCTAGACAGTCCTGTGGGAGAGTAAAGGCATGATTTAGACATCTGATATTGATGTAGCAGATGATACAACGCGATTCTTTATGAACATCAAATGCCATTGCTTTCTGAGAGGGATGTAACTCTATTATGTCACCAGCTTCCTCTAGTGTGCCCGTCTCTCCATCGCCCACTTCCAGGTCCTCGCCACCTCCAATAATCTCGTTTGCAGCCTCCTCGGAACTGGTCAATGTTGCAAGGGTAGGTGTTCCTCCTCCAGTCATTGCGCTCTCCCTCTTATTGTGGGCTATTGTTTCCAGCAAGGAGGGACACAAGCGGTGTTTCAGCCACAGTGATGGAGTGAGTGTGAATAATCCCTACCACAGAAGCTTTGAGGGAGACGAAGATGGGGTAAGTTGCCAAGAGGAAGGTAGCTCCCTGTGTGTTGTTAGTTGGTGTCACACTGAGAGCGAGTCTAAGGGGTGTATAGGCAAGATGAAGTGATTCAGTGCAGAGACTGAGATGGATAGGAAAGGGTGCAAGGGAAGTAAGAGTAAGGTGGGATGTGAAGGAGGAGGCTTACAACGCAGAGTGCTGGTGATGAGAAGGGAAGGGAGGCAGATTGAAGGCAAGTGTGATGGGATACTCACTGTTGATGTTCGCACAAGATCATTAAACCTTTTTCGGCACTGGATCCATGAGCGTGAACATATGGACCTTGCGCTCACCTCCTGAGCAATGCGCAGCCAGGCTGCCTTGGTCTGCTGAGGAGGCTTCCTTCGGCCATCAGGGGGGGAAGAGAATCTCCCTGCACCCTCTGACAGCATCCACAAGAACATGGAGGGACTCTTCATTAAACCGAGGAGCTGCCTTGCCTCTGGAAGAAGTCATAGCATTTAAATCAAGTGCAGGAATCCACAATAGAAAGGCTCAGGCTGGATGGCAGCTTTAAAAGCAGCTGCTATTATGACATCATCAGAGGCGGCCGGCCGACCCGATCCCACTCATTGGACCGGCCAGCGCGCCTCCACGAAATTAACAAGCTCACTGAATCAAAATCGCAACTCTGCAGCTGATCCCGCCGGAAGCGGCTCCCGAACCCGCCCACCACGCAATCCGACTCCAACCGCCTCGGGAATTAAAATCGAGCCCATAGAGTACAAAAGCAAGGAGCTATGACGAACCTTTATAGAACACTGGTATGGCCTCAACTGGAGTATTGTGTCCAATTCTGGGCACCGCACTAAGAAGGATGTGAAGGCCTGAGAGAGGGTGCAGAAAAGATTTATGAGATTGATTCCAGGGATGAGGGACTTCAGTTACGTGGATAGTCTATAGAAGCTGGGGTTGTTCTCCTTAGAGCAGAGAAGGTTGAGAGGAGATTTGATAGAGGTGTTCAAAATCACGAGGGGTCTAGACAGAGTAGATAGAAACTGTTCCCACTGGTGGAAGGGTTGCGAACCAGAGGACACAGATTTAAGGTGATTGGCAAAAGAACCAAAGGCGACATGAGGAAAAACTTTTTTACTCAGTGAGTGGTTAGGATCTGGAATGCACTGCCTGAGAGGGTGGTGGAGACAGACTCAATCCTGGCTTTTAAAAGGGAATTGGATAAGTACCTGAAGGAAAAAAAATTGCAGGGCTACGGGGAAAGGGCGGGGGAGTGGGACTAGCTGAAGTACTCTTGCAGAGAGCCGGCACGGGCTTGACGGGTCGAATGGCCTTCTGTGTTGTAGCCATTCTATGATTCTAACACAGCAGCAATTGAGGAGGCTCAAGCCATGACAGGGAAAAATGGCAGTTACTCCTCAGTACTCATACTGCTTTCTTACCTGCTTGTGGGAAAGGGTTTGTTCACAGTACTTGTGCTGAGACACTTTGGAGGTCTCATCTACACCTTGGAGGCTTGGAGGTCTGATCTTCACTTTGGAGCTCTGATCTATCAGATCAGCATGGGTGCCACTTACACTTGGACCTCAGATGAGGACCAAGATGGCCAGCAGCAGCAGGACCAGCAACAGGGGCTGCTCACAGCCCTGCAGCTCCATAGGAGAGAGGGGAGCAGCAGAGAGGTGCAGCTAGTGGAGGCCGTACCCGGCGCACAGGGTCTACAGGCAGAGGAGAAGCAGCCACGACACGTCGGAACATCAGTGTCTGAGGAGGCTCAGGGTGTCAGGTCCGGTTACGGCAGACATTTGCAGCCTGCTGGAACAAGACCTGCTGCCAACCAGTGGCTGTCAAAGTCACCATCGCCCTCAAGTTTTTTGCCTCTAGATCCTTCCAGGGATCTGCTGGAGACATGTGCAGGATCTCACAGTCGGCGGCACACAAACGCATAGGACAGGTGACGGATGGCTGGTTTGCCAGGGCCACCAACTTTGTCAACTTTGCCTGCGATTATATCAGTCAGAATGAGCGGGTGCTCGAGTTTGTAGCTCTGGCTGGCTTCCCACAGGTGCAGGGCATCATCGACTGCACAGGTGGCAATTAAGGCGCCCCCAAATCATCCAGGAGTATTCATTAACTGCAAGGGCTTCCACGCCATCAATGTGCAGCTGGTGTGCAACCAAAAAAAAGGTGCGTGCAAGATTCCCGGGCTGCTGCGATGATGCTTTCACCCTGCGGCAGTCCACCCTCCCTGATCTCTTCGCACCTGGAAGCAGAGTTATCGTCTGGTTGCTGCTCGGAGACAAGGGATACCACTTAAAACGTGGTTGATGATACTTCTCAAAAACCCGAGGAGTGAGGCCCAGGAGCGATACAATGAATGCCCTATGACCACCAGATGTGTAATCATTAAAGCCATCGGCATGCTGAAGATGCGCTTCAGGTGCCTGGACAGATCTGGAGGTGCCCTTCAGTGCGCTCCAGCCAGGGTCTCTCGAATGGTCACGGTGTGCTGCACTCTGCACAACATTGTGCAGAAGCGAGGTTTGGACCTGCAGGAGGAACACGCTACAGAGCACGGAGCCTCTTCGGACGATTCCGAGGAGCAGGGGGAGGAAGAGATGGAAGGTGATGAGGGCAATGCTCCACCAGTGGCGCACATTGCTGCCCAGGATGCCCCATTATTGCGAGGCATCTCACAACCACATGCAAAAGTCACCATTGCTCCCCCCCACCCCCACCCCATGCCACTAATACGAAGCAGTCCTGGCATCCCTTTCACAGCTCCCCATTGCTCGGCGTCAACTCATGTCTTCCCATTCATCATCACACAAGCCCACTCGCCAGCCAGCAACCAAGAATTGGCAAGACAGGAAAGTGGTGCAAAACAATAATATTTATGTGGTTCAAATAGACAACAGAAACTTAACAATCTAACAATGTGTAACACACCCTTGTGCAGCTACAAATCTTTACTCTTCCTTTTCATAGCGCTTCTACGTGGTGCAACCCCTTCAGCAGAAATAGAGGCAGGCTGCTCAGATCCCTGCTCTCACTGTCTTGGTCGACATCCTCTGGGTTTTGGAGCCTGTGAGGGCCCCACAAAAGACTGCTCCACCTGCACCTGTGCAGGGGCAGACTCAGCCATAGGCGGCATGTGGGACACTGACTGAGGATGGGGAGGGGCAACAGGTGAGAAGTGGAAGCGCTTTGAGTTGAATTCTCACTTCCATGTCCACTTTCACCATCATCCCTCTCATGCCAAGCCGCAGTTCCCTGCTAGCAATGAGCTGGAGAGCACTATGCTGCAGATCAGTGAGGTGATGAAAGGCCAATGCTAGGGTTTCATTCATCCTATTCAAGGTGGCATTCAGAGTGTGCAAGTCATTGGTGAATACCTGCATGCACTCGTGTAATTGCTGTGCTTTGATGCTCCATGCAGTTGGCCACCTGATGGATGGAGAGCATTTGTTGAGGGTGACTATGAAGGAGAGACATGACATTGCACAAGGATGTGGGTGAGTGTCAGCTGTGGATGGATAAATGGGAATGTGAGGAAGTGCATAGACAGAGAGGGATGGGCGCACCTGCAAGATAAGTTGGTGTGAGGAGTGATGTGCTGGAGTAGGCTTGAGAAGGCAGAGCGAGGGGGTTAGGGTGATACGTACTTCAGGAAGTAGGGCAATGTGCCATTACTCGCACCTTTCCTTCCCTGCTGAGGTCATTGAATTGCTTCCTTCATTAGATCCAGGAATGTGGCATCATGCTCCTGCTGTTGACCTCCTCAGCAACCTCCAGCCACGTCTTCTTTGTCTCAGCTGCAAGCTTCTTCCTCCCGTCACGAGGGAAGAATATCTCTCTCCGTGCCCTTACAGTCCCCAACAGCACATCCAAGAATGAGTCGCTGAACTGGGGTGCAGCCTTTACCTGTCTCGACTCAATACCAGCAGGTCTATGGCTCTCCATGACAACTCTAAACTCTGTCAACTTGCATGTTTGGAGTGTCCCTTTAAACACTGGAGTTGAAATTGTGTCATCAGTAACTAGTGGTGTTCCGCAGGGGTCGGTGCTGGGTCCCCAACTCTTTACAATCTATATTAACGATTTGGAGGAGGGGACCGAGTGTAACATATCAAAGTTTGCAGATGATACTAAGATGGGAGGGAAAGTAGTGAGTGAGGAGGACATAAAAAACCTGCAAGGGGACATCGACAGGCTAAGTAAGTGGGCAGAGATTTGGCAGATGGAATACAATACTGGAAAGTGTGAGGTTATGCACATTGGCAGGAAAAATCGTAGAGCAAGTTATTATCTTAATGGCAAGCAACTGGAAAGTACTGAAGTACAAAGGGATCTCGGGGTCCTGGTGCACGAAACTCAAAAGGTTAGTATGCAGGTGCAGCAAGTGATTAAGAAGGCCAATGGAGTGTTGGCTTTCATTGCTAGGGGGATAGAATATAAAAATAGGGAGGTATTGCTTCAGTTGTACAAGGTATTGGTGAGACCGCACCTGGAATACTGTGTACAGTTTTGGTGTCCATACCTAAGAAAGGACATACTTGCTCTCGAGTCAGTACAAAGAAGGTTCACTCGGTTAATCCCGGGGATGAGGGGATGGACATATGAGGAGAGGTTGAGTAGATTGGGACTCTCTCATTGGAGTTCAGAAGAATGAGAGGCGATCTTATTGAAACATATAAGATTGTGAAGGAGTTGGATCGGGTGGATGCGGGGAAGATGTTCCCGATGATGGGTGAAACTAGAACTAGGGGGCATAGTCTTAGAATAGGGGCTGCTCTTTCAAAACTGAGATGAGGAGGAACTACTTCACTCAGAGGGTGGTAGGTCCATGGAATATGCTGCCCCAAGAAGCTGTAGAAGCTACATCATTACATAAATTTAAAACAGAAATAGACAGTTTCCTAGAAGTAAAGGGAATTAAGGGTTACGGTGAGCGGGCAGGAATTTGGACATGAGTCTAGGTTCGGATCGGTCATGGCCCTGTGGGTAGCGGAGCGGGCCCAGGGGCCGTGTAGCCTGATCCTGCTCCTATTTCGTGTGTCTAATTCTGTTAGATTCAGGAGATGGTTCTGTGATAGTGGATTGGCGGTTAGGATCAGATCAGCCATGATCTTATTGAATGGCGGAGCAGGCTCGAGGGGCCGATTGGCCTACTCCTGCTCCTATTTCTTATGTTCTTATATGCATCGTGATCATGCCTGCTGATGCTAATTGGATGGGAAACTGGGAAGTAAACTGATAATGAAGTGGCTGAGTTAAAAAGCCACTTACAGACGCGCTGCACTTACTCCCATGCGCAATCGCCACCCGCCACCCGCCCCCCTCCCCGCGCATTAAAATTCAGCCCAACGTTTCAGAACGTCACACAGTTAAATAATAACTGGGAAAAACTGTGATTATTTCTAGAGATGACATGTAGGACGATGGTCACTGTTTTCATTGTGGAAACAATAAAAGATTTCTCACAGCGCCCCACAGGTAAAATCTATTATCGTGTCCCATTACATCTTGTAAATAACCAAGCAGCAAAGATTTGCACTAAACAATGAATATGTTTATGATTTGGTGCACGAGAACCTAAAACAAACAGCTGAAGTGCCACCACCTATGTTCCGGATCAATACAATATAATATGATATGATAGGCTCTCAATATTATGATCTCTACATTTAAATCTCTTCATTGGGCTACTTGCTGCCTTACAACACATTCATATATATCAACTACTCTATGATAGGTTGTTGAAATCCTTCCCGTACAAAGTAATAAAGAATGGAAAATCCCCATGGAATAATAAGGATTTCAACCCTCCCATTCAGCATATCAGCCCCGATTTTATCTTGGGCCGGCAGTCGTGTAGGCAGGGGCCGAGGATTTCGGCAAACTGTCCCAACCTCGGCAGCTTGAGGCAGGGGAAGAGGTTAACTCATGGGCCTCATCTGCATAGGGCCAGTCAGGTTCCCGGCCACAACCTGCCGGCAGCAAGGGTAAGCTGGGCACGGGTGGAATCGGGACGTCACGCTGCTGGAGACCGAAGGGATGGTTCCCGGCACTCAGGCAAGTGGCCGGGGGGAAGGCATTTTGGGAGCCCCACGCCGTCGGGGGAGGGGGAATCCTGGGGTATGGGAGGTCTAAACTTTGCTTGTGGGGCCCGGAGATGCACTCCTCCTCTTCCTGGCCCCACGAAGAAAGTATTAAAAAAAAAGGAGATTAAAACCGGAACCTGCGGGAAGATGGCGGGACCTCGGCAGTTGAATCCCATGGGCGATTTTAACTGCAAACCTGCCGAGCTGGGCAGAGTTCCAATCCCCCGTGTCGTGATACAGGAGCTTTTCTGCAGTACGCTATCTGAATCCCAATTACCCAAGCCACTACATCCCCCCTCCCCCCCACAACAATTGTTATTTGTATTTAATCTCATCAAACACAAAATTTCATTAACAGCTTAAATCTCTCTATTGTTGCTACAAATAAAGTGTAATAAATTTCAGTGAAGTTCAAATTAGTCACAAACCAGACACAACTAATGTTATCTTCTCGTGTCTTCTCGTGCAAAGAAGCAAAACCCAATTAGGAATCAGCAGCATCACTTATTAATGCATTGAAGCTGAGCTATGTGAACATACGCTCCAATAACATCCTGATTATTAAAGTCCCCAAAAACAAATATATCTGATTACCTTGAATAAGGAAACATTAACAAGAAAATCCTATTAATGTTTTAACCCTATATTACTGTGACACCAAACATTGTCAATTACATTAACCTCCACCGCCCCAGTTTTTAATAATGAAGGACCAAATTCTCAAACATGTGTAGGCAATGTTCATTCGTTTTGCCACTATTCTATGTTACAACATGCTCTGTGATCGTAAGGTAAATTCAGCTTTCTCCATACGTTTCTGCACTCTGATTGAAATACAAAGCAGGGGTGAGGGAAGAGCTTAAAATGTTTGTGGCCTAGCAATGGAAGACAATTTTTCTTAAGACCGTGGGCCACTGCTCACCACCCTCCCAATTGTCTCCTCCTCGCCATCCCAGGAAGCTCCTGAAGACCTTGGCCGTCGTCCAAGCTGGTATTCTTGCTGGCCCCCCTCGGCCTGCGGGCTGCCTCTGATACCATGGATGCCGTCCACAGCTCGCCGGTACTATCCTGAGGCTGGTGGACCATTTTGCCTTGGTTCTGCCGCCAGTCTCATTAGGCACCTGTAGCATGCGCTGCGCCGGAATTACACCCCAATTCGGTCACCAACTAATTTCTAGGCTCCCCACTAAACAAAAAAATGGCCAAACTGTCTACGAGAGGTTTATTTTTTGTTAAATGGGTGGGATTGAAGAAGGAATTGTTTTGGTAAAGCAACAGATCAATTCTTCAACGCACTGTATCCCATAAAGTAACAGGAGAGGAAGCAATTAGGAAAGTAGAAGGTTCTTTTGATCAATCCATAAAATTTGTTTACAGCTTTGCTTTAACTCTTGATAGATACATTTGACTACAAAAAAGAACGCTCCAACCATTGTCTGATAACTTGCCCACTTGATGACAGGGGCCTGTCAATCATTTGCTGTGGCCAGTTATAGTTTCTCCAGAGAGTTCGGGCAAGTTCAAAGTCAGTGAAAGGGCTGCAAAACTGTTGCAACTGTGAACAGTTGTAAACCAAGTAACTTTCTTCAAAATAGTGCACAAGTATTAGCAAACTACAGAAACTTTATTTAGTCAGCTGTTGGAATATTTATACCAAGGAACTGATACAGCAGGTGGCAGACCGCCTGCTTTCAAGCCAGATGGTAATGGTTTTGAGTCCCAATGTTAGAAAGAACAGGAGAGCAAACATAATCAATTTCACTTCCAATTTCCTCCACCGTCCTGTGGTGAAGCATCTTGAGTCTGTTCAGCACTATCTCCATACTGCGAGCTGAAGCAGTGTGCGCTAGTGCAGCACAAATCGGAGCCCTGTTATTCTGTGGGTGCAGTATGTTAGCATACAGGCATCACTGAATTATCACTTTCTCATTTTAAACACAATAAAATCAAACCAATCACATAACAAGCTAAATAAACATCAGCAGCCATGGAGGATTGATCATAAAACTGCAATAAATACTGTAAATGCTCTTCAGTAGTTTATATTGGAACTCAATTGACCTCTTACCATTGAATCATACAGCATAGAAGGAGACTATTCGGCCCATCGTGCCTGTTCTCTGAAAGAGCTACCACTTAGTCCCACTCCCCTGCTCTTTCTCCATAGCCCTGTAAATTTTTCCCTTTTAAGTAGCGATCCAATTCTCCTTTGCAAGTTACTATTGAATCTGCTTCCACCACCCTTTTAGGCAATGTATTCCAGATCATAACAACTCACTGAGTAAAAAAAGTTCTCATCTTCCCCTGGCTTTTTTGCCAATTATTTTAAATCTGCGTCCGATGGTCACTGACCTCCCTGCCAGTTTACTACTCTACTCTATCAAATCCCCTCATAATTTTGAACACCTCTATTAAATCTCCCCTTAATCTTCTCTACTCTAAGGAGAACACTCCCAGTTTCTCTAGTCTCTCCAGATAACTGAAATCCCTCATCCCTGGTACTATTTTAGTAAATCTCCTCTGCACCCTCTCCAAAGCCTTGTCATCCTTTCTAAAATGTGGTGCCCAGAATTGGATACAATACTCCAGCTGAGGCCTAACCAGTGTTTTATAAAGATTTAGCATAACTTCCTTGCTTTTGTACACTATGCCTCTATTTATAAAGCCAATGACTTTTTAACAGCCTTCTTAACTTGTTCTGCCACCTTCAAAGGCTTGTGTACATACACCCCCAGGCCTCTCTGTTCCTGCACCCCCTTTAAAATTGCACCATTTAGTTAATACTGCCTCTCCTCATTCTTCCTTCCAAAATGCATTATTTCACATTGCTTTGCATTAAATTTCATCTGCCTATTGCATCAGTCCTGCTGAAGTCTGCTACTACCCTCCTCACTGTTTACTACATTTTGTGCCATCTTAAAATTGTGAAATTATGCCCCCTATACCCAAGTCTAGGTCATTAATATATATTAGAAAAAGCAGTGGTCCTAATAGTGTCCCCTGGGGAACACCACTGCATGCCTCCCTCCAGTCCGAATAACAGCCATTCACTAATACTCTCTGCTTTCTGTCCTTTAGCCAATTTTGTATCCACGCTGCCACTGCCCCTTTAACCCCATGGGCTTCAATTTTGCTAACAAGTCTATTATGTGGCACTTTAGCAAACGCCTTCTGAAAGTCCATGTCCAGAAGATCAACCACACTCCCTTCATCAATGTTCTTTGCTATTTCCACAAAGAACTCAATCAAGTTATTCACCACATGAAAATGAATGATTGACGTCATTTTCTATTTACTTTCAATGCGGGTAAATGATAACTGCAATTTCACATGAGATGAATTTCCTGTGTAAGAGATAGTACTCACTACAACCTGAAGCACTTAAAAAAAAAATTCTCGACTTGGTTATGTAGGGGGATAAATTCGATATCGACCATTTTGGGGCGCTAACTATAGCACCCAGCGTGAATTAGTGCCGACAACTGCAAAATTGAAGCACTCCACTAAATCAAGCTCCACTTCCGTCTTCGGGCGCTAACGTCGGAGTGCAGGGCGGAGATTTCAGCAACACTGGGCCGTGCAGCACTGCCCCGTTCAAAGGCTCCTTCCCTCCCTTAAAGGGAAGGGCCATCGTTACAGGCTTTGCAATTTAAAAAGTATCTACCTGGACCATCAAGGCAGCCGCGATCCCGTGCGATCAGCCCGGCTATCAAGCAGAGTGCCAGGCTGATCGATCGCGGGCAGGAACCAGCGAAAAAAAACTAGAACAGGAAAGGTAAGTTATTTTTCCACTTACCTCAGCCACCTCGCCTTTAATCATCGCCCCCGAAGCGGCCGGCCGCCCGATGCTCATCTCCTGCAGCTGTCGGTGTTTTCGACCGACGCTGCTGCAGGGGGCGGAAGTCAATTTCGGGTCCGGGGCGATGCGTACAGCGGGATGACCTTACAATCTCCGGGTGAAGAAGATCAGGGCACAACGCTGTAGCGCCGCCGCAAAACTCCCACTGAATATGGTGGGAGTCGATGTCAGCGCCGTGCCCGGTCTCAAAGCGATTTGTGCCCCGTTAGCACACCCTGGGGGGAGGCGCAAAGGCAACCAATTTCACCCCCATAAATTTTATTTCATTGTTTTCTCATCCACTTTTCTCCTGTCCTGTGGTTGATCCATGGTCGGTAGGGTACGTGACCAGAGGGAGAAAATATCATAGCTGAATTCAATCCTCTCCTTACCCATATTGATCATCAATACCACCAAAACAGATTATCAGCTCATTTATCTGATTGCTGTTTGTGGGGCTGCGCTGTTCGCAAATTGGTTCTCGTGTTTGCCCATATAACGACAGTGACTACACTTCAAAAGTACTTTATCGGTTGTAAAGTACTTTGGGGCATCCGGAGGTTGTGAAAGATGCTATGTAAATGCAATTGCTCTTTTTCATTTTTGGTGCAGTGCATTGCTAATTGTGGTTCCCAATTATATTCAAAGGAATTGCTGTCAGGTAGCACAGCAATCCTGTGGGAATAGTGCAGCTGCTGTTTGCTAGTTGTGGGGAGGGGGAGAATTAGAGAAGCAATTTTGTATTTAAACAAGAGATACATGATCAATTTGTGTTAGCTCAAGTGCGAGAACATTGCTCAGATTACATCATTTGCATAATGTACAAAAATTTCATTTTTAATGTTTAATTCATAAAACATATTTTGTAGTTGTACAGGAACCAAAAACAAATGAGTCTATTGGTGAAATACAAACTCATTGAGATTGTTTGATGAGAGTCATTATTTGAAGTACTGTAAGTAGATTTTGAAAAGGGAACAGGATCACGGAGATGAGAAAGCTCATTTTCATATTAAACGTAATCTCCCGAGATACTAATCTGGAGAAAAATGTCTAAAAATCTATCGCTCTCTCTCTTGAATATACTCAATGACTGAGCATCCACAGATCTCTGCGGTGGAGAATTCCAAAGATTCACCACCCTCTGAGTGAAGAAATTTCTCCTCATCTCAGTCTTAAATGCCTGACCCCTTATTCTGAGACTGTGACCCCTGGTTCTAGACTCCCCAGTCAGAGGAAACATCCTCCTTGCATCTACCCTGTCAAGCCCTGTAAGAATTTTATATGTTTCAACTTTTCTCTTGCTTAGGATTGAAATGCTAAATGCTTCTGAATTAACATGAAAGGATGGCATTAACTATGTAGCAATGTTACAGAAATAGCCGCTGTTATCTTTCATTCTGGTTTTCTACTCCAAAACACTTAGGGGGAAAAATTCGGTATCGTCCCGTTTGGGGCGCCGTTATCGGCCGTGCGCCAAGTTTAGCGCCTGGCGCTAATTATTGCCTCCGACAGCAAACTTGGCTTCTATTGCCCCTGGAGGTGATTGGAGCGCTAAATCAGGCGCTTCACACCTGTCTTAAGGCGCAAAGGCCGAGGAGCAAGGCGCTACCTCAGAGCGCTGGCGAAACAAGGAAGGGCAAATCAAAATAAACCTGCAAAGTGCTGCCCAGTACTCAAAACCCCTTCACACAGCGTTGAATCTCTCCAGAAGTCTCTCTCTCTCTCTCTCAGAATGCGTGGTGCAAAAATGTCACCGACAAAAAAAGGCAGGAAGCGGTCGCCTTTAAATAACGCTCCCCTAGTTCCTTCCTGACTGCAAAACGCTCCCCTCAACCTGTCGTTGCTAGCGGCAGGCGTTAAGGCAGGGGGCGCCACTCAATATCTGGCCCGGGGCGCTAATGGGGCGTTGCGCACTCAACTGACATCACAATCTGCCGGCGCAGGAGATCGTGGCGGTAGTGTTTAGCGCCGCCACAAAATGTCTAGTTAATTTCGCGAGCGGCACAAACATCGCCGCGCCCAGGCGCTAGTTGCTTTGCGCCCCAATTGGCGCCCTCTTAAGGCGCTAACGAGAGGCGCAAACAACTGAATTTTTCCTCCTTAATAAGAAAAGAAAAACAGCTTTCGATTGGCTGCAGATGATGAATAAGCACACTACGATAAACCCTTTCAATCTTCACTAACTTCTTTTCTCCCCCACTTCATTTGCAGAACAATAAATAAACAATCTCAATGTCTCTTCCTGTATTGTCATAAGGAGCAAAATGATGATTTTTTGTTGTAGCATAATTGCTGGAAAGGCGTGAACAAACACCAGGCCTTCCAGGTGATGAATGCTCCAATGCTGAATGTGCACCACTGTCACACGGAGGGAGAGCTCAGGGCACACAAGGGGCCCGAGAAACACTGCGGCGAGTCTGGTTCTGTCGAACTGCTGCAAACCAGAGCGTTTAATGATTTTATGGATTCCACAGAGCACACTCTGCTATCAGGGCAGGATTGTTACAAAAAAAAAAATTCTTCTTATTCACAATTTTTCCACTATTAAAATTCAACTTTTGCATATTTGTAGGTTAGCCCTTTCTCGGCAATATTAACAAAGAAAACGACTTATTTTATCAACAAAACAAAGGCTGGCAAAATGTTAAATCTCACAATGTTCTTTTTGCGCCTGATATGAACAGCAGACAAGAACATGCAGATAAGTCAACTAATTAAGCTAGGTGTTGCTTGGTTAAGAACCCGGCCATATGTAACAGAATTTATGAATACAGTTACACAAACGTGGATCATGTCAGCCCGTCAACCACAGTTCCTGACAATTGTTTTAAGCCTCAACTGAAGTGCCACAACCCAATGCTTCAATATATGTTATAACTAACAATAGACAGGTATTAATAGAGACAGAAAGGAGATTACTGAGTATTGATCAAAGTAAGAAGCACATCATATGCCAAATTCAGGTGCTTGTTCTGCCTAACTGAATAATATCATAATTAGTGTCAACCAGACCACCCCATTTCGTGTCAGATATCTTAAAGAGAAATGAACAGCCATACAATGTTGCCTGCCTATTTGGGTGATTGTGATCAATAAAAGAATTAGAGGGAGAAATTCCCTACCTTAGCGCGGCGTTAAGTGAAGAAAGCGGTGGCCACAGCTCTTCCGCCAGCTGGTGGCGGGTCCCGCAGCGTCCGCCATTTTTGACGTCCTGGTAGCGTTGGCGTTCTGAAGTAGCGCCTTGAAAATAAAATGGCGGAGTGGTGACGTTAAGTCTGCCTACAACACCGACTTAACGTCACCACTGCGAACTTTCACCCTAGCGCTGATTTCAGTGCTGGGTCCTAAGCACGCCACGCAAACCGAGCGTGCAAACAGAGTGACAGAGGCGCTGTCAGCACCTCTTAAAGGGACACACACATCGTTCACGTAAGTTTGCATCTAAGCTTTTGGACGTTTTTTAAAATGTTATTGGAGTAGTGGGTTGCTGCAAGGTTGCAAGGCCTCGGATGGTAAAGGAAGGCCTCTGAGAAGAAAGAAAATGCTGGAAATACTCAGCAGGTCAGGCAACATCCGTGGAGAGAGAAACAGAGTTCATGTCTCAGGTCGAGATGCTGCCTGACCAGCTGAGTATTTCCAGCATTTTATGCTGTCATTTCAGATTTACAGCATCCGCTCGCAGCGGGAAGAGGAAGACACAGAAGAAGAAGCCGAGGTAAAAAATGCAGAAGAGGAGGAAGCAGAAGGCAGGATGCAACCCAGACAGCCCCTTTCTGGTCGGGATATCTGCGATGGAATCATCCACCTGCGGTCTCAGTGACCACAACCCCAATTCCCCTTTCAACATTAGTCCCACACCTTACCTTCCCTCTATTACTGACCATCACAGCGTCCTCTTGGCCACAATGCTGAAATAAAAGACACCACAAAGCAAACTTTCCAATCCAACTTTATACATCTATCCATCCAATATGACATCAAGAAATCAACTCATCACACTTATGCATTCCCTTAGTGACTGTCTTGTGTGTGCCTTTGCCTATCCTACTGATGTCATGCAGTGCTACCCCAGTGGCTGCAGCATGGTTGGTGGAAGGCTGCAGACTTTCAGTGGGGGACACTACAAATGGCCTTGCTGGTGGACCTTAAGGAGCTGGTGGCTGGGAGTGTCAAATCAATCATCATCTTCTTCATTCTCCTCTCCCTCTTCTTGGCCAAGCACAAGCTGGGCAGGCTGCATTTCTTGGGTGTGAAATGAGAAAGGCACAAGGGTGGAGTTGTGGTGAGGGGAGGGCGGGAAAGCAAGAAGTGCATGCGAGGTGGATGGCGTATGAGGATACCCGCATCTTGTATTCTTTCTGCCCTGCTGCTGGCCAAGGGCTCAGCCATGCCCCTGCCAAGAATGGCCAACACTGCCTCCTCCAAGGGGGTGAGGTGAGACTAAGAATGGGTGATGTGCCTCATGATTGGTACAGATTGTTGGTGGGCGAGTGATTGTGGAGGGGGTGGGGGGTCGTGCATTGAGCAGTGTGTGAGGCTAGTGATTCAGTTAGTAGGAGACGGCTCTTGAAGATGCATTCACTGACCTTCACCACTGGTCTGAGTTTATGAAGCTTCTTTGGGCACTGGAGCCAGGTGGTGGGGGCGACACTGCTGGCAGTGACAGCCTCAGGGATGTGGTCTCACATCCTTCTTTCTGGAGGGCCTCCTGTTGACCCACTGCACAAAGCTGGAGTGCTGCGTGCGAGACCCTGGGTGCCCCTTCCCTGGCTTGCTGAGCCATTTGTGTCAGTGCTGAAGCACTTCTACCATTTCTTTAGGTGAGGAAGGGAATTCAGCTTTAAGAGCTAAAGACTGCCATTTGGGAATTATTTTTAATGTTCATGTATTTTTCGAAAGGCAGCGAGGGCTGAAAAATGCATTTTTTCCCCTTGATTTTAATTTTTATTCGTTTTGAATACATTGCCCCATTAATTCATAGCCCCCTTAATTACCCACAACGCCTTGCAAACTCCACAGCCTCGCTTCCCCAGTCTGTAACAAGCAGCAACGCCGACTGTGGACAGGAACTTCGGGTCAGAGGCCTCCGTTAATGCCACCAGGGGGGCTTTGCACGGTGAGTTAGCGCTGCGCTCCACTTCGCCAACTCCCAGCGTGAACATTTTTCATCGGTAGCGCTGTGGCCATTTTCAGGGGCCATTAATTCGAGTTGCCGGTGACACTGGCAATTCTCTTGGCACACTTTTAATTTCTCCCTTACAGTTTGGTTGAAGTTTAAACACATTGCGCTCCACACTGCATCCTTTCACTGCCGTGTCATGATTCCTGCACCTCTAGCTCTACTGGTTGAATCAATGCCAAGACTACAAAATGTGCCTGCTGCTTGTTAAATATAGACCTCTAAGCTTGTGAAGCCCTTATTGCTGAGATTCCCAGTAATGACAGCCTAGCGGTCTACTTCCTTGCTTGGATGATGGATTGACTACCACCTCAGTCCATCTGCTGCACAACTTAATAGTTCTAAATTAGCTACCATGGCTGATCCCATGACCTCACAAGGATATACACATCAATCAAAAACCTGCAGAAATGGTCAAGATTTTGAGAGTGTGCATTGCCACTGCTTTTATTTATACGTAAGACAGGCTAAATTATAAATAGCTTTGCAATGGAATTGGAAAAAAATCCATCACTCGCAAATCCATTCCAGCCACTGCCTTACACTGGCAAAATTATACAGACTGGATAATATCCAATTTACGCAACAGATGAGGTGTTTGAGATACAAAGTTAAATATAGAATATATTACTGTAAGTTGTTATGGCTGCAGCACTTTATATTTTGACTCAAGATTCTTATGTAGCTTTTGGTACAATAATTAAAATCATGAATCACTTTTTAAAAACTACCACCATAGATAAAATAATTAAACCAGTAGGCAACACATGTCCTGTTCAACAATCGTACCTATAAAGACTTTAAGGAACTTGCATTTCAAATTTACACCCAAGTACAGAAATATTGCATAGAATTTACTGCACAGAACTGGTCTATTCTCCACTCGAGCCTCGTCCCACCCCTCTTCATCTAATCCACTGGCCAGGAAAACAGTAAGTGAGCAATGGCAGGGCTTCAAGACAGAGGTACTTTGAATACAAATCAAGCATATTTCCATAACGAGGAAAGATGGGGCATCCAAAGCTAGAGCTCCCTACATCACAAAGGAAAGGCTAAAATAAAACAGAAAAAGGTTCATGACAAATGCCAGGTATAGAATACAATAGAAATCCGAGCAGAATACAGAGTGTGCTGAGGGAAATTGAGTAAGAATATAAAAAAGGCAAAGAGAAAATATGAGAAAAGATTAGCAGGTACCGTAACATGAAAGGAAACCCAAAAATCTTTTATCAACATATAAAAAGTAAAATGATAGTTAAAGGAATGGTAGGCCGATGAGGGACAAAAAGGAAATCTTGTGGAGGCAGAGGGCATGACTGAGGACTTTGCATCTGTCTTCACAAAAGAAGATGAAGTTAATGTCGCAGTGGGGGGAGGGGGGAGTAGAGATATTGGATAGGATAAAAATAGGTAGAAAGGTGGTGCTAAATAGGTTGGCATCACTCAAAGTTAACAAGTCTCACACCATCATCCCTTTTGTCATTTAATCTCTCCTGCCCTCCACCCTATCACAGACCTTCCCTTTTGTTCTTTCCTCCCCTCCCCCCTCTCCCTGCCCCTGCACTTGCTTAAAACCTGTTATATCTCTAACTTTTCCAGTTCTGATGAAATGTTAACTCTGTTTCTCTCTCCACGGATGCTGCCTGACCTGCTGAGTATTTCCAGCATTTTCTGTTTTTATTTCAGATTTCCAGCATCCGCAGTATTTTGCTTTTGTGTTGGGATGCATCCTCGGTTGCTGAGGGAAGCTAGGATGGAGATAACAGAAGCTCTGACCACAAACTTTCAATCCTCCTTGGATATGGGAGTGGTGCCAGAGGATTGAAAATGTTACACCCCTGTTCAAAAAGGGAGGGGATAAACCTAGTAACTACAGGTCAGTCTAACGCCAGTGCTGGGAAAACGGCATTGTCAAGGACAAAATTAATTCTCACTTGGAGAAGCATGGCACAGCCAACACAGATTTGTTAAAGGCAAATCGTGTCCAACTAACCTGATTGAATTCTTTGATGAGGTAACAGAGAGGGTTGACAAAGGTAGTGCGGTTATTATATATAATATGGGCTTGCAAAAGACATTTGATAAAATACCACATAACAGATATATTCTGAAAATAGAAGCACAGGGGATTAAAGGTACAATGGTAAGTTGGGTATGTAATTGTCTAAGGGATAGGATTAGTGGTGAACGTATGTTTATCTGACTGGAGAGAAGTATGCAGTGGGGTCCCCCAGGGGTTGGTACTAGGACCATTGCTTTTCTTGTTATATATAAATGACCTGGACTTGGGTATAGGGAGTACAATTTTGAAGTTTGCAGATGATACAAAACTTGGCTCCAATCCTTGGGCTGATCATTTTTTTAACCTGAGAGCTTTGGCGGGAGGGTCTCTCCTTTCAAAGCATCAAAAACATTCCTTACTAAGCTCAAAGCTTTCAGGGGATCAAATAATTTTAAAACACAACTGGCTGGAGTTATAGAAACATCGAAGATAGGAGCAGGAGTAGGCCATTCGGCCCCTCGAGCCTGCTCCGCCATTTAATGCGATCATGGCTGATCATCCAAATTCAGTACCCTGTCCCTGCTTTCTCCCCATATCCCTTGATCCCTTTAGCCTTAAGAAATATATCTAACTCCTTCTTGAATATATTTAATGAATTGGCCTCAAATGCCTTTTGTGGTAGAGAATTCCACAGGTTCACCACTCTCTGGGTGAAGAAATTCCTCCTCATCTCTGTCCTAAATGGCTTACCCCTTATCCTTAGACTGTGATACCTGGTTCTGGACTCCCCCACCATCGGGAACATCCTTCCTGCATCTAGATTGTCTAGTCCTGTTAGAATTTTATAAGTTTCAATGAGATCCCCCCTCATTCTTCTAAACTCCAGCGAATATAAGCCCAATCGACCCAATCTCTCCTCATACGTCATTCCTGCCATCCCAGGTATCAGTCTGGTGAATCTTCGCTGCACTCCCTCCATGGCAAGAACATCCTTCCTCAGATAAGGCGACCAAAACTGCATACAATACTCAAGGTGTGGTCTCACCAAGGCCCTGTACAACTGCAGCAAGACATCCTTGCTCCTGTACTCGAATCCTCTCGCTATGAAGGCCAACATATTATTTGCCTTCTTAACCGCCTGCTGCACCTGCATGCTTACCTTCAGCGACTGGTGCACAAGGACACCCAGGTCTCATTGCACTTCCCCTTCTCCCAATCTATTGCCGTTCAGATAATAATCTGCCTTCCTGTTTTTGCCACCAACGTGGATAACCTCGCATTTATCCACATTATACTGCATCTGCCATGCATCTGCCCAATCACCCAACCTGTCCAAATCATACTGGAGTTTCTCGGCATCCTCCTCACAGCACACATGCCCACCCAGCTTTGTGTCATCTGCAAACTTGGAGATATTACATCTAGTTCCCTCGTCTAGATCATTAATATATATTGTGAATAGCTGGGGTCCTAGCACCGATCCCTGCGGTACCCCACTAGTCACTGCCTGCCACTCAGAAAAAGACCCGTTTATTCCAACTCTTTGCTTCCTGTCTGCCAACCAGTTCTCTATCCAAGTCAGTACCTTGCCCCCAATCCCATGTGCTTTAACTTTACACGCTAATCTCTTATGCGGGACCTTATCGAAAGCCTTCTGAAAGTCCAAATACACCACATCCACTGGTTCTCCCTTACTCTGCTATTACATCTTTTATAATAGACTCTAGCATTTCCCCCACTACCGATGTCAGGCATACCGGTCTATAATTCCCCATTTTCTCTCTACCACCTTTTTTGAATAGTGGGGTTACATTAGCTACCCTCCAATCCATGGGAACTGTTCCAGAATCTATAGAATTTTGGAAAATGTCCAGCAATGCATCTACTATTTCTAGGGCCACTTCCTTAAGTACCCTAGGATGTAGATTATCAGGCCCTGGGGATTTATCGGCCTTCAATCCCGTCAATTTCCGTAACACCATTTCCCTACAAATACTGATTTCATTCAGTTCCTCCTTCTCATTAGACCCTATGTTCCCCGACATCTCACAGAATCACACAGAAACCCCACAGTGCAGATAGAGGCCATTTCGGCCCATCGAGCCTGCACCAACACATATCCCACCCGATCCCCGTAACCCCTACACCAACACATATCCCACCCTATCCCCGTAACCCCACGTATTTAATCCCCCTAACACTAAGGGTCAATTTATCATAGCCAATCAACCTAACTCGCACATCTTTGGACTGTGGGAGGAAACCGGAGCACCCGGAGGAAACCCACGCAAACACGGGGAGAATGTGCAAACTCCACACAGACAGTCGCCCGAGGCCGGATTCGAACCCGGGTCCCTGGCGCTGTGAGGCAACAGTGCTAACCACTATGCCACCGTGCTGCCCTCTGGGAGGTTATTTGTGTCCTCCTTTGTGAAGACAGAACCAAAGTATGTATTTAATTGATCTGCCATTTCTTTGTTCCCCATTATAAATTCCCCTGCTTCTGACTGCAAGGGACCAATGCTTGACTTCACCAATCTTTTTCTCTTCACATATCTATAGAAGCTTTTACAGTCAGTTTTTATGTTTCCTGAAAGCTTACTCTCATACTCTATTTCCCCCCTCTTAATTAATCCCTTTGTCCTCCTTTGCTGAATCCTAAACTGCTCCCAATCCTCAGGTTTGCTGCTTTTTCTGGCCAATTTATATGTCCTCTCCTTGGATCTTATGCTTTCCCTAATTTCCCTTGTTAGCCACGGTTGTGTCACCTTCTTAGTTTTATTTTTATGCCAAACAGGGATGAACAAATTCTGTAGTTCATCCATGCGATCTTTAAATGTTTGCCATTGCCTATCTACCGTCAACCCTTTGAGTAACATTCCCCAATCAATCCTAGCCAACTCGCGCCTCATACCATCGTAGTTTCCTTTATTTAAATTCAGGACCCTAGTCTCTGAGTCAACTACTTCACTCTCCATCTTAATGAAGAATTCTATCATATTATGATCGCTCCTCCCCAAGGGGCCTTGCACAATAAGATTGCTAATTAATCCTTTCTCATTACATAATACCCAGTCTAAGATGGCCTGATCTCTAGTTGGTTACTCGACATATTGGTCCAGGAAACCATCCCGTATACACTCCAGGAATTCCTCCTCCACAGTATAGTTACTAATTTGGGTAGCCCAATCTATATGTAGATTAAAGTCACCCATGATAACTGCTGTGCCCTTATTGCACACGTCTCTCATTTCCCATTTAATACCATCCCGAACCTCAGCATTACTGTTTGGGAGTCTGTATACAACTCCCACTAACGTTTTCTGGTATTTCTCAGCTCTACCCATACAGATTCCACATCATCAGAGTGAATATCCTTCCTTGCTATTGTGTTAATCTCCTCTTTAACTAGCAATGCTACCCCACCTCCTTTTCCTTTTTGCCTGTCTTTCCTGAATATTGAATACCCCTGGATGTTGAATTCCCAGCCTTGGTCACCCTGGAGCCACATCTCCGTAATCCCAATGATATCATATCCGTTTACATCTATTTGCGCAGCTAATTCATCCACCTTATTACGAATGCTCCTCGCATTAAGACACAAAGCCTTCAGGCTTGTTTTTTTTAACACTCTTAGACCTTTTAGAATTATTATTTACTGTGGCCATGTTTGATTTAAACCCTTGAATTCTTTGACTGCCACTTTTGCTTTTCTCCTTCCTGTCTTTTGCTTCTATCCTTGCTTCCCTTTCCTCTGTCTCCCTACACAGGTTCCCAACCCCCTGCCATTTTAGTTTAAACCCTCCCCAACAGCACTAGCAAACACTCCCCCTAGGACATCAATCCCAGTCCTGCCCAGGTGCAAACCGTCCAGTTTTTACTGGTCCCACCTCCCCCAGAACCGGTTCCAATGTCCCAGGAATTTGAATCCCTCCCCCTTGCACCATTCCTCTAGCCACGTATTCATCTGAAATATCCTTCTATTTCTACTCTGACTAGCACGTGGCACTGGTAGCAATACTGTACTCAGTAAAAGCTAAATGGTGTAGAACTATCAGCAGAAGGTGATCTCACAGCCTTTTCTCCCCTTACCCCCAAAGCTTTGTTGGGGTTAGATCAGAACCTGAACCCAAGTTGTACTGCTGCTTTTGAGTCAATATGCACCTGATAAGTGTGACAACTGATGTGAAAATAATAGCACAACTTAGGAGTCGAGTCCCAATCAAAGTCAGAACCACAATGTATCTGGGAGGTTGAGACTGCAGCCTTATACAATTCACTGGTAGATTCCATCCTTTTATTTTATTTTAATTAATATAATCTGCAGTTCTAAATAGAAAAAAGTAAAGTAGAAATGGAAATTCCTTGATCATATCAGTGACCCTTTTTTTTTAGAAAACACATTTGCAATTCCTATCAAATGTTCATCAACAGTTTATGATGCTTTAGAATTCACAGGAAAAAATAGCCTGGAGCATCTGAAGACTATAAAGCATAAAAATAATATACTGCAGTGGCAAATAATATATTGTTTTTTACAGTGACAGCTGTGATTTATTGAAGCAATTCAGGTGCACATGGAAACAATATTAACTTCACCCATACCCTAAAACAGGCAAAATACACAATTTGAGTTGAACACTAATCTAGTGATGGATTGCTCAGTTGTCAAGGCGCACATGTACCATCTCAACCAGGTGATTTAAAAAAAAATGCCTATCTTTACATCTTCTGGGATTATAATCTAGGGTGCAAAACTAACAGTAATAACCTACCAACCATGTAACTATTGCAAAGTTGCCAACATACATCATTTCACCCTCCAACAGCCAGCAGCGCATATAACCAATTAAAAAAAAAAAGTACTCGTGCGTTTTCAGTTACTAAGAATAATTTTGATTCCTTTTTTCGGAGAATTACCCAGTATCAGGCAGTCAAGCAACGAGGCATTAACTAAGCCAGGCAGTGTGATAGCTCAGTAAACACAATCTCAAGGCACTCGAAGTGCCGATTTACTTGAGAATCTATAGCTGCCCTTCTCCTTCCCAGAGAGGAAGGGAAAAGTCAAACTGCTAACTCCAGAGTGCTCCAGCACATCACTCAATGGCTGATTCCCATGCATGGGAAAAGTCTAGCGTCACCCTAAACTGGAACAAAGAATGGGATTGGAACAATGCTCGTATGTTATTTCCTTCCTTAGTGTATTTACACATAGTTCAGCACCACACCTGTTCATTTCCATTTCATTGAGATATTTTATTAAAAAATCTATTACAGCAATAACTTAACCAAAGTCAATCTATCCCCCTAGGTGAATCAACCCATGATTCACATTTTTTGGTGATAACAACAGGAGAATTAAGAAGAAATGAACTGAAATGACCTAACTTGATGATCAAATCAAAAGCTACTGGCCTAGAGATTCGATAACGCCGGGAAATGGTCGCCCACAAAAGGAGCACAGGCTCCGGTATTTTGGTGCTGCCCGCTGATTTCAATGAGCGCAGCGCAGAAGCTCCCATGCAACGCGCTCTTTCCAGCAGTAACATCAGCAAGGGGCCGAAGGTTGGGTCTAAAGGATCAGTGCGCCGGTCTCGGGAGATTGCGATTTCTTAAAGTGACCTATGTTTCCGGTTATGTTTCTCAGTTGACAGAGAGGGTATGCAAGATAAATGAAAGTGTAAAAATAGACTAATCTGCCATATTTTAAAGAATGCAACCAATATTTTCGATTTTACGCCCTGGAATAAACATAAAAGCAACCTATTCTTTTAATACACATACACAATGAATAAACTTTGTTATTAGAGGTTTTTCACTACAAGTACCAGAACTCACTGACCTCCTCCGGTTGAGTGCTGGTATCTAAAGTGTATAGAACAGCCATTCAATCTGCAGCAATCACCATGAGCCATCTCACTGGACTGGACATACTCTGCAGAGTTATTGAAGACTTTGGCAGGGATCTATTAAACAGTACCACAATCCAGCCAAACAGCCTCTTGGGCAGTCACATACCCACCCGCCCGCCCCACCTCCTCCCAATTCCCCAGACAATACAAATTGCTATTTCCTGTCTTTATGAGATGTGGCACTAGTTGACAAGTTAAGCTTTTCAATAACAAAAAAACCCACTCTAATTCTTAATATTTCTTTGTTTAGCAGGTTCATCAGCATTGTCTTGGTGTAAACTGGATCTTGATGAAAAGATCAAAAGAATAAATTAAGCAACAACGGAAAAAAAAAGCCAACTTGATCTGGATCATATTGGCCCAGAAATTTGGCTCTCCACGGGTGAGTACGCATGGGGTGCTCACCCGTAGGCCCGATGCAAGTGCCGGTTTCCTGCATGCACTGCGCATGCACGGGAAACCGGCATTTCCGATCCTCTGAACGAAGGGGTTCAGAGGTCGAACGCGTGCGCGGGAGAGGCAGCACGTGCGCATCGAACTTATGTGTTTTTTTTTTTTTTTTTACAGGTTTTCCCGGGAGGGAAGTCTCCAGGCGTTACACATATAAAAAGCAGGCGTAAGGCCTGCTTTTTACAAGGTAAGTGGTGAATTAATTAAAATTAAAACATTTTTTCCACAGGTTTATTATTTTTTAATACTTTAAAGCAAGGTAAGTTTAATTTTAGCCCCGTTAGAAAATAAAATTATTTTTTTCAAAAATTTAAATTATTGTTTAAAATAGTTATTTCATGTAATTTATAGTTTATTTAAAAAATGTGATTTAAAAAATTTTTTATTTGAAGATTTACTGCTATTTTGGGGCCGTAGTATTTATAACTTTTGACAGCTCTTCCTGTCAGACTTATGAATGGAGCATTCCCTGCACCGATTGGCTCCCCATGGCCCACGTAATCCCAGGGGACGCATTGAACTAACTGCGCCCCTGGGATACGCAAGCACTGCGCGCCGGCAGCTGGACCAGGCCCCGGATCGGAATTCCACGGGGGCCCACAGCTCAACGGCCGGCGCGCTAGGTAAGTGCAGGTTGGGGGCTTGCACCCGCGGGAAGCCCCCGACCCGAATTTCTGGGCCATTAAAGAATTTTTGCAATAGGCTGCAAGACAATTGAAGTCAGTTATTTGAGTGTAACTTACTTAAAAGTGGCACGGTAAATGTGAATTGTACAGAATGTTTACTATACCATAAGCAAGTTTATAGCTTTCCGCTGGTTTCTCCCGGTGCTACGTACTGTCAATGGCTGCAAGCATGTGCTTTGGAGAGGGCGGTAAGACCAGCAACGTCCAAAATCGCTGAGTGTGTGTCAATTCGGTGTTGCACGCCGATTGACGTCACGCTCCTGGTAATTAAAATACTTGGGGCGAGCGCAGACAATGGCAGCGCTGCCGACCTGCCCAATATGGCGGCCGCCGCAGGAAGCGAGGCGGCAGCCATTTTTTCCTTCAAAACCAGCTTTAACGGCCGGCGCTAAAGGTTCCAATTTCTGAGTCAGTATTTTTAAACAAACCAACATATTTTGATACCTATCAGGTTAAAACAGCAGAGGGATCAAGTAATCATCTTCGGTCCCTTTAAATGTTATGATCACTTTCAATTCAAACAGATGATTAGGCATGAATTCTATCCTTCTGCTGAGAGCCCTTTCTGCTCAGGAATGAGTAAGGCAAAGCTCGTGACATTTGGTTTTAAACTGCCAACTTCCCAGAAAAAAACAAACTCAAACTCAATTTAAATTATTCACAGACAACTATGCTGACTCCAAAAGATGTTTAAATGTTCTACTGGCTGAAGAAAATTGTAAAGCAATTGTTTCAGTTTTACTGGGTCAAGGTTCCTTTCATAGGCATTAAGGATGACAACTGTCATAATGGGGGTAATTTTAACCCTCAAAAACAGGTGGGTTGGGGTCGGTGAGATGTTAAAATTTTTTAAATCTCAAATCCGACCCATTCACTTCCGGGTTTAACAGAGGAGGGTCAAGGAGCGGGCAGGCAACCCACTCCCATGAGGCGGGTTGGCCATTTAAATATTATAACGAAGCTGTGAGCCTCACAGTTAACCTGCTTTGCAGGTTTAACTCTGGCCTGCTCGGTTTCCCAGGCCTTGGGAAACCCGGCAGCTCATGGCAAAGTACCTTTACAGCACTGCTTGTGGGCCAGGTGGAGCAGGGGTGCTTTCCCACCATCCCACCCCCCGGGCCGGGGATCGGAACTCCCCCCAGGGTCGGTGAGCAGACCTGCCCCCCCCACAGTGCTCCCACTAGCAGCAACAAGCTCCTTACCTGCGGCTGTGGCCTGCTCCGGAATGCTCTCCGCTCAACTGGAAGCCAAGTCGCACGCTGTGAAGTTAAAACTCCACAGCACCCACCTTACCAAATTCGCCTGTCAATGTTGGAGCCAATATTTCATTGTGTATCTATAAGCATTCCATAGTTAAACACTCATCTCAGTTTTTTGATTCAAGTATAACAAAAGCTGATATTTTCCCATTAGACTCTTTGATTCCTTTTAATTTTAGGGAAACCAGAATTGGTACATAGGTACATCTAAGCAACAATAATACTAAATTGTGCTTTTGGTTAAAGTTTCTGAAATGACACTGGTACACACACAGGGGGTCATTAGTTAGTAAGTCAGCAGCATGAACTGCTGGTGGGTTTTGTGAAAATTCCTTAACATTTATGAGCAAGTTATTTAGGTGATGCACTACAGATGAGTGGCTGATGTTCTGAGCCTGCCCATTTTTGAAGGGAGCCTTCTTTCTAAGGAAGGTGAAAACTTTTGAATTTTAATGAAGATTAAATTGGATGAAGAATTTTAAGTTATTTAAATTAACTGATTATGAATTATAAATAACTATATTCTTCTCAGAATGGAAAATTTAAAATATTAGCAACGGTAAAAGGATCCTCCTTTTCCACCTGATTAATGGTCACAATATAGGGTAGATTTAACGAGTACTTGCCCACTGCCCGTGATTTTCCATTCAGTGAAATGTGTGGTTTCTGATGCTCACCTTATCTGTTCTATTAAATTCTATATCACAACTGTGGTGCGAGTGGGAGAGGAGACGATGAAGACTTAGAATGCCGTTGGTGAAATTGCGCTTTAGAAAGAGAATTGGGCCAGGTTCCACCAGCCAAGGAATAACAGAATAAGGTCGATTTGTTATTCACTTACTAGCAGATCCCCTGTATTGTCGCTCAAGGTTTGGTTTGGGGTTTACCGAATGGTTATGTTGTTTAGCTCATGTTCCTTCATGGACACTGCTCAAGTACTGCCTGTGGGAAAGTTATCTAAATTGAGGTAAATTGAGCTAAACAGAGTGTAAATTTTTGACTCCAGGTCAGAAGAATCCATCATTAAATGATTGGCTTTCTCTTTTTCTGATTGTTTACCTTCTGTAAAAAGGGTGAGCCCTTTGAAGTGTGATATCTGGAGCGCAATTTATCTCAGAGGTTCTCATTCACCTTCTTTCTGATAAAACAAGGATGAAGAACCAAGGTTAAAATAGTAAAATAAGAGTAGAGTTAAATCAAGATTAAGCTTAGATTTTAAAAGCCTGAAGACTGAGGAAAAGAACAGATGGAAGCAGTTCTAAAGCTTGAGAAAGAATGAGTTAGAGTAGGAGACTTTACAGTGAGTCTTTAGTGCAAAAATGTGGGGAGGTAGAGAGGAGGATAAACATGTAGAATGGAATATTTGGAGTTTAATGGAATGAGAGGGGAAAATGCAGAGAACATACCAACAAAATAAAAATAAAGACAATAAAGGGAGAGGGAGAAACATAGAAGATAGGAGCAGGAATAGGCCATTCGGCCCCTCGAGCCTGCTCCGCCATTCAATGAGATCATGGCTGATCGTCCAAACTCAGTACCCTGTCCCTGCTTTCTCCCCATATCCCTTGATCCCTTTAGCCTTAAGAAATATATCTAACTCCTTCTTGAATATATTTAATGAATTGGCCTCTACTGCCTTCTATGGTAGAGAATTCCAGAGTGGTAGAGAGGTTAAAGGCTAGAGATGAGTGAAATATATCAGATGATGAGTTTGTTCCTGTATCTTGCAACTGAGGTGCTGGAAGAGCCTCCCAAGATATCGGACTATTCAAGTGTTAGAGTGTTCAAGTATTAGAGTATTCAAGTATTAGAGTATTAAAGCCTTGAACAAGCTTGAGATTTATATTTATATAAATAATTGTTTAGCATCAAAGAATAGCATAATTTTATGACCATCACCAAAAGAATGAAGGGAGAAGTTAGAAGAATTGTTTTTTCTTAAATGAGAAAGGTGCTTAGAACATGGAATTACCGACCAAAAATAGTGGTGGAAGCAGAATATATAACAGCTTTCAAAAGGCAATTGGATAAATATTTGAAAAATAATTGAAAGGGGTATTGGGAAAGGGACTAAGTGGATAGTTTTATCAGAGAGTTGGCACAGGCATGACGGGTGTAATGGCCTCCTTCTGTGCTGTAAAATTCTAGGGAAAATTGGCAGCATTCCTGCTGCTGATTACTGTCTAATGACCCTCGTGTGTTTGGATATTGGATGAGGACAGAATCAGCACAATGCGTTGCCTCCTGCAACACTCACCAGCAAAATTCACACATGAATAAGGTACCAAAAGATGCTCAGTCCCTGTACAAATGTACCCCGACAAAGAATTAACAGGAACAGAGAGACGGAAAGAAAAATTAATGGTGAAAATCAGCAAGGAAATAAAACAAAACAAAAAGAGACTCCCAAGATAAACCTGAAGAAACTGTAGGGGGAATTTTAACTCCCAGGTGGTTTGTCCGGCGGACACAAGATCCAGCCACTCTCGAGGTCCTGCCCAACAAAACAGGTGTCGAGAGGCAGCTCGCTGGGTCCTGGCTGGCAAATATCAGGTGGCCAGGGGGCATCACAGCTCCATTGGCGGGGGGGGGGGGGGGGTGGGAGGGTTCGAGAAGGCTTTGCAAAAACGGAAAGGGGAGGAGCCCAAGGTGGCAGCAGCCCAAACTTTCTTAGTGGGGCCCAGACAAGCACTCCTGTTCTTCCTGGCATACAGAAATAATTTTTACACTTTCCTGTAAAAGCCTCTGCTTTCCTGCCTGCCAGGTTTTACTGAGTAGAGCATTCGTGGTGGAGTCAATGCCCAGTAGAGCCTTAAAATAGCTTCAGGTTATATGTACATCATAGGATGCCAATTTACATGTATTCATGACACTCACATTAAGTCAGATGGGTGCCTCAGCCGTACAAAAAGTGTTAAAATGGCCACGGGTCGATAAAAGAGCGGCAAGCATACCGCTTGAACACAAGAACATAAGAACTAGGAGCAGGAGTAGGCCACATGGCCACTTGAGCCTGCTCCGCCATTCAATAAGATCATGGCTGATCATCGACCTCAACTCCACTTCCCCGCCCGATCCCTATATCCCAAGATTCCAAAACTCTATCTATCTCAGCCTTGAATATACTCAACGATTGAGTATCTTTGACCTCTGGGGTAGAGAATTCCAAAGATTCACAACCCTCTGAATGAAGAAATCTCTCATCTCGGTCCCAAAAGGCCAACCCCTTTTTCTGAGACTGTGCCCCCTAGGTCTAGACTCTCCAGCCTCTCAGCATCTACCCTGTCAAGCCCTCTTAGAATCTTATGGGGGCAAAATTTGGTTGCTTTGCGCCTCCCGTTAGTGCCCCGAAGGGGGGTTGATGTCATTGCCGTGCACAGTGCCCCACTCGCAGAGTTGGGTCGTGCCCCCTGATGTACCGCCAGACGCTATATCCAACAGGGTCAGGGTTGAGGGCGCCTTTCATCTGTAGCAATGGTGGTGAAAGTGCTAGGAATGCACAGTTCATTGTAGAGATGCTCTATGGTGGCGTAGTGGGGTCATGCCAACCTTCATGGGCATGTGGCAGCCACATGTCTGTGCTGTCTAATTAGGTGAATCTACTGTGGTTTAGGCCATCCCTGGCATCACGGGCAGAATGTGCTCGCGTGCTGATCACACTGGGTCAGCCGCCTTCTCCAGGTGTTCCTCATCTGCAGCCTCCTTCGGCTCTTCCTCCTCCTCCTCTGAAGAGGCTGTGCGCTCTGCGACTTGTTCCTCATGCAGCGTTAATCCTCACTGCAGTGCGATGTTGTTCAGGGCACAGCAGACAACGATGCTTCTAGAGACCCTCGCTGGTGCGTACTGTAGGGCTCCACCAGATCTGTCCAGGCATCTGGTGGAAATGTGGCTCTGAGTGTAGCGCTCCTCAGACTTGTTTGATGGCATCCTCAACGGTGTCATTAGCCACATCTTCAGGGGATAGCCCTCGTCTCCAAGGAGCCAGCTGGAAAGTTCATTTGGTGGAGTAAAGAGCTGAGGCACAGTAGACTGGCGCAGGATGTAAGAGTCATGGCAGCTGTCAGGGAATTTGGCGCACACATGCATGATGCTCTTCCTGTGGTTACACACCAGCTGGATGTTAAGGGAGTGGAAGCCCTTGTGGTTCATAAATACTGCTGGGTTGTTATGGGGTGCCCTGATAGCCACATGGGTGCAGTCGATGACGCCCTGCACCCGTGGGAAGCCAGCCAGATTGACAAAGCCTAGCGCCCACGTGATAACACTGGCTTCATCAGTTGAAAAGTGGATGTAATTGGCGGACTTGGCAAAGAGGGCATCGGTAACCTGCGTGATGCATCTGTGGGCGGCCGACTGGGAGATGCCGCTAATGTCTGTTGATGATCCCTGGAAGGACCCTGATGCAAAGAAGTTGAGGGTGGTGGTGACTTTGACAGCCACTGGTAAGGAGTGTCCACCCGCTCCTCTGGGCTCCAGGTGTTGGTCCAGCATTGTGCAAATGTCTGCGACTACCTCTCGCTAAAGTCTCAGCCTCCTTTGGCACTGCTGCTCACTCATGTTGAGGAAGCTCATCCTCTGCCTGTATACCCTGTGTTGGGGGTATCTCCTGTGGCACGGTGCAGTCCTGCACCGACGGTCTCTGCCCTGTGCAGCATCAGGTGGTTGAGGAGAAGGTTGGCACTCCTGTTGTTGGTGCTGCTGGTGTGCCTGGTTCTGCTGCTGCTGTGGTTGCTCGTCCTCCGAATCTGAGGACCAGGATGAGAGGGTATAAATGGTTCCCATTCTATTGTTATATATGGCAGTTGAGGATGAGATGTTATAAGCAGTAAGTCAGTGGGGAGAGAGGTTATTCCAAGGAGGTGACTGCATATAGAGTTCACAACACACACTTACAGCCTCAATACAGCTCAAACGTATCTTCAAAATCCTGAAATCAGCAACTGCTGGCATTTGAAAGTGAACTGATGAGAGGTTAGCTTTTATGCTGCAGTTGCAGCTGTGAACTATTCAGCTCGTTGGAAGACCCGACACACTCAGCTGGCGTGTTTGCCGGACGACGTGAAACACGTTGAAAATAGAAAAAGCCTGGCAAAATAGCAGTTAACAACAAGCTGTTAACTAACTTAAGTGCCTCTCCCACCGCTTGGTGTCGGGTCAGTTCTGAAGTCACAGATCCGACACTTTGGAAACTGGCGTGGAGGCGGATTCCCAACACACCGTCAATCATTTGAATTTAACAGCTGACCCGCCTCCGAACCCGCCCTCTGAGCGTTGGGAAAATCGCGGCCTCTGTGTTCTCCTCACAGCTTACTGTCCCCACCTAGCTTTGTATCATCAGTAAACTTGGATACACTGCACTTGGTCCCTTCATCTAAGTCATTGATATAGATTGTCAATAGGTGAAGCCCCAGCATTGATCCTTGCGACACCCCACCAGTTACAGCCTGCCAACCTGAAAATGAGCCGGTTATTTCTACTCTCTGTTTTCTGTTCCGCCCGCCTTCCGCTGAGCAGGGGGAATTAAAATTCCTCCTTGTTAAGAATTAAAGAAAAGATTTTCATTAACTATTTAATGGCATGAAGGAGGTCAAGTGTAATGATTCAGCCATTGCATTGCAAGAGAATCTGAGTTTATGAGTACTCGGGACGTACAATCTGAAGGAAGTTGGTGAATTATCAGCAAGAGTAGTGAGGGCTGGATGATGCATGGAGCGTCAGTGAGATTAGTTCATAAGTAGTACAATCCTATCTGTCCCTCCCAACCAAAGCTTCCTTTACAGCAGCTAAACTCTACATTCAGGCTCTTTTCCCTGTGAAAGATCAATTCAACTCAGCCTGGTAACTTGCAACTCTGGACCATACTTACGATTACTAGGAAAAGCCTGAATGAAACCTAGGACAACAGATGTTTGAACTTCTCATGCACCTCATACAGGCAGTCCCACCATTATTTATGGAAAGAAAACTAGCATGCTGGTTATTATCAGAGTGCATCATCAGCTAGAATACCAGACCATTTTCCCAGTGTTTCTACGGATCTTCAGTCAAAGTTGCAGCTGAAGATCGGGACAGCTCTCATGGGGATTGAATCTTTTTTGCGTTGTGAATTACATTTTGCTCCATTCATTGGCCGTTTTTTCCAACATTATTTCGCCATTAAATAATTTTGTGTTTTTTCTTGCCATTGCTTTCCTTCGTTATGATTGGTTGCTGTTAACTTTTTCACACTGTACAAAATGCCAACAATGGGAATTCCTTATGGTGTGATGATGATATGATTATAGAGGACATATGGATTAACAAATGCAGATGCAATGATATTTGAGATGTTTGGTCCGTACTCATTACTAGTGTGAGACCCATGAGTACAGATCCCTCCACACCTACCTGGACATGTCAGGAGACCTGTCTCCACCGCCTCTGCTATACAAGTGTGGCTACCACAGAGTTGTGCCATCTGCTGCAGGATAATCTGCAGATACACCTGGAACAGGGAGGGGTCTTCTCAAATAAGGGAAGGCTACCATAGCATGAAGCTTTCATGCCATTGCATTCTTCCACTCTACCAAAGGAGACATATGCTGCATCAGGCAATCTACAGTGTACATCTGTATCAAGCACATGACAAACACTTTGGAAAGCAGATATCAATTGAACAATGTTCTCAGCCTTCACTGGGTAGCAGAGTTCCCTAGTGTGCAGGGCACTGTAGTTGGCACCCATGCGGACATCAAGGATCTTCATGTCAATCCCATGGGTAACATCAAAAGATAGGGTTTGTAATTATTAACTGTTCAGGTGGCATCTGACCCTAGAAACATAATTATGTGCATCAGTGACAGTTATCCAAGAAACAGTCATGATGCCAGTTTACAATGCCCGCATTATTTGAGAAGATGGACTATTCTTTACACCATTGGCTGCTGATCCATCTAAGAAACCTCGAACAGCATAGAAGCACCTTGGCCTTAGCACATCAGCATTTTGTGCTTTGTTCCTTGGATGCCACCTTCACGTAGTGTGCCATGCAGCTTTGGCACAATGAAAGAATTGTGTGAAAAAGGGCAAAATTCTGTATAGTGCTTCAAATGGTACCTCTCACAGGGGGCAGCAATTCCCAACTTATGTGGCTCAACAACCATGGACAAACCCAAGAAATGTTAGCAAAACTGTGGAGTACAGTTCCCTTATCCTTCCTCTGATACCAGCAAACTTCTCTCTCATTTGGAGCCAGGTACTTGGAATGACTGCACTGAATCAGTCAGCAATCTCATTCTGGGCAGCTACCACCTGTGCTTCTACTGCAGGGCGGTCCTTTGGTGCACCTTCTACAGCAGGACCTCCAACTCTTCATATCAGAAGTAGCCTCACTACCCACATTTCTCCACTGTACAATTAGCTAACGTTTCTGTCACCATCACAACTCACCTTTAAAGGAGAGTTGCAGCAGTTTGAGAGCTGCTGCCCGGCTGGGTTTTCCACGCCCCAGTTAAGTGTCCTACGGGTTAAGCTTTTCATATGCCAGTAGACGATTCAAATTAGGGTCGGACTTTCGTTCGAGAATTTGGCGCAGCCCACTCTCTGAGCTGCAGCCGCAAGCGAGCCTGTACCATGGACCAGAATACCCCCATTTTTGCCTTTACCAGAAAGTCAGCACTTTAGAATACTATTCTGCCTATATATCCTAGCATTCTATTAGCATTTTAACTGCTTCACCATGTCGTCTGGATGTTGACAGTAACATGTCCACTATTATTCCCAGCTCCCTTTCCTTTGGCTCTTCTGCTTGCCCCAATTTAGTGCCACCAGCAAATTTGAAGACATTACACTTGGTTTTGATATCCAGGCCATTTGTGTAGATCAGAAACAATAGGGTCCCAAGCATTGACCCTTGTAGGGCTCTACCTAGCACTTTCTTCCCCAGCACTTTCTTCCCCTGTCAGACATTAGACCTCCCAAAGCACACTCTGATTTTTTTTTATTGTTTAACTAGTTCTTTGTTTCTTATCCAGTCCCATGCTTTATATTAGATTCTTATGGCTTTTGTTTTAACTAGAAATCTTTCACATGGATTTTTTCAGTCTTTCTGAAAGTCTAAATCAACTATATTATAGGGACTGCCATGATCTACTTCATCTAAAACATCTTCAGAGAGTCGAAAAGGTCTGTCAGGTAGGATTTCTCCTTCCATATCCATGCTGTGTATTTCTTATTAAGTTACTGCTTGCAGGCATTCTTCTTTTGTCTTCCGAGACCAGGTAATCACATTAATTGGCTAGCCACTCATTTACCCCATAATTCTACCTATGTACTCTTTGGGGGTTAAATTGGGCTACCTAGCGACAGTTTTCAGATGCTGCACGCCTCCTAAGGCCCCCAAAATGACGAGAAGAAACAAAAATGGCAAGTACAAACAAGCAGCGCCTTTCACCCACACCTGAAGCAGGTGTTAGGCTGTTTGCATCAGGGGCATAATGCCTGCTTCAGTTCCCTGCTGCGACATTGCTGGCTGCTTCAAGAAAATCAACCCTAAAGATCACCTACATAAAAAAAGGTAAGTTACTTACCACAATCACCATCCTGAATGCTGCTGCTGCCGGACCCAAGATCCTTGACCACCGACCTCCAGGCCCTAGCCCCGACCACCGATGTCCCTCCCTCCCGGCCCCCCGACCCCTGATCTCCCTACCCTCAAGTGCCGATCGAGACCCCCCCGCAACCCCCTGACGTATCGTTCTGAGGCCCCGATGCCTCCCTCCCGATGCCCTGATCGCTCCTCCCACAAGTGCCCGGTTGCTTCTCCCGAGCTCTACAATTCCCTCTGAGCCACGCGATCATCCCAAAGCCCGCAAACCAAACTTACACTTACTCATGCGGCCTCTTCCCGCAGTGTCTTTTTCAGTCAAATGAGATCCTAGGCCCAATATCCGGGGCTCATTTGACTGAACCATTTGTACGGCATCCACCCATACTTCTCCACATGTTCTTTATTCATCTCTTCTAGCAGGTTCCCATTCTGTCTCTTCTACTAAGCCCAATACCAGCCAAGCTAGCAACTTAACCATACTATCCAATTCCAATCTCATCTCTTTCAGACCCTTGATCGACAAACAATGTTTACAACAATAGCCCAAAGGTAGGTGCCTGGAGGTTAGAAGCTCCTTTGTCTTCAACCCATTTCCCTTCTCTCCACCCTTCCTATCTATTGCTCTCAAAAAGGCTTTGTTTGCTTTCAAAATTCAACTTACTTTTAAAAAATCAAATTAGAATAAGGAAAGACACTTGTCTTCCTTTTCTCAGCCCTCTACTACCTTATTCTGTGAATGTACAAATTACAGCAATTGATGGGCTTCCTCTCGGGTTTTATCATTTGTCTTGGCAATCTGGAAATCACATATTAAAGGGGTAATTTTGGTGAAAGGATGGAAACAGGCGTTGAGTGGGTGCTGTGCTAATAAGACACGCCTGTTTGAAAGTCTGGTTTTAGCAAGCAACTTTGGGCCTAATTGCTGATTACCATAATTTGAACTTGCCTGGAGGCTAAAACAGAGACACCTGCAAGTTTAGCGCTCAAGCACTGATTAGAAGCAATTTTCGTGGAGCAGTATATGTGGACTCCACGCACCCACTTCCACTGAAGGTGTGGCGTGCTCGGGCTGACACACAACGGCAGGTTTGAGGATGGCTCAGGGAGCGAGAGAGAGGGCGCACAGGTTCTCGGACATGGCACTGGAGGTCCTGGTGGAGGAGGTCCAGAGGAGGAGGGATGTCCTGTACCCGCAGGCAGGGAAGGAGTCCACCTTGCCCTCCTGTCCCCCGCTCCTGCAGCAGCTGGTGCTACTCTACCTGGCCTCATGTCCTCCTCTCATGCCTCCTGCAGACCAAGGGGGACCCCTAGAAAGATGCCCATGACCAAGCACTCCCTTTCTCCTGGTGACTCCTATAAGGTGTCCAATAAGGTGGAGTAGCACAGCACTTACCCTTTTTAGGTGAAGTCCTCAGAGAATTTCCGGATTAAATGTTGATAGACTATTGGTGAAGTCTTGACAAACTGTCCCAGAAAGTCTACCCATGTATTTCAAAAGTCCTCTTCAAACCTCCAGCAGCAAGTGAACAATAAAAGGTGAGTATGCCTTTAAGTAGTGCTCGAAATCCTCAGCAATGGTTTGTTTACTCCTGTTCAGCTGGTCGCTGTTAGGAGAGGGCATTAGGTCAAGCGCTATCCACCAAAATGCCATGTAGGCTCTTTAATGAGCACTAGCAGGCAATTTAAGTGGCAATCAGCCCCTTAACAATCCTCTGGGTGGCTGTTCCTAGAATGCGCTTCAACTCCTTTACCAAGATGGCATCTTGCGCTAAACTGCTGTTTCTGCTCAAGACCCCATCTTGGCTACCTCGAAGGCTCCTTAGTGCCTCAATGAGCCGGCAAAAATCAGCCCGAAACTTTTATTGGGCGAGACTTTGCTGAAAAGATAATGGCGTCTGAACGACACTGGATGGTATCCGTTACTTGTAGAGGAAAGGAAGTTACCTTTTCCAGTTTCCATCTTCTGATCTAAAAAGGGTTGGATGCTGGGCCTAAAGCTGACTTCTTCTGGACACTCCTGAAAATGGGCACCGTTCCAGTGAAAGGAGGAAATTGAGATTTTTTAAAAATTCGCTCCCGAGATGTGGGTGCACTGGCAAGGCCAGCATTTATTGCTCATCCCTAATTGCCCTTGAGAAGGTGGTGGTGAGCCGCCTTCTTGAACCGCTGCAGTCCGTGTGGTGAAGGTGCTCCCACAGTGCGGTTAGGAAGGGAGTTCTAGGATTTTGACCCAGCGACGACGAAGGATTGGCGATATATTTCCAAGTCAGGATGGTGTGCGACTTGGAGGGGAACTTGGAGGTGGTGGTGTTCCCATGCGCCTGCTGCCCTTGCCCTTCTAGGAAGAGGTTGTGGGTTTGGGAGGTGCTGCTGAAGAAGATGGGAGGCCTGCCTCATTGATGTGCTTTCTTGGAGTGTATCAACTCCACCTCTCCTCCCCCAGGGGATCTCCAGCAAACTCCTGCACAATGTAAAGGGAAGGTGAAACAGACCTTCCTCTCCCCACCCCACCCCCCATTATTTCCCTGTGCTTTTCACCCAGTAACTGAGCATTCTCCAGATACAAAGGAGGAAAAAAAATCAACTCTTCGGGGAGCTTCTGCTGCCAGTCGGATCCAGAAATCTAAGTGTGAGAACAGCCCTTTTCATACATCTCTCGTGTTTTATCTGTGTCGTCAAAATTTAAACTGACCAAAAACAGGCTCTCTTAGTTGAACCCAAAAACTGGAAACAATAATTATGAAAAAGATGACAATCAAAATCCTGAAATGCAAAGCTCAAGAAATTTCCTCTCGCTATCAGTGGCAATTCCCCCATCGATTGAAATTATAATCCTTCTCCTGTTCTGTTTTTAGAATTTATTTGCGGAACATGGATTATTCTTTTTCAGTTCAATGATAGTTGTTGTTGATCGATGGAATGTGAAAAATTAAAAACATTCTTTGTAATATGTAAAAAAAAAATAGAAACTTCTACTAGTTGAACACCGCAATAGGGTTGGTAAACTTGATGGGTTAAAGTGGGGAAAAAGTTAATATTTCTGACATTGACTGTTGAGGACATTCACTGTAGGTAGACCTATAACCAAACATTCAACTGGGCTTGGATTCACTTTGACTGGTACATTTAATCCATCATGTTTTTATTTTCCTAATTTCATTTTGATTAAAGCTATCTGTAGCGCACAAGAGAAATAGCTCAGTCATTTCTTAACTCTTGTACAGTCTTTTTACAATGGAGAAAAGATACATCTCTTGCACAATAAGATCATTTTAATCATCATGCGTATAACATACACATTCCCTGGAATAACAAAAATCAGGCTATAATGCACCACATTTTTCTTATAAGCGATCTTTATCACAGCTCCTTCATTAACTTCAACAGCAAACCAAAGAGCAAACACATTTCCTTGTAATGATCATTTAAACAGCACACTGGCTTTTGGAATTTTAAGCTCTTTCTCCCACCGCCCCAGAAAATGTGATCCATTCCAAGCCTGTAATCTGGAGCAGAGCTGGAACATGACAATTAATAGGAAAGAATCAAAAAGGTACTAACGATTGGACTTTTCTATAATGCAAGCATTGTATATAATAAACTGAACTAGAATCTCAATTTATAGCCTTTTTAGTAAAGATCCACCTTTTCAGCTGCTACAGCCATTTCACTCGATGCACGGTGTCTCATGCCGCTCTGCTGAAAATAGAAATCCATTCAACTATTCAACTCTGCTTTTATCTCAGCTCAACAATGTCAAACATTTCCAGAATCTCTTCTGAAATAATCTCAGCTTGAAATTCAGCTGGATTCTGTATCAAAAAACAAACTCTACCACAAAAAGACTAAAGTAATACATGTTGTGCAACTTAGGCTAGTCCTCAGCAGTTTATTGATTACTCAATTTTGTTCAATACCAAGGCAAATAAGCAATACAAAAGGCAACAGTAACCATCTAGAGGTAAATCCCTTTAAAATTCAACTTGAACCACAGCAGCTGTTAGATTTCGGTGGAGATGCGTTTTTTTTTTATTGATCTTGTTTGAATCTCCTGTGGTGTTGCTCATACTGAGGCAGGGGGTCTGCTGGGAGTTCCAGGGCCTCGAAGAATGGGGAGGTGCAATAAATGGGGTACAGAGGTAAGGTGGCATTAAGAGTGGGGCAAGCCCAAGTCTGGGTCATGGCAGCAGATTGGTTCTTTAAGTACAAAATCTGCTGTTATCGTACTTGCAGGCTACATGCTGGTACAGAGGTGACAAAGACAGTTTTCAAAGCTCTTTTTGCGTTTAGCAGCAGCTTCTTTCAGGGATCTAAGCTGACTGTATCTCATAGGGGATGGGACTGCTTAATGGCTGAGAATAAGCCTTAGATGGATGGGGAGAGAGTGTGTCTGACAGCCAAGGGCTGACTGGGTGGAAGGTGGAGTCTTACAGCTGTGCCTCTCTGAAATGTTCTCTTTCACACTGTCTGCCTCGCTCTCTCTCTCTCTCACTCTTTCAGGAATACATGTCCCTGTCATTTTCGCATACTTTTGGGATAATTTTCAACTTTTGCGGGGGCAGAGAACAGGCAGTATCGGATTGGCCGCCTGTATACACCTCATCTGATTTTCCTTTCCATTGAAGTCAGTGGAAGGAAAATCAGGCGGGATGTATAACGGGCAGCTGATCCAATACCGCCAGCTTTCTACCCCTGCCAAAGTCAAAAGTTATACCTTTGGTCTCAACACCTTCTCTCACTCTCTGCTCCTTCCATCCTGTCTCCTTCTCCTTTCATTTCTCTCTCTCTCTCTCTGCTCTTCTAATTCTTGCTTCCTTTCCTCACTCACTCCCTCCCTCCTCTTCTGCATCTCTCCCCCTCTTTTCATCTTCCCCTTGTCTCACACTCAGCCTCTTTTATCCTGCCTCTCCTCTTTTATTTTTCCGTTCTTTCTTGGTTCACTCTCCTTTGTTTTCTTCTGATGCTCCCTCTCCTCTTGTTCTGCCATCTGCCCTTCTGCCTCTCTCTCTCTCTTCTACTTTGCTCACCCTCATCTTTCCACCTTCCCTCGTCAATTTTGCAGCAATTCACGGAGTAGAAGGGATCAGACAAGGTCGCAGGCCAGTGGTTTGGGAAGCGGAAGAGATTGGGCAGGGCTGCAGCCCGACATCAGGAAGAAATTGTAGGGACCAGGAGCGGGCAACGGATCAAAAAATCAGCAGGGAATAGGGCTTCAAAAAGTAGATAGTGGGTAAGTGGAATGAGTTACATTTACTTCCTGTTATACTGACAGATAGTATGAACTCTATGCAAGACTTTCTATATTAGTACTGTAGTTGAAATCGTGTCGCACTGCACAAGGGGTGGCAAGACCAAGCGCAGTCTTCAGGTGAAGCGGGGTTAGAGAGTGAAGGATAATTGGACATGAGTGTGCAGACCTAAATCTGCCCCTATCTTCAAGTTATACAGTCTGTCCTTTGTGATGCAGTGACTCCACTGCTGGGAGGGGTGTAATTACAGTATGCCAAGTTTCCATTATACATGTGGATGTACATTCCAATTTATAATGGAAAATCTTTGGCAGAAAATACGTGAAGATATAAGATTTTTAATAGATCGATACATTTAGAATTCCACTTTGTTACTTTAATGGACACCTCTGAGTAGAAGAAGTTTGCACAAGTTCATTGTTCCTGTACAAAATGTCTGCTCAAGGGTTTGCATTAATGGAAGTATGAAGCCAACAAAGTTGTAGCAAAATACATTAGCTGAAACCATTAGCTTAAAATATCACCTGTATCATAATTATACTATTACACAGCATATAGATGAGCACTTGAAACGCCATAGCATACAAAGCTACGGACCAAGTGCTGGAAAATGGGAGATTAGAATAGACAGGGCTTGATGGCCGGCGAGGACACGATGGGCCGAAGGGCCTCTTTCTGTGCTGTATAACTCTATGACTCTATGACACTGAAGATACTCTTAAAGGGAGGGTAAAATCAGTGTGAAAACTCGTACAGTAATTAACACACAAATCAACTTTTCACTTAATTTATTAGCTTTAAGATCCAGCCCAAGCAATTTCCTAAATGGAACAAGCCAGGATAAAACTCTCCCTACCTTTTCAAAAGCAAAAGCAGATCAGGAGCAGGGCCACTCATGAGGATTTTTTAAAAATGCACAAACAAAATCTACACAAATAAAACCAGCATTTAATGCATTCAATTAATAATGCATCAAAAGCGTAGTTATTTTACATAATGTTTATTTGATCAGCATCTGCCTGACCAGGGTCTGAACAGCAGCATGATATCATGATTTTTAACAAGAGCAGCTTGGTGATGGCTGAATGATGCACACAAGAATTCGATTTAGCACATTTCAAAAAAAATAAATGACAAAGTAACTGGCTGAAAGATACAGGAGTAAAACAATCCCAAATTTTGATTCTACTCTTTTTAATAAAGCAGCAGTACTTTTGTCAGATGAGTGTGTGGCTTCTGGGAAAGAGACCGGTTCACTGTGAGACCTGCTACTCACTCTCTTACAGTGTAACGGCCCCCTCGCCAGATGCTCGGTACTGTGTCCAACGAGCCGACTCTTCAAGGTACTTGCTAAGTAGCTCCCATCTTCAATATGCATCATTCCTATTGTAGAGGTACTATATACACCTTAAAAAAATCTTTAATTTAGATAGCCAACTAAATAATATTACAATAGCAAAATACTGCGGATGCTGGAAATCTGAAGCAACAACAGAAAATGCTGGAAGCACTCAGCAGGTCAGGCAGCATCCGTGGAGAGAGAAACAGAGTTAACGTTTCAGGTCTGGGACTCTTCATCAGAACTGGAAAAGGTTAGAGATGGAACAGGTTTTAAGTTAAGGTACTTTACAGCCTTCTGGACTCAACACTGAGTTCAACAATTTCAGACTCTAACCCCTGCCCCCATTTTTCAGGCTGTTTATGATTCTGCCATCCCCATTTGCAAAATGTAATCTCTCCTGCCTCCGACCCTAGCACAGACTGTTCCTTTAGTTCCTTCCTCCCCTCCCCTCCCCTCTTTCCCGGCCTCTGCACCTGATTAAAATCTGTTCCATCTTTAACCTTTTCCAGTTCTGATGAAGGGTCCCAGACCTGAAACGTTAACTCTGTTTCTCTCTCCACGGATGCTGCCCGACCTGCTGAGTGTTTCCAGCATTTTCTGTTGTTATTATATAAATATTACACCCTTGAACAGTGTAGAGGAAATGGCGATATCAAATAGATATAAACACTGAGTGGCTGATTATCTCTCAACATTTTATTTAATTGCTTAGAAATTCTGTAGTAGCCATGCATTTTGTTGGCATGATTTCTAACTTAAGAAATAGTTTGTTCTGCATCTGTGACTCACTTCCATGCCCCAATATTACACAAGCAGTGGTGCACCTGCGGCTGTTACCTGTATAGAGCAGCAGCATGCTGCCACAAATAGCAACTTTTGAGCTGTGTAATATTTTAGGAAATGTAAAAAGTATTCTTTAAACTATGTTAAAAGCGGCCGGTTGCTTTCTTTATTTCAAAGGGCGTGACTGACCTTTGTTCCTTTTAAAGCTGCTTACTTAAATATTTTGAAGTGTTCAATCTAACTGCCAGGCCCCGTGTTTTGCAGAAATTAATATGACGGGACTCTAAATTAGACCCAGCCACTTCATTCTGAATCAGAAATTGTTTATACAAATGTAATCATTGTGCAATGTCATACTTAAAGTTGATGTTACAGTTGTGCGGTGGTACTGGTAACCATGAAAGTGTCCATGAGCAGTTGTAAATCTATGAAGTGTTATTTTACAGAATTTCTGTTTGTTACTATTTAAGTAGATAAATGCAGAGCACATCTGCAGATTCTGCTGGATTCAGATGATGTTCAGGTAAAAGGGAGCTAGCTAAATGAGCCTACATGAGGGATATGATGCAACTGCCATCAAGGAGCACTCAAAGACCCTGTAGTTGACATTCACTGTATTTTATAACTTTACCTGGTTTAGTACCAATACATTTTTTATTATTTGTTTTAGCTTGTCAAATCTCTCATTCTACGATTTTCACTTACCCAAAGAGACTGAAGGTATAGTGGGAATCCTACATTATTCGCAGTATTAGCACTGCAAATGGGATAATCGTTAATCTCCAGGTTCATGCACTCTCCTAGGGCAGAAAGCGAAAAGTCGCAGATTTCCAATTGTAAGGGCAAGGTTCGCTTACAGAAACTGTCATCAGGGGCACTGAACAAGAACATGGTGCAAAACAACCCAAAACTGTAATGCATGCACATAAGCAAGCATTGCATGGGAATGAAAAGGAAAGGCAGTGATGCGTACTGGGAAGCTTAGAAAGTGCACCAACATTTTGATCCAGTGGAGAGTGTGAAATGTGGCTGTGGGCACCTGTTTTTCATTTGTCCCTAATTCTAACTGATTCCAAGTCAAGATAAGGCACAAGGGGAGAACTGCAGGGCTCACTTGGAGTAATCAGAAACAATACAGCAGAAAGGACATACCTGTCTGTTGTGTGGTTTGCGGTAACTGCTGACTTCGCTGTGCATTGTATTGAACAGAAGCAACAGGCCTGAACTGTTGGGCTGCTGAGGTAGGGTACTGGCCAGATGGATAGTAATACACTGGCATCTGAAAGAGATTCACGGAATACATCTTCAGTTTCAATCCTCAACAGTGCATAAATAATTACTTGGTAAAGTATTCAAAAACATAAGTGCGATTCTAACTAATTGCATTAGTCTATGACACAAACAAAATCATAGGCTGAAAAGCAAAAAATTTAATGAATTAAAAATATATTTGCCCAACATTGTTATTCAGCTGATAAATGATTTGCTCTTTTGGATTCCTCTAAGTAACCTATTTCCAGATGCATTGTGCTGTCATCAATCTCATTATCACTGTGTGAAGCCATAAATCAGGAGACCGACTGCTGTGTTTTACTGCAGCCCAATCCCCAACACAATTAGTTCAAGCTCCAGGGAGGCACAGGCAGCTAGTAACAGGATAATAGAATATACAATGTATATTGCATATATATCTAAAAATAACAGTTAGATGCTTCTAGATTAGCAACACTATGCATGGTGGATTACTTCTTTTTTTGGTATTTAATGACCTGGGAAAGCAGTCTGTTCCAATAGGTTCCCTACAGGTCAAACAGAAAGATACAGAAAGTTTACAGACGTTAGGAAATGAAGGCAGATCTTTTTTGTCTGACAATTCCATAATCCATTTAGGACAATTGTAGAAATGAGACAGATCTGCAGATATTACAGTTATTCTTGTCAAAGGAAGAAATTTGCTGGTTCATGAAATTTGAAGTTTACAAAGTTTCCACTCAGCCCAAGTTGTAACTAATTGCTATGGGGAAACAAAACAATTATTCACACAGTAGGTTGTGTCTTTAAAATCTTGCCGATAAGCATTTGCATTAAAATTTATGTCTCCGAGTGCACATGTTAAATGGATAAATGTGCAAGGAAATAACTTTCTGCATCATTTCTCGATACTGGCCCAGTTTAATATTCAGCTTTTAGCCTAGTGAGATGTCTTATTCCAAGGAGAGTATTAGTAAGGTGTTGCGAAATACAATCAGTCTTTATAAAGACAGAAAATCACTGACCCTGCATGTTCAAGTCAATTAAATATGATTAATGGAAGTTTGTAACCTCCATATGGGCCTTACCTAGATATAACAAAAGGAAATGCAATCAAAGCTACTTGCTTAATAATTTTCATTCAACAAGATGAAGCAGCATGTTAACCATCTGGGAACTATTCTCCTGTTTCTATGGCAATTTCAACCTACCGATATTGTAGCACCCCCTTAGATTTTCTCTAACTATAGATGGGCTTTAATCTGCATTTCTTTCCCCTTTTCCTCTCACTTTTTTGTGATATGCATGTTTTAAAACAAGTACCAATTCCTGTGTATCTATCACAAGACAGGTGCAATTAGTGGGTGATATAAAACTGGGAAGTAATGCTCAAGATAAAGTATAGCAAGGTATTTACACGGGATCTATGCCGGTGATCCTTGTCTCCTTAATATAGGCCACCTGAATACAAGACTTACCTTGACACTTTTCCTGAGGCGATAATGGGTGCCCTGTAGTTTATACCTATGCCATTTCACACAGTTATCTAAACGAGTTGCAGATTGTCGCTACTTTTAGAAAAAACAGATGTACCAATCAACATTTTTCTCTCTTCTACTCTTTCCAATCTAATAGGGATAAACCACAGTGAATGCACTTCTTCTCAATGGTGGAACTAAGAGAGGTACAGTGAGCTTGGTATTCAAATCTTGCAGAGAGAAGTTTTTTTTATTTGTTCATGGGATGTGGGTGTCGCTGACAAGGCCAGCATTTATTGCCTATCCCAAATTACCCTCAAGAAGGTGGTGGTGAGCCGCCGCCTTGAACTGCTGCAGTTTTTCCTAGTGGCTTGATACAACTGAGTGGCTTGTTGGCTTTTTCCAGAGGGCAGTTAAGAGTCAACCACATTGCCCGGACCGGGTAAGGGTGGCAGATATCCTTCCACATGGAAATCATGTTTGACATATTTGCTGGAGTTCTTTGAGGATGTAACGAGCAGGGTGGATAAAGGGGAATCAGTAGATGTCGTGTATTTGGATTTCCAGAAGGCACTTGATAAGGTGCCACATAAAAGGTTAATACACAAGAGAAGAGCTCACGGGGTTGGGGGTAATATATTAGCATGGATAGAGGATTGGCTAACTAACAGAAAACAGAGAGTCGGGATAAATGGGTCATTTTCAGGTTGGCAAACTGTAACTAGGGGGTACTGCAGGGATCAGTGCTGGGGCCTCAACTATTTACAATCTATATTAATGACTTGGATGAAGGGACCGAGTGTAATGTAACCAAATTTGCTGATGATACAAAGATAGGTGGAAAAGCAAAAAATCTCCAAAGGGATATAGATAGGCTAAGTGAGTGGGCAAAAATCTGGCAGATAGAGTACAATGTGGGAAAATGCAAGGTTATCCACTTTGGTAGGAAAAATAAAAAAGCAAATTATTATTTAAATGGGGAGAGATTACAAAGTGCTGAGGTTCAGAGGGATCTAGGAGTCTTTGTACATGAATCACAAAAAGTTAGCATGCAGGTACAGCAAGTAATTAGGAAGGCAAATGGAATGTTGGCCTTTATTGCAATAGGGAATGGAGTATTGAAGTAGGGAAGTCCTGTTACAACTGTACAGGGCATTGGTGAGACCACACCTGGAGTACTGCATACAGTTTTGGTCTCCTTATTTAAGGAAGGATATACTTGCATTGGAGGCAGTTCAGAGAAGGTTCACGAGGTTGATTCCTGAGATGAAGGGGTTGTCTTATGAAGAAAGGTTGAGCAGGTTGGGCCTATACTCATTGGAGTTTAGAAGAATGAGAGGGGATCTTATTGAAACATGTAAGATTCTGAAGGGGCTCGACAGGGTAGATGCAGCGAGGCTGTTTTGCCTCATGGGGGAATGTAGAACTAGGGGGCATAATGGCACCCTTTTAAATTGGAAATGAGGAGGAATTTCTTCTCTCAGAGGATCGTGAATCTTTGGAATTCTCTTCCCCAGAGAGCTGTGGAGGCTGGGTCATTGAATATATTTAAGGTGGAGATAGACAGATTTTTGAATGGTAAGGGAGTCAATGGTTATGGGGAGCGGGCAGGGAAGTGGAGTTGAGGCCAAGATCAGATCAGCCATGATCTTATTGAATGGCGGAGCAGGCTTGAGGGGCCAAATGGCCGACTCCTGCTCCTACGTCTTATGCTCTCTAAAGGACATTAGTGAATTAGATACATTTCTACGACAATCCAGTAGCTTCATGGTTACTGATACTAGCTTTTTTATTCCACACTTTTTTTTAATTAACTGAATTCAAATTCCACAGCTGATGGGATTAGAGGTCATGTCTGAGCTCAGGCCTCTGGATTACTAGTCCAGTAACATAACCACTATATGCTACCGTAAGTTGGGACAAAGGCAAACACATTTGAACCCATATTAGACCAATTTAAGTCAGTTTTGAAGGTGGTCACTGAATAGGATCATCTACAAATTATTTGTACTTCACGGAGTCTTTATTTCCATTTTGTCAGTTGGAAAATAATGGTAAAGAACTGAAAACCTCTGTATCTACAGTGCATACATAGAGAGAATACAGACTGCATATCAACAGCAACCCATTTGACATTTGAATAATTTATTTAACATTTTATTTACATAAACAATATGGTTTATAATCAAAATACTCAATGACGAGCTGTGGAATAATGAACTTAATCTACTCATGAAGAGTTGCAGAACTAATTTGTGACTTTGATATTTGTAAGTTTGCAGATCTTTCTCATTCCTGAAATAAATTCTACAGTTAGATTCCCCAGTAAATGTCCTCAAAATATCAGTAAAAAGAAAAGTGCCGTCATAGAAATAAAAAATGGAAATTACATCTGAGCATTCTTTTTAAAAGCTGCAGTGAATTTATAGGATGCCACTGGATCAACTGAAGCCTTTGAAAATTTAGAAGATAATGGCCTGGATTTTGCTCTCAGTGGCGAAGGAACGGCGCTCACCTCGCTGACAGCCGCCCACAGACGTTTCGCGGGCTCGTCAGTGGAGACTTGCTCTAATCCGGCGTCTTTTACAGTGCGGTACCCTCTACAGGGGCTCTGTGGCATCTGTGAACAGGGTAAGCAACAGCGAGGCTCTTCAACCAATTAGATTACAGAATTCTCACCGAGTCACGCAGGGGGGAGTTTTAACCCCAAAGGTTGGGCGGGTTTGGGTTGGGTGGAAGATTGAAGTGTTGAAAATCTGAATCCCGACCCCAACTCGCCTACTTCCGGGACCGGATGGCGGTGGGGGTCGGGGGGGGGGGGGGTCGGGGTGCGGACAGCCAACCCGCCGGCTAAAGGAAGGCGAGGACTGCTGGATCCAGGAGGTAAGTGCCTTCCCACTTACCTGAATCCAGCGTACTCGACTCGCCAAACCCCCACTCCCCGACCCTTCCGATCTCCCCATACTTCACCCCCCCCAACCAAGGCCTCCAATCACAACCCCCGCTCTCGCTCAGCCTCCGATCCCTCTCTCCCGCCTCCCCACTCCCCAGCTGCGGCCTAGTGACGAAGGCTTACCCACCCGGCAGCCGGCCAGCCTCTCAATCTGGCTGCAGCCGGGAAACGGAGAAAGAAAATGTTAATCAGTCCCGCTGTTAAAATTCAGCAGGGCCGGAGGGAAACCAATTCTTCTGGGTTTCCTGACCACAATCCAGCCCCTCTGCTCAATCCAGCCTGCAGTGTCTAAACCAGGAAGTATAAAGCAGGAAATATAAATTATATTTAAATGATGTACAGAAAGCAAAATAAAGATGGGAAATACAGCTGGGATTAAGGGGGAGAGATAAAAGAGACAGACAGAAAAGGTAAAAATAAATTATTTTCTTTTATTTTAAATCTCCAATACTAATTTTCTTCTGAGGGAATGAGACTCCACACTTGTAGAATTAATTTTTCAGGTCAGAGGGGCTGTTCAGCAGTAATTATCACGCCATTAAAAACTCACTTACTCCTGAATGCACCAGTCCTAACTTTTTCAGCTGTTTTTAGTACGGAACTGGCGGGAGGTACAGCAAGTTCACGCTGCTGCAGTCATTTCAATGCCGAGTCTATCAGCAAGGACTGCAATAGCGCGCCTTGTAGAGGAGCAGGGTATCTCCGACAGCAACTTCCGGATTTCCGCGTTTAGTTGCACTTGCGTGTACCCCAAAAGTTGCTGCCAGAGTTCCTCTGTTATAATGGTGAGTGCTGATAGCTTCACTGTTATTCTCATCGCAAATTCTGGGCAAAGAAAAATATCAGAAAAAGGCATTGTCTATATGGAGCAGCCTCTAGTAGAAACAGCTACAAAAATTCTGCTATTCCGTTCAGTTCTTCTGTGTGTTTGTAGTTCAGTCTAGAGACTGATAGCAAATTGATAAATCTCCATCACACTGTGCTTTTTGTACTTGTTTCAGGGAAATGAAGGTAGCGGGTACGTGGGCAATCTTCCATAACAGTTTGCAGTAGTATAGGAATATTTTAGAATTGCCCATAAATCAATAGATGCTTGTATACCAGAGTAATGAGAAATTAAGCTGTCAATGCAGTACAACTATTAACTGTACATAAATGTCAAGATGCTCTTTTGATGTACATTATGGGATGCTTAACCTACAGCATGACACAAACCAAACTATAAATCAGTTGCTAATTAGTTGCTGGGAAGCATCATGCCTGATATGACTATTATGTATAGAAACATGTACATCGGATTTAACGGGTACTGCTGTGATGAACTGCTTGTGAAAACCGAACAACTGCAACTTTTGTTCTCATATCCTGACAAATGAGCACATTTTGCACAGTGCTTCAGCACCATTTAATCATACAGATATACCAATTTCTAATTGAGAATGCTATCTCGTGGTCCTATTTTCAACATCAACTTAGCAGAAAACTCTAGCAAGAGGAAGTTGTAAATTTGAGCTTTCAACTACTCTTTGGGATTGAAACATTTAAGATGTTAGAATATCCACCTTTATGTAGTACTAGCTGGGGGAGTCCGGCTTTGCCAGGGCTGTTTTGGGCCGGGCGGTTTAAATGGAGTCCCAGGCTTTCGGGCCTGTCTCTGTGTCCCTCTGTGAATCTGCTGCCGGGCAACATTTCTACCTTTTAATAGCTTCAAAGATGAAAGTGAAAGTACTTATAAAACGTTTTTGGTAAATGTGATATTATTTTTAAAAGAGATACTAACTTTTTCGAAGCTGGATTAGCAGATTTTGAGCTGGAAGTAGTGAAGCAATGGCTGCCCGATGCCTGAGTTGAAAAGCATTAGTCCCACCCACAGACGCAGTGATTGGCCAACCATCAGGCAACTGAACTGTAGGATTGGTCAATCGTGACGGCACAGGATTGGTTGACCTTGATGTCAGTCAATCAATGGTAATTAGCAGATAATGAGTTTAATTTTGAAGGTTTTTTGCATAACGCGTGAACAATTTTAGTCCGACCGAAAAGTAAATACGCTTATGACGGTTCTGGAATCGTCAGCTTTCTTTCGATGTAACGCACGTGTAGGTACGCTCTATAACTTTTGAGTTTATTCAAGACAGACAGACAGACGGAATGACAGACAGAAGTATCCTTTTATATATATAGATTCTTTACAAGCTACTCATTGGTAACCAAACTAGATCATTTCAAAAATGTCTCTAATACCTCTTAATGTCTCTTCACTTCTCTTTTGTTCTTTCATCCCCATTTCCCAGCCCCCAAACTGGCCTTTTAATCGGTTTCATTTCCTGTGTTTTTCCAGTCCTGACGAAGGGTTTTGACCCGAAACGTTGACTTTGTTTCTCTCTCCACGGATGTTGCCTGGCCTGCTGAGTTTTTCCAGCATTTTCTGTTGTTATTTTGGATTTCCAGCATCTGCAGTATTTTGCTATCGTAGATCATTTCAAATATGTTTAGCACTAATGAATGCAAATAACCCAATACTTGATTGTGTGCTTCCAGACCAGTACTAATTAAACAGGAGACATACAGCGAGGTCCGCTTATACAAGATTTTAATCTGAACAGAGAACTATAAGAACATAAGAAATAGGAGCAGGAGTCGGCCATTCGACCACTCGAGCCTGCTCCCACATTCAGTGAGATCATGACTGACCTTCTACCTCAACTCCACCTTCCTGTACTATCCCCATATCCCTTGGTTCTCTTAGTATCCACAAATCTATCGCTCTCTGTTTTGAATATACTCAATGACTGAGCATCCTCAGCCCTCAGGGGTAGAGAATTCCAAAGATTCACAACCCTTTCAGTAAAGAAATTTCTCCTCATCTCAGTCCTAAATGGCCAATCCCTTGTTCTGAGACTGTGACCCCGTGTTCTAGACTCCCAGCACCTACCCTGTCTAAGCCCCTTAAGAATTTTACACATTTCAATGAGATCACTGCTCATTCTTCTAGACTCTCGGGAATATAGGCCTAGTCTACTCAATCTCTCCTCAAAGGACAATCCCCCATCCCAGGAATCAGTCTACTGAAGCTTCGTTGCACTCCCTCTAAGGCAAGTATATCCCACATTACAACAGTGACTACACTTCAAAAATACTTCATTGGCTGTAAAGCGCTTTGGGACGTCCGGTGGTTGTGAAAGGTGCTACATAAATGCAAGTCTTTCTTTCCTTTTCTTCCTTAGGTAAGCAAACTAAAACTGTACACAGTACTCCAGGTGTGGTCTCCAACGTCCTATATAATTGCAGTAAGGCTTTTTTTACTCTTTTACTCCAATCTTTTTGTAATAAAGGCTAACATACCTTTTGCATACTAATTGCTTGCTGTGCCTGCATGTTAACTTTCTGTGAATCATGTACAAGGACACCCAAGTCCCAGTGAATACTAACATTTCCCAATCTCTCATCATTTAAAACATATTCTGCTTTTCTATTTTTCCACATTATATTCCATCCGTCAAGTTCTTGCCCATTTACTTAACCTGTCTATACGCCTTTGCTGTGTCTTTGCATCCTTCTCACAACTTACTTTCCCACCTAACTTTGTATCGTCAGCAAACTTGAATACATTACACTCAGTCCCCTCATTTAAGTCATTAATATAGATAGTAAATAGCTGAGGCCCAAGCACTGATCCTTGCGGTACCCCACTAGTTACAACCTGCCAACACGAAAATGACCCGTTTATTCCTACTCTCTGTTTTCTGTCTGTTAGCAATCCTCAATCCACACTAATATATTACCCCCAATCCTATGAGCCCTAAATTTGTGTAATAATCTCTTGTGTGGCAACTTATCAAATGTTTTTTGAAAATCCAAATACACTACATCCACTGGTTTCCCCCTCATCTACCCTGCTAGTCACAACTTCAAAAAATTCCATTACATTTGTCAAACGCGATTTCCCTTTCATAAATCAGTGTTGACTCTGCCCAATCATATGATTTTTTAAGTGCCCTGTTACCACGTCCCTAGTAATAGATTTTAGCATTTTCCCGACTACCTATGTCAGGCTAACTGGTCTATAGTTCCCTGTTTTCTCTCTCCCTCCTTTTTTGAATAGCGGGGTTACATTTGCTTCCTTCCAACCTGTGAGGACTGTTCTGGAATTCTGGAAGATCAAAACCAATGCATTCACTATCTCTGTAGCCACCTCTTTTAAAACCCTAGGATATAGGCCATCAGGTCCAGGGGATTTGTCGACTTTTAGTCCTATTAATTTCTCCAGTACTATTTCTTTACTAATGCAAATTTCTTTAAGTTCCTCATTCTCACTCGATCCTTGGTTCGCCACTGAGGACAGATACAAAGTATTTGTTTAATGTCTCTGCCATTTCCTTATTCCCCATTATAATTTCTCCTGTCTCTGCCTGTAAGGGACCCACGTTTACTTTCGCTAATCTCTTCTTTTTTACATACCTATAGAAGCTTTGGCAATCTGTTTTTATGTCTCTTGCTAGCTATTCTCATATTCTCTTTTCTCTCTATCAATTTCTTGGTCATTCTTTGCTGAATTCTTAAATCCTCCTAATCCTCAGACTTACTACTCTTTTTGGCAACATTATACGTCTCTTCCTTTAATCTAATACTATCTTTAGCTTCTCCTTTGCCACGGTTGGACCAAATTTCCCATGGTGCTTTTATTCCTTAAGGGAATGTATATTCATTGTGAATTATGAATTGTTTCTTTAAATCTTTGCCATTGCTTATGTACCATCATATATTTTAATCTAGTTTCTCAATCTACCTTAGCGAACTCACCTCTCATATCTACGTAGTTTGCTTTGTTCAAATTTAAGATCCTAGTTTCGGACTTAACTAAATCACTCTCAAACTCAATAAAAATTCTATCATATTATGATCACTCTTCCCCCCAGAGGCTCCTTTCCTACAAGGTTATTAATTAACCCTGTCTCATTGCACAATTGTGACATGTATTTTATGTCAACTTTTGTGTTTTCCCATTCATAGCAAGCGATATTTATTTAATTGAAAAGATGTGTGTTTACGTGTTGTTTTATGTTTGACTGATTTTACACTGCTCCCAAAAATACTGAGCACCTGTTCACCATATTGGACGCTTATGCACCCATTTAGCACCCAAAAGACAGGTGCAGCGTGATCGAATTTCTAGGTCAGTGCCTTTGAATAATCCAGAAAAACAAGGTAAGTTTTCCAATTGTGCACTTCTAGTGTGGAACCTTGCCTGCCAGGAGTATATATGGGCAAATTGTGCTCTCAGTCTCCGATTTTATGTCATCAAAAGTATAATGGAAAATTGTGAGTGATTTTTTGACAAGCGCTCTGGGCTGGAGAGGCTCCATGTTGGGCGTGCGCATTCAAAAGATTTACCCTAAGATTTTTCAATGGCCGGCTGAAGGGCATGGAGGAGGGTGAGATGCAGTTATCCAGCCATTGCACTGAGTGAGCACCGAGGATGTGAAGGATGTTGGTGAATGCGGAGTGGAATCTAGGGCTGCCAGTATGTAGTGCACGGATGAGTGAAGTATTGCCTTTGAAATATACCATCAACTTTATTTTTTTAAACATTGAAATAGAAAATACTTAACTTTGTAGAAAGTAAAAGCTGTTTTTATTTATAAAGAAAGAACTTGCATTTATATAGTATCTTTCACGACCTTGGACATCCCAAAGTGCTTTGCAGCCAATTAAGTACTTTTTCTTTGAAGTGCAGTCACTGTTGTAATGTGGTACCCAATTCGCACACAGCAAGGTCCCACAAACAGTAATAAGATAATGACAAGATAATCTGTTTTAGTGAAGTTGGTTGAAAGATAGATATTGGCCAGGGCACCAGGGAGGTCCACCCTGCTCTTCTTCGAATAGTGCCACGGGATCTTTTACATCCACCTGAGGGCAGACGGGGCCTCGGTTTACCATCTCATCTGAAAGACGGCACCTCCTAGAGTGCAGCACTCCCCCAGTACTGCACTGGATTATGTGGTGAACCTGGACTATGTGGTCAAGTCTCTGGAGTGGGACTTGAACCCACAACCTTCTGACTCAGAGGGTGAGCCGTGGCTGACACGAGGATGCTGCAGATCCTGGGTGATAGGCAGATCCATCACCTTCATGCAGATACTTATATCACTAACCTGGCAGCTAATTAAAAGGATTCTTACTGGTGAGAGCAAAATGGTTAATACTTTCTGGTTTTCCTTTGAGAACGCTTTCACATTAATCCAGTTAAAAATCCCATTAACACAAAAACAAATTCAATAGTAATTTACTTGCATTGTTCATTACTTCAGTAAACTGGCATTAAGAATTACACATCCAGTATGCAAATCTTCCATTTCCCCCAGGTGTAGCGCATTCAGGACGGTTTTCTGTATTAACTTTTAAACCACAATATGCTTGAGTTAGTTGAGAATCAATTTTTTGTGTGTGTTTGATTGATCCCAGGGTTTTGTTTCAGGTGCAACTGATGCACAGATTAAATAACCAAGTTAAAATCTAAAATCTGTTGGCAACTAACCCAAAAAACAACCCCTCCCACCCCCCAAGCAAGCTTAAAAACAGCAAGAAAACCTGCTTCGAGTACAAATGAAAATCTTCAAATATCTAATCTGTGCATTCATTTATTGCAGCAGTAATTCCTAGCTCAGTAAATGTAGCCTTTTCACTGTCACGCTATTTTTATTTCCTTCTGATTGACAACATCGCTGGATTGCTATCCCACCGAAAGCAGGACTCCGGCCCCATTAACTTGGCTTATCTTTGCTATTGGTTCAGCAGAAATTAGAAAATAAATATGGTGCAGCAATTATGGAGTGTTCAATTATAATATCAACTCTGCTTTTTTTTGCTCCATTCCCCCCCAAACCATTGTACTGTATATGTATATTGGCCCAGAAATTGGGCTCTCCACGGGTGAGTACGCACGGGGTACTCACCCGTAGGCCGAATGGAAATGCCGGTTTCCTGCATGCACTGAGCATGCGCGGGAAACCGGCACTTCCGATCCCCTGAACAAAGGGGTTCAGAGGTCGAACGCGCGCGCAGGGGAGGCTGCGCGTGCGCTTTGAACTTAGTTTTTTTTTTACAGGTTTTCACACGAGGTTAAGCCTGCAGGATTTACACATTTAAAAAGCAGGCGTAAGGCCTGCTTTTTACAAGGTAAGTGGTCAATTAATTAAAATTAAAACATTTTTTCCACAGGTTTATTATTTTTAAATACTTTAAAGCAAGGTAAGTTTATTTTTAGCCCCGTTTTTTTATAAAATTATTTTTTTCAAAAATTTTAAATTATTGTTTAAAATAGTTATTTAATGTAATTTATAGTTTATTTAAAAAGTGTGATTTAAAAAAAGATTTATTTGAAGGTTTACTGCTATTTTGGGGCCCGTAGTATTCATAAGTTTTCACAGGTCTTCCTGTCAATCTTATGAATGGGCTTTTCCCTCCCCCGATTGGCTGCCCATGGCTCACGTGATCCCAGGGGACGCATCGCACTAACTACGCCCCTGGGACACACAAGCACAGCGCGCCGGCAGCTGGACCAGGCCCCGGAGCGGAATTCCATGGGGCCCTAGAGCTCAACTGCCGGCGCGCAAGGTAAGTGCAGGTCGGGGGCTTGCATCCGCGGGAAGCCCCCGACCCGAATTTCTGGGTCATTGTATAATATAAACATTAAACATGAATGTTCACTTCTCAATAGCAGCAGATAGGTGAAATCCCAAACTCTGATGAAACACAAGCACTCCCACAACAAACAGTAATAAAACATCTATGGAATATGTGGGAATCCAGAGATATGATGACCTGCATCTGTATGAAAATAAGAAAGTATCCAGGCAACTAATGCCCCTATCTTTGAGATCTACTTAATGAGAACAACTCTCCAGGAATGTGTCAACACCCCTATAAAAGACCAGCACAACCAGAACACAAGACTAGCACCCCATGTCTAAACCCCACCATGGGACAAACCCAACTTGGGATAGCCGCCTCCTTTTGAGTAGGAGAGGTGATGAGGTAGTAGTTAGGTGGCACTAAGCTTGTGTCTTAAAATATTAAGATTTCTGATGAAGAGAAGAATAAGGGAGGTAAGGAGTTTCACTTTTGAAGATCTGGAAAAGAATGACAGAGCGGGCGATGGTGTGGTGAGTCTTCACTTCCAACACAGTGTGGATGCAGGGCGATGAAAGAATGTGCAAGGTGGCATATTTAAAGCTTAGGGGAATAAGAGAGAGAAAGCTCAAAGGAGAAATGACCAAAATATTAATAAAATAGATAAGGAAGGTTTCAAAGAGAAAAGTAACTTGAAGGTTAGGGGAACAAGAAGGATTAACCATCAGACACCAAGGGGGAAAAATTCAGTTGTTTGCACCTCCCATTAGCGCCTTAAGAGGGCACAAATCAACTAGCGCCCGGGCGCGGCGATGTTTGCGCCGCTCACGAAGTTAACTAGACATTTTGCGGTGGCGCTAAACACTACCGCCATGATCTCCTGCGCCGGCAGATTGTGACGTCAGTCGAGTGCGCAATGCCCCGGTAGCGCCCCGGACTGGATATTGAGTGGCGCCCCTTGCCTTACCGCCTGCCGCTAGCAACGACAGGTTGAGGGGAGCGTTATGCTGTCAAAAAGGGACTGGGAGAGCGATATTTAAAGGCGACCGCTTCCTGCCTTTTTTTGTCGGTGACATTTTTGCACCATGCATTCTGAGAGAGAGAGAGACTTCTGGAGAGATTCAACGCTGTGTGAAGGAGTTTTGAGTACTGAGCAGCACTTTGCCGGTTTATTTTGATTTGCCCTTCCTTGCTTCGCCAGCGCTCTGAGGTAGCGCCTTGCTCCTCGGCCTTTGCGCCTTAAGACAGGTGTGTAGCGCCTGATTTAGCGCTCCAATCACCTCCAGGGGCGATAAAAGCCAAGTTTGCTGTCGGAGGCGATAATTAGCGCCAGGCGCTAAACTTTGCGCACAGCCGATAACGGCGCCCCAAATGGGGCGATACCGAATTTTTCCCCCCAAGTTTTTCTTGTATCTTGTCAAGAAGTGCGAGAAAGATGTTAAAAGCCTCACGGATATCGGAATAATATTCAAGTTTTAAATGAGTTTGGGCTCTATAATAAGCTAAGAACCGTTAATGGGAAAAGTTGTGCATGGAATTCAACGTGAAACTGAGCATCTTTGAGGCTCCTTTAGCAATGGATATGTGGGGGCTTCCATTCGAGCTCAGAGGAGATAAACAAATATAAACAGAAGGAACGAGTAATCTCCCACTGAATTAGATGCAAATATGGGCTAAACCTGAGTCAACATCAGGCTAAATCACAAGATAGTTATGGATGAGGAAGGCTATTTGGCCATCTTAATTCATCCACCCAGAGAGAGACCCTAAAGTGCCCCTATTGGAACATCTAATTTTTTCTTAAATGATTCCTAAGAATATTTGCCTCTACTATTCTATCTGGAAACTTATTCCACACATTGAAATCCTAGTTATTAAGGCGAGTATTTCTCCTCAGGGTCAATGACAAAGTGAAACATAGCCCAACTTCCAGATTGTCATTATACAGGAAACTCTCGATTTACCGGCACCTAAATAACCGGAAATCTCTGTTAACCGGCAAAATTCAGGAGTAGGTTCAGGTGAGCTTTACTTCATATTAGTGGCCGTTCCTGGATCTGTGGCTGTGTAATGGGGTTCCTGCACTTGTTGCTAAGCAACAGGTACGCTTGGTCTGTGGCCGGGGTTCCTGCACCTGTTGCCATGCAACAGGGAAGCCTGGATTTGTTGCTGTGTACGGAACTCTCGTACCGTTTAACTATACCTCTCTGTAATCCGGACTTTTTGATAAACCGGCACCTCGCCGGTCCCGGATAAAAAAGAGTTTCCTGTACTATTTTAAAATGAGCCCACATATAGCATAACGTTTTTTTGTTTTATTTTTGTCTTTATTGTATTGTACTTAACAGCCCACATGCAAATAAACTCTAATTTTAAGCATTAGGAATTTTTTCATTCAATTGATTTTATTGTCTACACTTCAAAAAGTACTTCATTGGCTGTAAAGCATTTTGGGATGTCCTGAGGTCATTAGAGGCACTATATAATTGTAAGACTTTCTTTCTACTGTTGAAAGAAGTGGAGTGGTGGCACACAAGCTCAACGGTAGGTCGATGGGACAGAGCCAAAGTGCCTCAGATGACGAATTCCTAGTCTGGACATTAGGGGAAGGGTGCTGAACCGACACTGGACATTTCCCCATAATGAAAGGAGAAAGACTGGCAATCAAGTCTCCATGGACAACAGTCTTTTAAAATACTGTGACTATTTTCTTACATAACAACAATCACTGTACTTCAAAACTAGTGATGTACTTTGAGGCATTTTGATGTGATATAGTATCATATAAATGCAAGTATTATTTATTATATTATTTATTTGGATTGCTGTCAAGCACCTTCTAGCAGCCGATAAGGGAGTAATCTTGGCAGGAATTAGGAAACAGGGCCTAGAAATTGGGTTGGGGCGCCAAAGTGGCGTAAAAGTCGGCGGAGCACAGGATTTAGCGCAGCGATCGGAGTGATACCGATTGCCAGATATTCAGTTTCATTGCCCTTCGAGGGACACGGGGCGAGGCTCGAGGCACTCCGCGTCCCTCTTAGGGCGCTGAAACTGATTATCGCAGCGCAACGTGCCGCAGCGCCACACGCTGCGGCACAACATGCTGCGGTACTGCAGGCCTTCCTCCCACTGTTATACGGGAGGTGCCTGCAACAGCGCGATCCCCGATTGCGAGTGCCGGCAAATGAGCCCGGCACCAAGGAGAAGTGCCGGGCTCTCGGGAAACAGCCGGCAATGCCGCGGGGGGGGGGGGTGGTGGCGGGGGGGTTAGGAGGCCGGGGACGGAGGTGCTGGCAGGCGGCCGCCGGAAAAGCGGCCGCCCCGCACCTCCACCTTAACTTGCGCCGCTGCCGGCACAGTAAGGCCCCGTGAACCGGGCGCGGGTAGCGAGCGGCGCAACTGCGGCGTTCGCTACCAAATATCGCGAATGGGGCGCTGCGCACACCGATGACGTCATCGGTGGCGGCGCAGCACAAATGCCTAACGCCACCATTAGCGCCCCTACTGAATATCGCCGGAGACGCAGCCAGTGGCGCTACAGCCACTGACTGCCTCTTTAGGCGCTAACAGGTGGCGCTACTCACCCAATTTCTCCCCCCAGGTCTCTTACCCGGCCTTTTAACCAGGGAAGGTTCAATGGAACCAAAGAGGGAAGAAAACACATTTTAAAAAAGGGATAGAAGGGAAAATAAAATAGTAAGCTGTAAAATCATTCCTTAGAAGAGCTAATTTGACAATAATCTTCTGATGATTTTCTACAGGAATGCTTTGCAGCAGGTTTGTTTCAGTGAACTGCGGGGCACCTGGAGCGGAAATAGTCTCAGCATCCTTCTGTCTGGTTCACTGCATTATAAATACAGTTACAAACAAAAAAAAGAGGCATTTGTATGAAAATAGATTCTCTTCATGGCCAATAGTAACTTGTGAATCACTAAGTTTAGTTACAATACCAGGAATGAATTTGGAATTGGATAAATCCACATCCATTTAGTTCTTAAAACTTTTCCTGTGACCTTTATGTTCAACAAGGTGATAGATGCTAGTGCTGGATACCCAGTGTCAGCATCAAACACTCTCAGGCCAGGTATAGCACAGCCAGATACAGAGTAAAATGTCCTTTACTCTGCCTGAAACACCTGAACCCCCAGACTCAGAAGAACACCCCACTATAAGAGCAGTGGAACAGTTTTCAATTTCTCGCACCACTCATCCTCTGGCTCATCTCTGAACAAAATTGTCAATTTAGTGCAAATGATGCTGGCTTTGAACACAGCTCCTCCTCTATCCATTTTGTAAATAAGCAAGACAAATTCCATACTCCTGAACTGATTCAAATCTCATTTAAGCCCTGGGTGTGAAACATAGGCCAGTTTTGAAGTTGAGGGGGGAAAATGTTGCACTTGATGATGAAATCTTTAAACCTAAAAAATGTGTTTCCTGTTTCTCCTTCTACCGTTCCACACAGTGGTTCTCCTTCTCCCCCATACTTTGTACGTTTTATTTTCCTTTTATATTTTTCAGCCCGTTCCCATGCAGCATCACACATTACCCCCTACCTGCCAGCACTTGAATCCACCCTTGGTTAAAAATTACGGCGGGTTTTATTCGGGGTGTCAGCAGGCAGGTTCGGTGGTGGGGCAGGTGGGTAAAAAAATGTTTTGACAGCTGGTCGGGAACCCGCTGTCAACCCTCCGCCACGCGACTTTCCCAGATGTCGGGTCTGTCAGGGCTGAACAGACCCGACATGCAGCGGCCGGGGTGGGGGGCAATTCAGGTCATTATGACCTTGTTAACAGCCCATTAAAAAGTATTTTGAGCTCACCTTACCATTTTAGGAGGTCGCCCATGGGGTCCACGCTGCTTGGTGATCATGTTAGGTAAGGAGGTCGGGAATTGTATGACCATGGGATCGATAGCTGCAAATGTGCTATAAAAGCTCCCATCTCACAGCTGTTCTCCTTCCAAGCTCAGAAGTTATTTCTTACTACATTTGGAAGACAGATTGAGCTTTATGCAGGTTGCAAGTGTTTGGAGTAAACTCTCTATCCAGTGTCACCTCATTGGAACAACCTCTCTCACCATTGACAGATCGCTTCTGTCATCTCAAGTTCATCTGCCATCTATTACATTAGCATTGGTGCCCTTGAAACTATCTCACATTGGTCCTCAGAATTCCACCACAATCAGCCCCAACACCAGCAGCACCAACAACAACACAAACCTTCTCTGCAATCAACTGATGCTGCACAGGACAGAGGGCATCAGCATCCAACCACATTGCTGCCCAAGAGGCCAGGGATGGCCTCACAATGGCCAGATTTACTTCACTTCACTTGGCTGCCACATGATGCACCAGGTTGGCACCACCCCACACTAACACCATAAAGCACCCCTACAATGCCCAAGCCATTCCTTTCACACTCCTGACCATTGCGGGGCATACTGTTACGTCTCACCATTTACTGTAACTCACTAAGCCACTTCCAAAGGTGCACGCAAATCTGTCCAAGGACGCAAAGTGTTGAAAATAAAGGTTTCAATGTTTGACACCACATTAACAGAAACTTCACATGAACGTTGGCTAAAACACACAAGTGCCTACCCTTGTGTGTAGTTAGTTGGTATGATTGGACTAGGATGAGGATGAGTGTGAAGGGTGGCTAGTGAGATGGGGATGTGATAATGTAGAGAGAGAGGGATGGGTGGAGGTGCAAGGTAAGTTGGTGTGAGTAAAGATGTGCAGGAGTAGGGTAGGGAAGGCAGAATGATGGGGATGTGTTGAGTGGCACAGCAGGATGAGGTTGAGTGTGGCTTGGCAGTAACGTTTTGTGATCTACTGAGATGATTGAAAGGTTTGCGCCACTGCAGCCTGGTCCTCCTGACCACATCCCTGCTTGTGCCCTCTTGTGCAATGGGTAACCAGGTTGCGTTAGTCTCCTGGGGAGGTCTCTTCGCCCATTGGAAGGGAAGAGAACCTCCCTGCGTGCTGTGACTCCCTCCATAAGCATACCTGCGCAGGTGGCTGTTGTACATATCCTTGTGGCGGCTGTAGCACTTGTTGAGACATGGGCTGTCCAGATCCAGTAAAACTTCCCGGGGGCAGCTGTTGACTTGGCGATGCCATGACGTAGCTAGTTTGTTGGGGTGGCTGAGGCAAGATGGGTGATGGATAGACAGAACCAGAAGGTTGCTCAGGGGCATCTCCTGATGACTGTCGGCTTAAGCTCATCTGGTTAAACTGGGAAGCCAAGTCTTCTCGCTGTGATGCAGACAACAAAAAATAATCACTATTGGTTGCTGAATAATACATCCGAGTGTAATATTAAAAGAAAATCCTTCGATGATAAAATGTATTACGTGCAACACAAGCATCACCACCAAGACACCACAAGACAGGACACACATTCACAGTAAATCATGCTGTGTTTGGCTCCATGTCAAGGTTATTAACCACTATAAAAACGTAACAATGAAAAAAGTTCTGAATTTAGTAACTAATCTTCCAAGCCTAATTCTGTCCTGATCTGATGTCTATTCACACACAAAAACACACATTCTTCCATCGGGGTCGCTGGATAGTGATCAGAGGAGGGAACCATGACTGATTTGCTCTTCTTTAACCCAGGGCCACTAAGGCCAATTGTAATGTCCCTGCCACTGCCTCAGCACAGACCACAGATCAAATCTTGGACCTTTTAACTCTGTATGGGTGGTCTACACACTTGACAAACTCACAGGGGTAGATCTTGACTTTGTGTAATAGTGTAAAGTGGGTCAGCAGCCTATTTTACATCTCTCACGATTTTTATTTACATTGAAGCCAATGGAAGTACAAATTGGGAAGAGATGTAAAATGGGCGGATGACTCAGTATCGCCCGTTTTACACGATCACATAAAGTCAAAATCTACCCCATAGAGTCATGTGGGGTGCACAAGTCTAATCTTCAAACGCGATGTCAAGTCTATGTCGTTGAACTCAAATTTTTCAGTTGATAGGCATACAAGGAAAATGTGTTGAGTTTTCTATACATATTTAGTGGCTAGAGTAATATATAAAACTCATTTTGTTTAAAAAATATTAAAATGTCACAAATTTCCATTGTCTGCCATCACAATTCAGTGAAACTAACCATGCACTGAATGTGAAAAATATATACGTCATTTTACTGACATGGAAGTTTTGCAAGTGAAAACTGCCAAATTGTTGTATCTGACTACTGTAAATATCACTTTCCTGCTTTAACCTCAACACAGAGTCAAACAGGTTTCTCACACACAGTGTACAAATATTTCAACAAGTAATACAGATTTACCCTCAGCCATGAACTGCCAACTACAGTTAATGCAGTGAACAATCACCACTGAAAGTGAAGCAAAGCACACAAAAACATACTGCAGTTACATTTATACACACGTTGCAAATATTAGAATTACTGTGTAAAAGGGATAAAATAAAACTCTGATTAAGTACCACAGGAAACTGCTGCGTTGGTGAAACTGGCAGTAGATGCTGGGGAGGATAAGAAACCGCTGGATACTGGACAGACTGGGAAGAAGGCTGCATAGCCTGCACAGGCTGAGAAGAGAATTAATCACCAAAGTCAGATATAGGAGATACAATTCAGAGATATACAAAGAATAGAAATTTGACAAGCAAGGAAATCAAAGGAAACAAGAAATCACAAACGCAAGTGTTAAGATATTAAGAAGTGATAGCGCGTTATGTTTATTAGTTTGCATTATTATACATGCCACATATTTCAACAATGATACAAGTCCTCAAACACTCTGGTTACTATTTAGTGACAGAGCAAAGCTCTGTAGTTTGATTTAGAGCAAGAAAGCCTAAAGAGATTAAAGAAGAAAAAGAACAAAAAAACAAAGCCTGATTCAAAACATTAAATTTTAATTGAATTTGGTTCAGATGGAATAGTGTAGTAAACAAAATAGGCCCTGAATTATCACAGATAGCCAAACAAATGTGATTCTGGTGTGCACAAGATATTGCTAGTTTGTTTGAAAACATGATTTTCACCACACTGTTACTCTGCATTTGAAAGTCGTGTCAAAATAAGGAATCTCCTGTTTGAAGGATGTGGGTGTGGTAAACAATGTACACTTGGTTAATTTAGTAGGTATATACAAAGTGTCTGGCTCACCTGTGGTACCAGATGACCAGGCATCTGCTGCTGCTGCTGTTGCTGCTGTGAAGCAGACTGCTGTTGAGCCTGTCCAGGAAGCTGACTTCTAATTGACTGCGGGCCACCAGGAGGATTGTAAATCGCGGGTGTGCCATCAGGATTCACGAAGGGTTGACCTGCAACAGACGCAGCAAAGTCAATAAGTCCAACACAAAGAATCGGTGTAATTTAAACATTTTCTTTGGAAGTACACACAATAAAATGTACAGAAATTCATACTGTATAGATCTATCATTCCACATGCTCTACTATAAAAATGACATATTTCTTCTCTTCTTAAACATATGCAAATTTGGAGATGAGTGATGAAAATCAGAATTAAGCTTCTAACAGAAGTCCACATGACAAAACAGCCCATATTTCAATTCAATTATAAAATAGTGACCAATAATGAACTCTAGGGTAAGTCTAGTGCTCCTGAGCTCCCAGCGGGCAGCTACAACGGAAGGGATTGCAAGATGCAGAATCAACGCTAGCGTTTTAAGGTCTATTCCTGACCTTCGAGTGCAGTTCTTCACTGTAAATTTACACTATTTACAGTCCTGTACCGAGACAAAATATGATGCACCATCATATTCATATCTTAAACTTTCAGTTATCATGCTTCAATAGTGCCACAACTATCTGTCACTCCATATCGCTTGACAGAAGAGCCATTTTATGTGGTACAACAAATCTGACAGCTTTTCCTTCCCTCCCACACTCAATCACCGCAAGACGCTTCTTCCAACAGCCCAGCGGAGAAACAGCAAAGCTCTTGCATGAAAGGTGGCTACTGCTATTATTAAAACATAATGGGCCGTATTTTCCGATCGGAGGCTTCCTGCGTGCGGAGGCCTCCGATCTGGAAAAAATCTACGGACTTACCTGAGGGCTCCCGAAGTGCGTATACTTCCGCTCCTGGGCCTCTCCAACTCGAAATGCGCAGGGCCCACGTATCCCAGGGCGCAGGCAGTTCGCAAGCGTCCCTGGGATCACGTGGGCCATGGGGAGCCAATCAAAGAAGGGAATCTCCCTTCATACACTTGACAGATAGACCCGTCAAATATATGAATGGAGATCACCCCAAAAACACTGCAAAACATTAAATAAATTTTTTAAAAATCAAATTTTTAAAATTAATTGAAATTACAATAAATTAAATATTTTAAACAAAAATTTAATTTTTTGAAAAAAATTGAAGTTTTTTATGGGGCTAAAAATAAACTTTTTAAAAAAAAGTATTTTTAAATGATAAATGAGTGAACTTTTTTTTAACTTTTTTCAAATCTTTCTTAAGGTCTTAAGCTGCTTTTACCAGGCGTAAGATTTCTAAGGGTTTTCTGCGGGTGGAGGTGCTCCAGAAAGCGGAACTCTCCCCCCGCAGAGGCCCTTCTCCAGGGCAGGTGGAGGATCTGTCGAGAGCATTCTTCACAGATCGGAAATGCCGGTTTTCAGTGCATGCCTGAAACCAGCATTTCCGATGTCCCTACGGGTGTGTACACAGCGCGTACACACCCGTAGGGATCGGAATATATGGCATATTATGAGAAATGTGATAAGATTCAATCTAGCGTATAAAGATATTTTCAAAGAACAAAATTTTATTTTGAGCAGTTGTAAATCTCAAATACAGGAAACTCTTTTTTATCCGGCACCAACGGGACCGGCGTGGTGCCGGTTGATCAAAAAGTCCGGATTACAGAGAGGTATACTTACTAAGGTACGAGAGCCCTGTACACGGCCACAGGTGCAGGAGCCCCGGTTACACGGCACTTGTGCAGGAGTCCTGGTTACACGGCCACAGATCCAGGAGTCCCTGTTGCACGGCCACAGGTGCAGGAACCCCGGTTACACGGCCACAGGTGCAGGAACCCCGGTTACACGGCCACAGATCCAGGAACCCCAGTTACACGGCCACAGGTGCAGGAACCCCGGTTACACGGCCACAGATCCAGGAACCCCAGTTACACGGCCACAGGTGCAGGAACCCCGGTTACACGGCCACAGAGCCAGGAACCCCGGTTACACGGCCACAGGTGCAGGAACCCCGGTTACACGGCCACAGGTGCAGGAACCCCGGTTACACGGCCACAGGTGCAGGAACCCCAGTTACATGGCCATTGATCCAGGAACCCCGGTTACATGGCCATTGATCCAGGAACCCCGGTTACACGGCCACAGGTGCAGGAACCCCAGTTACACGGCCATTGATCCAGGAACCCCGGTTACACGGTCACTAATATATAGTAAAACTTACCTGAACCTACTCCTGAATTTTGCCAGTTAAGTGAGATTTCTGGATATTTAGGTGCCGGTACAACTGTGATGCCACATAATTAATCCCAGAAAGGTACTTGGGAGATTCAAATAATTTTTGGTCGTCAGTTTTTCCATTGTGGAAAGAAATAGTTTTCAGCATTCTTGCTACAATGCACATATATACATATACAAAAATCAATGTATCACACTAATAACTCCTTTTATTTTCTTGTCTGCAGCTTTTGTTCTTCTCTGGTCTCCCTAGGCCGGGGGTGTTTGAACTTTCGTCTTCATAGGTCACGCAAGTGCATACCATGAAGCCTTGGAAGCCACATGTAAAGTTTAAATACATGTTCCCATTAATTTGCAGATATCTGAAGTTGCTGATACTAACAGAACTTGGTGTTCTGATTCAGGATCGGGAGTCAAATATAACTTTGGGTTGTGGATAATTGCACCAATGTGCACAGACAAAATTCAGTCTTCATTTCAAAGTCATACATTTTGCCTTCCTTTTCATGTAATACTTTGATGTTCTTCTATAGTTAAATTGCAAAACCTGTGGCAATTTGGGAAACAGTGTTGGTTGGAGCATGGGAGTTCCTCTGAGGGGGTGGAAGATGTAAAACTGAGACACTACACTGCCACTGCTGGCAGGAGGGTGTAATTATAATATGACATGTTTACATAGGAAGCTTCTATAATATATGTGGATATAGAAAACTATAATGGGAAAAAGCTGACACAGAAGTGACAAAAATGTGACATCAGTAAGTAAGGTCTTGTAGACAGGAAGAGTGCATAAATGCAAGATTTTTAATATATTCTAGATAAGTGAAGGACGTTCGGGAATTGATGCTGACACCTGCACAGTCAGTTGCAATGGGCCACTCACACTAGAAGCTCAAGGGTTCTCCTGGATTATGATGGCAGGTATTTCCTTTATTTTTGCCTATTTTCTGGCTGTACTGGGGCAAGGGGTGAAGGCAGAAAATTGGATTGAGTGCTGCTCGATCCCTGCCCAGTTGCGCAACCACCTCAATCTTCCGGCATATCTTCTGCCAGATGTACACAACCGAATATGGGCGGGTATATTGTGAGGCAATCACTAGGATTTGACGTCATAGGCCGCAGCAATACTGGATGTAATTCATACCTGTATACAACAGACACCCAGCATTGCTAGGGGTTGCAAAATGTAGAAGAACATTTAAATGGCCACAGCAGGAACTTAAGTGAATAACAGGCCAGTCAGTTGCTAGTTCCAATTGGTTTATTATGGCATCTTCATTGGAGCATGTTTTTGTTTGTTTGGGAGGTTACCTAGCCCTTTAAGCTCTGTAAGTGTTTAATTCCAGCAGCAGCAGCCTTTTCCTATTCTCCTTTCCTCCACGTCGCCACACTCAATGAAAAGGTCAGAGATATTGCAAAAACTCAACTCTAATACGAGACATACCAAAGGAGCATCCATAATTATCATTTTCTTATGAGAACCAAAGAGAGAGGGGTTTAATACACCCATGTATATATCTACATAAAAAACATTTACATGTTTTTTAGAAATAGCTTTTTATTAGTTAATAAGCATATGATTATTCTTTGCACTCTTGTGAAAAAGAACAATTATAGATTCCCTGTAATATTGCTTGGATTTTTATTAGTCTTTAGCTGTAGTAACAGTTGCACTAACCTGTGTGTGGGTTTAACAGAATACTGCCAGGCGGTATACCTGTAGCTTCCAAAGGAAGCAAAATGTAGCTGGTGTTGGTAGGTGCCACCTGTCCACCCATTCCACCATCTGGGTAGGAGACTGAGCACGTAGAGCTGACTGGTGCTGGGACAACAGATGCACTCTGCAATGGCTGATGGTTCCGTGACAGTGAACCTGAGGAGCCTGCACTACTGGAAGACTCTGAACCTGGAAAATGCAAAATAGTTGTCAAAACTTTACTTGTCAGAAACACACCTTGCTGTGCATGTATTAATGGCTCCTTTCCTAGCAGTGTGGAAGATTTTCCCAAAACCGAATGGTAGAGCCTCGCTCTCTTCTACATTTTTTAATGCAACGGAGGAGGTGAATTTTTTCGGGGCTTCTCTCGCTCCACCGACTTTACGGTGGTGCAAACACCACTTATTTGCGTAAACAAGGTTTCTGCCCGAGTTACGCCAGCAGATCGGGAAAAGCCACAAGGAAATTCACCTCTTAGAAATACAAGCGTGTTCTGTCCATTCAATCACATAGAACAGCCTCAGGTGCGAGTTCTCCATTCTACAATAGACAGCAGAGACATCTTAATGGTTTTTAAACAGTGAACAAGATTACAGTGTCGTGCTCCTGTTGCAGGAAGAGTCACCAGATGGTGCAGGGAGCTGATCATTACATTTGGCAAGCCACGTACAACAATTCCATTTGGTATCCCACGGCTGAAAAACACACCAGTTCAACAAACACAAGCACAGGAAGTCGGCATCTTATTTACTATTTAATAAAAATGACAAAAAAACGTGGTTCCGTGTTGACTTAACTGAAGTTTGAGATTGGAAAAGCTGACAACTAGCTGTAATATGTGCCCTCCAGTCCAGAAACTGCCGGAATAACAAAATAAAACAAAAAATATTGCACGAATACAAGTGGCTTTGCAAATTGGATCAGGTAAGGACAGTGCAGGTTGATTTCAACCAAGCCTCTGGGGAGCTGTCAAGATGTCACAGACTTCACGATGGGTGAAGAGAAACAAAATGGAGGAAGACGCACTGCTCGGCACTCTTGTTTCAGGGCTAACACTCCCAGCTCCAGTTACAGAATCTCAAACTTCAATTGAATCAATGAGAAACCACGTTTTTATAAATAGGACTGGCAAAAGTCTGTGAGTATGCTGCTTATCTGCCCCAGCAGCCAGGAAACGTTGAGTGTGAGGTGGGGCGCGGGGTCAAATCTAAAAGTAAACATAGAGAAATAAAATGGCTTCTCTTGTGGCGGAGCCACCAGGGGGACTCTGATCTAATGTACATAATTATCTTTAACAAATTATTAGCTACAGAATGAATCTGTATCTTTGTTCATATCATTACATGTACATAGCGCGGTCCCTTTAAGAATGAGACCAAACGCGATGACGTCATCACGTTGATCACGTGGTCCTCCAGCGGCGGGAAAACGTGATGACGTCAGGCTGGGGACCCGCCCTAGCCAGTCCTCGTGGAGCCAGCAAAGAGTACAGACCTGTAATGTAGTTCTCCTGTGTTTTCGTTTTAAACTCTGTTGATTAGTATTAAACATCGTTTGTTTGATAGACTGACTCGACCTCAGTCCTTTAGTTAAGAATCTAGCCATTCCTACAGTGGTGACCCCGAATTTTCGTGAACAATTTTCGCGGAAGAAGCGAAGCGCGATGAAACATGGAAGCGAACTCCGTGGCTTTGAAGCTCCCACAGTTTTGGGAACAACAGGCGGCCTCCTGGTTCGTCCAAGCAGAAGCACAATTCGATCTCCGAAACATCGTTGCGGATCAGACCCGTTACCTTTACGTGGTCTCCGCACTCGACAGCTCCACGGCCTCACAGATCATCAGCCTGCTCGAAAACCACCCGGTTGACAGCAAGTATAATACTCTTAAAGCGCGGTTAATACAGGTCTTCGGGCTCACGAAGGCGAAGCATGCCCGCCGGCTACTCGCTTTGCCCGGGCTTGGCGATTCCAAGCCATCTGAGTTAATGAGCCAGATGCTCACGCTCCTTGGCTCAGAACCACAATGTTTCCTCTTTCGGGAGTTATTCCTGAGTCAACTACCCGAGCAGGTTCAGGCTGCCCTCGCCAGATCGGAAGCCACAGATTGCGATCACGCAGCAAAACTGCACCGCCACGAGGCACCCCTCCCCCGCGAACGCCGCCCCGACGCCTCCATCCCCCGGCTTGTGCTTTTACCACGCCCGCTTCGGTGCGAAAGCCAGAGGCTGCCGCCCTCCCTGCAGTTTCGCGCCTGAAAAAAAACCGACATCAACACCAGCAGCAACTCCAGAAAAGGAGGACCGAGTCTGAGGGACGTTCCGCGGCCGCGATGGCGATTCGAAATTCTGGGAAGCTCCTCTACATTACAGATTCCCTCTCAGGTCGGCGCTTTTTATGCGACACCGGGGCGCAGTGTAGCATCCTTCCTGCCTCAGCACTCGATATTCAGTCTGGAATGCACGGCCTCTCCCTCGTGGCAGCTAATGGCGGGGCCATTCGTTCCTTTGGCAAACGGTGGGTCCAGGTGTGCTTCGGCGGGCAGCGGTTTCAGTGGGAATTTATTACAGCCAAGGTTTCGCAAACCATCCTCGGTGCGGATTTCTTATGCGCCAACAGCTTCCTGGTGGATGTAAGAAATCGTCGATTGGTCAACGCGGCCACCTTCCACTCCATCCCTTGCTTCCGCAGTTCCGCAACGTCGCACACTGTCTCCTGCGCGTTGTCCTCGCCAGACGAGTTCACTCGCCTATTAGGTGAATTCCCAGAGCTGACCAAGCCCACTTTCTCCTCCTCGGCCACTAAGCATGGTGTCGAACACCACATTACTACGACTGGCTCTCCGGTTTACGCGCGAGCTCGGCGCCTGGAACCCGGCAAGCTCGCAGCTGCGAAGGCAGAGTTTGCCACGATGTAACGGCTGGGGATTATTCGCCGGTCGAATAGTCCCTGGTCCTCGCCTCTCCACATCGTCCCGAAGCCCGGCGGTGGATGGCGGCCATGCGGGGACTACCGACGCCTTAATGACGCCACTACTCCCGATCGGTACCCAATCCCGCATATACAGGATTTCTCCGCCCATTTGGCGGGAAACTCAATCTTCTCCAAGGTCGACCTCGTCCGTGGCTACCACCAAGTTCCCGTACACCCGCAGGACGTCCAGAAAACGGCTGTCATCACTCCCTTTGGACTGTTCGAGTTTCTACGGATGCCATTTGGGCTCAAGAACGCCACACAGGCTTTTCAACGACTAATGGACTCGGTCCTGCGGGATCTTCCCTTTTTATTTGTCTACCTTGATGACATCCTGATAGCCAGCTCTACCAAAGAGGAACACGTCTGCCATCTCCGCACCCTCTTTCGGCGCCTCAGCCAACATGGCCTCATAATCAACCCGGCCAAGTGTCAGTTCGGCCTACAACAGATTGACTTCTTGGGCCACCGCATTACTTCGGAGGGCGCAATTCCGCTGCAGTCAAAGGTCGAAGCAATTACGGCATTCCCAAGGCCGCAGTCCACCAAGGCTCTTCAAGAATTCCTGGGCATGGTGGATTTCTACCACCGCTTTGTGCCCAAGGCAGCATGACTCATGCAGCCCCTCTACGAGGCCCTCAAAGGCAAGGCCGGAAAGGATACAATAGCCTGGACGGTCGAAATGGACAACGCTTTCGACAACACAAAAACCCCTCTAGCCAATGCAACTATGTTGGCGCACCATCTGCCAGGTGCCACCATCGCCCTTACCACCGACGCTTCCGACTATGCCATAGGCACTGTGCAGGAACAGTGGGTCAACGGGACGTGGCAACCACTGGCATTTTTGAGCCGCCAACTCCGGCGCAACGAACGCAAATACAGCACTTTCGACCGGGAGTTGCTGGCGCTGTTCCTGGCTATCTGCCATTTCTGTTTTTTGTTAGAAGGACGTCCCTTCACTGCGTTTGTAGATCACAAACCACTGACCTTCACCATGGCCAAGATCGCCGAACCATGGTCGGCTCGACAGCAGCGACAGCTAACTTTCATTTCGGAATTCACGACAGACGTCCAACACGTAGCTGGTAAGGACAACTTGGTAGCTGATTGCCTTTCTCGCGCGACCGTACGGGCGGTCCAGCTGGGCATCAATTATGCCCTCATGGCTACCGATCAGGCATCCGACCCTGAAACACAGGCGTATCGCACCGACACCTCTAGCCTCCAACCGACCGATGTGCAATTCCACGCTGCAGGCACCTCGTTACTCTGCGATGTCTCCATAGGAGATCCCCGCCCGATCGTTCCAGTTGCCTGGCGCCGCAAAGTTTTTGACGCATCCTGGTGTGAAGGCATCTCAAAAATTAATGTCGGCTAAGTTCGTCTGGAGAGGAATGTGTAAGGATATCCGCGACTGGGCTAACACCTGCATCGTCTGTCAAACGTCTAAGGTGCAACGTCACGTTAAGGCCCCATTGGCCACGTTCGCAGTACCAGAACGTCGATTCGACCATGTCAACGTGGGCCTCGTCGGGCCGCTTCCACCGTCGCAGGGGTTCACACACATCCTCACCATGGTCGATCGTACTACTAGATGGCCAGAGACAGTTCCTCTGGTGTCTACTACGTCCGCTGATGTCGCCAAAGCATTCCTCTCCTCGTGGGTCGCACGTTTCGGCGTTCCGGCGGACATTTCTTCAGACTGCGGTCCACAGTTCTCTTCCGAGCTCTGGAACGCTGTGGCCCAGGGTCTCGGCACCAAGCTTCACCGCACCACGGCCTATCACCCGCAAGCAAACGGTTTGTGCGAACGTTTCCACAGATCGTTAAAGGCATCGCTGAGGGCCAGCCTCCAAGGCGCCGGATGGGTGGATAAGCTTCCGTGGGTCATGTTGGGTCTCCGCATGGCACCTAAAGAGGACCTGCAATCGTCCGCCGCGGAGCTCGTGTACGGCCAGCCACTCCGCGTACCGGGAGATTTCCTGCCGCTTCCAACTGAGCCGTGGTCTGCAGCCGAACAACTCAGCAGCCACCGGGAAACAGCCAGAGCTTTTGCGCCTATCCCAACTTCGCATCACGGCCTTCCATCTTCACACGTACCAGCGGAGCTAAAGAATGCTGAATTTGTATTCATTCGTCATGATGCCCATAGGGATCCGCTCAAGGCCCCTTACACAGGCCCTTTTCGCGTACTGGAGACAGGCGACAAGAGTTTCTCTGTAGACATCGGTGTTAAACCCGACCGCATAACCATTGACCGTCTCAAACCGGCACACCTGGACATTGACCGGCCAGTAGAGACTGCACAGCCACCACGACGTGGTCGACCTCCCGCTGCATCCACGCCAGACCGAAAGCTTCCACCCGCCCGCTGTTCAACAACGTCCACTCCAAGAATACAGGAGTCGCTCTGACAGGCTTGTCAGACCTCCTAGTCGATTGACTTTTACTGTTAAAGACAATTCTGGGGGGGGCGCATGTGGCGGAGCCACCAGGGACACTCTGATCTAATGTACGTAATTATCTTTAACAAATTATTAGCTACAGAATGAATCTGTATCTTTGTTCATATCATTGCATGTACATAGCGCGGTCCCTTTAAGAATGAGACCAAACGCGATAACGTCATCACGTGATCCTCCAGCGGCATGAAAACGTGATGACGTCATGACGTCAGGCTGGGGAGCCGCCCTAGCCAGTCCTTGTGGAGCCAGCAAAGAGTACAGACCTGTAATGTAGTTCTCCTGTGTTTTCGTTTTAAACTCTGTTGATTAGTATTAAACATCGTTTGTTTGATAGACTGACTCGACCTCAGTCCTTTAGTTAGGAATCTAGCCATTCCTACACTCTCACCTTTAACAAGATTTGCTTTGAGGATGCTTTGTTAAAATGTAAGTGGCATGACCAGCAACAATTAAAACTTAGAATGCCGTAGCAATTGGCATACAGTTTACCATTGCTGCCATTGATAATACATTGGCCCGTATATTCCGATGCCTGTGGGTGGGTACGCGCTGTGTACTCACCCGTAGGGACATCGGAAATGCCGGTTTCAGGTGTGCGAAGCGCATGCGCTGAAAACCGGCATTTCCGATCTGTGAAGAATGCTCTCGACAGATCCTCCGCCTGCCCTGGAGAAGGGCCTCTGCGGGGGGAGAGTTCCGCTTTATGGAGAACCTCCGCTCGCAGAAAACCCTTAGAAATCTTGCGCCTGGTAAAAGCAGCGTAAGGCCTGCTTTTACCAGCATAAGAGATGAATAAAAGTAAAAAATAATAATTTTTTTTTCCACACATTTATAATTTAAAAATACTTTAAAAAAAGGTAAGTTTATTTTTAGCCTGTAAAAAACTAATTATTTTATTCAAAAAATTTGATTTTTGTTTAAAATATTTAATTAATGGCCCAGAAATTCGGGTCAGGGGCTTCCCGCGTGTGCAAGCCCCCGACTTGCACTTACCTTGCGCGCCGGCCGTTGAGCTGTGGGCCCGCGTGGGATTCCGATCCTGGGCCTCCTCCAACTGCCGGCGCGCAGAGCTTGCGTATCCCAGGGGCGCAGTTAGTTCGATGCGTCCCCTTGGATCACGTGGGCCATGGGGAGCCAATGGTAGCAGGGAATGCTTCATTCATAAATTTGACAGGAAGAGCTGTCAAACCTATAAATACTATAAGCCCCAAAACATCACTAAAACTTCAAATAATTTTTTTTTTTTAATTGCATTTTTATATTAACTATTAATTACATGAAATAACTATTTTAAACAATAATTAAAATTTTTGAAAAAATTAATTACAGTTCCAATGGTGCTAAAAATAAACTTACCTTTCTTTAAAGTATTTAAAAATAATAAACCTGTGGGAAAAAATGTTTTAATTTCAATTGATTCACCACTTACCTTGCTAAAAGCAGGCCTTGTGCCTGCTTTTTAAAAGTGTTACTCCTGGAGACTTACCCTCCCGGAGAACCCTTCAAAAAAAACGTAAGTTCGATGCACACGCGCTGCCTCTCCGGCGCACGCATTCCACCTGTGAACCCCTTCTTTTAAGGGAACGGAAGTTCCGGTTTCCCGCGCATGCACGAAACCGGCACTTTCGTTGGGCCTACGCGCGAGTACCCAGTGCGTACTCACGCGTGGGGACCCGAATTTCTGGGCCATAATGTAATTTCAACTCACTTTAAAAACGTGATGGTTTTTTAAAAATGTATTTAGGCCTAGAAATTCAGTGGGCTGCGCCACCCGTTAGCGCCCAAAGAGGGCACTTAGTGGGTTTTGCGCCACTGGCCACGCCGCCCGCTAAATTTAGCGGGACGCTAATGGCGGCGCTAGCCTTTAGCACTGCGCCGCCACCGATGGTGTGCGCAGCGCCCCGCTACTGCCCCGATCGGTTCAGGGGGGCCTACCTATGGCGGTAGAGGCGCTGAGCGGCCATTTTTTTTGCTGGCCGCCTGCCAGCACCTCTTCGCGCCGCCGTCCCCGGCCTCCTGAGCTCCCCCCCCCCCCCCCCGCGTTGTGCCGGCTGTGTCCCAAGAGCCCGGCACTTCTCCTCGGTGCCGGGCTCTTTTGCCGGCACTCGCGATCGCTGATCGCGCTGCAGCAGGCCCCTCCCCTTTAAGAAGGGGAGGAAGGCCTGCAGTACCGCAGCGCGCCGTGCTGCAGCGTGTGGCGCTGCGGCATGTTGCGCTGCGATTTTCAGTTGTAGCGCCCCAAGAGGGATGCGGGGCGCCTCGAGTAGCGCCGCGATTCCGTTTGGGGCGCTGAAACTGAATTTCTGCCCCAAACGGGGCGCCAGTGAATTTCTAGGCCTTAATGTTTTACTGTGTTTTTGGGGTGATCTCCATTCATATATTTGACGGGTCTATCTGTCAAAAGTATGAAGGGAGATTCCCTTCTCCTATTGGCTCCCCATGGCCCACGTGATCCCAGGGATGTTTGTGAACCACCTGCGCCCCTGGGATACCGGGGATACCTGGGCCCTGCGCATTTCGACTGTGGAGAGGCCCAGGAGCGGAAGTGTCCGGACCTTGGGAGCCCTCAGGTAAGTTCGTAGATTTTTTTCCGATAGGAGATATCCGCACGCAGGAAGCCTCCTGTCGGAAATTACAGGCCACTGAATTAGTCACTTCAGGCTGTATGGGCTATTTCCCATTTGCTATCATGGAATGCAATGGAGCAAGACTCAGCTACAGAACCTATCGAGTACCAGCTACCTGTTTTAGAGAGTTTGCCCGTACTCCTGTTACTGTTTGTGCTGTCACCACGTGTTAATACAGTTATGCCGCCGATACTCGCTGTCTTCGTCACAGGAGGCTTCAAGTTTCGATTTGAGCTGTCGGAGTCAGTACTACTCCAGGGTCGCTGATCTGTCCACTTCACATCTGTCTCTGTACTGCTCTGCCGACTACCTGATGTTTTTCCTGTTCCATCTCTGTTACCCCTAAAACCAAAAAAAAGGGGCCATTAATACCAGTTTTGCTATTGAATTGATTGAAATCTCATCTTTATTTGCCTCATAACAAACCTAAATAGCTGCCTCTTCTTCTGCGTGTCATTGAATGTATTGATATCCTCTAGAATTCGGCTGGGGAAGAACAAAAAGTACTGGTTAAAAATTCTGTAGCGAGCACAATATGCTTCCCTCCTTGACAAACACCTATCAAGCTGGCATAAAACTGCACAAGTTTCCAATGTCAGATACCAAAAAAAAAGTAGACATCAAGTGGGGCCATGACACTTCACCATAGAGAAAGAGAAGAGAAAGTCAGAAATGACCATAAAAACATCAGTATTAAAATCAGAAGCAAAATACTGCGGATGCTGGAAATCTGAAATAGAAACAGAAAATGCTGGAAACACTCAGCAGGTCAGCAGCATCTGTGGAGAGAGAATCAGAGTTAACGTTTCAGGTCGATGAACTTTCATCAGAACTGGTAAAAGTTAGAGATGTAACAGGTTTTAAGCAAGTGCAGAGGCAGAGAAAGGGGGGAGGGGAGGAAAGAGAGGAGAGAGAAGAAAGGAAGATCTGCATTTCTGTAGCACCTATCACGACAACCAAAAGTCCAAAAGCGCTTTACAGCCAATGAAGTACTTTTAATGTGTAGTCACTGTTGTAATGTAGGAAACGAAAGGGAAGGTCTGTGATAGGATGGAAGGCAGGAGAGATTAAATGAGAAAAGGGATGCTGGTGCAAGGCAAAAGGAGATGGTAATGGGACAGGTAAAGAAACAAAAGATGGGTCTAGAGGAGGTGTAAATGGGGAATAGCAGAATCAACAGCTGCCGTCCAACAAAATGGAGACAGAGGTTCTGATCTGAAATTGGTGAACTCAATGTTGAGTCCGGGAGGCTGTAAAGTGCTTAATCAAAAGGTGAGGTGCTGCTCCTCGAGCTTCACTGGAACAGTGCAGAAGGCCAAGGACAGAGAGGTCAGAGCGGGAGTGGAGCAGAGAATTAAAATGTCAGGCAGCCGGAAGCTCAGGGTCACGCTTGCGGACTGAACGGAGGGGTCACCCAATCTGCTTTTGGTCTCCCCAATGTAGATGTGACGGAGATGTAGAAACTGGAAGAATGGAATAGAGTCCTTACAGGAAGCGGGGTGGAAGGAAGTGTAGTCAAAGATAGCTGTGCGAGTCCCTCCACGACACTCTGCTCCACTCCTCAATCAGCCCCAACACCCTCTCCCCTTCCTACGACACCTTCCCGTTCAAGCACAGCAGATGCAACACCTGCCCTTTTACCTCCCCCTTCCCACCGTCCAGGGCCCCAAACACCCCTTCCAGGTGAATCAGCGATTTACTTGTACTTCTCTCAATTTAGTATACTGCATTCGCTGCTCATGATGTGGTCTCCTCTACATTGGGAGATGGAGATTGGTTGACCGCTTTGCAGAACACCTCTGTTCAGTCTGCAAGCATCACACATGCCAGTCTTCAGCCCATTCAATTCACTCCACGTGATGTCAAGAAACGGCTGAAGACACTGGATACTGCAAAGGCTATGGGCCCTGACAACATTCCGGCAATAGTCCTGAAGACTTGTGCTCCAGAACTAGCTGCGCCCCTAGCCAAGCTGTTCCAGTACAGCTACAACACTGGCATCTACCCGGCAATGTGGAAAATTGCCCAAGTATGTCCTGTCTACAAAAAGCAGGACAAATCCGACCCGGCCAATTACCGTCCCATCAGTCTACTCTCAATCATCAGCAAAGTGATGGAAGGTGTCGTCAACAGTGCTATCAAGCGGCACTTACTCAGCAATAACTTGCTAACTGACGCCCAGTTTGGGTTCCGCCAGGGCCACTCAGCTCCTGACCTCATTACAGCCTTGGTCCAAACATGGACAAAAGAGCTGAACTCAAGAGGTGAGGTGAGAATGACTGCCCTTGACATCAAGGCAGCATTTGATCGAGTGTGGCATCAAGGAGCCCTAGCAAAATTGAAATCAATGGGAATCAAGGGGAAGACTCTCCATTGGTTGGAATCATACCTAGCACAAAGGAAGTTGGCTGTGGTTGTTGGAGGTCATTCATCTCAATCACATGACATCACTGCAGGAGTTCCTCAGGGCAGTGTCCTCGGCCCAACCATCTTCAGCTGTTTCATCAATGACCTTCCCTCCATCATAAGGTCAGAAGTGGGGATGTTCGCTGATGATTGCACACTGTTCAGCACCATTCGAGACTCGTCAGATACTGACGCAGTCCGTGTCCATATGCAGCAAGACCTGGACAACATTCAGACTTGGGCTGACAAGTGGCAAGTAACATTCGCACCACACAAGTGCCAGGCAATGACCATCTCCAACAAGCGAGACTCTAACCATCTCCCCTTGACATTCAACGGCATTATCATCGCTGAATCCCCCACTATCAACATCCTGGGGGTTACCATTGATCAGAAACTGAACTGGACCAGCCATATAAATACTGTGGCTACAAGAGCAGGCCAGAGGCTGGGAATTCTGCGGCGAGTGTCTCACCTCCTGACTCCCCAAAGCCTTTCCACCATCTACAAGGCACAAGTCAGGAGTGTGATGGAATACTCTCCACTTGCCTGGATGAGTGCAGCTCCAACAACACTCAAGAAGCTAGACACCATTCAGGATAAAGCAGCCTGCTTGATTGGCACTCCATCCACCACCTTCAACATTCACTCCCTCCACCACCGGCGCACTGTGGCTGCAGTATGTACCATCTACAAGATGCACTGCAGCAACTCGCCAAAGCTCCTTCAACAGCACCTTCCAAACCCGCGACCTCTACCACTTAGAAGGGCAAGGGCAGCAGACGCATGGGAACATCACCACCTACAAGTTCCCCTCCAAGCCACACACCATCCTGACTTGGACCTGTATCGCCGTTCCTTCACTGTCGCTGGGCCAAAATCCTGGAACTCCCTTCCCAACAGCATTGTGGGTGTACCTACACCATATGGACTGCAGCGGTTCAAGAAGGTGGCTTACCACCATCTTCTCAAGGGCAATTAGGGATGGGCACTAAATGCAGGCCTAGCCAGCGACGCCCACGTCCCATCAATGAATAAATAAAAAAAGCATGACCCCGAGCTTCCGGTTGCCTGTCAGTTTAATTCTCCACCCCACTTCCACTCTGACCTCTCCGTCCTCAGCCTCCTACACTGTCCCAATGAAGCTCAATGTAGGCTTGAGGAACAGCATCTCATCTTTCGATTAGGCACGTTACAGCCTTCTGGACTCAACACTGAGTTCAACAATTTCAGATCATCACCTCGGCCCCCATTTTCTTGGATTGGCAGCTGTTGATGATTCTGCCATCCCCATTTACACCTCCTCTGGACCCACCTTTTGTTTCTTTACTTGTCCCATTACCATCTCCTTTCGCCTTGCACCATCATCCCTTTTGTCATTTAATCTCTCCTGCCTTCCACCCTATCACAGACCTTCCCTTTTGTTCTTTCCTCCCCTCCCCACTTTCCCTGCCTCTGTACTTGTTTAGAACCTGTTACATCTCTAACTTTTTCCAGTTCTGATGAAAAGTCATCAACCTGAAACGTTAACTCTGTTTCTCTCTCTACAGAAGCTGCCTGACCTGCTGAGTATTTCCAGCATTTTCTGTTTTTAGAATATATATATAGTATACAAATCAGTCCAGGTTGCGGTCAGGCACCACTTTGCACACAGCTGAAAGGGTGGCAAAACTGGTCGAAGATTATTGATCAGAGAATGATGAGTGATATGGAACCAACTGGGAAGGCAAGGGTGGGGGGGAGAAGGAGAAGGAATACATTTACAGAAGGGGGAGGCAAATAAAGGAACTATATCCCTCCTGCAGTCTGACCCCATTCTCATAGAAACATAGAAACATAGAAGATAGGAGCAGGAGTAGGCCATTCGGCCCTTCGAGCCTGCTCCGCCATTCAATGAGATCATGGCTGATCATCCAAATTCAGTACCCTGTCCCTGATACAGTAAGTTCTTATGTCACTACTCCACGTCAGATGGAGACAAGGTGAGGAATACAGAACTAGCAGGAATAGGGAATCTACTTGCTAATTATAACATTTGTTCAATAGAATAATGTACTGGGGGCATGTTAAATTTGCATTTTTAAAAGAAAAGGAAGGGATGTGGGGCCCTGTTATATAATTTAAAACAAAATTCGTTCATGGGATGTGGGCGTCGCTGGCAAGGCCAGCATTTATTGCCCATCCCTAGTTGCCCCTTGAGAAGGTGGTGGTGAGCCGCCTTCTTGAACCGCTGCAGTCCGTGTGAAGGTGCTCCCACAGTGCTGTTAGGGAGGGAGTTCCAAGATTTTGACCCAGCGACGATGAAGGAACGGCGATATATTTCCAAGTCAGGATGGTGTGTGACTTGGAGGGGAACTTGGAGGTGGTGCCCTTGTCCTTCTAGGTGGAAGAGGTCGCAGGTTTGGGAGGTGCTGCCAAAGGAGCCTTGGCGAGTTGCTGCAGTGCATCTTGTAGATGGTGCACACTGCAGCCCCGGTACGCCAGTGGTGGAGGGAGTGAATGTTTAAGGTGGTGGATGAGGTGGCAGTCAAGCGGGCTGTTTTGTCTTGGATGGTGTCGAGCTTCTTGAGTGTTGTTGGAGCTGCACTCATCCAGGCAAGTGGAGAGTATTCCATCACACTCCTGACTTTTGCCTTGTAGATGGTGGAAAGGCTTTGGGGAGTCAGGAGGTGAGGCACTTGCTGCAGAATACCCAGCCTCTGACCTGCTCTTGTTGCCATAGTATTTATGTGGCTGGTCCAGTTAAGTTTCTGGTCAATGGTGACGGATTCAGCGATGGTAATACCGTTGAATGTCAAGGGGCGGTGGTTAGACTCTCGCTTGTTGGAGATAGTCATTGCCTGGCACTTCTGTGGCAGGTAACATTCGCGTCACACATCAGCCAAGCCGAAAGTCGTCCAGGTCTTGTTGCATGTGGGCATGGACTGCTTCATTATCTGAGGAGTTGTGAATTGCACTGAACACTGTGCAGTCATCAACGAACATCCCCATTTTTGACCTTATGATGGAGGGAAGGTCATTGATGAAGCAGCTGAAGATGATTGGGCCTAGGACACTGCCCTGAAGAACTCCTGCAGCGATGTCCTGGGGCTGTGATGATTGACCACCAACCACCACTACCATCTTCCTTTGTGCTAGGTATGACTCCAGCCAGTGGAGCGTTTTCTCCCTAATTCCCATTTACTTCAGTTTTACTAGGGCTCCTTGATGCCACACTCGGTCAAAGGCTGCCTTGATGTCAAGGGCAGTCACTCTCACCTCACCTCTGGAATTCAGCTCTTTTGTTCATGTTTGGACCAAGTCTGTAATGAGGTCGGGAGCTGAGTGGTCTTGGTGGAACCCAAACTGGGCATCAGTGAGCAGGTTATTGGTGAGTAAGTGCTGCTTGATAGCACTGTTGATGACACCTTCCATCATTTTGCTGATGATTGAGAGTAGACTGATGGGGCGGTAATTGGCCGGATTGGATTTGTCCTGCTTTTTGTGGACAGGACATACCTGGGCAGTTTTCCACATTGACAGAGATGCCAGTGTTGTAGCTGTACTGAAATAGCTTGGCTAGAGGCGCAGCTAGTTCTGGAGCACAAGTCTTCAGCATGACAGCCGGGATGTTGTCGGGGCCCATAGCCTTTACTGTATCCAGTGCGCTCAGCCGTTTCTGGCTGAAGATGGTTGCAAACGCTTCAGCCTTGTCTTTTGCACTCACGTGCTGGGCTCCACCATCATTGAGGGTAGAGATATTCATGGAGCTTCCTTCTCCCATTAGTTGTTTAATGGTCCACCACCATTCACGACTGGATGTGGCAGGACTGCAGAGGTTTGATCTGATCGTTGGTTGTGGGTTCACTTAGCCCTGTCTATAGCATGTTGCTTCCGCTTTTTAGCATGCATGTAGTCCTGTGTTGCAGCTTCCTCAGGTTGGCAACTCATTTTTAGGTACGCCTGGTGCTGCTCCAGGCATGCTCTTCTACACTCCTTATTGAACCAGGGTTGGTCCCCTGGCTTGGTGGCAATGGTAGAGTGAGGGATATGCCAGGCCATGAGGTTACAGATTCTGGTGGAATACAATTCTGCTGCTGCTGATGACCCACAGCGTCTCATGGATGCCCAGTTTTGAGCTGCTAGATCTGTTCTGAATCTATCCCATTTAGCATGGTGGTAGTGCCACACAACACAATGGAGGGTGTTCTCAGTGTGAAGATGGGACTTCGACTGCACAATGACTGTGCGGTGATAACTGCTACCAATGCTGTCATGGACAGATGCATCTGTGACAGGTAGATTGGTGAGGACGAGGTCAAGTAGGTTTTTCCCTCGTGTTGGTTCTCTCACCACCTGTCGCAGGCCCAGACTGGCAGCTATGTCTTTCAGGACTTGGCCAGCTCGGTCAGTAGTGGTGCTACCGAGCCACTCTTAGTGATGGACATTGAAGTCCCCCACTCAGTACATTCTGTGCCCTTGTCCATCTCAGTGCTTCTTCCAAGTGGTGTTCAACATGGAGGAGTACTGATTCATCAGCTGAGGGAGGGCGGCAGGAGGTTTCCTTGCCCATGCTTGACCTGAAGCCATGAGACTTCATGGGGTCCGGAGTCAATGTTGAGGACTTCCAGGGCCACTCCTTCCCAACGGTATACCATTGTGCCTCCACCCCTGGTGGGTCTATCCTGCCGGTGGGACAGGACATACCCAGGGATGGTGATGCAGGAGTTTGGGACATTGGCTGAAAGGTATGATTCTGCGAGTATGACTATGTCAGGCTATTGCTTGACCAGTCTGTGGGACAGCTCTCCCAATTTTGGCACAAGTCCCCAGATGTTGGTAAGGAGGACTTTGCAGGGTCGACTGAGCTGGGTGTGCCGCTGTCGTGTCCGTAGCCGGTGCCGAGGTCAATGCCGAGTGGTCTGTCCGGTTTTATTCTTATTATTGCGTTTTGTAGTGGTTTGTTACAACTAAGTGGCTTGCTAGGCCATGTCAGAGGGCAGTTAAGAGTCAACCACATTGCTGTGGTTCTGGAGTCATATTTCGGCCAGATCAGGAAAGGACAGCAGATTTCCTTCCCTAAACTATCGGATTGTCGTAAAAACCCATCTGGTTCACTAATGTCCTTTACAAGTTACAAATTACAAGTTATGCAAACAACAGTGGAATAAAAGCTGCAAACTAATGAAAAGCTTGAAGTCTTGTTAAACTCCACAACTAATCTAATAGAGTGGATTTAACAGAAAAATGTAGCATGTTTTCACAAATCATTATTAATATCAGTTGATATCAAGTGTTATATTTACTCAGCATTCTGTTTTACCTATCTAAGGCATTCTTAAAAAGCTGAAGGGGAACATCTGTGCATAGGTGGTCAGAAGGAATGAGGGGAACTAAGAGAGGAAGGGAACAGCATTGGAGTTACTGCACAGTTCAATGCATTTGAGAAAATTGTACTGCTCTTTACCTGCAGTTTGTGGTTTTAAGAACAGACTAGTAGACCAAAATGGGAATGTCATTACTTCAGCTTACATGCAAGTACAATTCGTCTTCAAGTGTAAAATATAGTCTTCAACTCAAAAGGTGTTTAAAATATTATGTATACAGAGGTTTCTTTGGGGAAAAAAATTATATTTTCGGTTAACCCTACCCAGCTGGTGGAAACTGAGTAGCTGGGCAATTAAAATGCCCCTGGTGCGTTGCCTGCAGGAGAACTGCCTGGATCCCGCCCTTTCCAATTTTAATAGGGGCTTCTGGTCAAGCGGTTAAGCCTCCCGCCCAATGCCAGGGAGGGTGGCTAATTAACATATGTTAATCGGGGTCGAAATACATCATCGGGCCCCGACAGCCATTCTAACTTCGGCCTGAGCGGGATAGCTGCTGTGGCTTTTCCACCAGGTGAATGCCATCATGAAGAGGATCGGGAAGCTGAAGAGGCCCTCCAGTTAAGTTTTTGTTCTACTTTCCTTTGTGGGGCCAGGAGGAGCAGAAGTGCTTCGCTGGGCCCCACAAGTAAAGCTTAGCCCTCGCTTCCCTGGACTCCACCCACCCACCCACCCCGGAACACCCTTCCCCAGTTATCTGAATGCTGGCATGCGACCCAATCTTCTGGAGGCCGGCAGCTGCCTCCCACCCACTTCCTGGCTGTTCTGAGGCGGCTGTGGACCGTCAGCATGTTAATGGGGCCCGGTGAATAAAATTGCCGTGGCCTCAACGTGCCATGGGCGGACAGGAATCTAACTGAAACCAGCTTTTCCCCGCTGGAAAGCTGCAGGCAGTTAAAATGCCCCCCCATTGTCAGAAATTTCAACTGGCTGAACAGCTGAATGACACTTGATATTAGTCCTCGAGAACCAGCCTACATCTTATTGTTCACTATTTAATTAGACTGAATAATTGCCTACCTGTTTTCCACATACAGGCTGTCCTGGGAACAAGGGGACTGCAAAGAAAAATGGAACATTTCAATACATAACTAGCTGCATATTCTTTCATTCCAGCTGAATTCTCCAGAAAATAGTTCAGTAGCATTTTGTAGACCAATGTTTGGTTACCAATTTTTCAAACCTTTCTCAGGAGAACACAATCTGGTACCTCTACCAGTCTAGCACTGGACTTCAATCCATAAACCACACGGGTTCAAAATCTTGTCTTGGCTAAATGGCCATTTTTCAGATCATTTTATGGTAAAACATACCCCATCTGCCAACAGTCTGGACAAATGGGCTGAACCATTGAAGCATACCAGTGTGACTGACAGTAACTGTTTATGAGGTACCCAGTCCAGAAAAACCTGCCCTCCCATATGAAGGAGGAAGCATGACCGTGGTCATCGGAAAGGAAAAGGATAGAAAAATATTATAGAAGATTAACCACAAGGGCCCTTTCTGTGTTTAAACAACCATTAGGAAAAATGATTTTTTTTGCCTATTTGTCTTTACATTTGAACTGTTGTTTAATCAGATGATGTTCATGGCTTCATAAAGGATACTGGTTTGTACGGTTACTATATTCAACAGGGTGCGATGCTAAATTGGCATACATAGCTGATTGTGAAGCACCCAGGTTAATGACCATCTTTGTTGATATTTATTGAGCCCTCTCACATAGTTGGGCTCAATAACTATCAAAGTAAGTATCCATCATGATGCCATCAGCTCTCATTTTAAACAAAAATACTAAAATCAATTGATCAAAGGGACCTTAAAAATCATAACTTTTTGCAACTGATTTTCAAAAGGAGTGGCAATGGCAAGACTCAAGTAATAAATATTGTAATAAAACAAACTGCTGAATTAAAAAAAAAAATGCTACCTCAATCAACAGGGTAAATTTTGCAAGGCTCTGCTCCTGACATGGTGCCTCACTCAGTAGGTGCGGGGATCAGAGAGTCGGGATCGGAGGTCGGGTGGCTGACTCACGGTGCTCCCAATTTTCCAGTCATTAAAATGAATGCCTAGAAAATCAGGATTGCTGAGCATTGGGTGCACTGACCTCTGCATCGTTCCTGTGTGCTGGGAGCCTTGCCTCGCAAAATTCACTCCGACACTGTCAAATGCCAAAAGAGGCAGATCAAAATATATTTCAATTTAACTGTGCTTCGTTTAATAAATTCATGGTGTCACTCTTAAACAGGAACAAAAAGATTTCAAATTTGAATCTGGTTATACATGGTGATGTCTGCAACTTGCTTAAAACATATACACACATTCCAGAATTGCACGACAGAAATGCTTTTCCGCACACAGTGATAACAGAATGCAGCCATAAAATGGGAGGAATAATGAGGATAGAGGGAGAAGCATGAAAAATTGCAGCAGGAACATGTTTAAGCACATCTCTGTAACGTATAAGATAAGGAACAAACTAATGCAGCAATTTAATAATTGCAATAAAGGAACTAAGATTCACATCACAAAAGTTATTTTCCTATGTATTTAGTTGTTCCACTTTAATTGCAATGTTGCACATTTGTACAGATTATCAGTGAAACACAATTTAGTGCTTGGGGTTAGGTACAATGATTAATTTTAAATGTTTAAAAGGTACAAGGACAGAGCTTCCCGATAGCTCAATCAGTAAAGGCAGTGAATAGCTAAACCGTACAGGCCAGAAGGTCCGAGATTTGATTTCTGGTCTGTGTTCAGTCAGCTGCAGTGACAGAATGTGACGTTAGAACTAGCCTCAGTGCCCTTAGACAAGGGAGAGAAAAATCAGCCCGGGTTCCTGCTCCTGGTCACTATTTAGTGACCCCTGCTATAAAGTGCCTGTGTGGATGTCGGTGGAGGACAAAGTCGAACTTGGATATGGTGATGTTCCCCATGGTCCAGTGACCTGCCAACACCCACTGTCTAGGCTCACATGATGAACTGCCACTTAAGCGAGGCACTCGAGGGTTCCCAATGCCCTGGAACTTTACCCCAGCAGAAGTCAGTGCAATAAGAGGAGGAGGAAGCAAATTGCAAAAAACCAACACGTTTAAAAGATAGTTATGATGGATATTTAAACCCCTCAAATAATGAACCTTCCTTTTTAGCTGCCAAATAATCTATAGGGATGAGAAAAGAAAAACGGAATGCTGGAAAAGCAGAAAACACAGCAAGATTGTGAGCATCTGAAAATAGGAAAGGCTAGCAAAAGGTTTAGGGTTGAGATTCTTTGTGAGAATGAAAGGTTCCAGCCTTAGACATGAACCTGTCTTTTCCCTTTTCACATACTGACAGGTCTGCTGTGCATGCCCAGCCTTTTGCGTCTTTATTTTAAATATATATCCTTTAGCACTCAGTTTCAAGACTAACTTTGGTATGCAAACCTGTAGAATTGGCAATAAAATACATAAAGGAATATAGGATTAAACTGAAAGATGTATACAAAAGTTATACAAATAAGTACCAATTTTCTTACTTATAACAGTAGAAAAATTAGTTTTGATTTTTCAATAGAAACTCTGTCTAATTCCCTCATTCAAAGTGCTGCATGGGTTTATGATTGATTGCATATTAATTTCCTTGTTTTAACTTATTTTCCTTCTGCTTAATATTTGCTAATGGTTCCTTGCATTGAACTATATTAGCTATGACAGATAAATGGCCGTTATATATGATTGAAAGCATTCTTGCGTGACAATTTTTTTATCGTGACAGTATAGTACAAATCACTTTTTTAGTCCACATTAAAATCTCTTGTCGAATTACACTAATTTAAAACTTCACTTAGTTTGAATAGCATTAGGTAACTTCTAATCCCAACTATTTAGTAAACTGTCCTCAATTATTTTTATTATGTGTTATCAATTTGAATTTTGGAATGCATTAATGGGATGTGTAATACAGAACTTTATTTATGACCTCGTTTTTTTGACTATTAGCCATATTTGCTTTATCTAGTTATGACTTTAGCCTGTCTACAGCCCCGTTTACACTACAGCTGTAAATTTGAAATAATTTTGAATTTACAGCTGTTCTCGTTCAACACTTAAATGGTAGCAATTATTTACCCTGATATAAAATCTCTCACCCCCCAACACTGGTTTAAATCCAGCACAGCAGCAAAGGATCTGAATCAGCCTGGTATGAGCAGTCTGATCCAAATCCCTGCTGAACTCTTGTTCTGCCCAATAAGCCAGCACATCCCTCAGACAGGCAATTTAATTTAATCCTGTTCAGACACATGTACTGGATCAGGGTAGAGGTGAGTGCAAACGCGAGGGAGGCCAAATTCAGTTCAGATCAATGAATCCGAACTCAATTTGATATCCCCGTGTAAATGGGGTACGAGGCTAGCAGAGAAATTACTTACATCTTGTGCAAAAATTCTCTCTCTTACTCGTTGATATTCCTCTTCTCTCTCCTCAATTGATTTACTTCTTCTATCATCTCTAAATGGATGAATCCTATTTTGCTGCAAGATAAACATTTCCTGAAAGGATATGAAATACTGTTCATTTACACATAAACCTATTTAAAATCCCATCCAATTGAATTAGTTGAGGTTTTAGCAGATTAGTTAAAGTACACACATTACTGCCGGCATATGTATAAAAGGTTAACTGACTGAGCGGATTAAACATTGAATAGCTTTTGTTGCTGGATATTATCAGGAAAAGTTTTATTCTCAAGCTTCACACAGTTTTTCGTACCTGATTGTCTTCTTTATCCATACTAGAATTATCTCGTTTTAAAATAAATCTTTTCTGGGAGTCGTCACTCTTCTCATCTTTTATGTGCTCACAGAACCTTTGCTCTGGTCTGTTGGCATATATAAAAACACAGAAATGTAATCAAACCAGTTGTCTTCAGAATATTTTCTACTACCAACGATACATAAAAGTCCATAATTACTGATCTGTATTGGGATTTTGGAGGGCTGTGATGGGTGTTGAGCCTGTGGATAATGCATAGGCTGTAGCAGGAAGGGACAAACTGTAAACGTTGCATAGACTAGATTATTGTGCTAGACTAGGTCCTAGAATGAGGTGTGAAAATGAACAATAAAAGAGATTCACTTAATATAGAAGACTATGTCTGAAAGAGAATCAACATTAAGGACAAGCGATACTTACATTCTAGTATTGCTAGTTTTGTTGATTATAACAGATTTTCCAGTTTGATCTACATTATGATCCATTCCAAAATAAGCTGCTACTCTGTGCACCAACATCCGATGATATGATGACATTGGAGGGAATTTCTTATAGTGATTGCTAGAAGGAGAGGAGAAACAAATAAAGTCAACTCCTTCCCCGTGAAGAGAATGCTTCAGGATTTGACACTAGTCATTGACGTACTTGAAAATAGTAGATCTCTCATGCTGATCCCAAGGGGAAGGGGAAGTGCCAGAAGTCGTGGCCCATGTCAGAACCAACAACGTAGGGATGAAGAGGATTGACATCCTGCAGTCAGAGTTTAAGGAGCTAGGGAGGAAGTTAAAAAGCAGGACCTCAAAGGTAGTAATCTCTGGATTACTCAGTGCCACGTGCGAGTGAGAGTAGAAATAGGAAGACACGGCTGGCTAATGCATGGCTAGAGACATGGTGCAGGAGGGAGGGCTTCAGATTCCTGGGACATTGGGGCCAGTTCTGTGGCAGGAGGGACTTGTTCAAGATGGACGGGTTGCACCTGAACAGAGCTGGGACCGATATCCTTGTGGGCAGGTTAACTAGTGGCGTGGAGGTGAGTTTAAACTAATTCACCAGGGGGTTGGGCACCAGGGTGTAGTATTAAGAAGTAGAAACAAGGTGCAGAGAGGACTGGGAGAGACAGTTAGAGTTAGAAATAATACAGAATTAGGTGGGATCATAAAAAATACAAAATGGTCTAAGTTAGGTTTGGAATGCATGTGTGTAAATGCACAAAGTGCGGTTAATAAGGTTGGTGAGCTGGAGGTGCAAATAGTCACGTGGGAATATGATGTAGTGGCGATAACTGAGACCTGGCTCAAAAAAGGGGAGGATTGGATTGTTAATGTTCCCGGGTACAAGCTATTCAGTAAAGATAGGGAAGGAGAAAAAGGAGGAGGGGTAGCAGTTTCGATTAAGGAAATATTGCAGTGTTAGAAAGAGAGAATGTCCTTGAGGGGTCAAAGACAGAATCTATTTGGTTGGAGTGGAGGAACAATAAAGGAGCTATTCTGCTAGTTGGTGTATTTTACAGCTCATGAAATAGTGGGAAGGAGATGGAGGAGCAGATTTGCAAAGAACTTACTGAGAGGTGCAAGAACTATAGAGCAGTGATAATAGACTTTAACTACCCTAACATTGAATGGGGCAGTGATTGTGTTCAGGACAGAGAAGGGGAGGAATTTCTGAAACGTCTTCAGGAGAATTTTCTTGATCAGTATGTTTGCTGCCCAATGAGGAAGGAGGCATTGCTGGATCTAGTCCTGGGGAATGAAGTGGGTGAAGTGGGGAATGTCACAGTTGGAGAGCATCTCGGGAATAGTGATCATAGTATCGTAAGGTTTTGATTAGTTATGGAGCAGGACAAGGAGAAATCTAGAATAAAAATACTTAACTGGAGGAGGGTTAATTTCAGCGAATTGAGGAGGGATCTGGCTCGGGAAAATTGGAGTCAAAGACTGGCAGGCAAAAATGCAATGGAGCAATGGGTGGCCTTTACAGAGGTGGTGGTTCGGGTACAGTCTAGGTACATTTCCACAAGGGGGAAAGGGAGGGCAACCAAAGCCAGAGCTCCCTGGATGACGAAGGAGTTGGAGAGTAGGATGAAGCAGAAAAAGGGAGCGTATGGCAGATGTCAGCTTGATAATACAAGGGAGAATCAGACTGAATATAAAAAGTACAGAGGAGAAGTGATAAATGAAATAAGAGGGGCAAAGTGACAGTACGAGCATAGATTGGTGGCTAGCATAAAGGGGAATCCAAAAGGTCTTCTATAAGCATATTAACAGTAAAAGGGTCGTCAGGCGAGTGGTAGGGCCGATTAGGGACCAAAATGGAGATTAGTGGAGGCAGAAGGCATGGCTGAGGTACTAAATGAGTGCTTTGCATCGATGTTTACCAAGGAAGATGACTTTGCCAAAGCTATGGTAAACAAGGAGGTTGCTGGGATACTGGATGAAATAAGAATAGATAAAGAGGAAGTGCTAGAAAGGCTGGCGGTAATTAAAGTGGATGCATCCTCGGTTATTGAGGGAAGTCAGGATAGCAATTGTGGAGGTGCTGGCCACAATCTTCCAATCCTCCTTAGATACTGGGGTGGTGCCAAAGGACTGGAGCATTGCAAATGTTACTCCCTTGTTCAAAAAAGGGGAGAAGGATAAACCCAACAATTACAGGCCAGTCAGTTTAACGTCGGTGGTGGGGAAGCTTTTAGAAACAATAATCTGGGAGAAAATTAACAGCCACTTGGACAAGCACGGATTAATAAAGGAGAGCCAGCACGGATTTGTTAAGGGCAAATTATGTTTGACTAACTTAATTGAGTTTTTTGATGAGGTAACAGAGAGAGTGAATGAGGGCAGTGCAGTTGATGTTGTGTATATGGACTTTCAAAAGGCGTTTGATAAAGTACCACATATTAGGCTTGTTGGAAGTGTAATAAACAGCGAGGAGGATAGTAATAGACTTCAAGAAGATATAGACAGGCTGGTGGAATGGGCGGACACATGGCAGATGAAATTAACTGCAGAAAATTGTGAGGTGATACATTTTGGTCGGAAGAATGAGGGGAGACCATACACACTAAATGGTACCATTTTAAAGGGGGTGCAAGAACAGCGAACCTGGGGGTGTTTGTGCACAAATCATTGAAGGTGGCAGGACAGGTTAACAAAGCAGTTAATAAAGTATATGGGATCCTGGACTTTATAAAGAGAGGCAGAGAGTACAACAGCCAGGAAGTGATGCTAAACCTGTATAAAACACTAGTTTGGCCCCAGCTGGAGTATTGTGTCCAATTCTGGGCACCACACTTTAGGGAGGACGTGGAAGTTTTGGAGAGGGTACAGAACAAATTTACTAGAATGGTTCCTGGGATGAGGGAATACAGTTACGTGGATAGGCTGGAGAAGCTTAAGTTGTTCTCCTTGGAGCAGAGAAGGTCGAGAGGAGATTTGATAGAGGTGTTCAAAATCATGAAGGATTTAGATAGAGTAAATAAAGAGAAACTGTTTCCAATGGTTGAAGGGTCGATAACGAGAGGCCCAGATTTAAGATGATTGGCAAAAGGATCAGAGGCAACAGAAGGAAAAACTTTTTTTACACAACGAGTGGTGAGGATTTGGAATGCGCTGCCTGATAGGATGGTGGATACAGATTCAATAGTAGCCTTCAAAAGGGAATTGGATAAATACTTGAAGGAGAAAAAATTACAGGGAGATGGGGAAAGAGCGGGGGTGTGTGACAAACTGGATTACTTTTCAAAAGAGCTGGCGCAGACTCAATGGACCAAATGGTCTCCTTCTGTGCTGTACTATTGTATGATTCGAAGATGCTCAGGGGTAACTTGGGGCAAGGCTGGGAGCGCAGCAGTCGGATGGGAAATGGGGTACAGGAAGAGAAGCAAAGCAGTCAGGTGAGCCATGTAATATTTACTGGCCACAATCTTCCATACCTGTGGAGAATTGTGAGCAGTGCCAGAGGACTAGAGGATTGCAAATGTTACACCCCTGTTTAAAATAGGGGAGAGGGATAAACCCAGAAACTACAGGCCAGCCAGCCTATCGTCAATGGTGGGGAAACTGTTAGAGACAATTATCCGAGACAAAATGAATTGTCACGTGGGAAAATATGGGTTAATAAATGACAGCCAGCATGGATTTGTTAATGGTAAATCGTGTTTGACTAACCTGATTGAGTTCTTTGATGAAGTAACAGAGAGGTTTGATGAGGGTAGAACGATTGATGTGTATACGGACTTTGAAAAGGCGTTTGATAAAGTATCACATAATGGGCTTGTTGGCAAAATTGAAGCCCGTGGGATTAAAAGGGCAGTGGTAGCGTGGATATGAAATTGGCAAAGGGACAGAAAGTAGAGAGTAGTGGTGAATGGTTGTTTTTCAGACTGGAGGGAATCATACAGTGGTATCCCCTAGGGGTCGGTAGTAGGACCACTGCTCTTTTTGATATATATTAATGACCTGGACTTGGGTATACAGGGCATAATTTCAACGTTTGCAGATGACATGAAACTCGGAAATGTAGTAAGCAGTGGGCAGGACTAATTGGATAGCTCGTTCAAAGTGACTACACAGGCACGATGGCCTCCTTCTGTGATGAATCATTCCACGATTCTACTGTCGGTTCACAGAACACAATGTTTGTTTTTAAATTGGAAGAGTGAGTTTGTAAATCTGTGCTCTTTGAATCACTGAGGTTCCAAAGATGCTTACTTCTAAAAGAAGCTGGAGTCTAACAGTGAATGTTATCAATCAGGCTTGGTGAGATATAATAAAACAAAGCTTTTAATCAATATATCTTTTGCAGTATAAAACAGAACAGTATTTGAACAAAAAGTACTCCATCAGAATAAAAATATGGCCTCTTATTCTTCCCGCTCCGTCATGTCTCCTTCAGTACTCAGTGTTAATGGAATTTAATATCTGTGTGTACATCCAGTTAATAAAATTCACTTAAAAACTACAACTATTTAAGCATTATCTAAAAACTGTAGTAAATTACATGAGTTTCCATGAGCAGCTAATAAAATAAACATCTAAAATAAAATAAAATAAACCTCATCTAAAAATGCTTCTGTTTAAAGCAACTGATATAAATGTGATCACTTACTTGTTATCACTGATAAAATCTATTAGTTCCTGTTCCATTTTTAATAGCATCATTCTGTCTCTGTAAAATGATAAACATTAAGTCAATATAAATATAAACATTAAATGAATACTTTCCCCTACTTTGCTCTCAGTTGTTCTGCACACCCCAACACATCATTCCCCAACCAACAGGATGAGCAGACTACCTGCTCGCAGGTCTCTGCCAATGAAGTCCTTGAACTGACTGCTAGAAGTCTGACTCATCCTCAGGTTATCACCACCTTCCATTGGTTACTGGCTAACACTGAGAACTCAGTGCTTGGGAAAATCGAGCGTGAGCGCCCACCTCTCAACACAGAGGGGTCAGTACTATACTATCTCAGGCTACCTTTATTGAATCTATCTTAATGTGAATTTTCATACCTGACTAGGTTGTTTAAAACTGCTCCATTTTGCTTAAACAAATCCAGTGCCAGTAAGAGGCAGCATTCAACCAAAACTATGCGTGTTCATTGGGTCATACGAATTGCTCTTCAATACTTAATGTTTTAGTCTTTTCTTGGACAATCTGTCTTTCCAAGAACAAAAGATGTCAAAATGATGAACAGGCAAATTCCTTACAGAAGTTGAGTTACCAACTGAAGATAAGAGTAGTACCCATCATGACTATATTAAGTTTTAAAAAATAAATTTCACTTTTTAAAGTCACTTTTTTTGAACCTATTATCTTCCCAATTTCCCCCACATATATATAGTCATCCTTCAGCGAGGGCAGCAAGGAGGACTGGCCTGGGTAATTCTCCATACTCTGGACTGACTCACAAAAAGGTTGCTTTGTAAGGTCAGATTGGTCTTCCAGATTCTCCCCCTTCTCAATAATAACAACTTGTGTTTATATAGCGCCTTTAACATAGTAAAACATCCCAAGGCGCTTCCACAAGAGCGTTACCAAGCAAAATTTGACAATGAGCCACATAAGGAGATATCATGTCAGATGACCTAAATCTTGTTCAGAGGGGTAGGTTTTAAGGAGCGTCTTAAAGGAGGAGAGAGAGGTAGAGAGGCGGAGAAGTTTAGGGAATTCCAGAGCTTAGGGCCTAGGCAGCTGAAGGCAAGTCCGCCAATGGTGGACTGATTAAAATTGGGGATGCACAAGAGGCTAAATTTGTGGAGTGCAGAGATCTCGAAGGCTTGTAGGGCTGGAGGAGGTTACAGAGATAGGCAGGGGTGAGGCAATGGAGGAATTTGAAAACAAGGATGAGAATTTAAAAAAAGAGGCGTTGCCAGATCAGGAGCCAATGTAGGTCAATGAGCACAGGGGTGATAGGTGAACGGGACTTGGTGCGAGTTAGGACACGGGAGCAGAGTTTTGGATGAGCTCCAGTTTATGTAGGTTGGAAGATGGAAGGCCGGGCTGGAGAGCATTGGAATAGTCAAGACTAGAGGTAACAAAGGCATGGATGAGGGCTTCAGAAGCAGAAGAGCTGAGGCAGAGTTGGAGTCAGGCGATGTTACAGAGGTGGAAGTTAGCAGTCTTGATGATGAAGTGGATAGGTGGTCGGAAACTCATGTTGGTGTCATATCGCGAACGGTCTGGTTTAGCCTCAGTCAATAGCCAGGGAGAGGGATGGAGATGATGGCTAGGGAATTAAGTTTGTGGCGTGACCAAAGACAATGCTTCGGTCTTCCCAATATTCAGTTGGAGGAGAGTTCTGCTCATCCACTACTGGATGTCAGACAAGCAGCGTGACAAATCAGACAGTGGAGGGGTCGAGAGAGGTGATAGTGAGGTAGAGCTGAGTGTCATCAGCGTACATGTAGAATCTGACATTGTGTTTATGGATGATGTCGCCGAGAGGCAGCATGTAGATCAGAAATAGGAGGAGGAGAAGGATAGATCCTTGGGGTACTCCAGAGGCAACGGTGAGGGAGTGGGAAGAGAAGTCATTGCAGATGATTCTCTGTTTACGACTGGATAGATAAGAATGGAACCAGGTGAGGATAGTCCCACGCAGCTGGACGACGGAGGATAGGTGTTGGAGGAGGATGGTGTGGTCAACTGTGTCAAAGGCTGCAGACAGATCGAGAAGTATGAGGAGGGATAGTTTACCATGGTCACAGTCACACAGGATGTCATTTGTGCCTTTGATGAGAGGCGTTTCAGTATTGTGGCGGAGACGGAAGCCTGACTGGGGGGATTCAAACAAGGAATTGTGGAAAAGTTGGGCACGGATTTGGGAGGCGACAAGACGTTCAAGCACTTTGGAGAGGAAAGGGAGGTTGGAGGTCAGGCAGTAGTTTGCAAGGACAGAGGAGTCAAGGGTGGGTTTTTTGAGAGGGGTGAGGATGTCAGATTTGAAGGGGAGGGGGACAGTACCTAAGGAAAGGGAACTTTTAACATCAGCTAACATGGGGGCCAGGAAGGAAAGTCGGGTTGTCAGTAGTCAGGTGGGTTAGGGTCTAGGGAGCAGGAGGTGGGTCTCATGGACAAGATGAGTTCGGAGAGGGCATGATGGGAGATAGGAAACAAACTGGAGAAAGATGCGAGCTCAAGGCTAAGGCAGGGGAGATCCTTTGGGGAACTTTGCCCGGTGTGCTAGAGGAAGGGAGGGAAGCGGCAGAGAGCGCTGAATGGATGGTCTCAACCTTTGTGAAAAGAAGGCCACGAGCTCCTCACACTTGTTGTTGGAGATGAGGGTGGAAGAGGCAGGGAAGGGGGATTTAAGAAGATGGTTTGTAGGGGAGAAGAGAAGCTGGGGGTAATCATTGCATTCCAGGATGATCCTGGAATAGTGAACAGTTTTGGCAGAGGAGAACAGCACCCGGTCGTGGTTTATGTTGTCCAGCCAGATCTGGCGATGAATGGTTAAGCCAGTTGTCTGCCATACATGTCCAAGTCTGCGTCCCCTGGACTATCCCCAAAGCCATGCAAGCATTCCATTAGAGAGTGAAGTATAGCACTCAGCAACAAATGCACACAAAAAGTTGCATATTTTGAATGGCAGTCAGAGAGGAACCATTCCTCAGAATGTGACTATTTAATGACATCCTGGAGCTTTAAGTATAGAGGTGACTGTGGAGCTGCCTGAAATGATCATATCTCAGTTGTTTTGAGGTCCACTGACAGCGCTCATTGGGAAAGAACCTTACTTCTTTTGTATGGGCTACATTCAAACTCAGGTTGCAGAACTAAAGTCACTGATGATGACAGTGCTTCTTTTAAGTTGACCTTTTCTAATTGTGTAGTTATTTCTTTCCAGGAAGAGGGTGGGAGCGATCACAGGATTTGTATATTTAAGTTACGTATAGAAACATTAACATTTTATCATTGATGGCACAATCATATAAAGTTACGCAACTCACAATAACAGAAGCAATAATATCACGAGAAAACTATTAATTGGTTATTATGAATAAGGAAGTTACTGGACTACATTAATATTCAAAAGGATAATATTGTTCAAATCTGTTGATTCACCAGCAAATAATTCCTTTATCCCTTTCCCTCCTGGTTCGTGGTTGTGTATTTTCCTTTAATCTTTGTCCTTCTTGTTTTCTGACAGTTTATTTGGCAAAAGATGGGTATACGCCCAAAAGGTTAACCTTTCTTTTCTCCTTACATTTGCTAATGGACCTGCTATATATTTCCAGTATTTTGTATTTTTATGGCAGATTCTTTTGTTGGAATTCAATTTTTGTTACAACCGATGTTGCATTTAACCAACAATGATGCCAAATTTTGGCAGTTAAAAATTAAACAGCATTTTGTCTTAATTTTCTCAATACTAAACAACACACATTGGCCTCCATATTCACTGGGGCGTGGTTTCGGAGTGGGGGGCGGGAGCAGGAGTTATGATCGGGAAACCCAGAAGGGCGGGTTTCCCCTAACGCCATGGAATTGTAACTCCATGGTGTGCGTTTTTTTTTTTTTTAAACAGATTCCCTACCGGCACTTGGAAGTTTTCCAGGAAAAGGCCGCAGCTGAGGATCAGGCGAGTTTCGTGATTGTTGAGGGTACAGATCCCAGGGGCACTGGGTCGTTGGAGGTGTCGTGGAGGACCAAGGGGGGATTGGTGGAGATCATAGGGGAGTCGGGGGTCAGTAATGGGGGTGTGCCGAGGGGAGATCGTGGAGATGGGGGGGCGGGGGGGGGTTTACAGGGTTAGATTTTGGGCCATGGGGGAAACACTCCTGCTCCTCCTGGCCCATTAGCAGTGCAGTAAAGACACTCACCTGATGGATCTGACCCTTCGCGCCTCCTTTTAACTGTCGGGTTTCCCGAGGCCCGGGCAACCTGGCCAACATGGGTTAAAAATAGAAATCCTGTAAAAGTGGAAGCATGCAGCCTCCGTAAAAGGTTTCAATGACTGACCCACCTCCTGAGAATAGATTGATCGCCCCACCCCTTGACCAGTCTCCATTGAAACCAGAAGTGGGCAGATTCGAAGTGAGTTGGGTTCCCATTTCAGATTTTGAACATTTTATCCTCCCACCCGAACTAACCCCAACCCCCCCCTCTTTGGGGGTTAAAATTACCCCCATTATTCTAGTTCCATAATACACCTAAACGCAAGTTAAACCTGCTGTTTCATCAATGATCTTTTTAATAGGAGAGATATTTTGGTAATTCGTAATACAGTTTGACGGTGCAAAGTTTTAGAATATAGAATACTTAAATACTCTAAAAAAATTTTAAAAAAAAATGTTTAGTGGATACAGTTATCCTTTTAAACATGAAGGTACCTACCTGGGATTATTTTTTAATGTATTAATAAGAAATTCATGCAAATCTATCCCTGTGGAGTCTGTATACTCTTGACTGCAATCTGCAATATAAGAACATATTTTCAACAAAGGCATTCATTATACTTTTAATCTAGTTTTCCAATTTATAAATTAAATGTAGGTTTGATGTGGACCATTGAGTTGGAGATGGTGAACTTCACAACTCATCCCTAAGTTGGTAAAACAGAGGTGAAGGATCATGACTCAGACTAAACCCTAAAGCAGTACGCATTAGTTTGGAATCAGTTCTGAACCAATTCACTCAAACATCTTAAGCAATTCAGATTGGTATGGATGCTAGGCTAAGGGGAAGCAAAGACTTTAAAACATAAGTAATTAACTAAATGGAGCAGCACATTTATGTGCCTATCCTATGGAAGTTACAATGGCCCAGAAATTGCTGAAGTGGTGCATGTCGTAGCGAGTGCCACGAATTTGATTTTTACCTCTTCCTTTGCGCCACAAATTGCTGAAATTGTGAATTAATAATGGTGCGGTGATGTCAACCGGGCATCTGGGACCTGCTGAACGATTGATCCAATGGTCTACCTCACAGACTGATAAAATGTAAGTATAAAGAAACAGAGTGAACGACATTAGGAAAGAGAGTGAATTAGAGTCAAATTAGATACAGAAAAAGAAATAAAGAGAGGGAAAGAGAGTTGTTTAAGAGAGAAAGAAAAAAGAGACAGAAAGGAAAAGTAAAAAAAAAAATTGAAAATTTTAAAAACCTCTAGGAACAATTTATTACCAGCGGGAGTGAGACTCCACAGTTTCATTGTTCCCTTTCTGGGTATCCAAGGTTGAGGGTCATGTCAGGACCATAAATCACGTAATTAATAGGGTCCTTGCGACATGAATTTCCAGCCATAAATGGCTGCGGCGAGATTAATTTGTATTTACAGCGCAAATCCAGCAATTTCGTGCCTCTCAATGAATGTCAATGGGGAGGTTGATGGCAAGTTCCCATTTCAGTGAAGCGGCAAAAATCGTCCAACAATTTGTGGCGATTCGCAACTCATGGCGTTTCTCTTCCTCGCCACAAATTGCTGGGGTTTTTTTACGCACTAATAATGGCGGCTGCCGTGAACTTGCCATTATTTTTCCAGCAATTTCTGTTCCAACATCGCCTTGTTGTGAAGTAATTTCCCTTGCTACTGTATTCCCTGCATCTTAAGACTGTGGGTTTAACACAAGACAACCCAGATCAGAGGCATTGTGGACACTTGACCACAAAGTAAAACGTATTAACCTGTCCTTTGTTTAGATTGACTCCCATTGAAGTGGTGCCGTTTGTAAATGCTGCAGCACACAAAATTATTTGCAACATTCAGGTTTAATACGAGGTGTCATTATCCGTGTAAATTCAGTCATTAAGCTCTCCTGTATGCTCCTTCACATTGTAAGTGTCGTCTTGATGAACTTTATTAATCTGGGAAGAAATACACAAGGCTCTCCTTCACCAAAGAAAAAAAACTCAGTAAGCACACCCATAATCCAGAAAAAGTACAGGATTTTAGAAATTTAAAATCACAGCATTAAAAAAGATGAATTGTCTCTATAAAAGTTTTACTGAGTCATTCATTGTACAGCATTGGAGCTCCATGGAATTGCAGGGTACGTGTTTGCACCCCCAATCTTCCATACACGATGTGGCTGATGTTTGCCGTACTGTTTTGGAGAGATACCGTGCAGAGACCTGGTGCTTCTCTGCAGCGAGGAAGGCGACAGAAAACATTAATGAAAGGAAGGCGCACCAGGGCCACCCCTACCCAGTTCCTCACAGCCGATCTCATAATGACATTAGCAAAGGGCGTCCTTTGGCCAAGAATATTGTGGGGCCTAGGAAGAGGAATTGACGAAGATGCCTTACCAACAAGGGAGTGTTACAAAAAAAGAGCTTGAAGTGATGGGACATTATAGCAAGTCAATGTCAAACCCATTTAGAAGTATTTTAAAATTATAGGAAAAAATATCAATTTAAAAAGGTTTATAAAATATATAATCTATATAAATCCTACAACAGTTCAGATAAAAGTATTACACAGTATATTTACCTCCCCAAAAATAAATACCAGAAGCAAGGAGATTACAAGAAATGTTTTGGATTTTGAGCACACTTTCACTGAGAGTCCAATTCCATCATCGTTCAACTCTCAGAAAAGGAAGAAACTATGGGGAGATTTTACAAATTCAGACACTGAATTTTGCATGATCGGAGTGCATATCGGCAATTTAGACGCTAAAGTCAGCACACCATGCATGTTTTTCTACTTGTTTGGACGGAAAAATCATGCCACCTTCAATGCCCAAATTCTTGATATGCACTCATGCTGTGTGAAGCTCTGTGTGGGTACATTAATTCATAAATTCTGCCCCATAGTATAGAAGAGACAGACACTGTTACTTAGCAAAACACAATATTTTAATACTACCAGCACTTAGAATATTATATTCAGCCACATTATTTATGTTCTCAAGCATCACAAAAAAAGCAGGCAATATGCTCAAAGGATTCATCAACAATATTGATTGTTGTTTATTGTTAGGCGTTTCTACAATGAGTTTCACAGAGCACTATAAATATCCAGCAGGTGCACTTTGTCAAGTTGCTGCTGAGAAGCTGTTGTTAAAGTAACAGATTCGCAATTTCTGAGAGGAAAGCGTCAGCTTAATGCACGGAATCTGTGCAAACCAAAGCAGCATCACATGAAAAGATTCATACAGTGCACTGGCACTTCTCAGCCCGACAGCCTGCGAGTGCTCTACTTTGATACTCTACAATCCTGTTCTAACTTCCACCCCCTTGTTGGGCAGTCTTCAGTTGCCTTGCGATACTCTGGAACTCCCTCCCTAAACCCCTCTGCCTTACCAACTTCCTTCGCACCTTCAAAAGCTTCCTCAAAAACTATCCCTTTGACTGTGCTTTTGGTCACCTCCCCTAACTCTCCTATTAATGCTCAGTGTCTATTTCTCCTCTGTAAATGCACTGGGAGTTTACCATATAAAAGGCACTGTGTAAGAGCAAGCTTTTTTATGTATGTTTAGATGTAATATTTTGCTGTAGTGGTATTAAACAGTGGCTGTTTCGGTTATTAACAGGGTCATTGCGGTAGTAGCACACTGAATACTTGGTTAAGTCTCACTTTTTTATACAGGCAGGTTGTTTATGTTCTTTATTGTAGGGAAGAGGAGAGAGAGCTTATATGATCCACAGGCATTCTCCATCCCTCAGATTTTGTGGATAAAAATTACAAGGATTTCATGATTATACAAATTTCTTTTTAAGTATGGAAGCAAACCTTCCTCTACAGATAGCAGAGATAAGAACTGGTAAGGTTCTTCCTTGCTGGTTACTATTACCATACCTGTATTGTTTCGTTGAAATCAGAAAGGTTTATGGCATTTGAAACAGTCATTAATGTGGTGCCTACTACTAGTCAAAGTAACAGTCAAATTTCTCTTAAAAAATCCATTTAAAGGAGTACTCGAAGGAAGTTTCAGAATTTTATTTGTGAGTGTAAATATAATCAGTTTTTGGTTCTGATGTAAATTCTTAACTTCATCGTTAGAAACGTTTGATTAAAATAGGGGCTATTTCCCCGATAGCCACTCCGCATATCCCAACTGGTGATGCCACTTTTATCTACCAACACCAATTCTGAACTCTTCTGGCATTTCATCATGACAAAGGATCAAGAACAAAGAATATTTTGACCAGGAAAATCCTGTAATATAATTAACCAGATGGACGATATAGTACAGTTTAACTCTGCTCTGATCTTCAAAACTATTTTAATTCTTTATTACAATGAAATCTAATTTTAAGAACTAGATCATTATCTAGTGGCAGTCCAGTTACACGTTTCGTCAAATTAAAATGGTCTGATCACAATCTCCACCACACATTGTAGAAGAAGCAAACATGTGAATTTATAAGAAAGAAAACTGCAACTTAGGGGTTTACACCAGAAAGTTATATTCATTGTGCACAGGCTCACAATTGTTATGACAAATTTCAACTGCCAAAGTACTGTATTGACCTGTTGTTTTAAAAAAATATATATTTTAGTTTAAAATTATTCTAATTATTCATGGCAGGAAAAAAATTAATTCCGGATTTTTATATCAATATAATAAAGTCTGCAGTGTTTGCTGAAAGTTGTACATAAGAAAAGTTGAGGACAAAAGAGCAATGAACCCAAAGTTCGTCCCTTTTTTCCATCTTTGGATCCAATGATACTTTGAACATGCCTAACGTTTATGGCCTAGAAATTCGTGGCCGCCACAAAAGATTCCGGTGCCACCGAAACCAGGGGTTACCAGCCGCCGAAAATGATGGCGCTGGTAGGACTGAAAAATTGGCACTAAGGACTAATTATTGTCCCAGCGCTAAACTCTCAGTGTAATGCTGTCCTGGTGGCGGTGGTCCTGGCCGCAGGCTCCAACGTGGCGCGGCCCAAGCGGCGATGCTGCTTCAACAGCCTCTGAAAGCGAGGCTGTGATGTTACAAAGCATTGTGGGATCTTAAAAGGGCAATGCCTTCTGAAATGATGAAAATAAAATTGTAAAATGTGCGGGTTTTAGCCATTAACATTCCAAATGAGAGTCTTCAGCTCTTAAAGCTGAATTCCCTTCCGCACCAAAAAAAAATGGGAAAAGTGTTTCAGCACTGACACAAATGGCTCAACAAGCCAGGGAAGGGGCACCGAGGGTCTCGCACACAGCACTCCAGCTTTGTGCAGGGGGTCAACACTGCAAGAGAGGTCCTTTACCCACAGGGGCCAGGAGGTCCTCCAGAAAGAATGATGGCGACCCAATCACCGAGGTTATCACTGCCAGCAGTGTCGCTCCCACACCTGGCTCCAGTGCCCAAAAAAGCTTCATGACCTCACACCAGTGGTCAAGGTCAGTGAATGCATCTTCAAAAGCCGTCTCCAACCAACTGCACCACTAGCCTCACACACAGCTCAATGCACGACTCCCACCCACCACCCATCACTCACCTACCAACAATCTGTACCAATCACGAGGGACACCTCCCATTCCTAGCCTCGCCTCAACCCCTTGGAGCAGACGGTGCTGGCTGTTCTTGGCAGGAGCATGGCTGAGCCCTTGGCCAGTGGCAGGGCTGAAAGGATACAAGATGCTGGTATCCTCATATGCTATCCTCCTTCTCACTTGCACCTCTTGCTTTCTCGCCCTCCCCTCAACACAACTCCATCCTTCTGCCTTCCTCATTTCGCACACCCAAGAAACGCAGCCTGCCCAGCCAGTGGTTGACCAAGAAGAGGGAGAGGAGAGAAGAAGAAGAAGAAACACTGTCACTCAATTTCACACTCCCAGCCGCCATCTCCTCAAGGTCGCCCTGCAAGGCCATTTGCAGTGTCCCCCACTGAAAGTCAGCAGCCTTCCACCAACCATGCTGCAGCCACTGGGGTAGCACTGCGTGACATCAGTAGGATAGGCAAAGGCACACACAAGACAGTCACTAAGGGAATGCATAAGGGTGATGAGTTGATTTCTTGATGTCATATTGGATGGATAGATGTATAAAGTTGGATTGGAAAGTTTGCTTTGTGGTGTCTTTTATTTCAGCATTGTGGCCAAAAGGACGCTGTGATGGTCAGTAACAGAGGGAAGGTAAGGTGTGGGACTAATGTTGAAAGGGGAATAAGAGTTGTGGTCACTGGTACCACAGGCGGATGATTCCATCCCGGATATCCCAGCCAGAAAGGGGCTGTCTGGGCTGCATCCTTCCTTCCGTTTCTTCCTCTTCCGCTTTCATCTCTTCTGCTTCCTCCTTTTCCGCTTCCTCCTCTTCTGCATCTTCCACTGCAAGCGGATGCTGTAAATCTGAAATAAAAGCATAAAATGCTGGAAATGCTGAGCAGGTCAGGCAGCATCACGATCGGAGACGTGAACTCTGTCTCCATGGATGTTACCTGACCTGCTGAGTATTTGCAGCATTTTGTATCTTCTCAGAGGCCTTCTTTTACCATATGAAGTCTTGCAAGCATTCAGCAGCACTTAAAGGGGGAAAATTTTGGTTGCTTTGTGCCTCCCGTTAGCGCCCTAAGAGGGCACAAATGGGGCAGAAAGCAACTAGCGCCCGTGCACGGCGCCACCAACGCTTCCCGTGAAATTCAGCGGGAGGTTTGCGGTGGCAGTAACCATTAGCGCCCCGCCGCCGGCGATGACATCATTGCCGTGTGCAGCACCCTGCTCGTGCCCCGGCTGCAATCTTCGGTAGCACCCCCTGACTTACCGCCGGACGCTATGTCCGGCGGGGTCAGGGGGGGCCTACCTGTGGCCGGGGCGGCGCTAATTAAAGGCGAGGTGCCGGGCGGCCATTTTTGTTGCTGGCCGCCTGCCAGCACCTGCCCCCGTTGCCATCCCCAGCCTCCTGACCAGCACCCCCGCGGAGTGCCGGCTGCGCTCCGTGAGCCCGGCACTTTTCTTGAGTGCTGGGCTCTTTTGCCGGAACTCCGATCCCCGGTGGTCCAGCTGGGCCCCGGGTCGCGCTGCGCTAGGCCCCTCCCCTTTAAGAAGGGGAGGAAGGCCTCCCTCACAGCATCCCAAGAGGGAGGCTGGGCGCTTCCAGTAGGAAGTAATAAGTTCTTCCTAATGCTCATTAAAATGTCCGCCTGACCTCAGTGGGAGCACTCTCACCTCTGGATCAGAAGGTTGTGGGTTGAAGACCTACTCCAGACTTCAGCACATAATCTAGGCGGACACTTCACTGACGAGGTGCCATTTTTGGGATGAGACATTAAAGCCCCAGGTGGACGTAAAAGACCTCATGACACTTTTCGAAGAAAAGCAGGGGAATTCTCCTAATGTCTAGGCCAACAGCACTAAAACAGATTATCTGATCATTTATCTCTGCTGTTTGTGGGATCTTGCTGTGTGCAAATTGGCTGCTGCGTTTCCACAAGTTCTTTCTTTCTGAATTAAATTTGTGTCTCTGTACCACCTGTCTGGCTTATTTTGAAGCAATGTTTTATTGTTGTCTACTTGAATCAGTTATGTCCAAGCCCATCGTTCTATCCCATTTATTAATTGTTTCACCATATTGTCTATTGTCAAAATGTCTACTTACAGAACAGAAATTGAGACTCTACGAACTTACTTGCTGTTAAAGTAAACACAGTACAGTAACTTTTAATAACTTCAATGGGAGATTGACCCCAGATCAGTCAAGTATATGCTTTACTTTTCTTTACGAACTATGTCCAATTCTTGATTTATCTCAATTCTTTGTAATAATTGAAGTGCCAAATAATCAGAATTACATGGATTACATAGAATTTACAGCACATAAACAGGCCATTCGGTCCAACCAGTCTATGCTGGTGTTTATGCACCACACATGCCTCCTCTCACACTATTTACTTCATCTCACCTTATGCACATATTCCTTTCTCCCACATGTACTTATCTAGCCTACCCTTAAGTGCATCTATGCTATTCACTTCAATCACTCCATGTGATAGCGAGTTCCACATTTTGATATTTTTCTTCCTATTCCAGTGTCCATAATTTATGCGTATTAATTTTCTAATCCTCTCAGCCTTTCTGCACTATTTTGATGTGTCTACATATTACGAGGGTTCATTTTCTCTAGTTGCTTAGTTAGAGCAAAAAAATGGAAGTGTGGGCCATCAGATGACAATCTTGTTCTGTTTTGATCTGCTGCATCTTTCAATGTTACACACTTCTGCCATGCAATTTCTTGAATTTTCTTTGTTATTTTTCTTATAATAAGTAACTCTTATATAATCTCTCCATGGAATTAAGTTTATGGGGTTCAAAGTCAATTTTGTGATATGCTAAGGAATAAAAACAGAAAATGCTGGAAATACTCAGCAGGTCAGGCAGCATCTGTAGAGAGAAAACAGAGTGAACGTTTCAGGTCGATGACCTTTCATCAGAACTGGAAAAGGTTAGAGATGTATAGGCATATAAATAGTCAAAGGGTAGTAAGAGGAAGGGTGGGGCCGATTAGGGACCAAAAAGGAGACCTACGCATGGAGGCAGAGGGCATGGCTGAGGTACTAAACGAGTACTTTGCATCTGTCTTCACCAAGGAAGAGGATGCTGCCATAGACATAGTAAAGGAGGAGGTAGTGAAGATAACTGATAGGATAACAATTGATAAAGAGGAGGTATTAGAAAGGCTGGCTGTACTTAAAGTAGATAAATCACCAGGAGCGGATGGGATGCATCCTAGGATGCTGAGGGAATCGAGGGAGAAAATCGCGGAGGTACTGGCCTTAATAGTCCAATCCTCCTTAGATACAGGGGTGGTGTCAGAGGACTGGAGAATTGCAAATGTTACACCATTGTTCAAAAAAGGATGTAAAGATAAACCCAGGAACTACAGGCCATTCAGTTTAACCTCGGTAATGGGGAAGCTTTTAGAAACAGTAATCAGGGACAAAGTTAACAGTCACTTGGACAAGTGTGGATTAATTAAGGAAAGACAGCACGGATTTGTTAAAGGCAAATCGTGTTCAACTAACTTGACTGTGTACTTTGATGAGATAACAGGGTGGGTTGATGAGGGTAATGCAGTTGACGTAGTGTACATGGATTTCCAAAAGGCATTCGACACAGAATAGGCTTGCCAGCAAAGTTGAAGCCCATGGAATAAAAGGGACAGTGGCAGCATGGATACAGAATTGGCTAAGGGACAGGAAACAGAGAGTAGTGGTGAATGGTTGCTTTTCAGACTGGAGGGAGGTATACAGTGGTGTTCCCCAGGGGTCGGTTCTAGGACCACTGCTTTTCTTGATATATATTAATGACTTGGACGTGGGTGTACAGGGCACAATTTCAAAATTTGCAGATGACACAATACTTGGAAGTATGGTGAACAGTGAGGAGGAGAGTGATAGACTTCAGGAAGACAGAGACAGGCTGGTGAAATGGGCGGACACATGGCAAATGAAATTTAACACAGAAAACCGTGAAGTGATACATTTTGATAGAAAGAATGAGGAGAGGAAATATAAACTAAAGGGTACAATCCTGAAGGGGTGCACGAACAGAGAGACCTGTGGGTATGTGCACAAATCGTTGAAGGTGGCAGGGCAGGTTGCGAAAGCAGTTAAAAAGGCTTATGGGTTCCTGGGATCCATAAATAGAGGTATAGAGTACAAAAGCCTGGAAAGGATGATGAACCTCTGACCCCGCTTCTCACAATCTCACCTCCTGCCACGTTTTCACTATCCCCTCTGACCTTCCCCTCTCTGACCCCAAATGATCAGTCCTCAGCAAAGGCCTGAGCTTCATCCCCTTATGCCCCCACCTCAATGAATTTCGAGCTCGGCACGATGTTGAGCTCTTTTTCCGCCGCCTTCGTCTCCGTGCCCACTTCTCTGGCCAGGAGTCTTCCCCCTGCACGACTGACCCTTTCTCCCGCTTTCAGAATTCCAGTTCTACCTGGACCCCTCCCCCTGGCCTCTTACCCTCTCTAGATCTTTTCATCGCTAACTGCCGCCGTGACATCGGCCGTCTCCATTTCTCTGCTCCCCTCATTCACTCCAACCTACCTCCCTCTGAACTTGCAGCACTCCATTCTCTTAGATCCAACCCTGACATTGTCATTAAACCCGCTGACAAGGGTGGTGCTGTTGTTGTTTGGCGAACTGACCTCTACCTAGCGGAAGCTGAACGCCAACTCTCCGACACCTCCTCCTACCTCCACCTGGACCATGACCCCACTACCGAACATCAAACCACCGTTTCCAAGACTGTCACTGATCTCATCTCCTCTGGAGATCTTCCCCCCGCGGCCACCAACCTCATAGTTCCCCAACCCCGCACAGCCCGCTTCTACCTCCTTCCCAAGATCCACAAACAGGACTGCCCTGGTAGACCCATCGTTTCAGCCTGTTCCTGCCCCACGGAACTTATCTCTTCCTATCTCGACTCTATCTTTTCTCCCCTTGTCCAGTCTCTTCCCACCTACATCCGCGACTCTTTGGACGCCCTCCGCCACTTTAACAGTTTCCAGTTTCCTGGCCCCAACCGCTTCCTTTTCACCATGGACGTACAATCCCTCTACAAAAAAATCACGGGATTGGGGGTAATATACTGGCATGGGTGGAAGATTGGCTATCTAACAAAAAACAGAGAGTTGGGATAAATGGTTCATTCTCGGGTTGGCAATCAGTGACTCGTGGTGTTCCGCAGGGGTCAGTGCTGGGACCCCAACTCTTTACAATCTATATTAACGATTTGGAGGAAGGGACCGAGTGCAACATATCCAAGTTTGCCAATGATACAAAGATGGGAGGGAAAGCAGTGAGTGAGGAGGACATAAAAAACCTGCAAAAGGACATAGACAGGCTAAGTGAGTGGGCAGAAATTTGGCAGATGCAATATAATGTTGGAAAGTGTGAGGTTATGCACTTTGGCAGAAAAAATCAAAGAGCAAGTTATTATCTAAATGGAGAGAAACTGCAAAGTGCTACAGTACAAAGGGATCTGGGGGTCCTGGTGCATGAAACACAGAAGGTTAGTATGCAGGTACAGCAGGTGATCAGGAAGGCCAATGGAATCTTGGCTTTTATTGCAAGATGGATGGAGTATAAAAGCAGGGAAGTCTTGCTTCAGTTATACAGGGTACTGGTGAGGCCACACCTGGAATATTGCGTACAGTTTTGGTTTCCATATTTAAGAAAAGATATACTTGCTCTCGAGGCAGTTCAGAGAAGGTTCACTTGGTTGATTCCGGAGATGAGGGGGTTGACTTATGAGGAAAGGTTGAGTAGGTTGGGCCTCTACTCATTGGAGTTCAGAAGAATGAGAGGCGATCTTATCGAAACATATAAGATTGTGAGGGGGCTTGATCGGGTGGATGCGGTGAGGATGTTTCCACTGATGGGTGAGACTAGAACTAGGGGGCATAATCTTAGAATAAGGGGCTGCCCTTTCAAAAATGAGATGAGGAGAAACTTCTTCAATCAGAGGGTAGTAAATCTATGGAATTTGCTACCCCAGAGAGCTGTGGAAACTGCGACATTAAATAAATTTAAAACGGAGATAGTTTCCTAGCTGATAAGGGAATTAGGGGTTACGGGGAGCGGGCAGGGAAGTGGACGTGAGTCTAGGTTCGGATCAGCCATGATCCTTTTGAATGGCGGAGCAGGCCCGAGGGGCCGTATGGCCTACTCCTGCTCCTACTTCTTATGTTCTTATGTTCTTATTATGTTACACCTCCATCCCCCACCAGGATGGCCTGAAGGCGCTCCGCTTCTTCCCTGAACAGAGGCCCGACCAGTCCCCATCCACCACTACCCTCCTCCGCCTGGCTGAACTTGTTCTCACATTGAACAACTTCTCCTTTAACTCCACTCATTTCCTCCAAATCAAAGGTGTTGCTATGGGTACCCGGATGAGTCCTAGCTATGCCTGCCTTTTCGTGGGATATGTGGAACACTCTTTGTTCCAGTCCTACTCAGGTCCCCTCCCTCACCTCTTTTTCTGATACATTGATGACTGTATCAGTGCCGTTTCCTGCTCTCGCCCCGAACTAGACAATTTCATTCACTTTGCCTCCAATTTCCACCCTTCCCTCACCTTCACATGGTCCATCTCTGACTCTTCCCTTCCCTTCCTCGACTTCTCCGTCTCCATCTCTGGGGATAGGTTATTGACCAATATTCACTACAAGCCCACTGACTCCCACAGCTACCTGGACTACACTTCCTCCCACCCCACCTCCTGTAAGGACTCTATTCCATTCTCCCAGTTTCTCCGTCTCCGCCGCAGCTGCTCCGACGATGCCACCTTCCACACCAGTGCTTCCGACATGTCTTCCTTTTTCCTCAACCGAGGATTCCCCTCTACCATGGTTGACACGGCCCTCAACCGTGTCCGTTCTATCTCCCGCACTTCTGCCCTCACCCCTGCCCCTCCCTCCCGTAACCACGATAGGGTTCCCCTTGTCCTCACCTTTCACCCCACCAGCCTCCACATTCAACGGATCATCCTCTGCCATTTCCGCTACCTCCAAAGTGATCCCACCACCAAACGCATCTTCCCCTCCCCTCCCCTTTCAGCATTCCATAGGGACTGCTCCCTCCGAGACACCCTAGTCCACTCCTCTATCACCCCCAGCACCCCTTCCCCTGGCACCTTTCCGTGCAAGCGCAGGAGATGTAACACCTGCCCCTATACCTCCCTCCTTCCCACTGTCCAGGGTCTCAAACACCCCTTCCAGGTAAAACAGCGATTTACTTGTACTTCTTGCAATCTAGTATACTGTATTCGCTGCTCACGATGCGGTCTCCTCTACATTGGGGAGACCAAACGCAGATTGGGCGACCGCTTTGCGGAACACCTCCGTTCAGTCCGTAAAGGTGACCCCGAGCTTCCGGTCGCCTGTCATTTTAATTCACCGCTCCATTCCCACTCGGACCTCACCGTCCTTGGCCTCTTGCATTGTTCCACGGAAGCTCAACGTAAACTCGAGGAACAGCACCTCATCTTCCGATTAGGCACTTTACAGCCTTCCGGACTCAATATCGAGTTCAGCAATTTCAGATCATAACCTCGGCCCCTATTACATTTTTACTTAAAATGCTTTTTTTTCCACCCCTTTGGTTTGGTTTTCCCTCCCCCCCCCCCACTTCCTCTTTTTTTTACATGGCAGCTGTCTCTTATTCTGCCAGTACATTTCACACCTAATCTGAGCTGTCTTTTGTCTCCACTAGTCCTATCACCATCTCGTCTCGTTCTGAATACCTCTTAATGTCTCTTCACTTCTTTTGTTTCCTCCCCAGCCCTGCCTTTCGATCTATTTCATTTCCTTTCCAGTTTTGAAAAAGGGTTTCGACCCGAAACGTCGACTCTAATTTCTCTCCACAGATGTTGCCTGGCCTGCTGAGTTTTTCCAGCATTTTCTGTTGTTAACCCGTATAAAACATTGTTTCAGGCCCAACTGGAGTACAGTGTCCAATTCTGGGCACCACACATTAGGAAGGATGTGAAGGCCTTAGAGAGGGGGCAGAAAAGATTTACGAGAATGATTCCAGGAATGAGGGGCTTCAGTTACATTGATAGACTGGAGAAGCTGGGGTAGTTCTCCTTGGAGCAGAGAAGATTGAGAGGAGATTTGATGAGGTGTTCAAAATCATGAGGGGTCTGGACAGAGCAGATAGAGAGAAACTGTTCCCATTGGCAGAAGGGTCGAGAACCACAGGACACAGGTTTATGGTGACTGGCAAAAGAACCAAAGGCGACATAAAAAAATCTTTTTTACGCAGCGAGTGGTTAGGATCTGGCATGCACTGCCTGAAAGGTGGTGGAGGCAGATTCAATCACGGCTTTCAAAAGGGAATTAGATAAGTACCTGAAGGAAAGAAATTTGCAGGGCTCCGGGGAAAGGGTGGGGGAGTGGAACTAGCTGAAGTGCTCTTGCAGAGAGCCGGCACGGGCTCGACGGGCCCAATGGCCTCCTTCTGTGTTGTAACCATTCGATGATTCTGTGTAACAGGTTTTAAGCAAGTACAGAGACAGGGAAAGGGGGAGGGGAGGAAAGAACAAAAGGGAAGGTCTGTGATAGGGTGGAGGGCAGGAGAGATTAAATGACCAAAGTGATGATGGTGCAAGGCAAAAGGAGATGGTAATGGGAGAAGTAAAGAAACAAAAGGTGGGTCTAGAGGAGGTGTAAATGGGAATATCAGAATCATCAGCAACAGCTGCCATCACTCACTCTAACCTATTTCCCTCTGAATTTGCAGCACTCCGTTCTCTCAGACCCAACCCAAACCTGGTGATTAAACCTGCTGACAAGGGTGGTGCTGTTGTTGTTTAGCGAACCGACCTCTACCTTGCAGAGGCTGAACGCCAACTCTCTGACACGCCCTCCTAACTCCCCCTGGACCAGGACCCCGAACATCAAGCCATCGTTTCTATGACTGTCACTGACCTTATCTCCTCTGGAGAGCTTTCCTTCATGGCCCCAACCTCATAGTCCCTCAACCCTGCATATCCTGCTTCCACCTCCTTCCCAAGTTCCACAAACAGGACTGCCCTGGTAGACACATCGTTTCAGGTTGTTCTTGCCTCACGGAACTGATTTCTTCCCATCTCAACTATTTTTTCTGCCCTTGTCCAGTCTCTTCCCACCTACATCTGCGACTCTTCCAACACCCTCAGCCACTTTAACAGTTTCCAGTTTCCTGGCCCTAACCATCTCCTTTTCACCATGGATGTCCAATCCCTCTATACCTCCATCCCCCACCAGGACGGCATGAGAGCTCTCCGCTTCTTCCTTGAAAGGAGGCCCAACCAGTCACCATCCATCTTCGCCAGGCTGAACTTGTTCTCACATTGAACAACTTCTCTTTCGACTCCACTCACTTCCTCTGAATAAAAGGTGCTGCTATGGAAACCCATAAGGGTCCTAACTATATCTGCCTTTTCGTGGGATGTGTGGAACATTCTTTGTTCCAGTCCTACTCAGGTCCCCTCCCTCACCTCTTTTATCGGTATAGTGATGACTGTATCATTGCCATTTCCTGCTCTTGCCTCCAACTGGAAAATTTCATCAACATCGCATCCAATTTACACCCTTCCCTCGCCTTCACATGATTCATCTCCAACTCTTCCCTTCCTCGACTTCTTTGTCTCCATTTCTGGGGATAGGCTATAAACCTACTGACTCTCACATCTACCTTAACTACACTTCCTCCCACCCCGCTTCCTGTAAGGACTCTATTCCATTCTCCCAGTTTTTCTGTCTCCGCTGCATCTGCTCTGATGATGCCACCTTCCATACCAGTGCTCCCAATATATCTTCCTTTTTCCTCAACTGAGGATTCCCCTCCACCGTGGTTGACACAGCTCTCGACTGTGTCCGTTCCGTTTCCCGCACTTCTGCTCTCACCCCTTCCGCTTTCTCCCAGAACCATGATAGGATTCCCCTTGTCCTCACCTTCCACCCCAACAGCCTCCACATTCAACGGATTATTCCTCCGCCATTTCTGCCACCTCCGGTGTGATCCCACCACCAAACACATCTTCCGTACCCCTCCCCTCCATTTTCAGCATTCCAAAGGGACCGTTCCCTCCGCAACACTCTGGTCCACTCCTCTATCACCCCCAAACACCCCGCCTTCCCATGGCACCTTCTCGTGCAAGCCCAGGAGATGCAACATCTCCTCTCTTCCCACCATCCAGGGCCTCAAACACTCCTTCCAGATGAAACTGCGATTTACTTGTACTTCTTTCAATTTAGTATATTGTATTCGCTGCTCACGATGCGGTCTCATCACATTGGGGAGACCAAACTCAAATTGGGTGACCGCTTTGCGGAACACCTCCGTTCAGTCTGCAAGTGTGACCCTGAGCTTCTGATTTGCTCGCCATTTTAATTCTCCAGACCACGCTCACTCTGACCTCTCTATCCTTGGTTTCCTACACTGTCCCAAGCTCAACGTAAGTTTGAGGAACAGCACCTCATCTTTCAATTAAGCATTTTTTTAGCCTTCCAGACTCAGCACTGAGTTCAACAATTACAGGTCATAACCTCTGCCCCCCATTTTTTCGGATGGCAGCTGTTGCTGATGACCATCATCCCTTTTGACATTTAATCTCTCCGGCCTTCCATCCTATCACAGACCTTCCCTTTTGTTCTTTCCTCCCCTCCCCCCTTTCCCTGCTCCTACACTTGCTTAAAAACCTGTTACATCTCCAACTTTTTCAAATTCTGATGAAAGCTTTGACCTGAAACGTTGGGGGAGAAATTCAGTGGGCTGCGCCACCCATTAGCGCCTTAAGAGGGCGCTAAGTGGGTCGCAAGCCATTGGCCACACCTCCCGCTAAATTCAGCGGGACGCTAGTGGTGGCGCTACCGATGACGTCATCGGTGTGCGCAGAGCCCCGCTGACGCCCCGGCCGCGATATTAGGAAGCGCCCCCTGATTTACCGCCGGACGCTATGTGCGGCCGGTTCAGGGGGGCCTACCAGCGGCGGAGGCGGCGCAAATTAAAGGAGGTGCGGGGTGGCCATTTTTGTTGCTGGCCGCCTGCCAGCACCCCTTTGCGCTGCCGTCCCCGGCCTCCTGAACCCCCCCCCCGCGGGGTGCCGGCTGCATTCCAAGAGCCTGGCACTTCTCCTCGGTGCCGGGCTCTTTTGCCGGCACTCGCGATCCTCGGGGGCCCAGCTGGGCCCCAGATCGCGCAGAACAAGGCCCCTCCCCTTTAAGTAGGGGAGGAAGGCCTGCAGTACCGCAGCACGATGTGCTGCAGCGTGTGGCGCTGCGGCACGTTGCGCTATGATATTCAGTTGCAGCGCCCCAAGAGGGATGCGGGGCGCCTCCAGTAGCGCTGTGCTTCCCTTTGGTGCGCTCCAACTGAATTTCCGGCGGGCGGTCGCGAATGCTTCCGGGGCGCTACTTTTAGTGTCCTGGCGAGGCTGGGGGCGCTACTGAATTTCTAGGCTGTTAACTCGCTTTCTCTCTCCACAGATGCTGCCTGACCTGCTGAGTATTTCCAGCATTTTCTGTTTTTATTTCAGATTTCCAGTATCTGCAAAATTTTGCTTTTGTATTCATTTTTTAAGGAGTTATGTGATTTATACATTGTTCTCATATTATCACTGGATATCATAATGTACAAGTGTTAGACTTGCTGCTTTGCAACTGTCGACTATTGAAGAATGATTCAACATGCTTACCTACATTCTTCTGTAGCCATTGTCAAGTTAAGTGTAAAGTGTAGCAAAATAGAAGTGAGATTATGGTTTGTTTTCATGTTTATTACTTGAATTCCAGTTTGATGAAGAATTCTCTGTAATATTAAAGCTTTCAATGACTCAATGCAATTTATGGAAAAATGTATCCATTAAAGTGCTACCTTTTACTTTTCTAATTCACACAATGTGAAATGTGAAAATGTAGAATTGCATCACATTTTCGGGTTGTGAACATGACCAATATACTGGTATAAATTAATGGAATAGACTACTCCAATAAGACATGACAATAGTTTCTTGTAAAGTAAATCATTGATTTTGTATTACAATATGTGAATTGTTTAGTGTAGGTTACTGCAATGCTCATTACATGTTCCCAGGAACTATTGCTAAGGACCGCTAACAAAAGCATTTTGCCCATAATCAGGATATTTTTTAATTCAACATTTTTGGATAATGCAAACTTTATATGAATTAAAGTCAAATAAAGTGCATCAAACCTCACATCTGTCTTAAAATCAGCTTTTATAGGCTGTCACAACTGCTATGTCAGCCTAAACCATCCCTTGAATACAACCTTTTAAAATTATTTTGCTGATCACAGATTGCCAAGTAAGTGGAACTGCTGCACCTACTACTGTCCTTTGAGTAATGAAAGGGGGTCGATTACAAATGCATACCTTTCGACAACATTCTTATTTTAGGTTTTTCACTAGTTTTCTCTTTCTCTCTGTTTTTATCCTTGTCCTTTTCTTTCTCCAATTCCTCTTTATTAGTTTTATCATCATCTTGAAAGCTTGTAGAACTGGTGAGCTGCAGCTGAATTGAATCCTGCAACACAAAAATGACTAAGAAATAATAATTCCTTTCATCTGTAAAATTACTGGTTATATCGTTATCACTTACAATCAATTGTTAACCTATAGATCGTCCATTTTATATTGGTTTCCGAAAATCACCTTCTGGAGAATGATAATTAAAGCACAGTTTGAAATGAACATCATTAAATGCCTTCCTCAGCTCAGAACAAACATGACAAAATGTCCTCAATTTAAAATAAATTTTATAACACAGGATTGTCTTTCATAGAAACAAGTGTTTAACCATAACAATTCGCAGTGTCTGTCTTATACAAATAAAGCTCAAATCGCATCATCTCGCCAACAGCAATGGGAATGAGCGGCAGACAACAGTATACTCCCTCAGTTTTTATATAAACTGAGATTGACACCAGTTTAAAGAAATTATTCCACATTATTAATAAGTATCCAAGGCAAAGATCACAAAGGTTGTACAAATATCCACAATAAAAACTAGCAGAATGTGCTGAAATACTTGGTCTTTGGAACAACAAAGTACATTTCATCTCAAAACATTGGTATCATAAACTATGTGCAAAATTCCATCAATATACTTTGGATGTACAACAATCCAAACAATTGAGAATTTAATATTGATATAATGGAGACCTTAATGGAAAATGTCACCAATAATCCTCACTGTAACAAGTGTTAACCTTATAACATGGAGTGTGGAAATTGGATTTCTGCACAGTCTAAAATGTTAAATCTACAGTTCAACAAAACATGTTCTGTGGTTAAAAGCTGGTTGTAGCAAGCTGCAATTGACCAACATAATGCTATACATGCGATGAGTTCAGTCTCGCTCTTCAGTTTTGAAACAAAAATGTTTCCCGCATTGTTTCCGCCTCATCACCCCCGCCGCCAACCACCCCCCACCCTCCCCCCCAAGGAAGGTTGGGTGGTTTGGATTACATCAGAGTCATTCCTGGCTTTGCTGCTAGGAGATATTGTGATGTACAGATAGGTCCTCTTCTCCTCTTCCTTTAAACAAGCACCTCACTTCCAGCTAAAACTTGGCTAGGTCACTGGCCTCGGCATCAAGACTGGCAATTTGCTCAGGTATAGAGGCCAGCACAGCTGTGATTTTAAGTTAAGTCGTTCAGTCCTTGAACAGTGAATAAATACGCACGCCACCAGGCCAACGTATCCAGCTTCTTAAAAATAACAGAACTAGAATGCAGCATTTCTTCCCTCCTTTCCCTTCTGTCCTCAAAAGAAGTTTCTGAATCAAGATTGCTTGACTTCCTGTGCCAGAATCCTTGGTTCATATAGATTTCAGAAACAATGTTCAGCCCATGGCAGTCTTAAGCTTATGTCCTCAAATGCTTACATTTGATGTGATGTAGACATCTGGATAGCGTATGAGTTATAGAATAGTTAAAGCTCTGCTGATGCTAAAACAGAACATTTAGTACCAGAATTCCACTATGAAAGCATATGAATTATAGGATGCATTGTTGTCTTTTTGTTCAGTACTCCTCTTAGTTATCCAAAGTCCTCTCCATATAGCTGGAATGCTTCTGAACTGGGTTTAATGCCTCAGCCTGCAATTGTTTCAGCGATACTATTTCCTCCTTTTGAGGACTGAGGTGAAGAAAATCTTGCAGAGAAAAGCAGCGACATCATAAGCAATCCTTCCTTTTGTTACGGAGCCTCCTCCCTTATAGCTTTGCAGCATGTTTGATAAAATAGTACAGTATGAAAGTGAGTTGAACCTGCAGAGAATTACAGCCGCTTGGCTGCAGAGCAACAGGGGACACATGTTTGAGGTATAACAGAAAATATTTCTACAATACAAGCTCATTTTGCACAATTTCATTAAGCTAATAATACATTGTAGTCTTTAAACTGACCCACATCACTTTTGAAAAATATGTTCATAATAGCTTCAAACTCAGGAATATAAAAAAGTTTCACTGGTCTGTGAACATTTATAACCCTTTTAGACATGCAATACCTTAGTGCCCTTAATACACTGGACTTTCAATGCAACACTTACATGGATATTTTCCCTAAGGCAGTGTGAAGTGACGAGCGTCCTTCCTCCTCCACCATATATAGATTTAAACATAATTTTGAGTCAGATGCAGCACTGCGGCTACGAAATGTTGTGCAGCGTAGATAGGCCCGTCTCTTGCCTCTTGTAGAAGCTGAAGATTAACCAGGGCAAACTAATATAATGCCCCAATACAAGTACATTTGTCAATACATCCCTGATGAGTATTGTAATGCTAGACAAGGAAATAATAATACACCAGACATTTTATTTGTAATAATTATCTTAAAAATGACAAGCTGGTTGTATTACACACCAAAAGACCCACAGCTAGATTAGTGCTTGGCATTACAAAACTCATTGAGGATGTGAATAGAACTCAACTTTGACATTTTGGAAGGTTACATTTTTAATTTTTTTAGGATTCAGGAATACTGTCTCACTGCCAAATATTCTCACACCAGCATTCAGCACAAGGTTTAAATCAACAAAGACCTTTACATCATGAAGCAAAGAGGGCGATTTGAACTTAGGGCGACATCGGATCAGCCGCCCATTATATACCTCTCCTGATTTTCCTTTCCATTGACTTTGATGAAAACGAAAGTCTGGAGCGCTCTGGAATGGGCAGCCGATCCGGTATCGCCCACTTTACACTATCGCCAAAAGTTAAAATTACCCCAAATTTCGAAAGGTTTCCATAGAAAAGAAATGATCAAAACCTTAAGCTCATTTCTAACACTATTAAAATGATAACAATTATTCATCAATATTTTCACCAAAGAGCAATGATTGGTAACATTTAAAATACTTGCATGTGGACGCACATCAGTGCAGTTGTTCCCAGATTTGAAACCAATTGAGGTGATCTGATGTGTGTATTACGAGCTGCCACCACTACATTCATTTCAGGTGAACTTAATGTAACATGTTGGTTGCATACAGACATCCATATATAATGGAGGTCAAAGACTGTTATGCCCAGACTGAAGCTACTTGCCTAGAAAACATGTAGGCCGGAATTTTCACATTGGAGAGCGTGCGGGTTTGGGGGCGGGTCGGCGGTTAAAAGCGCAGAAATTGACAGCGCGTCGGGAACCCGCCGTCATCCCGCTGACTTCCGCCTTTCACTGGAGCGCGTTTCGAGGCTCCCCACGGACCTGCTCAGGAGAGGCGGGCGACCTCATTGAGGTTGTTAACTGCTTGTTTGCAGACCCTTAACGGCCTTTTCAACGTCAGATTTGAACTTTAACTGGTTGCGCACGGGATTCACGCACCTCGGAAACTTCGCCTGTGAAGGGGAGGCGGAAGCTCAGTGGCAATTGTGCGAGTCCATTAATTGACAGCTGGAAAAAGCACAAAGACTCCCACCTTACACCTACTTCCTTGCCTAAGGGAAAGGCTCTTGCTGACACCATTTTGTGCAGATTTAGGTTTCAGGAGTTTGCAGGTGATTTATGCAACCTCGGAAACCACTCTCACCACATTGCTAGTCACTCTCAGTACATTGGAGGATTGTGCCTCTGATCTCCACTTTACCTGGCATCTATTAGATCAGCATGGGTGCCGCTTATGCTGTCTCAACTTGGACCTCAGAATCAGATGAGCCCCAGCTCCAACACCAGCCACACCAGCTCCAACAACACCAGCCACACCAGCAGCGACAACACCAGCAGCAACCACACCACCAGCCTTCTCCTCACCGACCTGATGCTTCACCGGAGAGAGGGGGTCAGCACAGGGGTGCGCCGCAGAGGCTATACCCTCAACACAGGGTATACAGGCAGAGGATGAGCTTCCTCAACATAACTGAGCAGCAGTACTTCAGGAGGCTTAGGTTATCGCTCCAGGTCGTTGCAGACATTTGCAGCTTGCTGGAACAAGACCTGCTGCCCAGAGGTCCTGGTGGACACCCCTTGCCGGTGGCTGTCAAAGTCACCACCGCCCTCAACTTCTTCACCTCAGGCTTCTTCCAGGGATCTGCAGCAGACATTTATGGTATCTCACAGCCAGCCGCCCACAGATGCATCACACAGGTGACCAATGCCATGTTTGACAAGTCAGCCAGTTATGTCAACTTTGCCACTGATGAAGCCAGTGTTACTGAGCGGGCGCTTGGCTTTGTGGCTCTGGCTGGCTTCCCACAGGTGCAGGGCATCAACAACTGCATACATGTGGCCATCAGGGCACCCTCACATCACCCAGGAGTATTCCCTCAAAGTACAGCTCATCTGAAACCATAAAAAGATCATCATGCATGTGTGCGCCAGATTCCCCGGCAGCTGTCATGACTCTTTCGTGCTGCGTCAGTCCACCCTCCCTCAGCTTTTTGCACCTCCAAACAGACTTACTGACTGGCTGCTTGGAGACAAGGACTATCCACTGAAGACACCATTGAGAAGGCCAAGCAATGAGGCCGAGGAGCGCTATAATGACAGACACATGTCCATCAGATGTGTCATAGAGCAGTCAGCATGCTGAAGATGCGCTTCAGATGCCTTGACAGACCTAGAGGAGCCCTTCAGTATGCACCAGCCATGGTCTTCAGAATCATCATCGTACGCTGCGCGCTGCACAACATAGCGCAGCAGCGAGGATTGGAGCTGCAGTAGGAGCAAGGCACAGAGCGCACAGTCTCTTTGGAGGAGGAGGAAGAGGAACCTGCGGTGGAGATGGCACCAGCAGCGGCGCACATTGCTGCTCGGGATTTCCTCATAATGGCCCAATTTACTTAACTTGCACCAGTGCACCTATATGGCTCCCAGATGCTGAACCAACTCCCTCCACCCATACCAACACCACAAAGCAGTCCTATATGACAAAGCCATTCCTATCACCCAAACCCACATTGCTCGAGGTTAAGTAACGCCTCATCATTCACTCCAAATGACAAAGCCACTTCCCAGGTAGCAGGCAAAAATGGACAAGACGGAAAAGTAGTGCAAAGAAATAAATTTATGTGCATCATAAATAGAACCAACACTAACATTTTGGCAAACACCCTTGTGCATCTATGATTGTGTATTTTTTCTTTTCCGTGTGCTTCTATGAGGTGCAACCCCTGTGGCTTCAGCAGAGGTAGAGGCAGCCTGCTCACTTCCCTGCTGCGACTACTTTGACACTTTTGGCGGATGTCCTCTGGGTTTTAGGGCCCGGCCAAGGACTGCTCCTCCTGCAACTGTGCAGGGGCAAACTCGGCCATCGGGCTCCGAGGTAGCATCTGGGGCTCTGACTGTGGGGGAGGCAACAGGGAGAAGTGGGAGCGCTTTGCGCAAAGCCCCCACTTCCATGTCCCCTCTCACCATCGTCCCGCTCATGAGCCACCCGCACTTCCCTGCTAGCAAGGAGCTGCTCCATGCAGGAGGCCATCCTTTCCATGGAACAGAACATTGTCGCCGTCGCCTGCGACATGGTGCTGCTCATGTTGGAGATGGGCTCCTCCATTCTCTGTACAGTGGCACACATCGCAGCTGCAAAAGCTGCCAGAGCCTCCTGCAATTGTTGCTGCTCCTCCAGGATCACCCTCTTTCTCCATGGCCCCCGAGGTTCAGCAGCTGCACGCAGCTGAGCAGAGCTGGGAGCACCCTGCACCCCTCGGCGAGGACTCTCCACTGCTGTCCCTGACTCCACCATCTGTTCTTGCTTACTTGTGATCGGTGAGACACCAGGTGACAGCACTACTCTGTGTCTCGCTGGACCCATCGAGGTGCGTGCATCTGCGCTGGTGCTGGGTGCGCATGGGTCTGGATCCAGCACCAGCTGACTACATCCCTGCTTCTGACCTCCTCCGCGATCTCCAGCCACGCCCTCTGGAAGGTCTCTTGCGCCCATCCCCAGGAACAGGGTGTCCCTGCGTTCTCGAACTCCCTGGAGCAGGACTTCCAGGGAGGAATCAGAGAATCTGGGCGCTGCCTTCTGCCGCTGGGACTGCCGGCTTCCCTCAAGCCTCAGATGAAAACTCTTTACTTTCTGAACAACCACACCTCTGCCAAAGAGCTCTGATCCTCCTCCAACAACCTTCAAGTGTGATGTGTGAGAGGCCCCTTCAAATATCTGAGCTCAAGGCGAGACATCGATGATATCACCAGACCCACTCCATTTAATTGGCCAGTAAGACCGGCATGCCTAACTCAATGAATCCATTTCAGTTAAAGACAAGGTGGACAGTGTGCTGCCGGAGGCCGACCCGCAGCACAGCCCCCCTGCTTCCGACTCTCCTCACAGGTAAACATTCCGGCCGTATTGTCTATGAAGGTTAGACATATATTGAGCTGATTACTGCAAAGAAACCAGACACTTTCTAGCAGCATAATTAGTTGATCACTGGGAGAAAATAATCACACCGAAGGACATCTTTTAAAAATATCATATTGCTTTCTTTTATAAAAAGACCAGTTAACTTGTATGGTTAACTCATTGAATTTACTGGGAACAATGTCGGCTGCAAAAATGAACTGGATGATTTCAAACTACGCATCAGATGAGAACGTGGCAGATTGACAGATGCACTATTCACTGCTAATTCCTTGTTACAAGTTTAAGGCCTTTGCTTAGATATTCGCTCAGGTACAACAGTGCTAGTCGCTCCAATAAGTGGTCTGAACACCTTACATACTGTCCAATATCTAACTATACAATAGCCTAACCCAGGAGTGCAACAATAGTAGCCCTTTGTGATCTGAATTATATATTTCAGTCTTTCCCACATGGCTCTTCAATCTTTGTGAAGGCAGATTGAGAAAACACTTGGCAAAGTAAGGCGAGATACAAATCATGACTTTATTTCCCAGCAGGTAAAAATTTACAGAATAAGAGTTATGACTGGATTAACTTATTTGAATCAGTATAACTTGTCTTCACGTAATAACAGAAAATAATTAATTTGCTACGCTTCCCTACATCGGCTTACTTGACTGAAACAAAATATCTCCCACTACTCTCCTGTTACTTCTGAGCCTGGCCAAAGCTTGCCCTCAGAGTTTTCTGTTGGAAGGCCTTACTGACTTCAGCGGTACTTAAAGCAGCGGGAGCCCAGGAGAGCGCGAGACCTCGGCGGTATTTAAAACAGCGGGAGCCCAGGAGAGCGCGAGACCTCGGCGGTATTTAAAACAGCGGGAGCCCAGGAGAGCGCGAGAGCTCGGCGGTATTTAAAACAGCGGGAGCCCAGGAGAGCACGAGACCTCGGCGGTATTTAAAACAGCGGGAGCCCAGGAGAGCACGAGACCGCGGCGGTACTAAAAGCAGCGGGAACGCAGGAGAGCGCGAGACCTCGGCGGTATTTAAAACAGCGGGAGCCCAGGAGAGCGCGGGACCTCAGCGCTACTAAAGCAGCCGGAGCAGCCGGAGAGCGCGAGACCTCGGCGCTACTAAAGCAGCGGGAGCCCAGGAGAGCGCGGGACCTTGGTGCTACTAAAGCAGCGGGAGCCCAGGAGAGCGCGGGACCTTGGTGCTACTAAAGCAGCGGGAGCCCAGGAGAGTGCGAGACCTCGGTGTACTGAAAGCAGCGGGAGCCCCGGAGAGCGCGGGACCTCGGCGGTATTTAAAACAGCGGGAGCCCCTGAGAGCGTGGGACCTTGGCGGTATTTAAAACAGCGGGAGCCCATGAGAGCACGAGACCTCGGCAGTGCTTAAAACAGCGGGAGCCCAGGAGAGCACGGGACCTCGGCGGTATTTAAAACAGCGGGAGCCCAGGAGAGCGCGAGACCTCGGCGGTATTTAAAACAGCGGGAGCCCATGAGAGCACGAGACCTCGGCAGTACTTAAAACAGCAGGAGCCCAGGAGAGCGCGAGACCGCGGCGGTATTTAAAACAGCGGGAGCCCAGGAGAGCACGAGACCTCGGCAGTACTTAAAACAGCGGGAGCCCATGAGAGCACGAGACCTCGGCAGTACTTAAAACAGCGGGAGCCAAGGAGAGCGCGAGACCTCGGCGGTATTTAAAACAGCGTGAGCCCAGGAGAGCACGAGACCTCGGCGGTATTTAAAACAGCGGGAGCCCAGGAGAGCGCGAGAGCTCGACAGTACTTAAAACAGCGGGAGCTACAACGGACCGGTGAGTGTAAATAAGTAAAAAGTAATCGAAGTGTGACATCACCAGAAAGCAGGTAAGTGATTGGTTGGTGAGTATTTCTCGCTTTTTTCCAAACTTGGGCATCTACATTTAAGTGCTGATTGGTGTAGATTAAAAGATATACGTGTTCCAAATTTTAAAACGAATTAATTAATTGAGATGGGAGACCAGGCAATGTGTTGTTGTTGCATGTGGGAGCTGGTGGACACCATTGAGGTCCAAGGCGACCACATCTGCAGCAAATGTTGGCTGCTCGAGGAACTTTGGCTCAGAGTTGATGAGCTGGAGTCCGAGCCCTGGACACTGTGACACATTAGGGAGGGGGAGCGTTACCTGGACACTATGTTCCAGGAGGCAGTCACACCCACTAGAGTAACTACTTCCAATTTGATCCATGGTCAGGGACAGGAGGGTGCGACTACAAGCGAGGCAGGTATTGGGATCCAGGAGGTAGTGATGGAGGAGCCTCAGCCCTTGGCCTTGTCCAACAGGTACGAGGTTCTTGCTCCGTGTGTGGACGAGGGCAGGGACTGCAGGGAGGATGAGCAAACTGACCACAGCACCGTGGTACAGGGAGCCATTCAAGTGGGGGGAGTAAAAAGAAATGTTGTAGTGATAGGGAACAGTATAGTGAAGGGGATAGATACTGTTCTCTGCAGCTGAGAGCATGAGTTCCAAAGGCTGTGTTGCCTGCCCGGTGCCAGGGTAAAGGACATCTCCTCTGGGCTGGAGAGAAACTTGGAGTGGGAGGGGGAGGATCCAGTTGTCATGGTCCACATAGGCACCAATGACATAGGTAGGACAAAGAAAGAGGTTCTGCTGAGAGAGTATGAGCAGCTAGGGGCTAAATTAAAAAGCAGAACCACAAAGGTAATAATCTCTGGATTACTACCTGAGCCATGAGCGAATTTGCATAGGGTAAATAAGATCAGAGAAATGAACGAGTGGCTCAAAGACTGGTGTGGGAGAAATGGGTTTTGATTTGTGGGGCACTGGCACCAGTACTGGGATAAGAGGGAGCTGTTTTGTTTGGACGGGCTTCACTTGAACCATGCTGGGGCTAGAGTCCTGGCGAATCGAACAACTAGGGCTGTAGAGAGGGCTTTAAACTAAATAGTCGGGGGGAGGATCCAGGTGAGCAGGATTTTAAAAAGTCAATGAGAAATGAGAAAGCAATAGAGCAGGATAGAGATGGGGGGAAATAATAACCAGAGTGTGACAGGAAGGGACAGAATGTTTAAAAATAAGAGTGCAACAGAAAATGGGGCCAAAACAAGGAGAAATGGTAAAAAGACAAAGTTAAAAGCTCTATATCTGAATGCATGCAGCATTCGTAACAAGATAGAGGAGTTGACGGCACAAACAGATACAAATGGGTATGATCTGATCGCCATTACAGAGACGTGGTTGCAAGGTGACCAGGGCTGGGAACTGAATATTCCGGGGTATTTGTCAATTCAGAAGGATGGACAAAAAGGAAAGGGAGGTGGGGTGGCTTTGTTGGTAAAGGATGGGATCAGTGCAGTGGTGAGAAGTGATATTGGCTCAGAACATCAAGATGTAGAATCGGTTTGGGTGGAGATAAAAAAAAGAGAAAAAGTCTCTTGATGGGCGCAGTCTACAGGCCCCGGGAACTGTAGCAATGCTGTTGGACAGAGTATAAATCAACAAATAATGGAGGCCTGTAAAAAAGGTACGGTAATAATCATGGGTGATTTTAATCTCCATGTTGATTGGACAAATCAAGTTGGCCATGGTAACCTTGAGAAGGAGTTTATAGAGTGCATCCGGGATGGTTTCCTAGAACAGTATATAATGAAACCAACCAGGGAGCAGGCTATCTTGGATGTGGTACTGGACAGAATTAATAAACGATCTCATAGTAAAGGATCCTCTTGGAAAGAGTGATCATAGCATGGTTGAATTTCAAATTCAGTTGGAGGGTTAGAAAGTTGTATCTCAAACCAGTGTCCTGATCTTAAACAAAGGCAATTACAATGGCATGAGGGCAGAACTGGCTAAAGTGGACTGGAAAAATAAATTAAAGGGTAAGACAGTTGAAATGCAGTGGTGGACATTTAAGGAGATATTTCATAACTCTCTACAAAAATATATTCCAGTGAGAAAGAAAGATTTTAAGAGAAGGAAGCACCATCTGTGGCTAACTAAGGAAGTAAAGGGTGGTATCAAATGGAAAAGGAAGGCATACAATGTTGCCAAGATTGGTGGGAGACCAGAGGATTGGGAAATTTTTAAAAACCAGCAAAGGATGACTAAAAAAATAAAAAGAGGGAGAAGATGAATTATGAGAGTAAACTGGCAAGAAATATTAAAACAGATAGTAAGAGCTTCTACAGGTATATAAAAAGGAAGAGAGTAGCTAAAGTAAACGTTGGTCCCTTAGAGGATGAGACTGGGGAATTAATAATGGGGAACGGGGAAATGGCAGAGACTCTGAACAAATATTTTGTATCTGTCTTCATGGTAGAAGACACTAACAACATCCCAATAATGGATAATCAAGGGGCCACAGGGAAGGGGGAACCAAAGACAATCACTATCACTAAGGAAATAGTACTTGGTAAAATAATGGGACTAAAAGACGACAAGTCCCCTGGACAAGATGGCCTGCATCCCAGGGTCTCATCCCAGGGTCTCAAAAGAAGTGGCTGCAGAGATCATGGATGCATTGGTTGCAATCTACCAAAATTCCCTGGACTCTGGAGAGGTCCCAGCAGATTGGAAAACCGCAAATGTCACACCCCTATTTAAGAAAGAAGGGAGACAGAAAGCAGGAAACTATAGACCAGTTAGCCTAACATCTGTCGTTGGGAAAATGCTGGAGTCCTTCATTAAGGAAGCAGTAGCAGGGCATTTGGAAAATCATAATGCAGTCAAGCAGAGTCAGCATGGTTTTATGAAAGGGAAATCATGCTTAACAAATTTGTTGGAGTTCTTTGAGGATGTAATGAGCAGGGTGGACAAAGGTGAGCCAGTGGATATGGTGTATTTTGATTTCCAGAAGGTATTCAATAAGGTGTCACATAAAAGGTTACTGCATAAGGTAAGAGCTCACGGAATTGGAGGTAATATATTAGCATGGATAGAGAATTGGCTAACTAGCAGAAAGCAGAGAGTCGGGATAAATGGGTCATTTTCTGGTTGGCAAACGGTAACTAGTGGGGTGCCACAGGGATCGGTACTGGGGCCTCAACTATTTACAATCTATATTAATGACTTGGATGAAGGGACCGAGTGTAATGTAGCCAAGTTTGCAGATGATACAAAGATGGGTGGGAAAGCAAGCTGTGCAGAGGACGCAAAGAATCTGCAAAGGGATGTAGACAGGCTAAGTGAGTGGGCAGGAATCTGGCAGATGGAGTATAATGTGGGAAAGTGCGAGGTTATCCACTTTGGCAGGAAAAATAAAAAAGCAACTATTATTTAAATGGACAGAGATTACAACATGCTACAGTTCAGAGGGACCTGTGGGTCCTTGTGCATGAAACACAAAAAGTTAGCATGCAGGTACAGCAAGTAATCAAAAAGGCAAATGGAACGTTGGTCTTTATTTCAAGGGGGTTGGAGTATAAAAGCAGGAAAGTCCTGCTACAACTGTACAGGGTATTGGTGAGACCACACCTTGAGTACTGCGTACAGTTTTGGTCTCCTTATTTAAGGAAGGATATACTTGCATTGGAGGCAGTTCAGAGACGATTCACTCAGTTAATTCCAGAGATGAGGGGGTTGACTTATGAGGAAAGGTTGAGCAGGCTGGGCCTATACTCATTGGAATTTAGAAGAATGAGAGGTGATCTTATTGAAACATATAAGATACTGAGGGGGCTCGACAAGGTAGATGCAGAGAGGATGTTTCCCCTCGTGGGAGAATTTAGAACTCGGGGGCATAGTTTCAGAATAATGGGTCGCTCTTTTAGAACTGAGATGAGGAGGAATTTCTTCTCTTGGAGGGTCGAACATCTGTGGAATTCTCTGCCCCAGAGAGCTGTGGAGGCTGGGTCATTAAATACATGTAAGGTGGAGATAGACAGATTTTTGCAAGATAAGGGAGTGAAGAGTTATGGGGAGCGGGCAGGGAAGTGGCTTTGAGCCCAGGATCAGCCATGATCTTATTGAATGGCGGAGCAGGCTCGAGGGGCCAAGTGACCTATTCCTGCTCCTATTTCTTATGACTTGTCTGTCTCTATTTTTTTATAATCCCCTGTTTACAGGCAGATGGAACCAAAGACTTTCCAACACAATGGGTATGAGTTGTTTATCAATATCAAAGCTTAGATTATCAATGACTTTATGACTTTTTAAAAAATGTGTGAATTCACTTTTCTTTAGAAGCTCAACATTTGAATATATCTTGTTTTAAATCCCTTTTGTGGACAAATGGGCAAAAAAGGATTCTGAAACGTGACATGGGCACATTTTTGCAATGGGTAGACGTCCATTCCCAATTCCTGGGGATGTGCACCTCAAAGTGCAGAAAATATAGACTAGGTAGTCTGACATCTGACAAGTGAATTAGCTCCTAGCTCCAAAACATCAGTTGTGATTCTGGCATCCTGCCAAACATGCTACCAGACACAGATCAAAAGATTAACTTCTACAAAGGTAAAATACTGCAAATGCTGGAAATCTGAAATAAAAACAGAAAATGCTGGAAATACTCAGCAGGTCAGGCAGCATCTGTGGAGAGAGAAACAGAGTTAACGTTTCAGGTCGATGACCCTTCATCAGAACCGGAAAAAGTTCTGACGAAGGGGTCATCGACCTGAAACGTTAACTCTGTTTCTCTCTCCACAGATGCTGCCTGACCGGCTGAGCATTTCCAGCATTTTCTGTTTTCATTATAAAAGATTAACTTACTTGGTGCAGAATACACATTTTGGAAAAATAAGACAGGGACCACAAACCAAATGATAATGAATAAACATATGTTGGAAGAGAAAAAAAACAGCTAGCAGGCGAGTAGTATAAAATAGTGATCTACCAGCTCTGTCTGAAAACTTTCATGGCCCTGGCTTTTATGAAGACTCTAACTATACACATAGATCAAAGTGGAGAAAGGGAGGTGTGATGAAATATGTCATTCATCAGATTCTGTATTTAACTACATATATTGTATTGCCTGCTCCGGTGTTTTACCTTGTATTGTATATAGTGCACCGCCCCCTTTCTCCCCATTGGATGTGTCGGCTCCGCCCATACCTGGCCCTACTTAAGACAAGCCCAGGCTTGTCTTGCAGAACAGCAGAATGCTAGGTGAAGCCACAGGCATCTTTCTTTGCTAATAAAAGCCTTGTTTTATTCAGTTAACTTTGAGCCTTGAAGTTATTGAGGCGCATCAGGAGGAATAGCATCACATTCACCCAGCGAACTCTCCATAGTACGCGCTGTGACAGCACACCAATCTTTCCCATGGTATGAATGGTGATTATTCATACTTCGCTTTCTTCATTTTTTTTAAGCATTTAGTGGCAGCCCAGTGTGCTGTGCTTTGGATTTACATGCTTTACACAGGACATAATGTACAGGGTTACTATATTACTATTATTATCTTTTACCCTCACCAAGAGACCAACACAAAGCACGACTTAGAAAACCCATCTTTACTGAAAATAGTGATTGTACCCTTTATTGGCCAATGGTTTAGCTGGTAACGGTAGTGTGCAACTGCACATTACAGGCACCCCAGCTTTGAATCCCAATCTGCTTTCAGTAGCTGATCTCACCCAGAGGCTGGGGTGCTATGATTGGTCTCAGCACCCCTGGCTAAGAAGGAGAAATCAACTAAACTACTCAGTCCTGATCACTGTCCAGCGACCCCTGTAGTAAAGTTAGCATGTGTGTGAATGTCACGTGAAGACAGGACTGGACCTCCAATGTGACACCCCAATGGACGAATACCTTCAATTCCTTCAAAAGGGGGAGGAGATAAAGGGAAGAAAATTAGGTACCAAAAAAAATAAGTTGAGGACAGTGATAATGTAGTGCTGGCAATCCAAGTGTTTAATCATTAAACACTGGTGGCATGAAAGTTGGGAGGTTTCTGAATCAATAACAAATTGATCGATCGGTTGCTTGGCTTAGCTTTCTTCGGCTACTCCATTATATTAATATATACAGACTGTATGTATGATTTAGTCCTTTAAAAAGGGCCCTGACATGTTCTTAATGGAGGATGACATCAGGGTGTATTGGGTGCAGTGAGTTAATTAAGTTTGCCAAGTGGATGGGTTATCATGGTCCCATTCTACTTACCAATCAGGCCATATTTTAAAATCAAAGTCTATATCCACAAAGTGTCTTTTCGGCTTAATCAAACCTTCTGAAGTGTTCTACATCATCTGAAAATTATTTCTATACAATAGAGTATGTTTGCCAAAGTTTGTAATGGGCTTGTAACGATCTGAATTTGCTTTAATACATTACCTTGAATTCAACATAAATCACTTGTTTGCAGGGTCTGTGATTGCCATTCTTCCATCAACTGCACCTGTTCTGATGTTGAATCTTAATACTATTCATCTTGATTTTCTATGTTGCTTGTTATTTTTGATTCTGAGAACGTTAGCATTCATCTTAAATACGTCAGCTTGGCTCAGTGGTATCACTCTCGCCTCCGAGTCAGAAAGTCATGAGTCCAAGCCCCATTCCAAGACTTGAGTACATAATCTAGGCTGACATTTCAGTGTAGTACTGAGCAAATGCTGCATGTTGGAGGTGTCTTCTGTCAGATAAGACGATAAACCAAGGCCTTGTCTGCATGTGCAGGTGAATATAAAAGATCCCATGGCACTATTCAAAGAGGAGCCGGGCAGTTCTCCCAGTGTCCTAATAAACATTTGTCCATCAACCAACATCATCAAAATCAGATTAACTGGTCATTGCTGTTTGTGGGACCTCATGTGCAAGTTGGCTGACACAGTTGCCTACAAAACAGCAGTGACTACACTTCAAAAGTAATGAATTGTCTGTGAAGTGATTTGGGGCAACCTGAAGTCATGAAAGACACTTTATAAATGTAAGCATTCACATCACAATTTTGCTGCTGTTGACTTCCCCCTGATCTTCCCCCCACCCACCAACCTTCTCATTGATAAAACAAATGAATTTCTGAGGGGGGGGCGGGGATCAGGGTGCAGTCCCCTGTAGTACCTCCAATCAATAAATGGTGCTGTATTTGGGATGACTCCTCTTTGAAATAAAGATTTCCCTTTTCCTACCAATTGATCCTGCAGCATCCCCGAATTCTGAAGCCAGCTGAGGCCAAGCAGGATGTGGTACTCGGAGAAAGAGAGAGAGCAAATTACTGGCTCCCAGCTTTTAGCTTCTTGCTTGCAATGCAGCAAAAGAATTTTGAGTAATTTGTACTTTTTTAATGTTGGAGAAACTATCGAAGGACAAACAAAAACAAACAGAATTGAGACAATTTGTCAGAGAAACTCATGATAGACAGACACACACACACACACATAGAAAGACACATTTAGACACACACAAACAGACACAAAAAATAGCACAAGAGTCTTACAAACTTAGAAAAAGGACAATTAAAGTGCAACTTCTGCACACCATCACCTCCATGTAACCTCTTGGGAGAGGCAAAAAAAAGTTAACACTGTAGGCCAAATTAGAAAAAAAATTCTCTCCAAATCCAAAAGGAATTAAACAAGCTCCAGGAGACCAGTGCCTGGGTGACAACTCCCAGTGGCCCACCTACCTTCGAGATGTAGACGTTTGCCATTCTCAGGAACTCAGCCAGCTCCCTTTTGAATATTTGCAGCAAATCTGCACTCAACTTATTCCAGAGATTGACAAATCTGCGAGAATAATACCTCGTGGCATCTAACCCACTTCTTTGCTTTCGCAACATACTTATGTCCCCTGGCCCTTCCTAACTTATCGAGCTTGCTTAGCCTAGCTACTCATTATCGAGTTTGCTTAGCCTATCTACCTGGACTGAGGGGAAATCCTTTTATTATCGAGCTCGCTTAGCCTATCTACCTGGACCGAGGGGCCATCCGTTCATTATCGAGCTCGCTTAGCCTATCTAATGGACTGAGAGGACATCCTTTCATTATCAAGCTTGCTTAGCCTATCTAATAGAAACATAGAAGATAGGAGCAGGAGTAGGCCATTCGGCCCTTCGAGCCTGCTCCGCCATTCAATGAGATCATGGCTGCTCATTCAATTCAGTACCCTGTCCCTGCCTTCTCCCCATATCCCTTGATCCCTTTAGCCTCAAGAAATATATCCAACTCTTTCTTGAATATATTTAATGAACTGGCCTCCACCGCCCTCTGTGGCAGAGAATTCCACAGGTTCACCACTCTCTGGGTGAAGAAATTCCTCCTCATTTCAGTCCTAAATGGCTTACCCCTTATCCTTAGACTATGACCCCTGGTTTTGGACTCCCCGGCCATCCGAAACATCCTTCCTGCATCTAGTCTGTCCAGACCTGACAGAATTTTATAGGTTTCGATGAGATCCCCTCTCAATCTTCTAAACTCCAGTGAGTATAAGCCCAATCGACACAATCTCTCCTCATACGTCATTCCTGCCATCCCAGGTATCAGCCTGGTGAATCTTCGCTGCGGTCCCTCCATGGCAAGAACGTCCTTCCTCAGGTAAGGTGATCAAAACTGCACACAATACTCAAGGTGCGGTCTCACCAAGGCCCTGTACAACTGTAGCAAGACATCCTTGTTCCTGTACTCGAAACCTCTTGCTACGAAGGCCAACATACCATTTGCCTTCTTCATTATCGAGCTCGCTTAGCCTATCTACCTGGACCGAGGGGGCATCCGTTCATTATCGAGCTCGCTTAGCCTATCTAATGGACTGAGGAGACATCCTTTCATTATCAAGCTTGCTTAGCCTATCTAATGGACTGAGGGGAAATCCTTTCATTATCGAGCTCGCTTAGCCTATCTAATGGACTGAGGGGAAATCCTTTCATTATCGAGCTCATTTAGCCTATCTACCTGGACTGAGGGGAAATCCTTTCATTATCGAGCTCACTTAGCCTATCTACCTGGACTGAGGGGACATGTTTTCATTATCGAGCTCCCTTAGCCTATCTACCTGGACCGAGGGGACATCCTTTCATTATTGAGCTCGCTTAGCCTATCTGCCTGGACCGAGGGGACAGCCTTTCATTATTGAGCTCGCTTAGCCTATCTACCTGGACTGAGGGGAAATCCTTTCATTATTTTAAAGAGCTCACTCAAATCTCCACAAATCCTGCCAATCCTGATAACAAAGGGCCCTTAAGCTAGGTATCAATCTAATGGCTTTCCTCTGAACCTTTTCCAGGGCTTCTATATCCCCCAACATGCGAGAGGACCAAAGCTTGTCACAGTATTCTAGGTGTAGCCTGAACGAGGTCTTATACAGAGAAAGGGTAGTGGTTCTTGTTTTATATTTAATTATCCTGACTTTCACAGTAGCCTCATGGCACTGGTCATAAACCTTCAATGACTCATGCACTATAATCACCAGGTTCTTCTCCCGCTCAGCTGCCTCGGGCACGCAACTCTGCACAGCATCTACTTGCTTGGTGTTGCCCTTTCCCAAGTGCAGCACCTACATTTATCGACATTAAAAGACACCTGCCAGATACAGATGCATTCCCCCATCGCATCTAGATCTGCCTTCAATCTATTTTTAGAATCTAAGGTCCTTACACTTGCACATATCTTCACGTCATCCTTGAACTTGGATAGTTCTCCCAATGCCTTCATCCAGATCATTGATAAAGATGGTGAAGAGCAACAGCCCTAACACTGATCCATGCGGGACACCACTCGAGACCAGCCCCCATTGAACCTTACAATTAATAACTATCTTCTGTCCAAGAATGCAGCCAGATCCTTATCCAGCCCAATATATGCCCACCAATCAGACAAAATTTAACCTTGCTTAGTTGCCTTTTGTGCAGCACTTTGTCAAAGGCTATTTGAAAGTGCTGATACACAATGTCAACCAGATTTCAAACATTCACCAACTTTATAACTTTCTCAAAAAATTCAACAAGTTGGTGAAACAGGATCTTTTTCAGATTCCTTAACCCCTTCTGTTTTCAGGTGATCATACAGTGCATCTCTAATGATTTCTTCTTGCAACCTGCCTCGAACCAAAGTCAAACTAATAGGCCTGCAGTTTCCCGGTTCTGACTTATTGCCTGTTGTGTATTTTGAATGTTGTATTTGAATTGTCCCACATAGCTTACTGTAGTTGTGATGTGCAATGCACTATGGGAAATAGAGTGCATGAAGTTGAGAAGCTCTCTTGAAAGTAACGGCTGATAACGGAACTCTGTCTCCTGCGTACTCTTTTAATTGTTATACAAGCAAGGTTATTAAACTCTTGAGATTTAACAAAAGTGGCGACGAGGACGTCTGAACTTACGTGGCTCTGCTATGCGGAAGATAGTCGGGTTTTACGTGTTTTAAAACTCTTATTTTTGCCGTGGACAGTTAATTAAAGTGAGGCTGGCTCGAGGATAAAGGAGCTTGCAATGGCGGGAAGACGAGACAACATATAAGGTACTAACGACTTGAGGAAGGGGAGGAAAAGCCGTGAGTAAATCAGGAAGGACATTTATTCAACTGTGAAACGATCTGTGAATTGAAGCACTAAATAACTGATAGTGATGTTAGTTGAGTTCAACATTGGAAGGATCCTTAGTGAATGATAATTAGGAGCCTGAGAGAAGGAAAATGGCTGGAATTATCGGTAACATTGGACCGTTTGATGAGAATGTCGAACAATGGAGCTCATACACAGAACGATTTGAATACTTCACACAAGCAAATGACATTGGAGGGAACAAAGTAGTACCTACATTAAGTGTGATGGGACCAAAGACTTTCAATCTTTTGCGTACTTTAGTGCATTCAGATAGACCAGGGACTAAACAATATAGCGAAATTGTGGAGATACTAAAAGGGCATTTTTCACCCAAACCCCTAGTCATAGCTGAGAGGTTTAGGTTCCACAGGCGTAACCAGGAAGAAGGAGAAACAGTGACCATGTTTGTAGCTGCACTAAAAAGACTATCAAAGCACTGTGAGTTTAATGACGTGCTAAATGATACTATAAGAGACAGGCTAGTGTGTGGTATGAGAACTGAAGCCATACAGAAGAGACTATTAACGGAGAGTAATCTGACTCTACAAAAGGCCATTGAAATCAGTATTTCCATGGAATTGGCAGCTAAGGAAGCTCAACAGTTGGGTGCAACAGAAAAAGTGCACAAAGTAAGAACAGAGAGCCAAGGGCCATGCTTCCATTGTGGCAAAACGGGGCATCTTGCGTCTGCATGCTGGTGTGTGGACATGGATTGCCACAGCTGTGGTAAAAAGGGACATATTCAGCGCGCATGCAGAAATAAAAAGGACACAGAGAAAACGTCAAAGACGGAAGGAAGGAAGAAAAAAAACATTCAGACAAAAGACAAAGAAGCATGTCTGCTCTGTAGAACAGGACAAAACAGAGGCAAGTGACACGTCAGAGGAGGAACTATCACTGAACGTGCTGACTGTAGCTGGGGATTCGCACGGCTACTGGGTTTCACCCTTGCTAGAGGGGCAGCCTGTGCGAATGCAGATCGATGCTGGGGCAGCAGTATCTCTTATGTCAGAGACAGTCTACAAAAAGATATTAAAGCACCTTCCACTTCAGCCAGCTAACATAGCGTTAAAGACATATACCGGTGAAAGAGTAACCGTGAGAGGTATCACTGAGGTCACAGTTCAGTTGAATGGACAAACTAGGAAGTTACCACTCTACGTAGTTAAAGGAGACTACCCCTCCCTGCTGGGACGTTCGTGGATGGAGAGAATAAAATTAGACTGGTCATCGGTCTATATGATGTCACACAATGATCCAGGCTTACCCGCCATCTTAAAGAAACATGTAGAAGTCTTTAATGGAGAACTGGGTAGCATGAAAGATATTACTGTGAAGCTTCGTATTAAGCAGGATAGCAAACCCAAGTTCATGAAGGCACGACCCGTACCTTATGCCATCAGACCAAAAGTCGAGACTGACTTAGAAGCCCTAGTTGAAAGCGGAGTACTAGAACCAGTCAGCGTGAGTGAATGGGCAACGCCCATCGTACCAGTGCTCAAGAAAGGGGGTGGAGTTAGGATATGTGGAGATTTTAAAGTAACTGTTAACCCTGTATTGTCAGTGGAGCAATATCTGCTCCCCCATATTGATGATTGTTTGCGGGACTTGCTGGGGGCCAGAAGTTTAGCACAATCGACCTCTGTCAAGCCTACCTGCAAATGCATGTGGATGAACAGTCACGAGAAATGCTGACTATTGTGACGCACAAGGGCCTATTTAGGTATTGTCGACTTCCTTTCGGAATTACATCAGCTCCAGCACTTTTCCAACGTGCTATGGACCAGATCCTTAGTGGGTTGCCTGGAGTCCAGTGCTATTTAGATGATATCTTAGTTACTGGGTGTGATGGCCAAGACCATCTGCGTAACTTGGACGCAACGCTACAGAGACTGAGGGGTTATGGACTCAGAGTTCGCAGGGATAAATGCGATTTTTTTCAGGCATCAGTTGAGTACCTCGGTCATGTGATCGATGCCACAGGCCTTCACAAGGCACCGTCCAAGACCAAGGCAATTGTGGATGCCCCAGCACCTGAAAATATCAGCCAGCTGCGTTCTTTTCTAGGGTTACTGAACTACTATGGACGGTTCATACCGAACCTAGCCTCGATGCTGAGGCCGCTGCATTGGTTGCTATGTGAAGATAAGAAGTGGGAATGGACTAACAAGTGCCAGGAGGCGTTCATGACAGCAAAGGACACGCTCCTGAAATCAGAGGCTTTGACGCATTTTAACCCTTCATTACCAATACAGTTAGCTTGCGATGTATTGTCATATGGTGTGGGAGCAGTCATTTCTCATATCATGCCAAACGGAGAAGAGAAGCCGATAGCATTTGCATCTAGGACTTTGAACAGAGCTGAAACTAACTACGCCCAAATAGAACGAGAAGCACTGAGCATCGTTTTTGGCATTCGCAAGTTTCACCAATATTTGTACAGGAGACAGTTCACCCTACTAACAGATCACCGCCCTCTCACGACCATCTTCGGACCACATACAGGGATTCCATCACTTGCTGCGAGCAGAATGCAAAGGTGGGCGCTGCTGTTGTCTGCACACACATTTGACATTAGATATCACAAGTCTGACCTGCACGGCAACGCTGATGGTCTTTCCAGGTTGCCGCTGCCTGTCACGAAGCCTATGACGCGTAGCATGGACATCTGCTATTTTAGGCAGGTGGAGAACGCGCCTGTTACTTCGATACAGGTCCGACGAAACACCAGAAACGACCCAGTGTTGTCTGCAGTGCTGGACATTATCGTCAGGGGCAAGCTTGACAGCGATGACCCAAACCTGAAACCATTATCTCTTAAGGAGAAATGAACTGTCAGTGCAGTCTGGATGTTTGCTGTGGGGGAGGAGAGTGGTTATTCCACCATCGCTACGGAAACCAGTGTTACAGCAACTACACTCCGGACACTGCGGAATGGTTCGTATGAAAGAAATAGCGAGGAGCTACTTCTGGTGGCCGGGTATGGATGGACAGATTGAGGACAAAGCTAAAACTTGTTCCTCATGTCAGAGAGTTCGTAATGTGCCACAGCTTGCACCTCTTCACCCCTGGGACTTTCCGGAGGAAGCATGGCACCGCATTCATGTAGACTTTGCAGATCCATTCGAGGAGAGAATGTTCCTGGTGGCTGTTGACGCACACAGTAAGTGGCCAGAGGTTGTTATAATGAGGTCCACCACCACTGAGAAGACCATCGAGAAGTTAGGTGAGGTGTTCAGCCGATTTGGATCTCTGATGCAACTTGTCTCAGACAACGGTCCACAGTGGGTGTCACAAGAAATGGCTACATTCCTGCAGGTGAATGGCGTACAACATATCAGGGCTGCACCATACCACCCTGCGACCAATGGTCTAGCTGAGAGGTTTGTTCAGACTATGAAACACTCTCTAAAGGCATCACAAGGCCAGGGAATGCTTCATCAGTGCCTGAATAGTTTCCTGTTGAGTTACAGGAACACACCACATGCGACCACAAAAGCATCACCTGCCACTCTACTGCTCAAAAGAGAGCTACGAACCAACTTCGACCTGCTGAAACCGCCAAATGTGAAAGACGTGGTACAGTATCAGCAGGACAAGCAGATCAAGCAACGTGAACAACGCTCCAAAGACAGAGTCTTCAGTCCAGGTGAACATATGTTGGCACGGAACTACAGTGGTGGACCTAAGTGAGTTCCTGCTACTGTCATTGCACAGACTGGTCCAGTATCCAACACTGTACAGACACCCGAGGACATTGTCTGGAGACGACACACCGACCAGCTTCTACGAAGTGCAGCAACACCCACTGAACCACCAACAGCAGCTTATCTGCCATTGGGTGATGCTGTGGGTCATCCGCCTTCTATACCGAGAGGCTCACCTTCTGAGGAAGCAGCCGCTTCAGCTCCTATCTCATCAGCAAGGGAGACCTGTATACAGGCACCTCAGTCGCCTACATCTGTGTTGACGTCACCTGTGAGAGACAATGAACTGGAGAGCCAGGTTGACTGCCGGTATCCTACCAGAGAGCAGCGGGCCCCTATACGTTTGAACTTATAGTTCAGAGGCTTACCCTTTATCTGGGGCAGAATAATCCCCATGGGTATAGCCATGGTTGGAGGAAGTCTACCCTCACTCCCAGGTTATTGTGTTTTAAAAATTTTGTGGTTCTATTGGGACATCTAATGTAAGAGGGGAGATGTTGTGTATTTTGAATGTTGTATTTGAATTGTCCCACATAGCTTACCGTAGTTGTGATGTACAATGCACTATGGGAAATAGAGTGCATGAAGTTGAGAAGATGCTCTTGAAAGTAATGGCTGATAACTGAACTCTGTCTCCTGCGTACTCTTTTAATTATTATACAAGCAAGGTTATTAAACTCTTGAGATTTAACATTGCCCTTTTTAAATATTGGTACGATATAGGCCTCTTGCTAGTCCATGGGACCATCCCAGACCCCAGCGAGCTATTAAATATATGAGCAAGTGGCTCGCATAGGACAGCCCTCATTTCTTTGATAGTCAGAGGGCAGAAGGTTGTGGGAGGGATGTCTTGGTGATGGGTAGGATGTGGAATTTGACAGAAAAATGCAGAGGCATGCCAGACAAGCAGAGACAGACCCAAAAACCAACACATAGGTAGAGTGATATTATAAATTAGGGTACATCATCAAACAACAAGGACACACTGCAGTCCTGCACCGCCCCCCAGCCCCCCATCTCCAGTGAAAGGGCGTAACTGTTTATCATTGAATTTTCTGATTAAGATCTGTGCAATGCCTGGAATTAGTAATACAAGTCTTAAATCGTCAACCTTTCGGGTTATGAACCTTAAGTTTATGGAATTATCACAAACCTCAGTATTTTACAATATAGTAGGAAGAATACACAATTTAACCAGCTATGAAGTATTTTCTTTTTATCAACATATTTATGGCAGATATGCCATTGGTAAAAATAAGCAGCTCGAGTTGCCATATGGCGGTTGTTGAGAGTGACCTCTGATGTAGTCACTGTGAGAGATTGCGGGGAAACTTTGACTTCGGTGGCAGCACAGAATTGGCCGGGCTGTAAAATGGGCTGCTGATTTGCTATTGGCCATTTATCGCTACCGCTGATGTTGAATTTCACCCCCTGCGAGTCTAAAGTTGGTGAGTACATCTGATCTAAACTGACACCAACCAAAACACAGCTTTCACTGATTCTGCACCAAAAATTGAGAGACGGCATAGTTATGAGAGGCGAGGTGAAAGTGATATTTCATTTTATATTAAAACCTTGAGCAGTAAGTAGCTGCACACTGAAAACTGGAAAACAAAAAAGGCAACTAAAAAAACAATCTGCCGTGCACAAAGATACTGGACTTTCCCATTGGCTCCCCCATCTTCATGAAAAAACATTTGCCAAACCTTTCCTGTTTGTTTCCAAACACGTGAAAATGCATTGCAATGTCACCTATGGATGATGCCATTGTGATGAAAATTAGGCATTTTTTCCCCCAGTTTTCAAATAAAAAGGGATGCATATGAAAAAAGGGGTTCTCAAATCATTCCAATAGACTGCAATCAGCATATCCTTATAAGCAATTCTTGCAACTCAAAGAGACATGACTTTCAGATATCAAGAACTTTGTCCAGAGAGAAAGCATAAACGTCACTTTGTTGCCAAAACTTACAAGATATTCAGCAAGGTAGGAGACAGTACAAGATCTGGGAGAAGGATGTCAGGGTTGAAGTAATTTGATCTACAATTTGGCTAAATGTATATATAGTCCCCAAGCACATACAGATGAGGTTAATTCAACTGAAGGTACTCCACAGATTCTATTATACAGTGCACACACTGGTTAAACTGTGCAATAAACCAAAGGGTACATGTTGGCATTATGGTTACCACACTGTCCCAGATTTTTTCACAACTGGGAAGCAGTTGTATTCAAGGATGGCCATTGATAAATGAAGAACTGGCATTTGACTTGGGACAAAAGTAAAAAATTAGGAAGTTAAAAATAAGAAAAAAATCAGATGCAACTTTTTCATCAAAAAGGATAATGCAGTTACTTACAGCTGGGGGGGGGGGGTTGAAGTGTGTAAGAGGCAATTGGCTGCATTTGCAGAGAGAATTGATTGGACGATATAGTGAGAAAATAGATAATTGGAGCAAGGTGTGAACTTGGATATATTTTCCTTTCCTGTTCATTAAAAAAGCTAAATTCTTATTCTATAACATGCAAACGTTGGGACTCTACCAATGGATTTGGGAAGAAACGAGTGCAGGGTTGAGGGGATGAAGACCTGCTACTGAGTAAGATGACCCATCCCTTGAAGCATGCTCGTTAAGGGCAGAGTCTGAATGCTCCTTCTGGAGTTGGATCAGGGAAAGGGAATACAAAGAAGGAAGAGTGGAATTATATTGAAGATGGTTTGGAACACTGCTGTTTTACATGTTGAGCTGTTTACAATATTGTTCGTTTTTCTTTTGTTGGCAGTTCAAAGGTTCAGCAATATTTGTGTGAAGATCGCATCCTTTAAAAAATATGAAGTCATAGTTGTCGTTATGTTCTTCAGTGACAATCACACAAAATGAAGCCACTTGCCAAATTTGAAAATATGAAAACATTTTAGTTATTGAACAAATAGTTCTCTAGCCTGTACAATCTGACCATTCATAGGATGATTATTTTTCACTGACAGCAGAACTAGCACATCGAGGTTCAAAAAACAATGTGCTTATAGGCACATAATTGAATACACAATTATTCTAGCACTCCCAGTTTTGATAAGACCCCAAAGACTGATCAGGTGAACCCAATAATCAGTTTTGGTGTAAGTTCAACAGCTTAGATTACAAAACATTATCAAAACCTACAGACACGCAAATGGAACACATCAACGGTTTTCACCACATTTATTTTTTAAAAAGCAGAATGATTAACAAGGAGTCGTACTCGGGTACGGATGCTGTGGACAAACAGACAGAAGGACAGAACCACAGCAGGTACAGCTAAAGCTTCAGCAGTATGAAACACTAGAGCTCTGCATTTTCAGTTGCGTTTGTGGAGAAAAATTCCCAGTAATTTCTCAGTAATTACTTTGGATTGTTCAAAAGTAGGTAAAGAAAATACAAAAGATAAAGTTCAGTGGAAATTTTTAAAAATGATGCTGTAGTTAAAGAAGAAACAATGGCCCAGAAATTCGGGTCTCCATGGGTGAGTACGCGCTGGGTACTCACCCATAGACCCAATGGAAGTGCCAGTTTCGTGCATGCGCGGGAAACCGGAACTTCGGTTCCCTTAAAGGAAAGGGTTCAGAGGTCGAACGCGTGCGCCGGAGAGGCAGCGCGTGCACATGGAATTTACATTTTTTTTGCAGGTTTCTCCGGGAGGGTAAGTCTCCAGGAGTTACACATGTAAAAAGCAGGCGCAAGGCCTGCTTTTAACAAGGTAAGTGGTGAATTAATTAAAATTAAAACATTTTTTCCACAGGTTTATTATTTTTAAATACTTTAAAGAAAGGTTAGTTTATTTTTAGCCCCGTTAGAAAATGTAATTAATTTTTTCAAAAATTAAAATTATTGTTTAAAATAGTTATTTTATGTAATTTATAGTTATTTTAAAAATGTGATTTATTAAAAATGTGATTTTTAAAAAATTTATTTGAAGTTTTAGTGATGTTTTGGGGCTTATAGTATTTATAGGTTTGACAGCTCTTCCTGTCAATTTTATGAATGGGCATTTCCCTGCTACCATTGGCTCTCCATGGCCCACGTGATCCCAGGGGATGCATCGAACTAACTGCGCCCCTGGGATACGCAAGCACTGCGCACCGGAAGTTGGAGGAGGCCCAGGATCGGAATCCCACACGGGCCCACAGCTCAACGGCCGGCGCGCGAGGTAAGTGCAGGTCGGGGGCTTGCACCCGCGGGAAGCCCCCGACCCGAATTTCTGGGCCAGTTACCTTTTCTAGTGTGTGTGTGTGTGTGTGTAAAAAGCCAATAATGTATTTCATTTAGACCCCTTAACTGATTTCCTCTTTTTTAATTTTATTAATAAAATACACCACTATTTATGTACATTTTTAAATTTTCTGGTCATCTATCTTTCGGAACTAAATTGGTAACATAAGCTCTCTAAAATGCAAACTCTTTTCATGTTGCAGTAAAAAAACACAGTTGGAAATCAGAGGGGAAAAGAACAGTTACAAGTGGCATACTGGTCATCAATTATATTTTCTCCCAGGCTTTTGGTTCCCTAATGTGCGAAGTTCATTTACCAACTGTCCTTAAGATGAGGCTTGTTTGAGAATATACGAATCATGTCAGCAAAACCAGCCAACATATAGAGATGTTGGAAAGCGATGTGGCTAAGGTTTGGCAGCGCAATTAATTGCAACTGCCAGATGTCCAATATAGAAATGCCATCATCCAAGGCTGGCATTCCCATCTGAGCAGTAAATTCATCACTGAGTTTTCCTTCCTCTTCAAGAGTTGCAACAAGACAGAACACTCACTGGCATTGTTGGTGTCGGCATTAATGTTCGTTTTGTAGGTGTCGACTAGTGGTGTGACATTCCAAAAGATGTTATCAGCATGAACAGTTATGAATTGATATTTTGAGCTATGGTGGCTTCCTGTTTGTCATGCAAGGTGTTGCAGAATCTACAATACAGAAATTGCCTCTCTTTGGTCTTTAGGTAGTATTTCAATGAAGAGTTGGATTTTGTTGACACATTCCCAATTTTCTTCCTTGGAATGTAACTCAGCATTCAATTTGAACATCAAGAAACACACCCTATTCATGCTGGGGAAGTCCATAATGTTGGTGAGGGAGCCTATCAGTTGCTTCTTCACAATTGCCAGGATGAAAGATGTTCCACCAAGAAGTCCATTTTCCATTTGGAACTCTGGCTCTGTCCTACTTTCCCACTCAGCTCCTTGAGAATATCTACTTTGGACCCACTAAATTACAGACTACCCAAAAGGTGCATCAACACATTCCATGCATTGGCAACTTGGTTGGCAGTCTTGTAGAGATTCATCCAGTGGTGTGGGGCAACTGTTGGATGAGACTGTATTCGAGATGTGTTTGGCTCCTTACATCATGAAAGAGGATAATTAGTTTTGTTAGCATGCCTAAACCTCAAAGCTAATCAGAAAGAACTCGACACCATTCAGTCCTTCAGTGGAGGTTGCTGCATTTCCAGTGGAGGAGGCAAGCTCAAAGAAAATCTGGCTTCACATTGAGTTTTATTTCTCATGTATATTTTGCCATGTATGCCGTGCTGAACATCACTACTTGTTCCTGCATCAAACCATAGCGATGTCAAATGCAACTGCTCACCAACTCAGTAAGAGATGATGAAAATGAAACATTTACACAAACCTTTGTCACCACAACAAATAAAGGGAGAGAAAAGAAACAAATAAAAGGATGATCCAAAGAATGCGGAGATCACAGAAGTCAGTCTTCGGCTAATTCGATTCAAGCAACAGCTGAGTGCACTGGATACAGCAAAGGCTATGGGCCCCGACACAATCTCGGCTGTAGTGCTGAATTTTTGTGCTCCAGAACTAGCCGTGCCTCTAGCCAAGCTGTTCCAGTACAACACTGGCATCTATCTGACAATGTGGAAAATTGCCCAGGTATGTCCTGTCCACAAAAAGCAGGACTAATCCAATCCGGCCTATTACTGCCCCATCAGCCTCCTCTCAATCATCATCAAAGTGATGGAAGGTGTCATTGACAGTGCTATCAAGCGGCACTTACCACCAATAACCTGCTCACTGATGCCCAGTTTGGGTTCCGCAAAGACCACTGAGCTCCAGACCGCATTACAGCCTTGGTCGAAACATGGACGAAAGAGCTGAATTCTAGAGGTGAGGTGAGAGTGACTGCCCTTGACATCAAGGCAGCCTTTGACCAAGTGTGGCATCAAGGAGCCCTAGTAAAACTGAAGTCAATGGGAATCGGGGGAATGTTCTCCACTGGCTAGAATAATACCTAGCACAAAGGAAGATGGTTGTGGTTGTTGGAGGCCAAACATCTCAGCCCCAGGACATCACTGCAGGAGTTCCTCAGGCCAGTGTCCTAGGCCTAACCGTCTTCAGCAGCTTCATCACTGATCTTCCTGCCATCATAAGTTCAGAAGTGGGGATGTTCGCTGATCATTGCAGTGTTCAGTTCCATTCGCAACTCCTCAGATAATGAAGCGGTCCATGCCCGCATACAGCAAGACCTGGACAACATTCAGGCTTGGGCTGATAAGTAGCAAGTAACATTCACACCACACAAGTGCCAGGGAATGACCATCTCCAACAAGAGTGAGTCTAGCCACCTCCCCATGACATTCAACAGCATTACCATCGCTGAATCCCCCACCATCAACATCCTGGGGGCGTCGCCATTGACCAGAAACTTAACTGGACCAGCCACATAAATAATGTGGCTATAAGAGCAAGTCAGAGGCTGGGTATTCTGTCGAGAGTGCCTCACCTCCTGACTCCCCAAAGCCTTTCCACCATCTACAAGGCACAAGTCAGGAGTGTGATGGAATACTCTCCACTTGCTTGGATGAGTGCAGCTCCAACAACACTCAAGAAGCTTGAGGACAAAGCAGCCTTGATTGGCACCTCATCCACTACCTTAAACATTTACTCCCTCCACGACCAGTGCACCGTGGCTGCAGTGTGTACCATCTACAAGATGCACTGCAGCAACTCGCCAAGGCTTCTTCGACACGACAGCACCTCCCAAACCCGTGACCTCTACCACCTAGAAGGACAAGGGCAGCAGGCGCATGGGAACACCACCACCTCCAAGATCCCCTCCAAGTAACACACCATCCTGACTTGGAAGTATTTCACCGTTCCTTCATCGTCGCTGAGTCAAAATCCTATAACACTCTCCCTAACAACACTGTGGGAGTACCTTCGCCACACGGCCTGCAGCGGTTCAAGAAGGCGGCTCACCACCACCTTCTCAAGGGCAATTAGGGATGGGCAATAAATGCTGGCCTTGCCAGCGATGCCCACATCCCATGAATGAATTTTAAAAAATTCAAATAATGTTTGACACAAAAATTTCCTTCAATGCATCTCAATATCTTTCCAATCAACACACTGCCGCTCTCAGCTGGTACTTAGGCTTTATATTGCTTGCATTAGGAAGGATGTTTGCACCAAAGCAATACCTCTGCGTGAAGTTGCCAATGGGTCATTCAGCTACATACAGAAATTGTACAGCATAGCGCAGTGCATGACCAAGCCCTCCCTATAGTGCCCTCATTTCTCTCTTTCCATGGCATCGGAGAGAGAAGCTACATACCTCAACCTTTCCAAGCTTTCAGCCTCAGTTTGGCCTATTGCTTGCTGGGGAAATGTTCCCTGATTTTATCTGATCTGCCGTCAACTTGAAGGGAACAAAATCTGCATGTGAGTGCCTCTTCTTCCTTCATCTCTCTTCTTCCTTGACCAGATTTCTTACGTGCTCCAGAACTGCCTGTGTTCTCAGGCACATAGGGCTCTGTAACCTTTTGCTTACTTCCCATGGTAGCCAGGAGCTGACCAAAGTAATTATACTTCAGAAGTGGGTAGAAAGAGAAAATGTGAGGTCACTGTGATCAGTATTTCAGCTCTCAGCTAAAAAAAAAAAGGGTTTTTAATCGAAGAATAAAACAAGGAAAAAAATTCAGTTGAAAATTGGGAGAACAACAAACGTAGAAAAACATGACTCTTGGGCGGGAGAAAAATCGATAAGAACCAACAACACGGAGCTCTATGAATTACATATATTAAAAAAACTAAAATTGAATTTGGTAACAGTAGCATTGAAGACATACCTGATTCTCTGGAGTGGCTTCTGTTGGCAGAGGCAGATTAGATTCTTCACAAACGGCAAGACTTCTCACTAGTTTACCTTTGGCTCCTGACTGAGAAGCACAGAAAAAGTGATCATATTATTGGTCACAAGTACTTTGGAAACATCCACATACATCAATTATATTACAACCTTCATAAAAGACAACAGAGATTTGCCATGAAATAAACTGTAAAATCCCTTTTTACCTGCATTTGGCATTTCTTGAATAAAACAGCTCACCAACATTCTGAGCACATCACAACAAGCCAACAGTGTGGCATGTAGCTCCAATAAAACAAGGTTACTGATCATATTTCTAATTCGGTAAAAAGAATTAATAATGCAAATCTAAGAAGTTGTTTTCTAAATAAAAGTTAAATGAAGTAGCACCTGAAAAAAATAAGGAAATCAAACATTGCCTCGACTACCCTCTGGGAACCTCCTGTCGCACACAGAAAATGTACAGTACATCACACAGGGTTATCATTGAGACCACCAACACTAAAATCAACATCAGCGGTAGCTGAACATACAGAAAGTGACACAATCAAGCCTCAAACCGAAGATCTGAATTCTACACTTTTTTTGTTTCAAATATTTGCTAAAAGGTTGGATTTAAATTTAGAATCACCTAAGACCTAATCCTTTACAACTTGGAATTCCAATCTTAAATGATTAGGATTATCTGATTTCCCTCTGGTTTAAGTTTAGGGATAAAGTAAACATGAACACAGATAACCAAGACTGGTCGAAAGCAGTAATGAAAATTTTCATCACACACCGAGTATTATACCCATCCTAAAATGTGAGCAGAGAAAGACGCGTTCCTCTGGTTGGGGCATCAGTGACAAGGGGTCATCAATTGCAGACGACACAAAGCTGGGTGGGCGTGTGTGCTGCGAGGAGGATGCCGAGAAACTCCAGTATGAGTTGGACAGAAGCATGGCAGATGCAATATAACGTGGATAAATGCGAGGTTATCCACTTTGGTGGCAAAAACAGGAAGGCAGATTATTATCTGAACAGCAATAGATTGGGAGAAGGGGAAGTTCAACGAGACCTGGGTGTCTTTGTGCACCAGTCGCTGAAGGTAAGCATGCAGGTGCAGCAGGCGATTAAGAAGACAAATGGTATGTTGGCCTTCATAGCGAGAGGGTTTGAGTACAGGAACAAGGATGTCTTGCTGCAGTTGTACAGGGCCTTGGTGAGACCACACCTTGAGTATTGTGTGCAGTTTTGGTCGCCTTATCTGAAGCAGGATGTTCTTGCCATGGAAGGAGTTCAGCGAAGATTCACCAGGCTGATACCTGGGATGGCAGGAATGACGTATGAGGAGAGATTGGGACAATTGGGCTTGTACTCGCTGGAGTTTAGAAGAATGAGAGGGGATCTCATTGAAACTTATAAAATTCTGACAGGACTGGACAGACTAGACTAGATGCAGGAAGGTTGTTCCTGATGGTCGGGGAGTCCAGAACCAGGGGTCACAGTCTAAGGATAAGGGGTAGGCCATTTAGGACAGAAATGAGGAGGAATTTCTTCACCCAGAGAGTGGTGAACCTGTGGAATTCTCTACCACAGAAGGCAGTAGAAGCCAATTCATTAAATATATTCAAGAAGGAGTTGGATATATTTCTTAAGGCTAAAGGGATCCAGGGGTATGGGGAGAAAGCAGGGACCGGGTACTGAAATTGGATGATCAGCCATGATCGCATTGAATGGCGGAGCAGGCTCGAGGGGCCGAATGGCCTACTCCTGCTCCTATCTTCTGTTTCTATGTTAATTTAAAACTGTCACTAACAGAGGTTAGAAGAGTTACCACAGAGTAGTTGAGACAGAGGCCACGGCATCTTTTAAGAAAATATAAGAACATAAGGAACAGGAGCAGGAGTATGCCATTCGGCCCCTCGAGCCTGCTCCGCCATTCAAGAAGATCATGGCTGATCTGATCTTGGCCTCAACACATAACCCTTGTAGTTCAAAAATCTGTCTATCTCAGCCTTGAATATATTCTATGACTCAGCAGGAGGATGGTGTAGAGCTATGGGGAAGAGAATGGAGAAGTGCGATTAGTTTTGACTGTCTCTAGCAAAGATTTAGCACAGATGTGACAGGCCAAATGGCCTCCTCCCGTGCGAGAGGGATATAAACAAAAAGATAGTTCTGAACTCATGTTGAGAACTGGTGTTAGTTGCTCAAAGAAAGTGTAAGATTTTGAACCATCAGCAGTTATATAATAAAAACAGAGAATGCTGGAAATACTCAGGAGGTCAGGCAGCATCTGTGGAGAGAGAAACGGAGTTAACGTTTCAGGTTGATGACCCTTCGTCAGAACTGGAAAAAGTTGGAGATGTAACAGATTTTTAAGCAAGTGCAGGGGCAGGGAAAGGCGGGGGAAGGGAAGAAATAACAAAAGGGAAAGTCTGTGATAGGGTGTGATGCGCCATCAATTACTCAAAAGACTGAGGTTGAGCGAGTAACAATCAGGCTTTTATTAACTAAAGAATGAAGGTCTAGTCTCGAGTGGTCAACCCGTCCAGAATACTAAGGGACTGGGAGGTAGTCACTTATATACCTGGAATAGTGGGAGGAGTCACACAACACCAGGTTATAGTCCAACAGCTTTATTTGAAATCACAAGCTTTCGGAGCGCTGCTCCTTCTTCAGGTGAAGTGGAGAAATGCATAAAGACACAGCTTATATAGTCAGAGAATCATGTCAGATGTTTACAGGTAACCTTTCCAACTGCCATTTATCGCACCTCGGCAGAGAGATAATCACAGCAGTCAAAGGTGTGAATGGTGTCCAAACAGGTCAGTCAGGGAAACATTACATCAAAGAACAATGAGGTGGGGTCACAAGGGGTCAAATATTGCAGATGCTGGGGTCTGTATGAAAAACAAAAAAAGACAAAAAACATTTTTTTTGGCTGGAAATCACAGTAGGTCCGGCCGCATCTGTGTAGATAAATGGCAGTTGGAAAGGTTACCTGTAAACATCTGACATGATTCTCTGACTATATAAGCTGTGTCTTTATGCATTTCTCCACTTCACCTGAAGAAGGAGCAGCGCTCCGAAAGCTTGTGATTTCAAATAAAGCTGTTGGACTATAACCTGGTGTTGTGTGACTTCTTACATTTGTCCACCCCAGTCCAACTCCGGCATCTCCACACCATACCTGGAATAGTGGGAGGAGTCAGCCGAGGCATGTCCAGACCTGTACCTAGTGGAATACACATACAGACACAGACAGGTATGACAGTGGTTTACCACAGGGTGGAAGGCAGGAGAGATTAAAAGACTAAAGGGATGATGGTGCAAGGCAAAAGGAGATAGTAATGGGACAAGTTAAGAAACAAAAGATGAGTCTAGATGAGGTGTAAATGGCAATGGCAGAATCATCAACAGCTGCCATGTGAGAAAAAACAATTGGGGCCGAGGTTATGGTCTGAAATTGTTGAACTCAATGTTGAGTCCAGAAGGCTGTAAAGTGCCTAATCGAAAGATGAGGTGCTGTTCCTCGAGCTTACGTTGAGCTTCATTGGAACAGTGTAAGAGGACGGAGAGGTCAGAGTGGGAGTGGAGCGAAGAATTAAAGTGACAGGCGACCGGAAGCTCGGGGTCACCCTTATGGACTGAATGGAGGTGTTCCGCAAAGCGGTCACCCAATCTGCATTTGGTCTCCCCAATGTAGAGGAGACCGCATCGTGAGCAGCGAATACAGTATACTAAATTGCAAGAAGTACAAGTAAAATTAGGAGAATCCTCGGTTGAGGAAAAAGGAAGACATCTCAGGAGCACTGGTATGGAAGGTGGCATCGTCAGAGCAGATGCGACGGAGACGGAGAAACTGGGAGAATGGAATAGAGTCCTTACAGGAAGCAGGGTGGGAGGAAGTGTAGTCCAGGTAACTGTGGGAGTCAGTGGGCTTATAGTGAATGTTGTGACATGGCCCTCGACCGTGTCCGTTCTATTTCCTGCACTTCTGCTCCCACCAGCTTCCACATTCAATGTATCATCCTCCGCCATTTCCGCCACCTCGGCCCCAGTTTCTTTTCTCACATGGCAGCTGTTGATGATTCTGCCATTTCCATTTACACCTTATCTAGACTCAGCTTTTGTTTAACTTGTCCCATTACCATCTGCTTTTGTCTTGCACCATCATCCCTTTTGTTTTTTTAATCTCTCCTGCCTTCCATCCCATCACATACCTCCCCTTCTGTTTTTTCCTCCTCTCCCCCATGTCTCTGCCCCTGCACTTGCTTACAGATCAGTTACAGCTCTAACGTTTTCCAGTTCTGACGAAGGGTCATCAACCTGAAACGTTCTGGGGAATATTACCAGCCCTGGGGACGTGGGACTGCCGGGAAAATGGCAGAATCTGGGGGCGGGTTCCCATCCCGCCCCCAACCTGCCTCCGTGCCCTCTTCCCAGCCGACCCGCGCTGGGAGCCGCCTCCTCGAGGCGGGAAGGGGATTAGTGCCAATTAACTACCTGTTAACAGGTAGTTAACAGGCAGTTTTTTGGATAATCCCTATTTTGAGCCCTGAAGTGTGGGCTTCCCGACGGCTCCGAACCTCGCCAGGATCAGCGAGGCGGGCCGTCAGTCTGCGGGGGTCGGAGGGGCCGAGATGTCTGGTGTGCAGGTGAGTGATGGGTGCATGTGTGCAGAGGTAAGTGTGTGAGGTGTGTGTAAAGTGTTTTAATAAGTTTTATTTACCATTACTTCTTCTTGCAGGCTTCCTCCCTTCTGGTCTCGGGAGTCCCTGAGCTCACCGGCACAGAAAGCAGAATGGCCGCTGAACTGTCAAAAGCTGCAGCCTCTGCTTTCTGGTCTGGAGAGCTCGCTAACTGAGTCTGAGTAGAGGGACTCAAGTTAGAAGACAGATTGTCAGTGTTTGGCTTCGCAGAGCTGTCAAACGCTGACATTTCATCTGTCAAAAGCTCTCGACAGATGAAATGTCACTCGCTGACGTCACCTGTAACCGGCTTTCCCTTAATTGGCCTGCTAAGCCCGCTGGGCGGGCTTAACAAGGTCAATCAAGGGAAAATAGCATGGGTTGGCCACAAGTCGATGGAGGCGGGACTAAAACCCGACAAGTGGGAGTCCCGCCTCCAAAAGCTCCCCATTGACAAAATCCAGCCCATTAACTCTGTTTCTCGCTCCACAGATGCTGCCTGACCTACTGAGTATTTCCAGCATCTTCTGTTTTTATTTCAGATTTCCAGCATCCGCAGTATTTTGCTTAGGTACTGATATATATTGTTTAAGAATAGTCTAAGTATAACACAATAAAAATTAGAATACTGCAACAATATTATATACAATTTAGATGTGTTTTGTAAAAATGTAACTGTTGCAATTTGGTTTCTGTCCCTACACTTTAAACTTGGGTTCATGACAAAAAGGCAGTTTCCATAACCAGACCAGTGTCTCCTATGAAATGAAACTTGCTCTCTTACGTATAACGTGAACGGGAATAGCATATTTCAGGACTAACAATTACCCATTTACTCCGTATTTTACATCGGAGATAGTTGGGGCTGTCCCATACTCTCCTGTCCACTCTGAAAGGGGAAAATGTCATGTTGTCAAATCATATTGCTCAGGGTAAAGCTAATCATTATAATCTTGTACATAACTAAGGGTTATATACGAGAATATAATTACACAGAAGGAAATTAATATATCCAGTAACTAGCAGTACAGTATTTGACTAACAACAGTTAAGCTGCTCTGACACTAAATAGGAATCCAAAATATTAGTACAGGTACACTATCCCTTATCCGAAAGCTTTGGGACCAGCTGAGTTTCGGTTTTCGGAATTTTTCGGATTTCAGAAGGTATTATTATAAGACTGGGAAATTTGTATTTAATATAAATTGTAAAAGTTCAGGCTACCTCTTGCGACTGTTCCGTGTCTCATTCCCCTTCCTGCTTCTCTGGAAAGCCGGATATCGGCTGACTCCTACTAAGCTGGTCCGCAAATCAGGTCGGGGGTCGAAAAGAATATCGGACGGGCCGCGGTTCAGGTTGGGGGGGGGGGGGTCGGGGTTGTGGGGGGGTCTGGGGGTCGGTTGGGGGGGGTGGGTGTCGGGGGGGGGGGGGGTCGGGGTCGGTGGGGGGAGTTGGTCGGGGTCGGGGGTGGAGAAAAGAATATCGGACCAGGCCGCGGTTCAGGTCGGGTCGGGAGAAAAGAATATCGGTCGGGTCAGGTCAGGTTGGGGGGGGGGGGGGGGAGAAAAGAATATCGGACGGGCCGCGGTTCGGGTCGGGAGAAAAGAATATCGGACGGGCCGCGGTTCGGTTTGGGTCGGGTCAGGGGGAGAAAAGAATATCGGACGGGCCGCTGCAGCTATCGGACGGGCCGCTGTATTGTTGGGTTCACTCTCCCGGTACCTCCTTCACACTGCCCGGCTCGGCCTGCAATCTCCTACCCAGGAGGGAACTCTGTGACCCTCTGCCCTGCTCAGCGTAAGTCGTGCGCCACTCTGGTCATGTCGTGCACACGACTTACGCTGAACAAAAAAAACTTTCGGTTTTTAGAGGTTTTCGGTTTCCGGAAGTTCAGATAAAGGATAGTCTACCTGTAGTTCAATTCAGAATCTATTAACTAATTTCTGGTAAACATAGCATTGGAACTAAACTGCACGGAGCTCCTTCACCTGCCTCAATGTGTAAACTGGTAGGCAAACAGTAAACTATAGATAGCAGGAAAAACAGCACTTGTACAATTTTGAAGGCAAGATTCGACACTCCAGAATAAAGAAGCTCTTTAACTAGGCAGGCAATCATGTTATTAGTCAATTCTACTACTCAGGTAGAGAGTGTGAACAGCAGTTTCCCGGCTATTGTGGATTTTTTAAATTTATGACACCTCTTCAGTCGATAAAATATTGCATACTGTAATTTCAAATTGTGTGACACTCCACTGATGGTTCAGCCGTTCTCATCCAACTGGCAACCTTCCTACATTAACATTTGAATGGCACAAGGTTAACCAGCAAGGCTAGTTGGACCCTTTTTGAGATGCATATGTTTTTAGATGACTGAGTATACTATTTACCCCGATATCAAGATAAAGGATCTCTCTTTAAAAATATACAATGACCTGAAGTCCATTTTAAATGTACAGCATTTTGCCTGGCCAAGCTAAAAACAAGACACAGAAATTATACTGTTTGAGGCATGATGGAGTTCTGCAAAACAGTGTAATTTACAAATTATTTACTCCCATAACATCACAAGTTTAAATGCAAACTTCCAAATACAAATTCATGTTGTTAGAATCGGGACTAATATAACAAAATTGGCACTGCTCTAACCATGACAACAGTCATTACCTTTCAGATAATAACTGGATGTACAGATTGTAAAGGTTTTCTTATGAATAACTTAGAAATATGATGTGTGCATCATAGAAACATAGAAGCTAGGAGCAGGAGTAGGCCATTCGGCCCTTCGAGCCTGCTCCGCCATTTAATGAGATCATGGCTGATCATCCAATTTCAGTACCCAGTCCCTGCTTTCTCCCCATATCCCTTTAACCTTAAGAAATATATCCAACTCCTTCTTGAATATATTTAATGAATTGGCCTCTACTGCCTTCTGTGGTAGAGAATTCCACAGGTTCACCACTCTCTGGGTGAAGAAATTCCTCCTCATTTCTGTCCTAAAAGGCCTACCCCTTATCCTTAGACTGTGACCCCTGGTTCTGGATTCCCCGACCATCGGGAACATCCTCCCTGCATCTGGTCTGTCCAGTCCTGTCAGAATTTTATAAGTTTCAATGAGATCCCCTCTCATTCTTCTAAACTCCAGCGAGTACAAGCCCAATCGCCCCAATCTCTCCTCATACGTCATTCCTGCCATCCCAGGTATCAGCCTGGTGAATCTTCGCTGCACTCCTTCCATGGCAAGAATATCCTTCCTCAGATAAGGCAACCAAAACTGCACGCAATACTCAAGATGTGGTCTCACCAAGGCCCTGCACAACTGCAGCAAGACATCCTTGTTCTTGTACTCGAACCCTCTTGCTATGAAGGCCAACATACCATTTGCCTTCTTAACCGCCTGCTGCACCAGCATGCTTACCTTCAGCGACTGGTGCACAAGGACACCCAGGTCTCGTTGCACTTCCCCCTCTCCCAATCTATTGCCATTCAGATAATAATCTACCTTCCTGTTTTTGACACCAAAGTGGATAACCTCACATTTATCCACGTTATATTGCATCTGCCATGCTTCTGCCCAATTCCCCAACCTGTCCAAATCATCCTGTAGTTTCTCGGCATCCTCCTCACAGCACACACGCCCACCCAGCTTTGTGTCGTCTGCAAATTTGGAGATATTACATCTAGTTCCCTTGTCTAGATCATTAATATATATTGTGAATAGCTGGGGTCCAAGGACCGACCCCTGCGGTACCCCACTAGTCACTGCCTGCCACTCGGAAAAAGACCTGTTTATTCCAACTCTTTGCTTTCTATCTGCCAACCAGTTCTCTATCCAAGTCAATACCTTGCCCCCAATCCCATGTGCCTTAACTTTACACGCTAATCTTTTATGTGGGACCTTATTGAAAGCCTTCTGAAAGTCCAAATACACCACATCCACTGGTTCTCCCTTATCTATTTTACTAGTTACATCCGCAAAAAATTCCAGTAGATTAGTGAAGCACGATTTACCTTTTGTAAATCCATGTTGACTTTGTCCGATCCTGTCACTGTTTTCCAAGTGCTCTGCTATTACATCTTTTATAATGGACTCTAGCATTTTCCCCACTACCGATGTCAGGCTTACCGGTCTGTAATTCCCCGTTTTCTCTCTACCACCTTTTTTGAATAGTGGGGTAACATTAGCTATCCTCCAATCCATGGGTACTGTTCCAGATTCCATCAAATGTTGGAAGATGATCAGCAATGCATCTACTATTTCTAGGGCCACTTCCTTAAGTACCCTAGGATGTAGATTATCAGGCCCTGGGGATTTATCGGCCTTCAATCCCAGCAATTTCCCTAACACCATTTCCCTACAAATACTGATTTCTTTCAGTAAAGGGCCTTTCATTATTTCAATTTAGGATTCTTCCTTGGGATTTTTGTGCTGTTCTTAATCTTCATACAAAAGCTACATTTTGGTTGATACTGTTCAAAGCTATAAATACTGGAGTAGTACCCAATGATTGGAGGATGGCATATGTAGCTCCAATATTCAAAAAGGAGTGAGGCATGAGCCTGGTAATTCAGGTTGGTTACAGCACAGAAGAATACTCTTCGGCCCATTGTGAGAGTGCCGGCTCATTGCTAGTAAAAATCCAAATAAATCTTGTTCTCGCCCATCATCTGCTGCTTCAAATGTTTACCTACTCTTGCCTTAAAAGATTCAATAGTCTCGCCCTCAACCACTCCTTATAGCTAAGCATTCCATGCTCTAGTGAACTTTCTAAGTAAAGAAATAAGGAATAAAGACATTTCTTCTAATCTTTCTCCTCACTCTCAGTGGCAAATTTAAATTGATGATCCCACATCACCAACTTCCCAACCACAGGAACTGTTTTTTTTCCCCTATCCACTCTATTGAATTTCTTTATAAAAGTCAATAGTTAAGCATTTAATTTTTGGAGGATAAATCACATATTCATGATTTGAAGCTATCATTGAATAACTATCAAGATCTTCAACATTATTTATTAATGCACGATTTACTGACCTATAAAGGGAAAACTTTATGAATGGACAGAAGAAAGAAGATGGTGTGTGTACAATTTCCCAACATACGCTCCTGATAAATGCGTGCATTTGTAACATTTACCCTATAATGTCCGTCTAATAAATAGTTTAACACATAAGGGTAGGTTTTACTCATTGGTACTCCCAGCACAGAGCTTCGCACACCAGTAAGGCACATCTGGAACTTGGGCATGGTGCCCTGCAAGATTTTGCATCCATTAAAATGAACAGAAAGAAAATGCTGTAAGATGTGCATTTCACAGACTGTGTAACGGAGCATTACAAAGGCTTTTTTTGGTGATATGGGGTGTGGAAGCATGTCGTGTGGAAGCACGTCACGAACATAGAAAAATAGAAGCAGGAGTCGGCCATTCGACCCTTCGAGCCTGCTCTGCCATTCAATATGATCATGGCCGATCCTCCATCTCAATACCATATTCCTGCTCTCTCCCCATACCCCTTGATGCCTTTTGGGTCTAGAAATCTATCTATCTCCTTCTTAAATATATTCAGTGACTTGGCCTCCACAGCCTTCTGTGGTAGAGAATTCCACAGGTTCACCACCCTCTGAGTGAAGAAATTTCTCCTCATCTCAGTCCTAAATGTCCTACCCCGTATCCTGAGACTGTGACCCCTCGTTCTAGACCCCCCAGCCAGAGGAAACATCCACCCGGCATCCAGTCTGTCTAGCCCGGTCAGAATTTTATACGTTTCAATGAGATCCCCTCTCAATCATCTAAACTCTAGAGAATACAGGCCTAGTCGACCCAATCTCTCCTCATACGACAGTCCTGCCATCCCAGGAATCAGTCTGGTGAACCTTCGCTGCAGTCCCCCTATGGCAAGTATATCCTTTCTTAGGTAAGGAACATGGTGAACATTCTCTCAACACCAAAACTAGCATGGCTGGAAGTAAGAAAAAGGTTCCACAGCTTAAGAAAGTGCACAAAGTTGCATCATAGAAATCACTGTAAAGTAGTTATACAGGGCAGATGCATGGAAAGCTGTATTTGTAAAAGATGTTTGCAAAAACAAAATGTACTGACACACAGAACTGTTAAGAAGGTGAAAAAGAGAAAGTACTGTAGGAAATGATTTCCATGGAATAAATCACCCCCTCTCAATTCCCACTGTTTTTATGTTTAAAAGCAAAGTTCACATATAATCAGAAGGTGCAAAAAGTAGTCCCCGCATTACTGATCCTAGATGAGGAAATTATTATTGCACAGGAGAGCACTTTGAAGGTATGGGGTCAGTGCAGGTTGGAGGAGAGCGCAGAACTCATGCTATGCTCCATATTAATTCATATATATGATTTGTATTCACCTATCCACACCCAATAATTGTAATCAAGCACATAATGCAGCATATAATGAAAATACAGCATCCAGATGGATAGATTAGCTTATTTACTCATAATGTACCATCCACAGAGAAAGAAGAGCCGAGTCACTCTCAAGCAAACCTGAAGAGCAACATGCACCTGGGCATGAACTTTCACCACCTCCCCCGGAAGCAGTCACCAGCACCAATACACATAGTTATGGGGAAGTACATAGTGATGTTCAGGAGGAATCGCAGGTGAGGCACAGCGTGCACTGCTGAAGGGGCAGCAATGGTGATGGTAAATGAGCAGCTAGCTGGTGCAGGATGGTCATCCTCTATGTTTGGCATCCTCTTGCATTGCAATGAGATACAGACCTTGTTGGGCAGGTTTTGAAATTGAGGCTGTAACAGCAGCAGCAACCTACTGAGCAATCACTGTCCTCCTTGCAAACAGCAGTGAAAGTTGGTCTGGCAGTGTGGGGCAGTCGAACAGCCAGATATGCAATGCTAGATCCCATAACACTGATTCCAGAGAGGAATGGTTGGCTGCACTTCAGTCTGCAATTGATCATAAGGCAACATCTGCAGTGGTGACTTTAGGTAATAGGCACAACAGAAATATCTCTCATCAGTGATCTCACTGCTGCTACAGAAGCTATGGCTCCAAACTACAAGCTGTAGTCATGGCCAGCCTCAACTCTCATGGAGAATAGTTACAGGCAGCGCAAGGGAGAAATTCAGAAAAATTAAAGGTTGCCTAATGTTCTGTGCTCTGACAGAGATCAATATAAATTGGGAAGATCATTTCACCTTTCCCATCTCATTCACCCAGAAAGAACTTAACAATCCCTCGTCACAGCATCTAGCTGTTTCTTAAATGACTCTAGGTTCTCTGGTAGTCCATTCCACATAATGACCACTATGTGTGTGAAGAAAAAAGTCCTAAATTCCCCTACATTTGCCATTAGCTAGTTGGAACCTGTGTGCTTTGAAGTAGTGATCAAGATTTAACTTTTTTATCCCATTTACCATTGTACATATGTCTATGAGGTCCTTTCTCAGTTGCCTCATTTCAAGGCAGAAAAGCCCATGTTTCTCCAGTCTTCTTTATAACTCAGTCCTGTGACATTAAGCATTAGGTCTTGGGTAAGTCAGCATAGCGAGGGGATGCCCTCAAGTCGAGGCATGCATGGAATAGTATGGAAGCAGTTAACCAGCCCTCAATTTATTGGCAGTTTTGAAAAAGAGCCTACACCCGAGATGTTAAACTGTCTTTTCTCTTTACAGATGCTGACGGTCCATTTCCAGCATTTTCTGCTTTGATTTTACATTATTATCTGTAAATTACATAGGAAAATAAAAAGCATCACATTCTAACCTTTTAGATTTCCTAGGTTTTTTTTTTACACAAATTAAAATACTTTTGACTCAATTCAGTTTAATAGTGATGATATTTAAAATTGCACATTTATTATGAACAGTAAGCGGGGGCAAACAGTATTGTAAATTTCAGGCTTAAATTAAACATATCCTTTTTATGGGAGTTACTTTCACTGATAAATGGATTATTGCTCCTCTCTAACGGTACCTGCAGGTCATCTCATTTGAAGCTTGAATGTGCAAGTTTGTATTAGTCCGCATAAAGACGATAGATGCTTTCACAACACAAGGTGAATCAGAGCAAGCACAGCAACATGAAACGCAAGGCTGCCATTCACTCTAACACTTATGCTTCTGACTGGCAACTAAAATACTGACTTTGCAAAGACTAACACAGTTTCACTGCTACATCCAAGAACAATCACATGGATATTAATGTATGCCACCATTTCAGCTCTGACATGCGGCGGCACTGAAGGTGACCCTACCTTTGCTCTTTTTCTCTGCTGCCCCTGGTTTACCGTTCGTTTCTGTGCAGCAAATTACAAACAATTGTCACTCATTGGACAAAGAACATGAGAAATGTCATGGTTTTAATGATATGATTTTTGTTTCAATGAAATGTTGTAGTATAGCTTCATCGATATGATCAAATTTGCAACCTGCTCTACAGAATAAAGTTAATATGGCATAGTCATGTTCGTTAATTTCTGATTAAAGAAACGTAATGTGAGGATAACTGTGGAATCTTATTCCATATTTTCACACAGTTCCAAAAAGGCGTTAATCCAAATTATACTTACTATTGGAATTTCTTTTCGCTATAATCAAAAGCCAAGTATTTTACTTATCGAATGCAAACATCAAAGTTACAATTTTTAGCAACAATGCAAACAAAAACACTGTACAAACAAAACAAAAGCCTGTGTCTTACTTGTACGAGCAGGTCAAATTGATAATTTAGTAGAACAGATGAAGCATATACAAAGACAGAATGAAATGATCCTGTATTAAGAGTACATTAATCAATAGAATTAGCAGTTGGACGGACAGGCACTCATATCCCATGGGCCACCTCACCTGATGGTCAGCCTTTGTCTCATTTGCTTTATCCTCTTTTTCCTTCTCTTTCTCCTCTACCTCCAAGCTTTCAGTTGTAATGATGCACGTCTCTGGAGAGGGTGGAGAAATCTCAGTCTCTTGCTCATTTCCAGCTTCCTCCACTGTCTCTTGGTTCAATATGCCTTTCTCAGACATTCTCACAGAAAAGAATTACACAAGTAGAAGATGCAGTGACCTATGGGGTCAAAACATCAAAGAACAGAGTATTTTATTCCCAGAATGAGTCTCCGCATTTCCTTTTGACATTTATTCTGCAGAAAATTAATATTATAGTTGCCCATTTGAAACAAATTCCATGTTGTATACACAGCACAATATAAATTCAACACATCACCATTCAATTCCGAATGTAATAATTCAAACAAATATGAAAGATACATTTGGCAAGTCAACCCGTGGCCAACGTTATTAGACATCAAACTGACAGCTCTATTATTAATACTATAAGCCTCATTTCAAATTCCTTGTCAGTTTTGTGTTTGTGAAACTCCAGCAAGAAAACTTTAGCTAACTCAAATGTAGACCTGTTAATGCCGGTGCATTTTCTGGAAGCTCAATGGGAAATTACTTTTCAACCTCATCAATTGATTCCAAAATGAATACCTTCAATTATTTAGGTTTGCAGGCACACATTCTGGGCAACAAGATCAAACTAAATTACTGTGGTGCAAGGTTGATTGCTCACTTCAAGAATAACATTACCTGTTACATGTGAATGCTAAAAATAAGATTCACCTTCACTGTATACAAGAGGACCCAATGTCTTCCTTTAAAGTTGAACTGCCTGATTGTTTGTGTCTGTTATCCTCATAGCTAAATCTCCCACGGATGCGAGACCATATGAAAATCTCAACAGGATGTCTTATATGTTGTGTATGTAATATGTGTGCTACTTTGAACCTATGGACAGGACTGCACTACTTGTTGGGCGTAGTGATACGCAGTACCACTCCTGGCCATAGGGGTATAAATAGTACTGTGGGTACTGATCTCCCCTCAGTTCCCGCCTGTGGGCATGAAGTAAAGACCTACGTATAGTCCCTACCTCCAACCAGTAAAGACCTGTTTTATTGTTACTGATTAAGTCTGAGTATTAATTACTTGAACAACTCACAGATTTAACACTGGCGACGAGTCTGATTCGGACCCTGCGGCAGTCACTCCACGGCAGCTTCGTCCACAGCCAGGACGTTGCAGAGAGGTTTCCACCCTCTCCACCCCACTGGAAGACATCCTGACCTCGGAGCCTCCATCGGCGACCGTCAGCTTCTTCTCCAGCTTGGTGGTGGGTAAGCCGTTGTCTGAGCCGGGCAGCGACGCGACAGGCAGTCGACCGCGTTGGCCGCACGAACGGGGCTGGGGGAGCTGGAGGAATAGGGCGCGAGAGCCGCTTCGAGCGGGAGGCGTTTCAACGGAGCGATCGCATCTCCTGATAAGAGCCGAGAGCCGCTCCGCGATCCAGCGATCGCATCCGCTGATAAGGGCCGCACTCGGGCGATCGCGGCGAAGATAAGGGCCGCACTCGGGGGCTGAAGGGAGACGGCGTTGGGGGACGGGTGAAGACCGCCAAGCGCGGGAAAACCGCCATTTTGTGGGCGGAGGACGACGGCAAGAGCGGGAAGCCGCCATCTTGGATAGCAGTAAAAAAAAAAAAAAATCTGAGAAATTGCAAATCTACAATGCCTAAACACGGGAATATTAGCACCTTTGATAGTGACCTCGAAGATTGGGCCATATATGTTGAAAGAGTAAAAAATTCTTGTAAGGCCAATAAAATTCGTGACCAAGATAAAGCTCTAACATTATTAAATTTAATGGGTGCGAAGACATACGGGCAATTGAAACACCTGTTATCACCAGATGAACCGGCGGATAAGACGTTCGATGAGATTGTTACTGTCCTGAAAGATCATCTAAACCCCACGCCGCTGATGCTAGCGGAACGATTTAAATTTTACGACAGAAGGCAGCTACAGCATGAAAGCAATGCTGATTATTTGCTGGAATTGCGTAAATTAGCGAAATATTGCCAGTTTGGAACGGGACTGACAGAGGCACTTCGAGACAAATTTGTGTGTGGTTTATTTAAACAGGATACACAAAAGCGACTGCTCGAGGAGAATGAGCTGACGCTTGAGAAGGCGGTCACTATGGCAGCAGCACACGAAGCCGCAGCGAGAGGCACGGCAGTAATGCAGCTAGGGTCACCGGAGCTCAGTGCACACAAATTGGGTGTGAGTTCTGGCAAATGTTATCGTTGTGGAAAGACAACGCATGATCAGAACCAGTGTTGGTTTAAAAACCAAGAATGTAGAACTTGTGGTAGGCTTGGACATATAGCTAGAGTATGCAGGTCAGCGAAGAAGACCAGCAACAAGAAGTCACCGCAAGGAAAATACGCAAAGGTACACAAGGTGACCGAACAGGAGTCCGATTCAGACGCTAGCAGTAATGAACTGGCTAGCTTAAGAGTACTCAACGCTGGTAAGGGTGCAGACCTCCAGACAATTTGGGTCACTCTTCAGATAGAAGGAGTCCAAGTAAAACTGGAATTGGACACTGGATCGGCATTGACGGTCATAAATAAGAAAGATTACGGAAAGTTATTCCAACATATTCCCCTACAGGATACGGGGATTATATTGGAAACATACACGGGGCAAAGAGTGTACCCCATCGGGAAAATAGAGGTTGCAGTGGTCCACAAGGGCGAAGACAGTCAAATAATGGACTTATATGTGATATCTGAAGGAGGTCCTCCACTACTAGGACGGGAGTGGATTAGGAAAATGAATATGGACTGGCATTTCCTACAAACAATAACGAGTGAGAACTCGGTGAAGATAGTCGGCCCAGACTCTGGAACGGATGATGGTAAGCCCAACTCAGGTGCAAAAGACAAAGTTTCAGCACAGAATTCCACTGAGCAACAACAACATAGTTTAACTGTGGATTCTGAGTCTGGCAAGTCTACTGATGTGCCCATTTCTGAGGGACACCGGGCTCGAACTCAACTCCATTTCAAACTACAACAGCAATTAGAACAAATGCTTCGCCGTTGTGAGCAAGAGTTGAATGCAACGAAAGAGTTCTTTGATATAGAGTTGGAGAATCTGGAAAGACAACAGAAGCAGCTGATGGAGAAAATGGAACAGGAGCACACAAAACGTCTGATGTCAGAGGAGTTAACGGTCAGCCAACTCCTGCATATGCTGAAGGACAGGACTCTGAAATGGGAAAAACTTGAACACGAACTTCAATATTCAAACGAAAGGGGTTCGGAGCTCTCAAAGGTTATTGGAAGAGCTGAGGTGGCAACACAGACTGAGATGACTGCAACAGAGCAGCCCTTGGATGCCAAAAGTACGCTGACTCACGTCAACGTAGAACAACAGACCGCTGAAACAGCTGCTCCGGTAGAGGGATTGCATAGTCCGATCAATCAATCTCCAAAGGAAGTTGAAGTATTAAAATCACAAATGAGGTCACTAGTAAACGACTTGCTGAAAGCCCAGAAAAAGCTGGATGCAGAGGTACACATGAAGAAGTCTCTTCAGGAAAGATGTCTGGATTTGGAACAAGAGCTGGCTAACGTCCAGCTGGGTATGGAGGAAATAGACGACCCTCTCACTGGTCTAGCTCAGGACGACACCGAATATTACTATGACCTGGTGGACGACACCGAATATTACGATGTCCTGTCCTGCCCAGCTTGTAACTTCGACTCCCAAAGTGCAGAAATCATGGAGGAGCACCAAAAGTCTACGGAACATCGGGAGAAGCTGGCTCTACGACGGAAACAGGAGGAAGAGAAGGAGGAACTGCGCATGCAGCTGGCAGCTGTGGCAGCTGACAATGGAGCCCAGAGAGTCTCCAAGAAGCAGAAAAGGAAAAGTAAAAACAGAAGATGACCCATCTGAACCATTATCACCTCTACCAGATCACACACGTGGTCCCTCCGAACGGAGCCAATTCAGTTCGGAAGTTCAAACTGTTAAATCCATGGAAGGACTATTGAATGAGTCACTCCAGCAACGTGAACCGACTCCACCACAGAGATTGAATCTGTGAACTGTTTTCCGCAGAGACTGAATCTGTGATCTGTTTTGACATGAAGTTATCTATGTATCTATGTTATTCTGTTATGTAAACCTGAAGTTATATATGTATATATGTTATTACGTTATGTTAAATGGGGAGATGACTGTAAAGCTAGGAAGGGAGGAATGTTGTGTATGTAATATGTGTGCTACTTTGAACCTATGGACAGGACTGCACTACTTGTTGGGCGTAGTGATACGCAGTACCACTCCTGGCCATAGGGGTATAAATAGTACTGTGGGTACTGATCTCCCCTCAGTTCCCGCCTGTGGGCATGAAGTAAAGACCTACGTATAGTTCCTACCTCCAACCAGTAAAGACCTGTTTTATTGTTACTGATTAAGTCTGAGTATTAATTACTTGAACAACTCACAGATTTAACATTATACACCAGCTGAAGGGTCATGGATAGCAAGATAGGAAGCAGAAACTGTTGGGAAAGAATTCCGTAGTTTCTAAAATTATCGTCAGCAGAGAAGACGACACTTGCACTACTATTGCCTGCCTTATTTGTTGCACATCCATATCAATCTACAGGCCCTCGTCGTAAGTGAAAGAATAGGTGCACTATATTAATGCACTCTTTATTGCTTGATTGGTGTATGGCTACACCCTTGTGTAAACAAGAACATTGGCCCAGAAATTCGGGTCGGGGGCTTCCCGCGGGTGCAAGCCCCCGACCTACACTTATCTAGCGCGCCGGCAGTTGACCTCTTGGCCTGCGTGGAATTCCTCTCCGAGGCCTGTCCCAGAGGCCGGCGCGCTATGCTGGCGTGTCCCAGGGGCGTAGTTAGTGCGATGCGTCCCCTGGGATCACGTGAGCAACAGGCAGCCAATCGGAACAGGGAATGCTCCATTCATAAGTCTTGACAGATAGACCTGTCAAAACGTATAAATGCTGAGGCTGTAAAACTACTTTACCTTCAAATAAATTTTAAAAAAAATCACACTTTGTAAATAAACTATAAATGACATTAAATAACTATTTTAAACAAAAATTTAAATTTTTGAAAAAAATAATTTTATAAAAAACAGGGCTAAAAATAAACTTACCTTGCTTTAAAGTATTTAAAAGTAAAAAACCTGTGGAAAAAATGTTTTAATTTTAAATAATTGACCACTTACCTTTGAAAATGAAGTCCTTACGGCTGCTTTTTACATTTCTAAAATGTACAGACTTACCCGCACATTAAAACCTGAAAAAAAAGGAAGTTCAACGCGCACGCGCAGACTCCCGTGCGCACGCGTTCAACCTCTGAACCCCTTGGTTCAGAGGATCGGAAGTGCCGGTTTCCCGCGCATGCGTAGTGCATGCAAGATTCCGGCACTTCCATCGGGTCCACGCGTGAGTACTCCGTCCGTACTCACGCGTTGGGACCCGAATTTCTGGGCCATTGTTCAGTTTTTATGACATCACACTAGTAGCAATGTCTTCACTGTATTGCTTATAAATGTAAAAATAGTGCAACAATGTTAGCAGTGGGTTTAACAAATACTGCTGTCAAATGCATGTACTGTAATTAAGCAACAGTGTCCATTTCTCAGGGGCAAATGCAAGGCAAACAATTCCTGAAACCTACCTATTGGGCTGAATCTACAGGAAAACTTGTCTAAAGAATGAATTTTTGTTACTACAACAAAAAACTGTTTCAGAACAATCAAATTAACTTGATAACATTATCTGGAAAAAACTGATGGTATAAACTGAGTATTTTGTTAGCTGTTCTGACATTGTGTGACAATTCTACATTGAGAATTGTTAATAGTGTACTTCAATAATCATGGGTCAGACCAAGCATGCGTAGCAGGAAATTAACTTATTTTTGCCAATGCAACTCTCTCTGAAGATCCTATAAAATTAAACATTTCATTCAATACAACACGGTGTAAAATTATAAGCAACTACATTTGGATTCAAAGGGGGAGAAATTCGGCACGTTAGCGCTAACGGGACGCTAATGGGTTTGCGGTGGGGTACGGCAAATCCAACGCCACACGCAAAATTCACCTGGGATTTAGCGCTGGCGCTAACAGTTAGCGCCTAGGCCTTTGACATCACGATCTGCCAGGCACTAATGAGTTTGGAATGCCCTGTTAATGGCCCAGATGCAAAATTGACTGTCGCCCCCTGCCTTAGCGCCTGTCCTGAACAACGGCAGGAAGAGGAGGCGTGATGCAGTCGGACGGCCGTTGTAGAAGCGGTATTTAAAGGGATCAATATCCGCTTTCATTTTAGTGGGCAATTAATGCTGCCTTTTCAGTTTAAGATTGCGAAAGAGCCATTTTCAGTGAGTTATAAAAGTTCCTTACTTTCAGGAGTGTTCTGCCTGCTAAAAAATTGTCACTTTCATTCTGCTAAGATTTCAAAGTCCTACACTTGGTTACATTAATGGGGGCTGTACTGGCATTCGACCTCGCCCTCCAGCATCAACGTTGGAGGCAGAGACAAGGATTGGAAAATGTGGCCAGAGGGAGGGAGGAGGGTTAACAGGGCTGTCTACAGGAGGCTTTACCCTCCCAGGGTATTCCGGGAACACTTCTCCTACATAAATGTAATGGAGGAGCAGTGTCTTAGAAAGCTCCGCTTCAGCAAGGAGGTGGTCACAGAGCTCTACCACCTCCTGCAGCCAGACCTCGAGCCTCAGATCAGGACTACCACGGCTCTTTCAGTGGCAGTCAAGGTCACCGTCGCCCTCAATTTCTACGTCAGTGGATCCTTCCAGTCTGCAGCAGGAGACATAGCTAACATCTCGCAGTTCGCTGTTCATTGCTGCATCCGGGAGGTCACTGAGGCCCTCTATAGAAGGAGAAGGGACTACATTTCCTTCCCCATGACCAGAGAGAAGCAGGACGAGCGTGCACGTGGCTTTGCCAGGATAGCAGGCTTCCCCATGGTGCAGGGTGCCATTGACTGCACCCACGTCGCTTTGCAGGCAACCCATAACAATCCTTAGGTCTTTCATAACCACAAAGGCTACCACTCACTTAATCTCCAGTTGGTGTGCGACCACAGACAGCGAATCCTCACCGTCAATGCCCGCTATCCTGGCAGCAGCCACGATGCCTTCATCCTGCGCCAGACCGGTGTGCCAGCACTCTTCCAGGGACCACATCAAGCTCGCGGCTGGCTGGTCGGAGATAAGGGCTATCCGCTCTCCACCTGGCTCATGGCTCCCCTCCACAACCCCAACACTCCTGCCCAGCACTCATATAATGAGAGCCATGCCACCACCAGGAACACCATCGAGCAGACCATTAGAGTGCTCAAGCAACGGTTCCGATAAGGTCTTTCGATAACGGCTTTCGATAAGGTCCCGCATAAGACATTAGCGTGCAAAATTAAGGCACATGGGATTGGGGGCAAGGTATTGACTTGGATAGAGAACTGGTTGGCGGACAGAAAGCAAAGAGTTGGAATAAACGGGTCGTTTTCTGAGTGGCAGGCAGTGACTAGTGGGGTACTGCAAGGATCGGTCCTAGGACCCCAGCTGTTCATAGTATATATTAATGATCTGGACGAGGGAATTGGATGTAATATCTCCAAATTTGCAGATGACACAAAGCTGGGTGGGAGGGTATGCTGTGAGGAGGATGTCATGAAACTCCAGTACGATTTGGACAGGTTGGGTGATTGGGCAGAAACATGGCAAATGCACTATAATGTGGATAAATGTGAGGTTATCCACTTTGGTGGCAAAAACAGGAAGGCAGATTATTATTTGAATGGCAATAGATTGGGAGAAGGGGAAGTGCAAAGAGACCTGGGTGTTCTTGTGCACCAGTCGCTGAAGGTAAGCATGCAGCTGCAGCAGGCGGTTAAGAAGGCAAATGGTATGTTGGCCTTCGTAGCAAGAGGGTTCAAGTACAAGAACAAGGATGTCTTGCTGCAGTTGTACAGGGCCTTGGTGAGACCGCACCTTGAGTATTGTGTGCAGTTTTGGTCACCTTACCTGAGGAAGGACGTTCTTGCCATGGAGGGAGTGCAGCGAAGATTCACTAGGCTGATACCTGGGATGGCAGGAATGACGTACGAGGAGAGATTGTGTCAATTGGGCTTATACTCACTGGAGTTTAGAAGATTGAGAGGGGATCTCATCGAAGCCTATAAAATTCTGTCAGGTCTGGACAGACTAGATGCAGAAAGGATGTTTCTGATGGCTGGGGAGTCCAGAACCAGGGGTCATAGTCTAAGGATAAGGGGTAAGCCATTTAGGACTGAAATGAGGAGGAATTTCTTCACCCAGAGAGTGGTGAACCTGTGGAATTCTCTGCCACAGAGGGCGGTGGAGGCCAGTTCATTAAATATATTCAAGAAAGAGTTGGATATATTTCTTGAGGCTAAAGGGATCAAGGGCTATGGGGAGAAGGCAGGGACAGGGTACTGAATTTGGATGATCAGCCATGATCTCATTGAATGGCGGAGCAGGCTCGAAGGGCCGAATGGCCTACTCCTGCTCCTATCTTCTATGTTTCTATGTTTTTCCACTGTCTTGACCACTCAGGAGGAGCCCTCCAGTACTCGGCTGAGCGGGTGTCCCTTTTCGTCGTGGTGTGCTGCATGCTGAACAACTTGGCCATCATGAGGGCCAGCCATTGCCACCAGGCATAGCGGGCCCACCTCAGGAGGAGGAAGACGGAGGAGGAGGAGGAGGAACAGCAGCGAGGGAGGAGGCAGCCACTCAATCGGCCTTCTGGAAGGGCAGTCCGTGACCACCTGATGAGACTGCGGTTCCAATAAATTCTACCCCACATCCCCATCATTCCATCCATTTCACATGTCATATCACAGCGCAAAGCTGAAATGAGAGACAGCACAAAATCAGCAACATTCCATTAATAAATTTATCAACATTCAGTAAGCACATGTATACAACAACAATATTAACTAATCACCCTTGTGCAAACCCTTACTTTCCCTCTTTACAGTGCCTTTTCCTAATCTACTGCTCCTACGTAGTCTGTCCCCAGTGGCTGCAGCAGGGCTGGTGGAAGGCTGCTGAGTGTCGGTGCCAGAGACTACAGATGGCCTTGCAGGATGCCCTCGACCAGCTCTGAGCCTGGAAGGCCTGGATGTAGACTGCTCCACCTCAGGCTGGGCAGCGGCAGTCTGGCCTGGCTGGATGACAGGGAGTGACAAGGGCAATGGAGGAGTGGCAGTGGTGCGAGCAGGAATGCAGTCATCCTGAGAGAGGACAGCAGGTTCCTGCTCGACTGACACACTGCCACTCCCCCAGAGCAGCACCTCAGCATTCCTACCAATCTGCTGGAGCACAGATTGCTGGCCTGCTGCGACACCGTGAGATCCCTGGTGGACTGTGGTGGACCCAGTGACGATGGCAGCAGTCAGAGCTTTTGTGGCATCAAGCTGAGACTGCATGAGAGCAGTCCCGAGACTCGATGGCAGCAACCATTGGCTGCATTACAGCACTAAGACGTTGCGTGGCTTCCGCCTGTGCTGCAATGGATGCTGCCAGGTCGCCCATGACACACGGCATCAGGTCTGGGTCCCCATGGTCTCTCTGGGAGTCCACCATCCTTTGCAGCCTGCCAAGGATGGGCTCCGTGGTGTGCAATGTTGGAGGCAGACTCCTCCACGCTTCTTACCACTGCCAACAGGCTCTTGGGCACCCTTGCCATTGCACCTATGATCTCTGTGTGCATGCCCATCACCCTTCTTGTGAACGCCTCCCATCGAGGTCCTCATCGGAGTCCTGTGCAGCAGAACTCGCGTGCAAACTCCCCCTGCGGGGAGCTGGCTCCTGAGCTACCCTTTCCCCGGTGCATCACCCAGTGCAGACATAGAAATATAGAAAAGAGGAGCAGGAGTAGGCCATTAGGCCCCTCGAGCCTACTCCGCCATTCAATGAGATCATGGCTGATCATCCAAATTCAGTACCCTGTCCCTGCCTTCTCCCCATATCTCTTGATCCCTTTAGCCTTAAGAAATATATCCAACTCCTCCTTGAATATATTTAATGAATTGGCCTCCACTGCCTTCTGTGGTAGAGAATTCCACAGGTTCACCATTATCTGGGTGAAGAAATTCCTCCTCATCTCTGTCCTAAATGGCTTGCTCCTTATCTTTAGAGTGTGACCCCTGGTTCTGGACTCCCCTGCCATCGGGAACATCCTTCCTGCATCCAGTCTGTCCAGTCCTGTTAGAATTTTATAAGTTTCAATGAGATCCCCTCTCATTCTTCTAAACTCCAGCGAGTATAAGCCTAATCGACCCTGTGGTAAACCACTGTTGTTAGTATTGTTGTTCACTGTTAGTACTGTTGTTCACTCTTGCATATTGTTGTACTTGTCTGTGCATGCCTCAGCTGACTCCGCCCCTGGCTCCACCCTCATGGCTGGGTATAAAGGTCGCTGCTCGGCAGCCTCCGGCCCTTTTGGATACCAGGCAACCACAAGAGGCATGCTCTGTTCTTTGGTAATAAAAGCCTGTTTATTACTTTCTCAATCTCCAGTCTTTTGTAGCAATTGATAGTGCATCAGACCCAATCTCTCCTCATACGTCATTCCTGCCATCCCAGGTATCAGTCTGGTGAATCTTCGCTGCACTCCCTCCATGGCAAGAACATTCTTCCTCAGATAAGGCGACCAAAACGGCACACAATACTCAAGGTGTGGTCTCACCAAGGCCCTGTACAACTGCAGCAAGACATCCTTGTTCTTGTACTTGAACCCTCTCGCTATGAAGGCCAACATACCATTTGCCTTCTTAACCGCCTGCTGCACCTGCATGCTTACCTTCAGCGACTGGTGCACAAGGGCACCCAGGTCTCGTTGCACTTCCCCTTCTCCCAATCTATTGCCGTTCAGATAATAATCTGCCTTCCTGTTTTTGCCACCAAAGTGGATAACCTCGCATTTATCCACATTATACTGCATCTGCCATGTTTCTGCCCAATCACCCAACCTGTCCAAATCATACTGGAGTTTCTTGGCATCCTCCTCACAGCACACACGCCCACCCAGCTTTGTGTCGTCTGCAAATTTGGATATATTACATCTAGTTCCCTCATCTAGATCATTTATATATATTGTGAATAGCTGGGGTCCTAGGACCGATCCCTGCGGTACCCCACTAGTCACTGCCTGCCACTCGGAAAAAGAGCCGTTTATTCCAACTCTTTTCTTCCTGTCTGCCAACCAGTTCTTTATCCAAGTCAGTACCTTGCCCCCAATCCCAGACCCCTTTACTAAACTTGCCTCTAAAGATCACTTAGTCCCAGTATCTGAGCTGGTGCCTGCGGGCAAGACATGCAGTGACGTGGTGCTTTCTTCCTCCTCCTCTTCTACCGCCTCACTATCACTGGGAGTGAAAGCATAAAGGCACAAGACTCGTGTTAAGTTGAGGGCAGGGGGCAGGAAGGGAGCAAGGAATGCAGACAGTATAATGAGCTGGAAAGTGGGAAAGGCTTGTGGTGTGAGGGGGAAGTGGGATGAGAGAAGGAGAGGGGTTGAACATACCGTTGTTGCCACCAAGGGGGTCGACGTTGCTGACGGCCACGGCACCCCCCGCCTGGGCGCCAATGACTCTCAACACTCGCTCCTCCAGGTCTGTAAGCTGTTGGATGTCCGCTTCACCCCCGCCTGTTCGTTGCTGCTCCCTCCTATTGTGGTCCAGCTTGGCCTGCCAGAGAAAGGGAAGTGTATGAGTGAGTGTGCAGCTGTGTGTTTGAGAGATGTGCCTGACATAATTGAATAGCTGTGATTGCAGGCAAGGCATGAGATGTGGATGTGAGTTTGAGTAGGTGGAGATGCTTGGTGGGTGAGTAGTGGGGGTGTGGTGGTTTGTGCAGTGTGTACAGACTGAGGTTCAGATGCTGGTATGTAGGACTTGTTGAAGCATGTACTCACCCTGACCACCCGAGTGAGGTCGTTGAATTTTTTATGGCACTGTGTGAGGGTCCGGAGGACCACACTGCTGGCCGAGACGTCCTGGGCCACTTCCCTCCACATTGCCCTGAAGGCCTGGGGCAATGGCCTCCTGCCAGTAGCCAGGAACAGCACTGCCCTCTTTCTTTCGACTGCCATGACCAATGCCTCCAATGCCTGGTTGCTGAAACGGCGAGCTTTCTCCCTGGGACTGGGATCAGCCATGACGATGAGGTGTAGCTGGTGAGTTGCTTGGAGGTTGCCTTTAGAGCCAGCAATGATGAGAATGAGGTTGTGCTGAATGATTGAACATCCCATTTAAGAACTGGAAGGAGCCAGTGTGAATGATGAGTCCCAGTTGGAGTGCAGCTGAAATTGGTTATCGGTGAGCGGGTAGCGCCCCGCTCTCGCTGGGCGGGCGTAGCGCCCCGCTCTCTCTGGGCGGGCAGCACCCCGCTCTCTCTGGGCGGGCAGCGCCCCGCTCTCTCTGGGCGGGCAGCGCCCCGCTCTCTCTGGGCGGGCAGCGCCCCGCTCTCGCTGGGCGGGCAGCGCCCCGCTCTCGCTGGGCGGGCAGCGCCCCGCTCTCTCTGGGCGGGTAGCGCCCCGCTCTCTCTGGGGGGGTAGCGCCCCGCTCTCTCTGGGGGGGGTAGCGCCCCAAGTGAGGTGATTAGTGCTTGCTTTAGTGTTCCAGCTCTTTCTTGGCGCGCTAACAATCAATTTAGCGAGAGGTCAGCAGGATTACTGCCTGGCGCTAATTCTCCAACTTTTTTAAATTAACTGGGATGTTACTGAATTTCTAGCCCTTTAAAGAACTTGATACTATCCAGTTCCAATTGAACTCCTAAATTTTCTCTATAACGTACCTGACAAATGGAACCTATTGTTTAATATTGTAGTCACATGACCATCAGCTTTTGTTTCAATTGGCTGGTAATTACATCACTAAGTACTTAATTGACCTATAGGAATGAATTCCAAGACAGTAATCACTGTCTTGGGACTATTAAGGCACCAAATCAGAAAAGCAACGTTTTATACTTATGACCTGGCCACACTGCTTGGTACCATCACCAACATTAAGCAATTGCTTTTAACTTGCTAGGGAGGCCCAAGAAGATTCCTTGTTTATTTCTATCAGTATGTTTAATGATGTTGAATAACTAGTCCAGTGAATAAAAATGACATAAAATCTTACCTTAATGCATGTAATGCTATATACAATAATGGTATTTAATTTTCTCAGAATTTAAATTGAAAGAATAAAGTTCTCATTATGTACAGGTAATAAATACACTGCTGCACTTAAAACAGCAGCTACTCTTGATATGACACCACATCTCCAGCAATTAATCTAACAGGCTAATTTTAACCATACCTGCCCTGTCTGATGGGAAAGGGACACGATCGGATCGGATGCCATTTTACTTCCCACTGATGGGCAGTTTGTAAAATGGCTGGCTTATCTGATCACATCAGCTATCCAACAGGCAGGTTAGGCTCACGTTGTGCCTGCATTGATGATGCGATTGTGTGCAAGATCAACAATTCAATTTAACTGGTGGTACAGGAGAGGGAAAGGTGAGGGCAGAGAGAGAGAGAAAGAAGGGCGAGGAGAGGGGGGTGAGGAGAGAGAGAGAGAGAGAGAGGGGTGAGGAGAGAGAGAGAGAGGGGTGAGGAGAGAGAGAGAGAGAGAGAAGGGCGAGGAGAGGGGGGTGAGGAGAGAGAGAGAGAGAGAGAGGGGTGAGGAGAGAGAGAGAGAGAGAGGGGTGAGGAGAGAGAGAGAGAGGGGTGAGGAGAGAGGGGTGAGGAGAGAGAGGGGTGAGGAGAGAGAGAGAGAGAGAAGGGCGAGGAGAGGGGGGTGAGGAGAGAGAGAGAGAGAGAGAGGGGTGAGGAGAGAGAGAGAGAGAGAGGGGTGAGGAGAGAGAGAGAGAGAGAAGGGCGAGGAGAGAGGGGTGAGGAGAGAGAGAAGGGCGAGGAGAGAGGAGTGAGGAGAGAGAGAGGCGAGGAGAGAGAGAGGCGAGGAGAGAGAGAGGGTGAGGAGAGAGAGGGTGAGGAGAGAGAGGGTGAGGAGAGAGAGGGTGAGGAGAGAGAGGGTGAAGAGAGAGAGGGTGAAGAGAGAGAGGGTGAAGAGAGAGAGAGGGTGAGGGGAGAGAGACAGAGGGTGAAGAGAGAGAGAGAGGGAGAAGTTGAGAGAGAGAGGGTGAGGAGAGAGAGGGTGAGGAGAGAGAGGGTGAAGAGAGAGAGGGTGAAGAGAGAGAGGGTGAAGAGAGAGAGAGGGTGAGGGGAGAGAGAGAGAGGGTGAAGAGAGAGAGAGAGGGAGAAGTTGAGAGAGAGAGGGTGAGGAGAGAGAGAGGGTGAGGAGAGAGAGGGTGAAGAGAGAGAGGGTGAAGAGAGAGAGAGGGTGAGGGGAGAGAGAGAGAGGTTTGAGGAGAGAGAGAGAGAGGGTGAGGAGTGTTGTGTCTCCTTGTGTTCTTTATACTATAAATAATAGACACTTTTAGCTCATTTTAGTTACTGCTTTTACTTAGCTGTATTCTTGCCTTGTTTCTGTGCTGCCGCATGGTGCGGAGTGATACAAGATGTCCGACGCTGCACTGTGCACTGCCTGTGCACAGTGTGCCACATAGCAATATAACTACACCATACCAAAGTAGTTCCATTTAACGATGTGATACTATAACAATGTAACATCCCTCTTTCTCAAAAAACGAAAACATGAAATTTAACAATTTAAATTAACAAATATTATATCTAAACTGTTATTATCAACTACAAAGAATCGTGAGTTTTTTTTTATTCGTGATATCGCTCAGGTGGGTGGATGTTGTCCCTCCATCTTGTGGATTTGGTGGTGACCATTCCTCTCTGCGGTGTTTTGGTGTGTTCCGCTCTCGTTGTTGTTGTTGCTGTCGCCTTTGGAGTTGGAGTGTGCATACTCGTGGTTGTTTGATTTGTAGCACTTGTTTCTGGTGTTGTACTGCTTGTGGTAGCTGGTGTTGTCAATGTTGCTGATGTTGTCTGCTGCTTATCCAGTTCAGGTGAAGGTCTGATGTGGAGTCTGTTCCGTCTGTCTTGGTTACCAGGTTCAGTCTCTATGAAGTAGGATCTTGGAGTATCAGCTTTTCCAATGACCTTGGCTGGATTCCAGGTTTTCAACACCGGGTCTTGCACATGCACTGATTGTCCATTCAGCAATTCTGGTAGCGTCTTTGCATGTTTATCGTAATGTTTGCTTCCTACAATTTGTGCTTCTGCCAGCTTCTGTCTGAAGTCCTCCTGGTCCTGGGGAGGATGTATTTTTGCTGGTAGTGTAGTCTTAAACTTCCTCCCATTCAGCAATTCCGCAGGTGATTTCATGTCTGCTTTCAGTGGTGTTGATCTGAGTGATAGGAGGGCAAGGTCTTGGTCTTCCCCCATCTCACTACTTTTGATGAGAGTTCTCTTGACAGTCTGGATCTGTCTTTCGATGAACCCGTGTCCCCTTGGGAAATGCGGGGATGAGGTTACTATTTTGAACCCATACTTTTCTGCCAGAGCTCTGAATTCACTCGATGTGAACTGGGTTCCATTGTCACAGATTACCTTTTCCGGGATTCCTTGTTCAGCAAACAAGCTCTTTGCAATCCTGGTGGTAGTTGTGGCTCTCAAGTCTTTCATCCTTCTCACAAAAGGAAACTTGGAATAGTAATCCGCCACTATGAGATACCATTCTTGATTGCACATGAAGAGATCTGCCCCAACAGTGTGCCATGGTCTTGACGGTATTTCACTAGGTATCATCTCCTCTTTCTGTTGTGCATTTCTGTATTTCTGGCATATACCACATGCAGAGACCACCTGTTCGATATTTTTGTACATGCCTATCCAGTATACAGCTGATCTGGCTCTCAGCTTGCATTTCTCCATTCCCATGTGGCCTTCATGTATGAGATGCAGAAGTTGTGTCTGCATCGTCTTTGGCACGATGATCCTCGATCCAGCAAGGAGAATACCGTCTTCTACTGCAATATCGTCTTTAATCGTCCAGTATTGATGAATTGTCGCCTGTACCTGCTGGATTCTCTTCGGCCACCCCTGTATTACTTGTTGTGTGAGTAGTTGCAACTCCTCATCTTTGCAAGTCTCATCTCTGATTTGACTGAGCTTTGTAGGGGTAACATTCACTAGGTGGTGGATTTTTACTGTTAGGCCCTCCACCTCGTGTTTCTCATATGGTGACAATCGAGACAACGCATCTACTAGCACCATTTCCTTTCCTGGCTTATATTTAAGCGTGAAGTCATGGCTTTGGATCCTTAGAAGTAGTCTTTGCAGTCTTGCAGGCGCTTTGCACAGATTCTTCTTATAGATCTGTTCTAGTGGACGATGGTCACTCTCTATTGTAAATCGCCTGCCATATAGGTATGTATGGAATTTCTCGCATCCGTACAGTACTGCTAATAGTTCTCTTTCTATGTTGACGTATCTTGTCTCGGCTGACGTCAAGGCCTTTGATGCGAAAGCTATCGGCTTTCCTTCCTGCACCAGAGCTGCCCCTAGTCCTCTGGTAGAAGCGTCTACTTGCAGAGTGACTGGTTTTCTTCTGTCATAATATGACAGACTTGTTTCTTTGCACAACAGTTCTTTAAGTTGTTTGAAATTCCTTTCGTGTGATTCAGACCACTGGTATTCGGCGTCTTCTTTCAATAGCTCTCTGAGATTTGTTGTATGTTCCGACATGTGTGGGATGAAAGAACTCATGTATTGGACCAAACCGAGGTAACTCCTCAGCTCTTTCTTGTCTTTGGGTGGTTTCATTTCAGCAATCGCCGCAATCTTCTCTGGATTTGGCTTGACTCCCTCTGGTGTATAAATCATACCGAAGAATTGGCATTCCTTGACTTTAACTATGCACTTATCTGCATTTAACTTGATGCCAGCCTTCCTGGTACTCTCCATGGCCTCATGTAGGTGCATGTCATGGTCTCTTTCATCTGCTCCATAGATCTGAATATCATCAGCTATTCCTATAGCTCCTTCACAGCCTCTGTATGTCTCGTCTATTTTCTGTTGAAAGATATCTTGACTGACCTTTAACCCGAATGGTAGCCGCAGGAATTTGTAATGCCCAAATGGTGTGTTGAATGTTGTCAGTGTTGTTGATTCCTCATCCAACTTCACGTTCCAATATCCATTTCTGGCATCTAGTTTTGAGAAAACCTTGGCTCCTGCCAGTGATGGCATAATCTCCTCTAGCGTTGGGGTGGGATAGTGGTCCCTCTTTATCGCCTGGTTTAGATCTTTGGGGTCCAAACATATTCTGAGACGCCCGTTTGGCTTTTCTCGTACCACAATTGAGTTTACCCAGTCTGTGGGTTCAGTGACCTTTACGATCACTCCCTTTTCTTCCATCTCCTTTAGCTCTCTTTCAAGCTTTGTCTTCAGCTCGATGGGTACTTTTCGTGGAGCATGGATAATGGGCTTTACCTCTGGATCGATGGTGATGTGGTATTGGAAATCTCTGAAACATCCCACTGTATCATCGAAACATTCCGGATACATGTCTATCAAGTCTTTTTTACTCTCGATTTGTGGGCGGTTCTCCAGTGGGGTGTTGCTGTCTATCTTCAGTGGCGTTTCCGTCAGCTTGTGATGCACTGAGATCAATCTCAACTTCTCGCAGCTGTTTAATCCCAGGATCGCTGGCCCCTCAGAGTCGGTGACATAGAACATGCCGTTGGTGTTCTTTCTTTTATGTGTCCCTTTGATAAAGGTTATTCCGAGTTGTTTAATCTCACTCCCCCCGTATGCTGTCAGTATGACATTACTTGCCTTTAAACAACCATTTTTCGGGTAGCCATCTTCTCTCAGGTTTTCGGGAAAGATCTGCTGGTACAGTCTCAATGGGAGAATGTTGCTCTGAGCCCGTGTCCAGCTTCAACTTTAAGTTGATGGTTGTGGGCCGACCTTTGACCTTTTTTTTTGATTTGGATGATGGTGTGCAATTCTCTCCTCGGAGTATTTTCCGTTCTGGACATCTCGTGAAGCTGTATCTTTATGGTTCCGATGTTTAGTGCATTGTCGTGATCATCATCATCATCCTGCTCATCCATGGCATGGATATTGTGTTTCTTTCTCTGGTTCTGCTGTCTGCCTTTGTTTTTGATGTATGTTCCTTCTTTCTTCGTTCTACACCTCTTTTCCCAGTGGTTTAGTTTGCCACATGCATTGCAGCTTGTTCCATATGCTGGACATTTCCTCTTGTCTGTGTAATCGTGTGGTCTTCCACAATTTCTGCACGTTTCCCCCGTTGTCATGTGCATGTCTTTGTGTGTTGTACTTTTCTCTCACTGCATCCACTCTGTTGTCCGTCTCAGAAGCCGTCCGCATGTCAGCCGTTTGAGAAATCAGCATTTTCATTTGCTGCTTCATGGCTTCATGAGCTCTCGCAGTATCTACAGCCTCTGTTATTCCGAGCTTTTCTTTTCCTATCAGGGCTTTTTGTACCTCTACATGCGTTGACCCCCATATTAGCTGGTCCACAAGCCTTTCTTCCATTTCCTTAAATTTACACTTGCTGGCTTCATTTCTCAGCCTTGTCAGGAAATTGTCAGCTGTTTCACCGGGTTCCTGTCTTAGACTCTGGAATTTGTATCTGTGTATACGGTGATTGGATTTAGGCTCTAGATGGTTGCTGAATTTATCAAAAATTGTCGCAGGGTTTTCCTTTTCCTCTTCAGTCAAACTCCAGCTATTATACAAATCTAAGCCTTTTTCTCCTGTCCACAACAGAATGTAACTAACCTTTTCCTCGTTGGTAGTGCCCTTCAGGAAGCTTCTGAATGTAAGCTCACATTTCTGTTTGAACTTGCAGAATGCTTCTACTATATCGTCGGCTTCCCAGTTCATGAGGGGTTGCATTTGCACAGTCGTCATTTTAGTTTCCCCGTACGATTCACTCTCAAATCACCGCAGACATCGGCACTCACAATCAGCTCATAAAATCACTTTTCGTCTTATTCGTAGTTCGTATAGCACAATTTTTTACTCACTTATACTGCTGCCACCATGTTGTGTCTCCTTGTGTTCTTATACTATAAATAATAGACACTTTTAGCTCATTTTAGTTACTGCTTTTACTAGCTGTATTCTTGCCTTGTTTCTGTGCTGCCGCATGGTGCGGAGTGATACAAGATGTCCGACGCTGCACTGTGCACTGCCCGTGCACAGTGTGCCACATAACAATATAACTACACCATACCAAAGTAGTTCCATACCAAAGTAGTTCCATTTAACGATGCGATACTATAACAATGTAACAAGGAGAGAGAGAGGGTGAGGAGAGAGAGAGAGGGTGAGGAGAGAGGGAGGGAGAGAGGGTGAGGGAGAGAGAGAGAGAGAGAGAGAGAGGGTGAGGAGAGAGAGTTTGAGGGTGAGGGTGAGAGAGAGCGAGAGAGCGAGAAGGTGAGAGAGAGCAGGTGAGAGAGAGAGGGTGAGGGAGAGAGAGAGAGAGAGAGGGTGAGGGTGACGAGAGAGAGGGTGAGCGTGAGGGGAGAGAGAGAGGGGGAAGAGAGAGAGAGAGGGTGAGTGTGACGGTGAGGAGAGAGAGAGCGAGAGGGGGAGAGGGAGAGGGATAGGGAAAGGGAGAGAGAGAGAGAGAGAGAGGGTGAGGGTGTGGGTGAGAGCGAGAGAGAGAAGGTGAGAGAGAGAGGGTGAGAGAGGGGGTGAGGAGAGAGAGAGAGAGGAAGAGGGTGAGGAGAGAGAGAGAGAGGGTGAGGAGAGAGAGAGAGAGAGAGAGAGGGTGAGGAGAGAGAGAGAGGGTGAGGAGAGAGAGAGAGAGAGGGAGGGAGGTGGGAGAGGGGAGAGAGATGGACGAGGAGAGACAGAGAAGGGTGTGGTAAGAGAGAAGTGTGGAATGAGAAGTGCAAGGAGAGAGATAGGGAAAGCAGGAGAGGGGAAACGAGAGATGGGGAAGAAAGAACGAGATGGGATGGGGTAGGGGAAGTGAAAGCAGAGGGGAAGGGAAGGTGAAGTTAGGGAGAGAGGAGAAAAGAGGAGTGTGAGGGGCTCCTGAAATGATATGGAGGAGGCTACTAATTTACTGTTAACACTGAACAATGTTACAAGGGAGATAAATGACATGCCAAGGGAATAGACAAGTGGGTGAATTAGTGAACAGCAGGTGAATTTTAAATTAATAAATGTAATGCACGCTGCAGCAGGAAATTATCAGATTGGCTGCTGTGTTTCCTATATTACAACAGTGACCACACTTCAAAAAAGTACTTCACTGGGTAAAAGGTGCTTTGGGATATCCTGAGGTTGTGAAAGGCGTTATGTAAATGCAAGTTTGTTCAATTATCAAGAGTAAGCTAAGTTGCTCCATAGAATACAGTGGCTGCTGTACTGCTGAGGCAATGCAGCAGTCAACTGTAGAATACAAGCTGGTAGCCCAACTAGTTAAAATATATATACATATATATATATAGCCATTCCCTAAGTTGCTTCAAACTCCGGCTGAGTGATAACAGTTGATTAACTATTACAAGAACTAATGTAATCAAATGCATTGTGTTGATCATATGACCGGTACAAAAGCTATGAGGTCCCATTTTATTCAGTACTTTGTACATAATATTTTATTAACATGAAAACACTTGGGGCGACTTTGCCAGCCCTGGGGAGGCGGGACTGTCGGGAAAATGGCAGAAACTGGGAGTGGGTACCGAACCCGCCCCCAACCCGCCTCCGTGACATCTTCCCGGGAGGCGGGTCCCCGACTCGCGCAGGGACCCGTCTCCTCGAGACAGGAAGGGGATTACAGCCACTTAACAGGTAGTTAACAGGCAGTTAAGAGGCTTATCCCCATTTTTCCAACACAAGTGTGGGCTTCCTGACGTTGGGAAACCCCACCAGGGTCAGCGAGGCGAGCAGTGGGTCTGTGGGGGTCAGAGGGTTCGAAAAGTGCGCTGTAGAGGTGAGTGATGGGTGCAACTGTGGAGCGGTAAGTATGGGAGGTGAGTGAAAAGTCTTAGAAAAAGTTTACTTACCTTTGTTTATTCCTGCAGGCTTCAACCATTGGGGATCCAGATGTTCCTCATCTCCACGGCAGAGATGACAGAATGGCTGTTACATTCTCCGATGTAACAGCCATCTGATTTCTGCACAGGAAAGAGGTTTGGTGAGCCTTGAATACAAGGACTCACCAGAGAATGTCAGTAGTTGACAGCTTCTCAAAGCTGTCAAACGATGACAATTCATCTGTCAAAAATTTTTGACAGATGAAATGTCATACGCTGACGCTCTCTGTCACCGGCTTTCCCTTAACTGGCCTGCTAAGCCCGCTGGGCAGGCTTAACAAGGTCAATCAAGGGAAAATAGCGTGGGTTGGCCAGACGTCGTTGGGGGCAGGACTGAAACTCGACAACCAGCAGTCCCGCCCCCCACGCGCCCCCATTGATAAAATTCCCCCCAAAGAGTTTTGATGGAGCCTGACTTCTATTCTGTTGCTCACTTAATCAACTAAAACAGATTAGCTGATCCAAGTCAGACCAGACGGTAACATCTTGTGGTGCATACACTGAAACCCAAGTTCAATCCACAGGGAGAAACATTCAGTTTTCAAATACCATTTAAAAATATCAATAATTTTCAAGCATTACTGATAAGTTCACAGAATGCGAACTTGAAAGCATAAAGGAGCAAATATTCTTCCTAAATGGCCCATCTTTATCAGATAAAAGTGTTTAGAGATGAAACATTAATCATCATGGCGTGGGGTGTGATGCTGGAATGTGTAGTGGATGATAAAAAGTGATTGCTTTGTTATTATTGTCAGCTGTGTACAGAACTGTACCAAGCATTTTCCCAATAATTCTTCAGTTAGGTGTGCAAAACCATTAAGCAGCAGGGTTTTGAAAATTTCTCCTTTGCAAAAATTGCTTAAAAGTCAATACCTGGATGATTTTTGCCCCTTGTCTCTATTGCCTGAGCACACTTAAGGTATCCAGAGCAATTGAGCAACGAGGCCTGCAACACCAGTGCATGCATCTTTCATAAACCTACAAATAACCCCTTTTTGTCCTTCATTTATTTTGAAGCACCCAAAAGGTTACACGTGAGATAGAATAAACATTTCAAAAGTGAGATATTGAAACCAAGAGAGTCAGGGTCAGCCTCAGTGACATCGGTAGCTCACTGGCTGGATATATTCGACATGTTTAAATACAATGGCCCTGAAATTAGGATCGGGAGCTTGCCGCGCGTGCAAGCCCCCGATCTGCACTCACCCTGCACGTTGACATCTGAAGCCCGGGCCTGCATTGCATTTCCTCTCACTGGCCCGGTTCAGATGTCGGCGCGCTGTGCGTGCGTGACCCAACGGCATACTTAGTGCGATGAGCCGGCTGGGATCACGTGAGCACAGGGCAACCAATGGGAGGCTGCAAAAGTTCATTCATGAGTTTGACAGTAAGAGCTGTCAAACTCATGAAAACTCCTGGCCCCAAAACACTACTTAAACCTGAAAGAAAATTTAAAAAAACATTGCACTACTTAAATGAACAATAAAGAACTCTGAAAAACTATTTTAAACAATAATTTTAAAATTTGAAAAAAACAATTATATAAAAAAATCGGGGCTAAAACTAAACTTACCTTACTGTAAATTCTTTAAAAATAACAAACCTGTGGAAAAAAAATTCTCAATTGTACTAAAAGCCCACTTACCTGAAAAACGAAGTACTTACGTGTGGTTTTTCAATGCGTAAAGACCGGAGGCCTTTACACACGCGCAACTCTGGAAAAAAAAAGGAATTTCACTGCGCACGCGCTGCCTGTGCAGTCGCGCGCGTTCTGCCTCTTAACCCCTTGGGTCAGAGGACAGGAAATGCCGGTTTTCAGCGCATGCGCTGTGCATGCTGAAAACCGGCAATTCCTCCGGGCACACGCGTGAGTACCCCGTCCGTACTCACGCGTTGGGCCCGGAATTACTGGGCCACTGTTTATGTTATTTGTCCCTCCTATTCACCTCCTTTCTCTTCTGAAAGCGATTGAGCTTCCAGTTGCCTAACTGGGGATTCTTTGCTCAGGAGCCTAAAAAATGTTTGAATAGCCAACAGGATATTCACAGACAGACAGACTTGCATTTACATAGCGCATTTCACGACCACTGGACAGCCGAAAGCGCTTTGCAGCCAATGAAGTCACTGTTGTAATGTAGGAAACACGGCAGCCAATTTGTGCACAGCAAGCTCCCACAAACAGCAATGTGATAATGATCAGATAATCTGTTTTTGTTATGTTGATTGAGGGATAAATATTGGCCAGGACACAGGGGATAACTCCCCTGCTCTTCTTCAAAACAGTGCCATGGGATCTTTTATGTCCACCTGAGAGAGCAGACGGGGCCTCGGTGTAATGATCAGTACCCTGTCATTCTGGAATGGTACACTAGGTGGTGCTGTATGTATATAAGAGTGGGCTACCCAGGGTGCACTAGGCTACCCACAAGGCAGCAGTCAAGATGGAGGCCTCTACAGATACTGTACCTAGTCCACATGTGCTCAATAAAGTGTCCAGCAAAAGCTAGCTGTTCTTAATAAAAACGACTAGTTATTAATGAACATAACACTCGGTTTAACATCTCATCCAAAAGACGGAACCTCCGGCAGTGCAGCACTCCTTCAGTACTGCACCGGAATGTGAGCCTAGATTTTTGTGCTCAAGTCTCTGGAGTGGGACTTGAACCCACGACCTTCTGACTCAGAGGCTGACACTCAAGCATCAGGGAACGGCATCAAAAGATGAGCCTGATCTTGTCTTTACCCATATATACGCATGCGCGAGCTTTCCAACAGGTAGCAGTTAGGAATGTGAACCATGGCTGATTTGCTCCGGCCTCAGCCCAGGGACCACAAGGCCACCTGTAGCAGTCCCACTGCTGCTGAGCTGATTCAGTATCACTATTTGAAGTTTGAACCCTGCATGCCCTGTGGCATTTACCCATTCTGCCACAGCGAGATCTTGTTATTTATATTTGTAAATTACCAGCCGATCTCCCATGGTGGTGTTCACAGATTTAGATGGGTTGGACTCTTACATACGTGGGTTCCTGCTGGTCAGTGGTTCTCTGCACTAAGATCACAAGCCCACTCAGTTGAGCCATTGATTTGCTGAACAGTTGTAATTCTTTTGACCTGCTCGTTCTCAACTGCATTCCATTTGTTTTCCTGAGCTACATGATTCAAAAAGACAAAGTCGGAAATTCAGCTGACCATTTTCCACATGAGTCAGAAGCAGCGGGCGACCTCAATGCCAGGAATCCAGCTGGTCAATGTGTGCACGAGGTGGAGACCCAGCTAAATGGCAACTCCCGAGCATTGGAATCTCATTGGGAGGTGCGCATTGAAGTGTGTTGGGAGTCAATGTGGAGCTTCAGGTGGCCGTCTATGAAATATGAGGATGATCCACCTGGATCTCAGGATGGTCAGGTACTCGTCAGAATACATCGTTCTGCTTGTGGAAGCTGCAGAGAGATTTGTTGGAGCTAAGTTGATGACCACATTTGTTGTTTGTGATTGTTTTTCATTGGGTTTATTATGTGAAAATAACTAATTTCAGAAAATATATAGTGGAGTATATTGGCAGCTATGTCTTTTTTTTTTACTGGAATGTATACTTGAAAAGGAATAATTTGCAGGGCTATGGGAAAAGAGCAGGGAGATGGGACTAATTGGATAGCTTTTCAAAACAGCCGACACAGTATAATGCTCTGAATGGCAGCCTTCTGTGCTGTATGAGTGCAATTTGTGTAAAAAAAAATTGGTAAAATGTGATCGAGGGAAAAGGTTTAACTGGTGAATAATCAAAACAGAAGATGACCAATTAGAGTGCAAAAAACTTAAATATTTAATTAATGAGGAAGAAAATGAAGCAATTACTTGACATAGATGATGTGTAGGACAGGCATAGACTCAATGTACAAGAATGTTCTCTTTTAGATATGGGGAGCTAGTTCTCGACTCTTCTGAGAAGGCAAAGGCTGCCATCTTGAAAATCTCTTAAATGTAGATTATGATGTATTATATTTGCAAGACTGTACATGTTCCAAGTTCAACTTGATTCAATAATAAGTCTAACGAGCCAGTAGGAACATTCAGCTCCATGACTCTATATAGATTAAAATGTTAAATATCCATATTCATTTAACATCGATTGCTGTGTAGAAATTAAAGCTACAGTCAGATGTTCAATTCCACATTATGGGCCATAAACACAATGTACATATTATATACATATCATTATACAGAGGGATTCTGAACAAATTATGAAATACTACTATACCAAACCAATTCTACTTTATACAGAACATGTTTTACAAGAATTCCCAAAAGATAAATCGTCAGCTTTCTATAATGCAAGTAAAAAGCCCATTAGAAAGCAATCCACCTTTCAACAGTGCACAGCTAATGGTGCTCAATGTAAAGGTAGCCCAAGTGTTTTAGAATCTTAGTGGGTTAAGTGCTTTTAATATCAACCTACAATAAGGCTGGTCATTGATCATGCATATTCTTAGCAACATATGCAGGTGTCAACATAAGGAATAATGACCTATGTTACTCCTAAGCAACATCAGGTTAAAATAAAGAAACTATATTATAACAATGTACAATTCATACTGTGCAGTTACTATATAAACAAAAATGTCATTCTGCTTTCAAAGCACAAATGTAAGTAAACAGATTTATTTTAAATCATATTTTCATGCTAGAGATATACATATATATATTTCTGTTAACTTGTGTAGAATAATATGCATTAGTTTAATAATTTAATGTCTTTTTTTCGACATCATTTCTGGCCAAGACTTAATAGATTTAATCACACACGCGTGCTCACATACAGATCCCATCATCATCCTAAAAGGTTTATTTTTCACAAGTGACATTTTACGATAGTGAAAATTGCTATTGACATATTTAAAGGAATAAAAGTCAATTTATTCACAAAAGATTAAAATCTGACTAACCTGTTACTAAATTTCTTACAACTCTTCCCAGAGATCACTGCCTTTTCTCTCAAATCTCATGCTCTGCAACTCATACCTCCTCCTGCTGTATATAGGTTGGTGAATCTGTACAATTTAAGCACCAGCCATGGTATGTTATTGTATATTGGTGAATTTTAGACAATAATAAAGTATGGCGCCATTTAATAGTGCAAATTCAAATGTGCCTTTAAATTTCTCTGCTTCCCTTCACCAAATTAAAATAAAAAGTAACCCATTAGCAATCCCCACTTCAGTAAAGTTAGTCAGATTTTACATTTTGGAAAAAAAAATTACCTTCAGTACACGGTTTCTGCGTTGATTTGATGATGCTTTCTATCTGATGCTGTTCACTGTTGAAATCAACACGACTGATCAATGACAAAGTGAGTCCCATGTCCTCATCAACAGTCCAAAATGACAACCTCCATGCTGTTCCCAAAGAGGATTTGATGGACCATCATCAACCTGAAAGAAATGACGAAAATAATACAAGGGTTAAGGAAAGTCTTGAGTAGAGGCAGATTTCCTGCACTAATGACCTGCTTGAAGCAAATCTGCTTCACAGTTTGAATTAGCTCCACCTGTCTCAAACCGCTTGCTGCTTCTCTAATAAAGGCAAGAAACGGCTGTTCAATCATAACAGCTCCTACGCAAAGAGCTAAAATTAACAATTATTTTACACTTGACGATCATGCATTTCTAGTTGTGCGCTGCTTTCATTCAGACCCTTGCAAGACTCTTACCCTGTACTGTTCAAGTACTGTAATCGGAAAAATAATTGCCTGTAGCCCTCACTGTTTTTCCAGACAAATTAAACATCTGCATTTGTTTTGTAACTACAGTGGTTTTACAGTTTATTTTGGTAGATGATTATTGGTTAAGAAATTGTGTTTAGACTTGTTCTTTACAGCAATAGAATATAAAAGAAAGAGACCAAAGACTGGAAAGCAAAATAGTACTGAATGAACATTCTGTACCATGCATCAGAGCTGTAAATCATGGTGCAACAAAATTACCAAATGCAATTGCTCTTTTTCATAAATGTTAAAATTATGCAACCTACATTATTGGTTTGTTTTATTTGAATACAGAGAATCATCATTTGTGCAACCACACACAACACTTTCTGCACACACATTAAACTTAAACTACAGTATTTTCCATTTTAGATGGGTCACAAACACCAGTAGTAAAACATGAGTGGGTCACAGAGCCTTATGTTTCTTGGCATTATTGTGCTGTTCACTGTTGTTACTTCTGTGCATTAGAGAGAGTGATGTTGACTATGATGGGCTTGAACACATGCTCCAACTATAGTCAATGCAGGAAACTTTCACCAGCAGTTTTCTGTTTGCAGTGAAAGTTAAGGATTTATCCAAGAAGAAATTGCTTGATCAGATGCTAAAATCTACTACAAAAGTATAAGTATTTTTGATGCTACTGGAATATACAAATCTGATTTAAGGTAATAGGTATGAAATAGTTTTGAAATATTTTAATAAAAGAAAATATTTTAAAATGAGGGTGAACATCCTATTCCAATTCTTACACAATTCAAGATTTGGCCATGCAAGTTCCAGTAACAAAATTAAAAACTGCTACTCATATTTAGATAGCACTTTTAACATCGAGAAAAACTTCTCTTTTACATACACTCAACAGGAAATGAAGCCTCAGTTTAACGTCTCATCTGAAAGACAGCACCTCCAATAATGCAGCACGCTCTCAATATAGCATTGAAGTGTGAGCCTAGCTTATGTGCTCAAGTGCTGGAGTGGGTTTAAACCCACAACCTTCTGTCTCAGGCACAAGTTATATCAACTGAGCCAAGCTGACACTTATTTTAAGAAAATGGCTGAACCAATTTGACATAGAAAAAAATATGATTGCACTTTACTGAGTTTGCAGAGTATCTACTGCATTACGGAATGTACACTTATGGAGTTGAAATATATCCCGTCAATAAAATTAAAAAGACAAAATTGAGTACAAAACAGGATTTCCCATCTTGTACTCACATTGCCTTTTTGGTATCAATATTGACTGAAGAAATTTCATCTCCATGATGATTTACAATGAAGTCCATTTGTGGGGCCCACTAGAGATGCTTGCATTCCACTGAAATGTAACTAGTAAATAGGTTAAAAAAAAGTTCCCATTATAAACACATTATAAAATAATTAAAAGCATATTAAAAGAACATACAGTTATCAATTTAATCAATCTATTTCATAATGTGATGCAATTGATGCAAACATTCATTATAAATGCAGTGCACAGTTTGCCAGAACTTGACCCATTTTATAATATTCACCATATATTGCAAGTATAATCAGGAGCAATTAAAGAAATAGGAAAGAAATTAATGCCAATGCAGCAATAATTTAAAATAATGACAATCTGTCTCATCTTTCTGGAAACAGGTGACAATGCATTAAAGTAAAACTAAATTATAAATAAGATTTATTGCTAGTCTGACAGCCTTAGAAATGCGAGCCAGCTATATCAAACAAATCATATTCCATATGCTATGACAACGTCACTGTGTGGCTTACATTACTTCTAGTAGACTCTACCTTCACACCAGTTTGCCATGATGCATGCTAGCAGCCTAGTTTAGTACAAACCATGGAATAAGATCATTTCAGAAACAGCTTTGGATAAATGGAGTCCATCCCAACTGTTGGATCCAACAATCCCCAGTCCAACAGCTTTTGAATCAGACCCATCTTTTGTAAGCAGACCGTTTAAAAATATACTTTTTGCGCATGGTAAATTGTTTCCCATTTCAGTGTAAAAATCAAAAATGTTTAAAGAATAAATGCAAATCCCAAATTTGATTCAAATCTGGTGATATTATGATTGATTTTTTCACCCCCGATCTGACAGAAATCATCCACTGGAGAATACAGTATGAGAAATTCCTCACTGAGCACATCCTGAAGTAACACTTGCATTGGAACAGCAACAATTGAGAAAATAGTTACGAAGCTGTTGCTAATTTTGAGGCACTTAAAAATAATCAGGTTCTGCTTCTGTCAAAAATGGATGAAGACAGCCATCTGTCTAAAATGTAGAGACAGCTGCAAGGTGGGCCGCTAGCGCATTCTACCATTGTCACGGAAGCAGCATAGGAAATGTAGTCTGCATCAGCTATGTAACTACACAGAAGGCTTCTGATGGGTGTAAACTGCTCTGGGTATTTCTTTACTGTAAAATTCATTTGTAAAAAAATCATTGACAATTTGTCACAAATGACAAGAAACATGCATTAAAAAAAAATCACAAATCCCTCTACTCCCCCACACCGGACAAAGTCCTCATTGGTGAGAAAATCATTTAAAATACAACCAAATGGCAGAAAAACGTACACA